>NC_090265.1:743032943-743661693 GCF_040414725.1 Anabrus simplex | reverse complement strand
ACCCCAAGATCCTGCTCCTCTTCCAATGCCACCAATTCCACCAATTCCACCAATTCCACCAATTCCACCATGTCCACTAGTTCCCCAGCTACCTGCTCCAATACCTCCAGTTCCTCCTGTACCCCAGGATCCTACTCCCCTTCCAATACCACCAAATCCGCCATATCCACTAGTTCCCCAACTACCTCCTCCAATACCACCAGTTCCTCCTTTACCCCAAGATCCTGCTCCTCTTCCAATGCCACCAATTCCACCAATTCCACCAATTCCACCAATTCCACCAATTCCACCATGTCCACTAGTTCCCCAGCTACCTGCTCCAATACTTCCAGTTCCTCCTGTACCCCAGGATCCTACTCCCCTTCCAATACCACCAAATCCGCCATATCCACTAGTTCCCCAACTACCTCCTCCAATACCTCCACTTCCTCCCATACCCCAGGATCCTACTCCTTTTCCGAAGCTACCAATTCTGCCAAGTCCACTATGGCCCCAGTTGCTTCCTCCAACTCCTCCAAAACTCCAGGATCCTCCGCCACTGCCGAGAAGACCACCACCCTGGCTAGCAGATCCCAGAAGTCCACCAGCAGGACCATGTGCGTATGAACCTGCAGCCTGAAAAAGAAATGAGTCACGTGACAACACAGCTTGATATTTTATCCATAGTAATGTGCTTCAGTACAATAATAGATACATACACACTGGGGCGGCCATGGGCCGTTTCGCCGCCCTTAAACTGTCCAGAAAGTACATTTCTATCAGTTTAAAAAATGCGGCTACTACTGTATTTAGACGAAGATACATTTCAACGTGACAGATAGTAACGAAATATTTTGTTTCTGTTAGGTTGGCACCCTACCGCTATATTCTTAGCAGCATTCTTCTGGAGAAGTCTGGCTGCCCTGCCCTATATTGTTGTCCATCGAGATCTTATGGGATTACAATAAAGCACGAGGTTGTCCGTTATGTTCGCATGTAGCAAGAACATTTGTGTTTGTTTCTGAGCGAAGTATTTCATATTTTACCCGTACGGGTGGGCCTGTCTTGAGAGGCGACTAGAAGCTGCGCCCTGGCATTGCATGTGTCAGGCTCCTACAGATATTAGAGTGGCAGAATGCGGCCGCCGTCATCTTACGTCACTACACTATTCCGATGCATTAATGTAAAATAGTAGCCGAAACGAGAATATTGGACAGTAAATAATCCAAACAATAATATTCATTAGGGTTGTAAGGTCCTTTATTTTACTGTGAAGAAAAAGGAACCCTGGTGCATTAATTTACAGATGCTTAAATATAGCTAATCTGTTATAGACTGATGTGTGGTCGGAACCATTCAACTCTCTTACAGAATGATTCACACCTATTTTCAAGTACAGCGATTACATTAATAAGACGATAAACGTGCGTGTCCATTGGGTTTAGATCTAAAGCATGTGAATTTAACCTTGCAAACAAGTTTTTTAAATACAATAGAGCTGAAACTTCATTGGATATGAGCTTAAATCATTACATACATTCTGTCTGAAACTCAAATCAGAAAGTTTGCACACATCAGCAGCATCTTTCGTAGGGACATATACTTGAAAGGTATTAATGGATAAGGTTTTCATTTTTGCACAACTCCTTCCTTAAAGGTAATAATAATGGAGTGTGGCCTCCGAAGAGGCTGAGTGCAGATCTTTCGGGTTGACGCCGTATAGGCGGCCTGCGCGTCTATGCGAATGGGGCCCTACCTGTGATGAATTCTAATGCTGAAGAGGCACACACAACCAGCCCCGAGCCATTGGATTTAACCATTGAAGGTTAAAATCCTCGACCCGGTCGGGAATTAAATCCGGGTCCCTCTGGACCAAAGGACAGCACGCTAACCATTTAGCCATGGAGCCGGACTCCTTACAGGTATCACACGGTAGAGAACTGACCAACTTCTTTAGCACAAATCCTGACACGTATTCAGTAATATTTTGTGATTAGTAGTGTGAGAGATGAGTATGTCACTATTTTCGACAACAGCAGTGTGTGTCATCTTCGTGTCCCATGAAGTTAGAACTTTCGGCATCCCTCGTGTACTTTACAGAAAGCATGCAGGCATTTCTTGCCAAATAGAAATTCCGTCTTGCTACATTTCACCTCATCCCTGACAATTAAGCGCTTTGAACTGTCGACAAATTGGGTTGACATTCCAACACTTATGAAAAAATAAATAAATAAATAAATAAATAACTCTACATGATCTCGGCTTAACTTCTAGGTAAGAAGATAGCTGAACGCAGGAATTTTTAGATGCGTTTCACACAAATACTGAACTGATATAAGGGCAACCTTTAAACCCACAACTACTATAACCTTTCTGTTAGAAGTTACAAGAATTGTTTGTTTACATTCGTCATCAGAGTGCAATGAATAAGCAAGCGCCAAACGTTTTCATTATGCGTTGAAAGAGGGGTTTTAAAGTCTCTACCGAATTTACTGGATGAATTAAGCACATCAAATATTTTTTCTATCAAATTAAAAAAGTCACTGTTTCTTCACAATTCTGAAATGCCTCCATTGAAGTACCTTATTGCCACTATTCGACAACGCATATGTTTGTACCAATATCTGTGCTTTGTCATCTCACCACTTGTAGCTTAGAAATAGAGATGGGAGTTACATATCGTAACATAATACTGTATCCTAATCCATAACAGTAAGCTGTTCCAGAAATATTATGTTCCTCCGGGGACCCTGATACAAGAGTAACTGTCTCAGCGCAACCAAGAGAAGGGTAGGGAGTTTCTGATTGGCTAACGGATATTAGGAAGCATAGCAGGTCGCTTTAAGCGCGCACTCTGCGCAGGCGCGAGCGATACTTTTGTAACAGTTTAGTGGCAGTACTGATATTCCCATCTTGTTACTTGCTGGTCGGTTACAGATATTCTTTAGTGATTCGAAGTGCTTGTATTAGGCTTACAGGTGGTGATACATACAGTAGCTTAGTTCCTCGGAACAATTACGCGTGGTCTTCTCAGTTTGAATCTCGTGTTTCACGAAAATTGTTTCCAGAAACGCGTTGAAATAAGCCACCAAATAATAATAATAATAATAATAATAATAATAATAATAATAATAATAATAATAATAATAATAATAATAATAATAACATTATCACGAAAACGAAAATCCACAGCCTGTTTCCAGTCATTCCACCGGACCAGGAATGGAATGAATGAAGGCCCCATCTAGCGGTGAGGATAGGAATTGTGCCGGCTGCTGAAGCCTGTCGCACCCCTCTAGGGCAATGATTATTGAAGAGTGTTTCTGGAATGAAAGATGACAGGGAAAACCGGAATATCCGGAGAGAAGCCTGTCCCGCCTCCGCTTTGTCCAGCACAATTCTCACATAGAGTGACAGGGATTTGAACCACGGAACCCAGCGGTGAGAGGCCGGCGCACTGCCACCTGAGCCCCGGAGGAATAATAATAATAATAATAATAATAATAATAATAATAATAATAATAATAATAATAATAATAATAATAATAATAATAATAATAATAAAAGTATTATTATTTTAAAATTATTTAAAATTTTACCGCTTCATATACAGTGGTTCTGATAATGTACATGGTAGTCAAATATCAGGTCCTGAAAAGCTATCGCAAGTCCCATGACGTGAATCTGTGCGTCCTGAAATTTCGCATCGACTGCAACCTGTGAGGCAGTGCAGCAAAAGCTGCTATCGTAATTTTTACCAGTGCAAAAGAGGAGTGATATACAGGAGGAGAAAAGAAAGACGCTGGTCAAACCACTTGCAATGTCTACCACATATCCACATCTTCTGTATATGGCGAAAGACGATTTTGGAGCCTTTTATGCTGGCTTTACAGACCGAGTTGGCTACACGGTTTGTGTAACGTAGCTGTTAGCTTTTATACGGAAGATGGTGGATTCGAACCCCACTGTCGGCAGTCCTCAATATGGTTGTCGGTGGTTTCCCATTTTCACATCAAGCAAATGCTGGGACTGTATCTCAGTTAAGGCCGCGGTAGTTTTCGTCCTAGTCCTGTCCTATCCCATCGTCACCATGAGATCAGTCTGTGTCGGTGCCACGTAAAAAAAAACAAATAACAAAAAAAATACTGGGTTAAAATCTGCTTACGTCTTGCCTGATACAGCTAATTCCTCAAGAACCATTCCGGCGGCATCTGAAGAGTATGTGACATTCGTTCTTCAACATATTTTATAAAGTCTGGTCCTAGTGTTTGTTTAACTACAGATCCTTGGACATCTATGAATACACATAGAAGCCACGGCGCCTTTTACAAATGAAGGTTTCGAAGTATTGGTTCTCGGAATGTAATTGGGTCATTGCAAACATTTTTCTAGGAATAGTTAAGAATGTGAGTGACGAGCTGGCGAAAGGGACAGTGGGAGAGAAGAAAGAGAGATGAAGATACAGTATTTCTATGTATAAGTACTTACTAAGGTGCGGTTAGGGGCTACAAGAGACAACAGGTAAAAGGGACGTTCCTTCCAAAAGTTGACCTGCAACTTGTATTATGTTACTTTTATATCCTAATACTCCAGCCTAATACTACAATGTAACGGATGCACAGGGACATGATACTGGAAAGTAACCATTTGTCCCATCCCTACAGCGATTCGATACACGACCACTGGATGACACCTCCTTTAGTAAAAATTACCTGTTTTTCGGCTGAACAGTTGCGTATAAGTTGAACCATATGAAAAACATCTAACAAACCAGCATCTGATGCATTATCTACTCCAACATAGGGAAAACATGTTTGCAATTCATTTGCACCCAAACTTCGTGCCATGCTGCTACAGTGACACCATTTCATTCAATTTCTCTATACGATTTATCATCATAAATGCCCTCTCCTTTCCTGATAGAGATCTTTGAAAAAAATAACGACGAGGAATTTTCCAACTGTCATTCACAGCTCTACATATTATAATACACACCAACTGTTCATTTCTGTGTCCATGTCATTTTATTTCCAGTAAATTCAACATGTTCCTTTAGAGAGAAAATCTCCTGGAGCCAAATCTCAGTAGCTTTCTCTACAAAACCCTGGCTCACAATTAACTTCCATTGACCAAAAACCTGCTATCCTTAAACTTGGAAGAGCGATATTAAATTTCGATCTAAGGCATATGACTTTGGAGAAAAAATAAATAAATAAATACAACTGGCTTTATGTCGCACCGACACAGATAGCTTTTATGGCGACGAGGGAATGGGAAATGACTAGAAGTGGGAAGGAAGCGGTCGTGGCCTTAATTAAGGTACAGCCCCATAGTTTGACTGGTGTGAAAATGGGAAACCACGGAAAACCATCTCCAGGGCTGCCGACCGTGGGGTTCGAACCCACTATCTCCGAAATGCAAGCTCACAGCTGCGCCCCCTTAACCGCACGACAGAAAAAAAAATTAATGTTAGGGCAAATAATCTCAGTGATCATATGAAGCACTTCGTTTGTTTGTTTGTTTGTTTGCTTGTTTGAGAATTTTTCCTAGCTCTCTCCAACAAGCAACACACGTCAGAAGGAAGGCTGCATCGCTTTCTAGTAACAAGTTTTATTACAGTAAAGGAGTCAACTGTTTCATGATCTTTCATGCTTCTTTCCATTGTGCAGGTCTTCTTTTGATTTATTAAATACACTGTCACCTACTTGCTGAGAAAAAATTCTCGGAATGGCATCTTCTAAGTCTTCTTGTTACCGAGCTCGATAGGTGCAGTCGCTTAAGTGCGGCCAGTATCCAGTATTCGGCAGATAGTGGGTTCGAACCCCACTGTCGGCAGCCCTGAAGATGGTTTTCCGTGGTTTCCCATTTTCACACCAGGCAAAAGCTGGGGCTGTACCTTAATTAAGGCCACGGCCGCTTCCTTCCCAGTCCTAGACTTTTCCTGTTCCATCATCACCGTAAGACCTATGCTGTGTCGGTGCGCGTAAAGCCAATAGCAAAAAAAAAAAAAAAAAAAAAAAAAATCTTGTTGTTTTGATCTGTCTGCGAGCAAACACCAATTGCCTTAATCCGCGATTCTCTTTCTTAAATCGCATCGGGCAAGGCAGAATCGCTGGATTAGGCCTGATTAATAGTTATCCTGGCTTAATATCAAAGAACACCTGTTTCGATGTATGTAAACCTACTAATTCTTCCACTGCAATTCTAACAGTAACTTTGACATCCAATCTTTAAAGATTAGAACAGACGGAGGCCACTGTTATCCATTTACTAACACAACCAAAAGAAAAACCTATAACCAAGTGTTATTGTAACATTATTATTATTATTCCGCCCTCCAACGCAAGGGCGCTACCACCAACTAAATAGGTGACCTCTGTCTCCTACAAAATTGATATGACATGTGCATGAAAAGAATATAAACTGCACCTGACACAGTGTTTACAGCGGATCTGCAGTGAGTTAAGATGGCGGCGGCAGCGAGTTTCCAGCACCAGATCGCTGCCTGTCTATTTATTATGTCTGTGCAGGCTCCTCACTTTCATCTATCACATGTGACCTCCCTTGGTCAACACTTGTTCTTTTCCGACCCCAGCGGTATTAGGTAGCAAGGCCTAGCGAGTTTTTCATTTACACGCCCTTCATGACCCTTATCTTCCTATGACCGATACCTTCAATTTTGAAGTGTCGGACTGCTTCCATGTTTCCCCTCTGATCACTGTTAACAGTGGTCCGACTCGTTGGCTGATCGGTCAGTGTACTGGCCTTCGGTTCAGAAGGTCCCGGGTTCGATTCCCGGTCGGGTCGGGGGTTTTAACCTTAATTGGATAATTCCAATGGCACAGGGGCTGGGTGTATGTGTTGTCTTCATCATCATTTCATCCTCATCACGACGAGCAGGTCCTCGGACACTCCAGGTACTAAAAGCCATACTCCATTTGATTTTTATGGTTCATTATTCTCCTATCCTCCTGTGAACGCTCCACTGCATCTGATTCATAAGCAAGCTCTCTTCGTTCATCTCCTCCCATTGTTCCCACCAGATCGTACCAACAATGAATTTTTTTTAAAGCAAGTTGTTCTCACTAAAACAGAATTTCATCCACATGTCTGAAATACTGATGTAACAGATACGAAAGTAGCATTTTGAAAATTTGTACGCTTTAAAGTCTACGCACTGATTTTTTTTTTTTACTCCTAACTTCTCATCACTGGTTCTGCATGAAAGCTTGGATACAGAATAAATCTGTTCATAAACTGCCCAATTAAAGTAAAACATATGAACGTGTAACGTGATATTTTCGTAAAGTTTTGACACTAGCCTTTAAATAGCTGTAGGCCTTCCAACTTAAAAGCTTAAGTCGTTCAATACCTTGTAAAGGCCTTCAGACCAGCCACAATAAAAACTGAGCTCGTAGTTCAACGGTGTGTAGCGGGCTTTAGGACTGCCTTTAACTCCAAGACCAGAGACCGTAGCCCTGATATGTGGCTCAAGTATTATTTAAAAGTGTTAAAGTCTAGTAATTTCTAAACCAAACTATGACTAGCAGAGTGCTTCAAAGGCGTACCAACTTGAACATCCTCGAGCTCATTAATACTTCAAAACACCGCAATCGCGCCCAGACAAGTGGCTTATTGTACGAACAGATACTCACAACATTGGCGGCGTGGTAGAGTAGACAGCCCACGAAGAGGGCGAAGCAGTGTGATCTTTGCATGTTCTCGGTGCTGTGAGTTACTGGATCGCCAAGCACCAATTTATACTCTGCACAGAGCCAGATAACGAGTGAAAGTTACTCACTCGCATCGTGTTCTATCGACAGCTACTAATAACTTGAGTTCTTTTGCATGTGGAGTGTATTTCACCATCTCTTATCATGGGAACGTCGAGGAGCCTTTAAAACTGGTGTATAAGTTACTTTTTTGAAAACCGAAAGATGATAAATACGTCTTTCAGTAAATAAAAATCAAACTGACAAATATTCATTTCTTTGCATGTAAGGAATCGTTTTGGAGAGACATCTCTATGGAGTACACCGAGAGGGAGAAAGTGACTGAGGGCCTACGAAACTAAGTAGTATAATACAGGGATTCGTCCGCCACCACCGCCACCTTGCTCCCAGGGGCCTCCACCACCACCACCGCACTGGGAGGCCTCCCAGGGGCCTCCTCCACCGCCACCGCACAGGGAGGCCTCCCAGGGGCCGCTCCACATCCCGCGGGAAATTTGAATTGGTAAACAAAGCCACGTGCTTTTTGACAGCCTTCATCGACAACAACGCATCGCTAACCTCACTGCTGCCACCTTGACGGGCCTAAACCTCAGTGGTACCAACTTAACCTAACGAGCGCGAGATTTGAATCGGTAAACAAATCCACGTGCTTTTTTGACAGCTGCCATTCCGTCATCTTTAATCAACAGGGTACCCTGCGGCCCTCTTTAGCTACATATCTTTGAATTGTGGTGGCGGATAATTTGAAAAATGATTTTTGCGAGCAGCCATCTTTAATCGACAGAGCACCGTACTGCACTCTTTATTTGAAATGTGGTGGCAGGCAATTCCACGTGACAGCAGCCATCTTTAATCAAGAGAGCACAGTGATGCACTCTTTAGTTGAAATGTGGTGGTGGATAATTTAAAAATTCTACAGCAACCATCTCTCGACGCTAATTGCACAAGATGGTGGCTATACATGACTCCTTACGGGTGCTTACGCACGATGGCTGCTATACATAGGTTCTTGTGAGACGCCCTTGGGATGCTTGTACAATATGGCGGCTATACATGGCTCCTTGTGAGACGCCCTAGGGATGCTTTCTCAAGATGGCGACTGCTCTTATGAGACGGCTTAAGGGTCCTTGCACAAGATGGTTTGAGACGCCCTAAGGATGCTTGTGCAAGATGGCGGACACAAGATGGCGGCTATACACGACTCTTTATGAGACGCCTTAAGGATGCTTGCGCAAGATGGCTGCTGCTTTAATCAAGAAAGCTAGCTTAGAGGCTAACGTGCCGTGCTAGTTCCATTCATTAATTTTGGGGCTTAAATACATAATGTTAAATATATCGAAAACGGTGCATCGTAGAGCAAAACGGACAAAATTTTTCCGCCACAAACTTAGGTTCACAGTATGAGGAACATGATAGGATAAGAAAAACCTAGTCTAATGATGAGATCAATGGTTCGGTTCCTACTGAGGCCTTTTGGCATTTGCACTGTTTTAGCTTGTATTGAAGCAAGTTTTTGTAAAATGATCAGGTCTAGCTATAGTTGAGAGTATAACGTGCCGTGCTGGTTCGATTCATTAAATTTGGGGCTTAAATGCAAAATGTTAAATATCTCGAAAACGGTGCATCGTAGAGCATAATAGCTGTCGAAAAGCACGTGACTTTGTTTACCAAATTCTAATTTCCCGCGGGAGGTGGAGTGGGCCCCTGGAAGGCCTCGCACTGCGGTGGCGGTGGAGGAGGCCCCTGGGAGGCCTCCCAGTGCGGTGGTGGTGGAGGAGGCCGAATCCCTGTATTATATTACTAAACTACAACGGAGCATGATGAGATGAGGTCTCCTATATGTGTCTGTGTTATGGCCATGAATCAATACTGTGCCCTACAATGCGATTGGTTCCCGTCAAGCGAAGGCTGAGCTCGAACCAAGCTCACCCTAGTGATCAAAACTCCCACAATCGCGAGCTTATGCACATAGTCTTACCTGAACACATACCCTCGCACAGCAACTCAGTCGCGCACATCTCAGGGAATACGTGGGAAAGCAAAGGGTGAAATTACTATAAACAACAGGATATGTGACTAATCAGGTAAGAATAATCTAAAATAAAAATGAGCAGAATACGAGAAACCAAGCTGCATTCATAAAATAATGTAGTGAATTTATTACAAAATTTAAATCCAAAATCATATATACAAAGGAGTTTGAATATCTGATATATTCCAATCTGATATCGCTGGGAACCTCCTCGTCACAACACCATCGGTCTGGCGGGCTGGAACAAGGGTGGATTAACAGAATAAGTCGAATTAGGACGATAAGAGAACTATCTGGGCAAAAGGAAAAATCAAAAGGCAATCTCCCGTGCGTAAAAAAAATGTTGCATCACATTGCCTCGACCCCATACTCTACCGTAATCAAAACTATACAGTACCATACCTGGACTGGAAGAAAGCTCACAGTCCAACCTAACTAAGGTACACACAAATCAATAAAAATCATAGATATCTTATCGCTTAAGTAGACAAAAGAATATAAACCAAACAAACGAACTGCGGTCCAAACCAGCCGCTCTGCTCAAGGTCACAAGCCGAGGGCTACTCCCCTTAAGCACTTGGGAAACAAAACAAACACGCAGACAGAGACAAAATCTTACTCGACAGTTCTGGCTCGCACAAGTCATATGGCCGAGGGTTCGCCCCGCCATCCTACACTTCGCACAGCTGTTCAACTACAGGGACTTAATACCCCTTTACAAAAACACACATCAAACCTTTTAGTGCTGACATTATCTCATCATATACTTGACCTCCATAGGGCTTTACATCATGACACCTGGGTTCAATTCCCTGGCACTACACAAATATTATTCTCTCATACTTTGCTTCCATAGAGCTTTCCATCATGACACCTGGGTTCAATTCCCTGGCACTACAAAAATTATTCATCATTCTTGGCCTCCAAAGGGCTTTTCATTATGACACCTGGGTTCAGTTCCCTGGCACTACAAAAACATCATTCTCATATCAACAGCACTCAGCCATCTAACGTCCATGCGTGCGATTAGCTATCTCTACAGTATTACCTGGTGCACTAACACCATGTCTAACACCTCCAGCCATGCTAACCTGTGCAAGTCAAGGAACCAGTCTCCAGTTAAGAAAAAACTTACGTACAAAAACTAATGAAATAAAAAAATCCTCTACTACTGAAATTCCCGTGTCTGGCTAAAAGACCAATCTGACGTGACCAAGGCATAAAAGATGCCGCGAACAGAAACAAACATAATACCAGGGGAAAATATAAAAATATACTACCAAATCTACCGTCCAGAGTTCGAGGTCTGTGCATGCCTATCCTATACGAACCATTATTTACATGACTGTCGTGGCTGACGCCACCTTGAATTTTAATTTTAATCTAGCCCATGCTGAAATTAAATTGGATTTGTTTGACCTGGGAGTACCGATGGCATTGTGAGGCGGCTCTCTATGGAACCTTGAAGTTTAGTTCATGTTGACAGATGACCCTGCCAACTGCAAAGTTATGGAGATCACCGGGTTCATGCTGGCTGGTGAATGATTCTTCGACAGCTTCCGTGAAGGTGGTCCAGTTTCTCTTTCGGTCTGGTGAGCTGTGCCCTCTTGGAGTCCCCGCGTCGATGCTCGGTTGTCTCGACAGCTGTTCCGTTGCTACAGCTTGCTGTTCTTCTCTCTCGTTCTCTGCGATGTTTCTCACGTTGTATACGTGAAGGGAAATTCTATTCCCAAGTAGATTGTACTGGATGTTAACAGCTCGCCGCTTAGATCTGATTCACGATGCCCTCCTGGAGTAGTATCACACCGTCGCAGTCGCGAGACAGTCAAAGAGTGTCCTCCCCCGTGCTCCACGGCTGTATATTTATAACACGTCTCGCGTACCCAAGCTAATGATTTCCCCGCTAGATTCTTCCCTCCGGCGGTCTCCTTGCAAGAAGCGCGCTAAGTACTAATCTCACATATGCACTTATAGTTATGCTCAAGTCGCTTATCAAAATTTTTCTCAGTTTACGTAGGTTGCAATTTTCTTCTCAGATTAAATGCATTTCTTCTGTGCTTTAAGATATAAATTAATTTCCGTTTCGCTCCAAATCTTTGTTGGCACGCTACCTTTGTCGAGTGTTTAGTGTCCTGCTTCTAAATTAACGCGCTTGGCTTGGGGGTAATAAATTTGTCTTGTGAGATTCCAGAAATTTCCTAATTATTTATCTGCTCCATTCCCACGAGTACTGCACACATTCCACCGCTCCCAGGCAATAAATTAGAATACAAGGACCATCAAGATACTTCTACGGTGGTCTTGAATGTACGTGATATCACAGGCTAAAATAATGCCTCTGTAACAATGACCGATAGGGTTCAATACTGAGCCAGGAACAACCAGAGTCCTTAACCCTCTATTGCAGGAATTATTTTTCGTTTCCGTTTGGTGAAGAAGATTTCAAGCTTTAATGTTCAACATACGCTCAGTGGTTTAGGTATACCAGCAATTCTTAACTGGGCCTAATAGCTTAACATTCGTATGTGATGTTGATTGACATATTGGAATATATATACGATTTTCCACGATTTTACGCTAAGCTTTTAACATTCAAAGACTGAACATTCCTGCCTACTGGCCATGGGTACGTATTGCAAGCCGCAAGTATACTTGCACGACCGTAGGTCGGTAATGTCTTTGAGGTTGAGCCAGAGGTACTCCTGAAGCCTGTGGTAATATGATGGGGAGGGCCCACGTAAAAAAACGGTGGTTGGTTCGCGTGGATGTTGACGGGGTGGAAAGAGTACCTTTGGCTGTAGGGCTGTTTTGTCTTCTGTTACGTATAATAATAATAATAATAATAATAATAATAATAATAATAATAATAATAATAATAATAATAATAATAATAATAATAATAATAATAATAAACGAGGCATCACTGGGATAAGTGTTTAATTGAGTGTACAGTTGAGGGTGTCTATAGGGAGGATATTTGGACATTCCATCGCTAACGGGGTGAAAAAATGGGAGAAGGTGAATTTTAAAATATCTCAAAACTTTAAAAGTTTGCAGATGTAAAATTTGTTACTTAGAATCTCCTTTAAAAATAAAGAAACACGTATTTTTTGTTTTTGGAAAATCCCAATAGGAGGAGTGAAAAAGGGTGAAAAAAGGGTTAATTGCCTTTAATGAGGATACTTATAATCTCAGAAAATGAAGATATTACAGGCCTGGAAATTGGTATTTGGGATCTCCTTTTTGGAAAATCCAATTAATGCGGGGTGGAAAAGGGGGTGAAGTTTTAAAATGAGGATATCTATATCTCAAAATTTTAAAAGTTTACAGACGTAAAAATTGGTATTTGGAATCTCCTTTAAAAATAAAGAAACACGTACTAATTTGTTTTCGGAAAATCCCATTAAGGGGGTGAAAATGGGGGAAAAGTGGTTGAACACCTTTTATGAGGAGACTTATATCTCGAAAACTGAAGATGTTACAGACATAGAAATTGGAATTTGGAATCTCCTTTGAAAATAAAGAAACATATATTTTGTGTTCTTGGATAATCCGATGAATAGGGGGTGAACAGGAGTGACAAGTGGGGTGAATTTTTAAAAAGGACTATATCTGCAAATTATCTCAGACTGGTAACATATTACAGATTTGAAAACTGATAATTGGAATTTCCTGTTAAAGTAAAGAAACATAAATATTTTTTCGGAAAATCCACTCAAGGTGAACTGAAAAAGGGGTGACTTCTTAAAATGAGCATATCTACAGTATATCTCAAAAACTTAACATGTTGCAGACGTGCAAATTGGTGTTTGGAATCTCCTTTAAAAATAAGGAAACATACACTGACTGACAGAGCAAATGCAACACCAAGAAGGAGTGGTCAGAACTTTATGCAATTGCAGGGTAGACTGACGTCACTGAGGTATGCTCATGATGTAAAATGCGCCGCTGTGCTGCGCACGTAGCGAACGATAAATGGGACACGGCGTTGGCGAATGGCCCACTTCGTACCGTGATTTCTCAGCCGACAGTCATTGTAGAACGTGTTGTCGTGTGCCACAGGACACGTGTATAGCTAAGAATGCCAGGCCGCCGTCAACGGAGGCATTTCCAGCAGACAGACGACTTTACGAGGGGTATGGTGATCGGGCTGAGAAGGGCAGGTTGGTCGCTTCGTCAAATCGCAGCCGATACCCATTGGGATGTGTCCACGGTGCAGCGCCTGTGGCGAAGATTGGCGCAGGGACATGTGGCACGTGCGAGGGGTCCAGGCGCAGCCCGAGTGACGTCAGCACGCGAGGATCGGCGTATCCGCCGCCAAGCGGTGGCAGCCCCGCACGCCACGTCAACCGCCAATCTTCAGCATGTGCAAGACACCCTGGCTGTTCCAATATCGGCCAGAACAATTTCCCGTCGCTTGGTTGAAGGAGGCCTGCACTCCCGGCCCCGGCGTCCGCTCAGAAGACTACCATTGACTCCACAGCATAGACGTGCACGCCTGGCATGGTGCCGGGCTAGAGCGACTTGGATGAGGGAATGGCGGAACGTCGTGTTCTCCGATGAGTCACGCTTCTGTTCTGTCAGTGATAGTCACCGCAGACGAGTGTGGCGTCGGCGTGGAGAAAGGTCAAATCCGGCAGTAACTGTGGAGCGCCCTACCGCTAGACAACGCGGCATCATGGTTTGGGGCGCTATTGCGTATGATTCCACGTCACCTCTAGTGCGTATTCAAGGCACGTTAAATGCCCACCGCTACGTGCAGCATGTGCTGCGGCCGGTGGCACTCCCGTACCTTCAGGGGCTGCCCAATGCTCTGTTTCAGCAGGATAATGCCCGCCCACACACTGCTCGCATCTCCCAACAGGCTCTACGAGGTGTACAGATGCTTCCGTGGCCAGCGTACTCCCCGGATCTCTCACCAGTCGAACACGTGTGGGATCTCATTGGACGCCGTTTGCAAACTCTGCCCCAGCCTCGTACGGACGACCAACTGTGGCAAATGGTTGACAGAGAATGGAGAACCATCCCTCAGGACACCATCCGCACTCTTATTGACTCTGTACCTCGACGTGTTTCTGCGTGCATCGCCGCTCGCGGTGGTCCTACATCCTACTGAGTCGATGCCGTGCGCATTGTGTAACATGCATATCGGTTTGAAACATCAATTATTCGTCCGTGCCGTCTCTGTTTTTTCCCCAACTTTCATCCCTTTCGAACCACTCCTTCTTGGTGTTGCATTTGCTCTGTCAGTCAGTGTATTTTCCTTTGTTTTCTGAAAAACCGTTAACGGGGTGAGGGGTGAAAGAATTGAAAAATTAGTTGAATGATTTGTATTGAATATATATATACCAAAAACTCTAAAGTTGTTACAAACGTGAAAGTTGGTATTTAGAATTTCCTTTCATGATAAAGAAACACGTAATTATTTTGTTCTCGGAAAGTCCACTTAAGGCGGGAGGGTGGAATAAATTGAAGAAGAAGAAATTGAATTATTTTTATGAGCATAAATTTATCTCGAAAACTGAAGGTGTTACAGACGTACAGACATGAAAAATGGTATTTGGAATGTTCTTTAAAAATAATGAAACACGTATTTTGTTGTTTTCGGAAAATCATGTTAAGGGGCTGAAAGGAATTGGAAAAGCGGTTGAATTTTCAAAATGAGTACCGGTATACGTACATTATTCGTCAAAACTTAACATGTTAGAGACAATTATCTTGGTATATGGAAAGTCCTTTAAAAATGCAGGAACATGTGCCCTTTTGTTTTCACAGAAGGCACTTAACGGGTAGTGAAAAGAAGTGAAAAGTAGTTGAATTATTTTTATGAGGATACTTATATATTAAAAATGAAATATGTTACAGACGTGAAGATTGGTATTTGGAATCTCCTTCAAAAATAAAGAAACATGTATTTTTGTTTTTGGAAATACACTTAAATGGGGCAGGGGGGAGGGAAGGACAGATCAAGGGGTAAAATTATTTTTATGGGGATACTTATGTATATCTCATAAAATTGAAGATATTACAGATATGGGAATAGGGTGGTGTATTTATGTATTTTTTTCGACTTGATAGAAGACTGTTACTCACATGTGCAGTTATATGTCGCTTGGTCGCCTTAGCCCCAAAACGTAATATCACAAACATAGTTTACAAAGAATTTCAGGGGTAAATGAAGCTCAATTTTTGGGTGAGTTTTTATACTTTAGGAATTTTCTGGTAATATCTTAGTACAATGCCGAGGAACGATTACTTTGATCACATTACGAAATCCACGCGAGCGAGGTCGCGGGTAATTGCTAGTAAGATATATCATGGAAAGGCGCGCCTGATTGTTAAAACTCTGCGACTTTCAGTTTGGAAGGTAAGGATTTGTAAATTACCAGGCGAGTAGTCCGTGCGGTTAGGGGCGCGCAGCTGTGTGCTTGCATCCGGGAGATAGTGGGTTTGAACTCCACTTTAGACAGCCCTGAAGATGGTTGTCCATGGTTTCCCATTTTTACACCATGTGAATGCTGGGGCTGTACATTAATTAAGGGCACCGCCACTTCCTTCCCACTCCTAGCACTTTCCTATCCCATCGTCGCCGTAAGACCTATCTGTGTCGGTGCGACGTAAAGAAAATTCAAAAAAGTTCTAAACTAAATCTCTTAATCCTTGGACGAAAAGAAAAAATAATGGTGTTTTTTTCCTTTACCGTATGATCAGAGCCGGTTAAAATAATTTGCACGTGTAATTTTGTCAGTGACATCGTCACGATGCATTCAAATATCTTCCGTCATGTTAATTTTGGAGTAAATCCACGTCACTTTGCATCCGAAAACGGGACTTAGGTTTTGGCCTTGTAGGCTAGCCTAGAGAAGAGGTAACACTAGTGAACTTTGTCTTCGATAATCGCAAATCAGATTGTCAGTTATAAGTATTGTGGTATTCCAGACATGGAATAATGTTAAAATTCATAGACGGTCGTATTTACGGCGAAGTTCTGAACTGAATTATATTAGAAGGTGTTTTCGTACGCACAAGTAAAGCGTGTGTAGCATTCGTACAAAAGAGTGTGTATTTGTGAAAGGAAAATTGGCGTGTGACGGTATATATTTTTTGTGCGTAACTATTTACAGGTTCAAAAATGTAAAACCCATTGTTTCCAAAGGAAGATCCCAAATAAGGGAATACAAGTGTATAATAAATCCAGGAATGTATTTATGATGGCCGGCTGGAATCTGATGTGTAATGTCACTTGCCCCTTACATAAAGTGTTTGTTTCATTATATCATCGTGTCTTCTAAGTTTTATGACGAATTTTGTACTCCCATATGTTTGTTTTGCTTCGTCAAAAGCGTATGACGTGATTTTGTATTTCTTGGGTAATCATTGAAATTATTTTATTTTGCTAGTTGCTTTACGTCGCACCGACACAGATAGGTCTTATGGCGACGATGGTATAGGAAAGGCCTAGGAGTTGGAAGGAAACGGCCGTGGCCTTAATGAAGATACAGCCCTAGCATTTGCCTGGTGTGAAAATGGGAAACCACGGAAAACCATCTTCAGGGCTGCCGATAGTGGGATTTGAACCTACTATCTCCCGGATGCAAGTTCACAACCGCGCGCCTCTAGGCGCACGGCCAACTCGCCCGGTGGTAATCATTGCGGGAAGGGTGTATAAATCAATGCATTTCATGAGTGCAGTATTATATTTGTAAAAGTGTCGTCTTGTTTCCGTTGTGTCTATGTTTAAACATTCATTTAGAGGAAGAAGTCGGCGAAATGGTATTTCATGAAATTTCGGAGTCGTTTGTTAGAATTGTCAATCGTTTAGTTATGTCCGCTGGAAGATTTGACGTGTTTTGATGCCCATATTGTCGATTGGAAAATTTAAAATCTTTATAAAACTTTTCTGGCATTTGTAACGTGTGACGTGAGTTGTGCAATAATGCCGCGCCGCTTCTGTATACGAGCGGGTGAACCACGTACGTGTTAGAGAGCTTCGTAGGTCTCCCTTGTTAAATTTGTAAATGTTGTCTTGCGTGAGATTTTGGAAGGGACATACACTTCTGAGTGTGAAGGAAATTTGTGTAAAATTTTGAATGTTCAATTCCGAAATTATGTGTCTGGGAGTGTAAGCTCCGGTTTTCGATTCGTAAATTTATTGTCAGACGGAGATGTGTGTGGGAAGGGAGGCTAGGTCGTCGGAAGTGTATTTTGTTGTAGTGGAACGGGATCACGCAGGTCAGTGCTGTGTAGAATATGGTTGAGCACTAGGAATATATACCGTACAAAAAACGGTAAACTTTCCATGTCACACCGGAGTCCTGTTTGGGACGTTTTTACTAGAACACTGTGCCGGTTCACAGTTATGTTCCGCTGTTCCGGACCACGGAGTGTCAATTGTTCTGAAACATTCTCAAGCGAGTCCGAGATAGTGACTTACTATCCCGTCAGAAGCGCCACTACGCACTGCCCTTGCCCTTCGCCTACTAGCTGACTGTCGATACCGGCAGTGTGCCGCTACCAGTCCCGCCACGTGCTGCTCGTGTTGGAGTGTTCCGTGTTCTGTCATATCCTCTTTGTTCTGTGAGTTCCGTTGCACCGGCCACTGGCCTTCGGTACATGCGAATAACTTAATGTGTTCTGTTTTGTGCTCAACTGTACTATAATAGTGTTTTCATTGAAACTTAGGAATATATACCGTACAAAAGACGGTAAACTTTTCATAATGCTGCACCGGAATCCTTTTTGCGACATTTTTACTAGAATAAAACCCGACAGAGTGAAATGCAATATCTGTTTCATCATCTACCACCAGCACTACTAATACAACAACAGGTGCGCCCTATCCTACACTCTTATCCTAAAAACAACATTTTAGACATGATATTTCTGGGTGCATATTTCAGATTTCCGACTGGTTTTTATGTCCCGTGAATTTTTATCCTGGCCCTAATTACTCACAATACCGGCCGATATATTCAACTGGTGAAAATATATTTGGATTAGTTACTTTTAAACACCTGTACTGCCATTGTAACCGTGTTATCTGTATTTCATATTGACAGAAAAAATCTTAACCTAAACGCAGCATTTAAATGTTATTATTGGGGACGAATTTCAGTGTTTCGACTGTTCGTTCACGTTCCGTGCAGCTTTATGCTTGCCATGGCCATAACTACACACAGCACGTTCGATACAGGCACATGTAATGATGCCTCTCGAAGTTCTCTCTACTGCGCAGTTAGAGTCCCGTGTCCAACTACTAGTAATCTATCTAGTGCGGCCTTGACACAGCTCGTTCGGTACAGGCATACTCCACCTGACGCGGAGCATGTCATGTTGCCTGTCGAAGTTCTCTCTACTACGCAATTGTAGTTTCGTGTTCCGTGTGCCAGCACTCTGTACCGAAACACTGCCCCTCAAGCTCCTAATGTTGCGGAACAACTGAATTTTCCGGTCTGCCCAACCCTACGCACAACGCAGCCAGTGAAAAAGCCCCCTGGGCAGATATGTACAATGTTTTTCTCTGCCCCACAAAGTATACATATCGACTTATCTCTCCCTTTTAATCATCCCTTATTTTTATGAAGCCGATATCAAACCTCTCCTGTTTAACCACTCAACGTATCTAATATTTATACCGGTTACTTCTTCTACTTTATTAAAAACACTAAGAGTACTTCTTACTCTACTTTCAGCAAATAATTTCTGCCTATACATATCTTTAATTATCCTAGACAGCACCTTCATCCCTCTAGCTTCTGTCTTCCTCCACACCTCGTCCCACATGTACCCCAAACCTATCATCTCCAAATATCCCTTAGTTTTTTCTAGCCAGCCTCCCTTGTACATGATCTTCCGTTGTTGTTCATATGCGGCCAGTAATACCCTTCCCCCTTCCTGTCTTTTTAAATTCATCCAACATCTAACTATTCTTTTCACACACTCAGATTCCAAATCCTCCCCACACATTAATTCCGCCCCTGCATTAGCTGTGCACAGCCTTAGCCCCATGACAATCTTACCAAAATTACTAATAATTCGTCTTAATACACCTCTTATCTCACCCAACCGCCATATTTCCGCGCCATACAGTACCGAAGCGAAATCACCAATCTTAACACTAACCTCAAGGTTTTATAACTTATATCTTGATATTCAGCTAGCAATTTTTTGACTGAGGCTAGGGCTTTCAACCCCCTGCTTTTCGCCCTACTAATTTGATCGTTCCAAGTTCATTATTGTTAATAAGGCCTCGTAAATATTCCAAATTCCTTACTTGTTCCATCGATGATGTAGTCTCCTAACTTGCTAGCCCTGCACGCGGGTCGCTGTATACTACGGTACTCATGAGTTAAACCGAATGACTCATCATAACTTCCCCGCTTCAAGAAAAACTTTTCCGTATACACAATATGAGAGGAAATGACACAAACTCAGACTCAACATATTGGCCATATTTACAGTTCATAGTGAATTCCTATAATAATAAATGATGTTCTAACACATACAATATGATTCTAAAAGCTTTGTTTACAATTGATTGAAGTTAAATTAATAAGTGTAAATGAATAATTTCCGATTGCGGATAATCTTGATATCGAGTGATATCACGTAATAGGACTGTACAATAAATTAGTATGGCTGGAGAAGGCTGGACGGTTACAACATGTTTGCGAAATTAATAACTGATTTGATAGAAGGCAGTTTTTGGTTTAGGAAAGGTTATTACACTGAAGCTCAACTTGTGGGATTCCAGCAAGATGTAGCAGATACCCAGGATTCAGGAGGTCAAATAGACTGTATCGCGATTGACCTATCTAAGGCAACTGATATTGTAGATCATGGGAGACTACTGGAAATAATGAGAGTGCAATTGGACTTGACCAAAGAGTGCTGAATGGGTGGCTATGTTCCTAGAAAATAGAACTCAGAGAATCAGGGTAGGCGAAGCTTTATCTGTCCCGGTAATAATTAAGAGGGGAATTCCTGAAGGCAGTATTATTAGACCTTTATGTTTTCATACATATATATCAATGATATGCGTAAAGAAGTGGAATCAGAAGTAAGGCCTTTGCAGATTATGTTATTCTGTACAGAGTAATAAATAAGTTTCAAGATTGTGAGCAACTGCAACATGACCTAGATAATCTTGTGAGATGGACAGTAGGCAATGGTATGATGATAAACGGGGTTAAAAGTCAGGTTGTGAGTTTCACAAATAGGAAAAGTCCTCTCAGTTTTAATTACTGCGATGATGGAGTGAAAGTTCCTTTTGGGGATCATTGTAAGTATCCGGGTGTTAATATTAGGAAAGATTTTCATTGGGGTAATCACATAAATGGGATTGCAAATTAAGGATACAGATTTCTGCACATGGTTTTGAGGGTGTTTAGGGGTTGTAATAGGGATGTAAACGAGAGGGCATATAAGTCTCTGGTAAGACCCCAACTAGAGTATGGTTCCAGTGTATGGGACCCTCACCAGGATTACTTGATTCAAGAACTGAAAAAAAATCCAAAGAAAAGCAGCTCGATTTGTTCTGGGCGATTTCTGACAAAATAGTAGCGTTACAAACATGTTGCAAAAATTTGGGCTGGGAAGAACTGGGAGAAAGGAGACGAGCTGCTCGACTGAGTGGTATGTTCCGAGCTGTCAGTGGAGAGATGGCGTGCAATGACATCAATAGACGAATAAGTTTGAGTGGTATTTTTAAAAGTAGTAAAGATCACAATATGAAAATAAAGTTGGAATTCAAGAGGACAAATTGGGGCAAATATTCGCTGATAGGAACGGGAGTTAGGGATTGGAATAACTTACCAAGAGAGATGTTCATTAAATTTCCAATTTCTTTGCAATCATTTAAGAAAAGGCTAGGAAAACAACTGATAGGGAATCTGAGACCTGGGCGACTGCCCTAAATGCAGATCAGTTATGATTGATTGATAGAACGTGTATCGTTCCCCGTAACGTTCTGTTTCTCGCCTGTGAGTTTAGTATTACACTTTGCCGATATATTCTAGTCAACTGAAACATTCACATCATATACCTTACCAATACAATACTTCACACTGCAGCTTTCCTGGACCTCTTGCAGGAAGTTTTGGTGCGAATTTTGGAAAAACAAATTAAAATTGTTCCTCCACATTTTCCAGCCAAGTCTTCCAATGTCTTCTTGCAGTCACAAATGACTGTTGAACCTTTCAACTGCACTGATTCCAAAGGCAAGGTTTTTTTGCAATACACTTAGGATTTCCTGAATTTAGAAATATCATCTTGAATTTATCTGACTTTAACACTTTCAATACTTTGTACATCTCAACTCCAAGTTCTATTGATGCGTATGATATGTAGTTTAAGCCCGTCAATTTAGGAGATCCAGGAGGTAATTCGTAAATAAAATCTGAATCTGTTAATAGATGAGATTGGTGTTTGATGCACACTTCAACGCCTACACAAGCTGCAAGGAATATAATCATTTCTAGCGTTCAGGAATCGACTACTGTTCGTTCGGTTACATTTAACACTAATTACTCCGTCAAAAGGCAAACATCAGCTGTTCTATTCTCTGAAGCTGTGCTGATGTCATTTAGCATCTGACCTACACTTAAAGACTGCCTAATCTTTAACTTCAGTCATTATATCAATTTTATTTTTTTTCAGACTCTATAACTTGCTGAAGTAATAAGTTATAGTTACAGCCGCTCATCTGTCTGTTTGTATCAAGCCGTCTGGGAAACACCCAACATAACAACAGAATTTCAGTGGTCTGTAACAATGCTGAGAATATCTGCCGGCTTAATTTTCTACAGCGCTCGGTACTGTATCATCACAGCACTTCAGTCAAGAGCAGAAAGAACGCAAATACTCAAAATATTTTACTGTTACATATTTCTTACAGTCCCACAAAGATTACTAATTCACATGATTCACTCTTTTGTACCGCCTGAATCTCGCGCTGTGCACATAGCTGCATTAGATTTACCTACGAACAGTGGAATAACAAAACTCAGATTCTGCTCACTACAAAATTAAAACATTGAATAGCGATCTTCTGAAACTTTAAGCTCCCACGTAAGTTTCCTTCCCTAATCAAGCACTTTTCAGTAAAAAATTCAGTCGATGATGACTCACTGTCGAATATTTCTGAGTAAATAGGCAGCCAATATTGAACATTTCAATAGAACAGCGAAAAGTACACAAACAACTAACCCACGTCCACCATAGCGATCAGCTGATTGCTTTCCCGCGCTCTCTAATGTACGGCCTGGGCATAACGAAGGAAATGGATTTACACTCTGTTAAATTATTTAGTATAGGGTTTCATCTGGATCAAAAAAAAAAAAATAGAAACAACTTTGTATGAATTACTTTTATTGAACACATCATACTCCAGCACATTTGTTTGTAGATACAATGCAATCCAGTTTGTTTCCAGAAATATTACTTAGGTATTTATAAAATAGTCAACTGCCCCATGGATGGAATTTTTTTAATAATTTCAAAAGAATGTTAAAAATTTGTTTGCCAATAACAGAACGCGTAAGACTTAGCAAAGACGAGATATTGTTGAGGTATTACTGACCATGTACAGATGAACTAAATGAGAACCCCACTATTATACTTTACTCAAGAATTAAACGCAGGGTCCGTTAATTGTATTCAAAGATACACAAATAAGATCCAAGAATGGTAAAGTGCATTTGTCTCACATACTGTAATTCTATGTTAGTGTATGTTGTTGATTTGCGCTCAGGGTTGAGAAAACTATTGCTACACTCTACACTCCTAAGCTGATGTTTCAGAACACCTTAAATTCTTTAAGGGCAAGTTTGTTCAATGTTTGAGACTTTAATTTTTCTTATACTGCCGTTCGTTGACCAGTCACAAAGTTAACAGATAGTTACAGACAGTTTCTGTTGAGGTTCCCATACAAAACTATTTTCATACATGGAAGAGTTAAGAACTTTTATAAATAAAAATCTTCACTAATATTTATAAAGGTATCTCTCATTAAAATGTTATATTTCTTTGGAAGAGAGTAAATGTGTAACAGTCCATCTTACGGTTTTCTTCATTTCAGTGGATGGAATGTTTTCCGTATCCTCCCAGTCTCAATGTGCCTACAGAAGTTGTACCTCCCAGACCACGGCCAACACTAACTACCCCAGATCCTGATCCTCCTGCACCCGAACCTCCAGTTCCAAAACTTCCATGTCCACCAGTTCCCCAACTACCCCTTCCGATTCCTCCAAGACCCCAATATCCTACTCCTGTTCCGATGGAACCAATTCCACTATATCCACCAGTTCCCCAATTACCACCTCCGATACCTCCATGACCCCAAGATCCTACTCCTGTTCCGATGGCACCAATTCCACTATATCCACCAGTTCCCCAACTACCACCTCCGATTCCTCCTTTACCCCAAGATCCTGCTCCTCTTCCAATGCCACCAATACCACCATATCCACTAGTTCCCCAGCTACCTGCTCCAATACCTCCAGTTCCTCCTATACCCCAGGATCCTACTCCCCTTCCAATACCACCAAATCCGCCATATCCACTAGTTCCCCAACTACCTCCTCCAATACCACCAGTTCCTCCTTTACCCCAAGATCCTGCTCCTCTTCCAATGCCACCAATTCCACCAATTCCACCAATTCCACCAATTCCACCATGTCCACTAGTTCCCCAGCTACCTGCTCCAATACCTCCAGTTCCTCCTGTACCCCAGGATCCTACTCCCCTTCCAATACCACCAAATCCGCCATATCCACTAGTTCCCCAACTACCTCCTCCAATACCACCAGTTCCTCCTTTACCCCAAGATCCTGCTCCTCTTCCAATGCCACCAATTCCACCAATTCCACCAATTCCACCAATTCCACCAATTCCACCATGTCCACTAGTTCCCCAGCTACCTGCTCCAATACCTCCAGTTCCTCCTGTACCCCAGGATCCTACTCCCCTTCCAATACCACCAAATCCGCCATATCCACTAGTTCCCCAACTACCTCCTCCAATACCTCCACTTCCTCCCATACCCCAGGATCCTACTCCTTTTCCGAAGCTACCAATTCTGCCAAGTCCACTATGGCCCCAGTTGCTTCCTCCAACTCCTCCAAAACTCCAGGATCCTCCGCCACTGCCGAGAAGACCACCACCCTGGCTAGCAGATCCCAGAAGTCCACCAGCAGGACCATGTGCGTATGAACCTGCAGCCTGAAAAAGAAATGAGTCACGTGACAACACAGCTTGATATTTTATCCATAGTAATGTGCTTCAGTACAATAATAGATACATACACACTGGGGCGGCCATGGGCCGTTTCGCCGCCCTTAAACTGTCCAGAAAGTACATTTCTATCAGTTTAAAAAATGCGGCTACTACTGTATTTAGACGAAGATACATTTCAACGTGACAGATAGTAACGAAATATTTTGTTTCTATATTCTTAGCAGCATTCTTCTGGAGAAGTCTGGCTGCCCTGCCCTATATTGTTGTCCATCGAGATCTTATGGGATTACAATAAAGCACGAGGTTGTCCGTTATGTTCGCATGTAGCAAGAACATTTGTGTTTGTTTCTGAGCGAAGTATTTCATATTTTACCCGTACGGGTGGGCCTGTCTTGAGAGGCGACTAGAAGCTGCGCCCTGGCATTGCATGTGTCAGGCTCCTACAGATATTAGAGTGGCAGAATGCGGCCGCCGTCATCTTACGTCACTGCACTATTCCGATGCATTAATGTAAAATAGCAGCCGAAACGAGAATATTGGACAGTATATAATCCAAACAATAATATTCATTAGGGTTGTAAGGTCCTTTATTTTACTGTGAAGAAAAAGGAACCCTGGTGCATTAATTTGCAGATGCTTAAATATAGCTAATCTGTTATAGACTGATGTGTGGTCGGAACCATTCAACTCTCTTACAGAATGATTCACACCTATTTTCAAGTACAGCGATTACATTAATAAGACAATAAACGTGCGTGTCCACTGGGTTTAGATCTAAAGCATGTGAATTTAACCTTGCAAACCTGTTTTTTAAATACAATAGAGCTGAAACTTCATTGGATATGAGCTTAAATCATTACATACATTCTGTCTGAAACTCAAATCAGAAAGTTTGCACACATCAGCATCATCTTTCGCAGGAACATATTCTTGAAAGGTATTAATGGATAAGGATTTCATTTTTGTACAACTCCTTCCTTAAAGGTAATAATAATGGAGTGTGGCCAGCGAAGAGGCCGAGTGCAGATCTTTCGGGTTGACGCCGTATAGGCGGCCTGCGCGTCTATGCGAATGGGGCCCTACCTGTGATGAATTCTAATGCTGAAGAGGCACACGCAACCAGCCCCGAGCCATTGGAATTAACCATTGAATGTTAAAATCCTCGACCCGGTCGGGAATTAAATCCGGGTCCCTCTGGACCAAAGGACAGCACGCTAACCATTTAGCCATGGAGTCGGACTCCTTACAGGTATCACACGGTAGAGAACTGACCAACTTCTTTAGCACAAATCCTGACACGTATTCAGTAATATTTTGTGATTAGTAGTGTGAGAGATGAGTATGTCACTATTTTCGACAACAGCAGTGTGTGTCATCTTCGTGTCCCATGAAGTTAGAACTTTCGGCATCCCTCGTGTACTTTACAGAAAGCATGCAGGCATTTCTTGCCAAATAGAAATTCCGTCTTGCTACATTTCACCTCATCCCTGACAATTAAGCGCTTTGAACTGTCGGCAAGTTGGGTTGACATTCCGACACTTATGAAATAAATAAATAAATAAATAAATGAATGAATAAATAAATAAATAAATAAATAAATAAATAAATAAATAAATAAATAAATAAATAAATAAATAACTCTACATGATCTCGGCTTAACTTCTAGGTAAGAAGATAGCTGAACGCAGGAATTTTTAGATGCGTTTCACACAAATACTGAACTGATATAAGGGCAACCTTTAAACCCACAACTACTATAACCTTTCTGTTAGAAGTTACAAGAATTGTTTGTTTACATTCGTCATCAGAGTGCAATGAATAAGCAAGCGCCAAACGTTTTCATTATGCGTTGAAAGAGGGGTTTTAAAGTCTCTACCGAATTTACTGGATGAATTAAGCACATCAAATATTTTTTCTATCAAATTAAAAAAGTCACTGTTTCTTCACAATTCTGAAATGCCTCCATTGAAGTACCTTATTGCCACTATTCGACATCGCATATGTTTGTACCAATATCTGTGCTTTGTCATCTCACCACTTGTAGCTTAAAAAGCGATTCGATACACGACCACTGGATGACACCTCCTTTAGTAAAAGTTACCTGTTTTTCGGCTGGACAGTTGCGTACAAGTTGAACCATATGAAAAACATCTAACAAACCAGCATCTGATGCATTATCTACTCCAACATAGGGAAAACATGTTTGCAATTCATTTGCACCCAAACTTCTTGCCATGCTGCTACATTGACACCATTTCATGCAATTTCTCTATACGATTTATCATCATAAATGCCCTCTCCTTTCCTGATAGATGATCTTTGAAAAAATAACGACGAGGAATTTTCCAACTGTCATTCACAGCTCTACATATTATAATACACACCAACTGTTCATTTCTGTGTCCATGTCATTTTATTTCCAGTAAATTCAACATGTTCCTTTAGAGAGAAAGTCTCCTGGAGCCAAACCTCAGTAGCTTTCTCTACAAAACCCTGGCTCACAATTAACTTCCATTGACCAAAAACCTGCTATCCTTAAGCTTGGAAGAGCGATATTAAATTTCGATCTAAGACATATGACTTTGGAGAAAAAATAAATAAATAAATACAACTGGCTTTATGTCGCACCGACACAGATAGCTTTTATGGCGACGAGGGAATGGGAAATGACTAGAAGTGGGAAGGAAGCGGTCGTGGCCTTAATTAAGGTACAGCCCCATAGTTTGACTGGTGTGAAAATGGGAAACCACGGAAAACCATCTCCAGGGCTGCCGACCGTGGGGTTCGAACCCACTATCTCCGAAATGCAAGCTCACCGCACGACAGAAAAAAAGAATTAAGGTTAGGGCAAATAATCTCAGTGATCATATGAAGCACTTCGTTTGTTTGTTTGTTTGTTTGCTTGTTTGAGAATTTTTCCTAGCTCTCTGCAACAAGCAACACACGTCAGAAGGAAGGCTGCATCGCTTTCTAGTAACAAATTTTATTGCAGTAAAAGAGTCAACTGTTTCATGATCTTTCATGTTTCTTTCCACTGTGAAAATCTTCTTTTGATTTATTAAATACACTGTCACCTAATTGCTGAGAAAAAATTCTCGGAATGGCATCTCCTAAGTCTTCTTGTTACCGAGCTCGATAGGTGCAGTCGCTTAAGTGCGGCCAGTATCCAGTATTCGGCAGATAGTGGGTTCGAACCCCACTGTCGGCAGCCCTAAAGATGGTTTTCCGTGGTTTCCCATTTTCACACCAGGCAAATGCTGGGGCTGTACCTTAATTAAGGCCACGGCCGCTTCCTTCCCAGTCCTAGACTTTTCCTGTTCCATCATCACCGTAAGACCTATCTGTGTCGGTGCGCGTAAAGCCAATAGCAAAAAAAAAAAAAGAAAAAAGAAAAAAAAATCTTGTTGTTTTGATCTGTCTGCGAGCAAACACCAATTGCCTTAATCCGCGATTCTCTTTCTTAAATCGCATCGGGCAAGGCAGAATCGCTGGATTAGGCCTGATTAATAGTTATCCTGGCTTAATATCAAAGAACACCTGTTTCGATGTATGTAAACCTACTAATTCTTCCACTGCAATTCTAACAGTAACTTTGACATCCAATCTTTAAAGATTAGAACAGACGGAGGCCACTGTTATCCATTTACTAACACAACCAAAAGAAAAACCTATAACTAAGTGTTATTGTAACATTATTATTATTATTCCGCCCTCCAACGCAAGGGCGCTACCACCAACTAAATAGGTGACCTCTGTCTCCTACAAAATTGATATGACATGTGCATGAAAAGAATATAAACTGCACCTGACACAGTGTTTACAGCGGATCTGCAGTGAGTTAAGATGGCGGCGGCAGCGAGTTTCCAGCACCAGATCGCTGCCTGTCTATTTATTATGTCTGTGCAGGCTCCTCACTTTCATCTATCACATGTGACCTCCCTTGGTCAACACTTGTTCTTTTCCGACCCCAGCGGTATTAGGTAGCAAGGCCTAGCGAGTTTTTCATTTACACGCCCTTCATGACCCTTATCTTCCTATGCCCGATACCTTCATTGTTTGAAGTGTCGACTCCTTCCATGTTTCCCCTCTGATCACTGTTAATGGTGAATGCTCACCCAGTTGTACTCCTCTTAGAACAGTAATCGCTACCACTACCTGTTTCATGTTTGTTGCTAAAACAATGTATGTTGGAACTTACTTCAAATAAGAAGTTTAATTAAGCGCCCAGACATCGCCGTAGCTGCTCTCAGATTGCTATGACATTCATTGTCCAGTCTGCAAACATGTGTGAGTAAATCCCTCTCCTCTCTTACACTCTAAGGTGAATTGTCCGGCTCCATGGCTAAATGGTTAGCGTTCTGGCCTTTGGACACAGGAGACTCGGGTTCGATTCCTGCCAGGGTCAGGAATTTTAACCATCATGGGTTTTTTCGCCGGCACGGGGGCTGGGTGTATGTGTCGTCTTCATCACCATTTCATCCTCATCACGACGCTCAGGTCGCCTACGGGAGTCAACTCAAAAGAACAAGTCCTCGGACACTCCAGGTACTAAAAGCCATACTCCATTTGATTTTTATGGTTCATTATTCTCCTATCCTCCTGTGAACGCTCCACTGCATCTGATTCATAAGCAAGCTCTCTTCGTTCATCTCCTCCCATTGTTCTCACCAGATCGTAACAACTATTATTCTCGCTACTTTAGTGTCTGTTACATCAGTATTTCAGACATGTGGATGCAATTCTGTTTTATTGAGAACAACTTGTTTACAAAAAATTTCAAATTTTTAAAACATTTTGAAAATCTGTACGCTTTAAAGTCAACGCACTGATTTTTTTGGACTCCTAATTTCTCATCATTGGTTCTGCATGAAAGCTTGGATACAGAATAAATCTGTTCATAAACTGCCCAATTAAAGTAAAACATATGAACGTATAACGTGATATTTCCGTAAAGTTTTGACACTAGCCTTTAAATAGCTGTGGGCCTTCCAACTTAAAAGCTTAAGTCGTTCAATACCTTGTAAAGGCCTTCAGACCAGCCACAATAAAAACTGAGCTCGTAGTTCAACGGTGTTTAGCGAGTTTTAGGACTGCCTTTAACTCCAAGACCAGAGACCCTAGCCCTGATATGTGGCTCAAGTATTCTTTAAAAGTGTTAGTCTAATAATTTCTAAACCAAACTATGACTAGCAGAGTGCTTCAAAGGCGTACCAACTTGAACATCCTCGAGCTCATTAATACTTCAAAACACCGCAATCGCGCCCAGACAAGTGGCTTATTGTACGAACAGATACTCACAACATTGGCGGCGTGGTAGAGTAGACAGCCCACGAAGAGGGCGAAGCAGTGTGATCTTTGCATGTTCTCGGTGCTGTGAGTTACTGGATCGCCAAGCACCATTTTATACTCTGCACAGAGCCAGATAACGAGTGAAAGTTACTCACTCGCATCGTGTTCTATCGACAGCTACTAATAACTTGAGTTCTTTTGCATGTGGAGTGTATTTCACTATCTCTTATCATGGGAACGTCGAGGAGCCTTTAAAACTGGTGTATAAGTTACTTTTGTGAAAACCGAAAGATGATAAATACGTCTTTCAGTAAATAAAAATCAAACTGACAAATATTCATTTCTTTGCACGTAAGGAATCGTTCTGGAGAGACATCTCTATGGAGTTCACCGAGAAAGTGACTGAGAGCCTACGGAACTACAACGGAGCATGATGATATGTGGTCTCCTATATGTGTCTGTGTTATGGCCATCCATCAATACTGAGCCAGGAACAACCAGAGTCCTTAACCGAGAAGTTTGAATAGGAGCTCGACTCACGTGTCTTCTCTTGGTCAGCCTAAACAAGTGGAAAGGCGAGGGAGTATTTTGTTTCCCACGAATGAAGAAATAACGTCAGGCTACGTTTGGCGGGACTTTACGCCAGTCGTATTTCATCTACAGAGGAATGCCGACGAAATTGACGGAAGAAAAGCTACAAGGACTACCAGACCAAACCAAACCCCATGGCACTACAGCCTTTGAATGGCCTTGGCCTACCAAGCGATCGCTGCTCAGCCCGAAGGCCTGCTGATTACGAGGTGTCGTGTGATCAGCACGACGAATCCTCTCGGTCGTTATTCTTGGTTTTTTAGACCGGGGCCGCTATCTCACCGTCAGATAGCTCCTCAATTCTGATAACGTAGGCTGAGTGGACTTCGAACCAGCCCTCAGGTCCAGGTGAAAATCTCTGACCTGGCCGGGATTCGAACCAGGGGCCTCCGGGTAAGACGCAAGCACGCTACCCCTACACCGTGGGGCCGGCTACAAGGGCTACAAGTGTAATTAATTAATTGTTAATGAGGAAGGTTTGGAGTCCCTAGTTGCTCACATCTATATATATATAAAATAACTTATCCTGACTTGACTGACTGACTGACTGACTGACTGACTGACTGATTCATCATTGCCGAGCAAAAACTACTGGACATAAGGGAATAAAATTTTAGGGATATATTCATATTATAATGTAGGTGCTCGCTAACGGAGGATTTTCGGACATTCCATCGCTAACGGGGTGAAAAAAGGGGGGAGGGTGAATTTTAAAACATCTCAAAACTTTAAAAGTATGCAGATGTAAAAATTGTTATTTAGAACTCCTTTAACAATAAAGAAACACGTATTTTTTTCGGAAAATCCCAATAGGAGGAGTGGAAAAGGGTGAAAAAAGGGTTAATTGTCTTTAATGAGGATGCTTATAATCTCAGAAAATGAAGATATTACAGGCCTGGAAATTGGTATTTGGGATCTCCTTTTTGGAAAATCCAATTAATGCGGGGTGGAAAAGGGGGTGAAGTTTTAAAATGAGGATATCTATATCTCAAAATTTTAAAAGTTTACAGACGTAAAAATTGGTATTTGGAATCTCCTTTAAAAATAAAGAAACACGTACTAATTTGTTTTCGGAAAATCCCATTAAGGGGGTGAAAATGGGGAAAAAGTGGTTGAACACCTTTTATGAGGAGACTTATATCTCGAAAACTGAAGATGTTACAGACATAAAAATTGGAATTTGGAATCTCCTTTGAAAATAAAGAAACATATATTTTGTGTTCTTGGATAATCCGATGAATAGGGGGTGAACAGGAGTGACAAGTGGGGTGAATTTTTAAAAAGGACTATATCTGCAAATTATCTCAGACTGGTAACATATTACAGATTTGAAAACTGATAATTGGAATTTCCTGTTTAAATAAAGAAACAAATATTTTTTCGGAAAATCCACTTAAGGTGAACTGAAAAAGGGGTGACTTCTTAAAATGAGCATATCTACAGTATATCTCAAAAACTTAACATGTTGCAGACGTGAAAATTGGTGCTTGGAATCTCCTTTAAAAATAAGGAAACATATTTTCCTTTGTTTTCTGAAAAACCGTTAACGGGGTGAGGGGTGAAAGAATTGAAAAATTAGTTGAATGATTTGTATTGAATATATATATATATATATACCAAAAATCTAAAGTTGTTACAAACGTGAAAAGTGGTATTTGGAATTTCCTTTAAAAATAAAGAAACTCGCATTTTTGGTGGGGGAATCAACTTGGAGGGGGGGGGGCGGATATGAATTCCTTTTACGAGGATACATATATCTCAAAAACTGAAGATGTTACAGTCGTGATCTACGTATTTGGAAGCTCTTTTAAAGAAATGGGTACTGTTTATTTTTTTTAAATTCACTTAAGTGGGGAGTGTGACAGTAAGTTAAAAAACTTGATTTCTTTTCCGTAGAAACTTATATCTCAAAACTGAAGTTTACAGACGTGTTTGGAATCTCCTTGAAAAATAAAGAAACACACAGTCTTTGTTGTTGGGGTGAAACCAACTTAATGGGAGGGATGGAGTGAAAAAGGAGTTGAATTATTTTCATGAGGATACTTATATCTCAAATACGGAAGATGTTACAGACGTGAAAATTTGAATTTGGAATTTTCTTTCAAAGTAAAGAAACGGGTGTGGAAATCAATTTAACGGGGTGGAGTGAAAAGTGATTTGAATTCTTTTTATGAGGATACTTATAACTCAAAAACTAAAGATGTTAAAGACGTGAAAACTGGTATTTGGAATCTCCTTTGAAAATAAAAAAACACGCATTTTTTCTTCAGAAAATCAACGCAAGGGGTGTGGGGTTGAAAATAAGTAAATAACGAGTTGAAATATGTATATGAGGATACTTTATCTTAAGAACTAACGCTGTTACAGACGTGAAAGTTTGTATTTAGAATTTCCTTTCATGATAAAGAAACACGTAATTATTTTGTTCTTGGAAAGTCCACTTAAGGCGGGAGGGTGGAAAGAATTGAAGAAGAAGAAGTTGAATTATTTTTATGAGCATAAATTTATCTCGAAAACTGAAGGTGTTACAGACGTACAGACATGAAAAATGGTATTTGGAATGTTCTTTAAAAATAATGAAACACGTATTTTGTTGTTTTCGGAAAATCATGTTAAGGGGCTGAAAGGAATTGGAAAAGCGGTGGAATTTTTTAAAATGAGTACCGGTATACGTACATTATTCGTCAAAACTTAACATGTTAGAGGCAAGTATCTCGGTATTTGGAAAGTCCTTTAAAAATGCAGGAACATGTGCCCTTTTGTTTTCACAGAAGGCACTTAACGGGTAGTGAAAAGAAGTGAAAAGTAGTTGAATTATTTTTATGAGGATACTTATATATTAAAAATGAAATATGTTACAGACGTGAAGATTGGTATTTGGAATCTCCTTCAAAAATAAGGAAACATGTATTTTTGTTTTTGGAAATACACTTAAATGGGGGCAGGGGGGAGGTAAGGACAGATCAAGGGGTAAAATTATTTTTATGGGGATACTTATGTATATCTCATAAAATTGAAGATATTACAGATATGGGAATAGGGTGGTGTATTTATGTATTTTTTTCGACTTGATAGAAGACTGTTACTCACATGTGCAGTTATATGTCGCATGGTCGCCTTAGCCCCAAAAGGTAATACCACAAACATAGTTTACAAAGAATTTCAGGGGTAAATGAAGCTCAATTTTTGGGTGAGTTTTTATACTTTAGGAATTTTCTGGTAATATCTTAGTACAATGCCGAGGAACGATTACTTTGATCACATTACGAAATCCACGCGAGCGAGGTCGCGGGTAATTGCTAGTAAGATATATCATGGAAAGGCGCGCCTGATTGTTAAAACTCTGCGACTTTCAGTTTGGAAGGTAAGGATTTGTAAATTACCAGGCGAGTAGTCCGTGCGGTTAGGGGCGCGCAGCTGTGTGCTTGCATCCGGGAGATAGTGGGTTTGAACTCCACTTTAGACAGCCCTGAAGATGGTTGTCCATGGTTTCCCATTTTTACACCATGTGAATGCTGGGGCTGTACATTAATTAAGGGCACCGCCACTTCCTTCCCACTCCTAGCACTTTCCTATCCCATCGTCGCCGTAAGACCTATCTGTGTCGGTGCGACGTAAAGAAAATTCAAAAAAGTTCTAAACTAAATCTCTTAATCCTTGGACGAAAAGAAAAAATAATGGTGTTTTTTTCCTTTACCGTATGATCAGAGCCGGTTAAAATAATTTGCACGTGTAATTTTGTCAGTGACATCGTCACGATGCATTCAAATATCTTCCGTCATGTTAATTTTGGAGTAAATCCACGTCACTTTGCATCCGAAAACGGGACTTAGGTTTTGGCCTTGTAGGCTAGCCTAGAGAAGAGGTAACACTAGTGAACTTTGTCTTCGATAATCGCAAATCAGATTGTCAGTTATAAGTATTGTGGTATTCCAGACATGGAATAATGTTAAAATTCATAGACGGTCGTATTTACGGCGAAGTTCTGAACTGAATTATATTAGAAGGTGTTTTCGTACGCACAAGTAAAGCGTGTGTAGCATTCGTACAAAAGAGTGTGTATTTGTGAAAGGAAAATTGGCGTGTGACGGTATATATTTTTTGTGCGTAACTATTTACAGGTTCAAAAATGTAAAACCCATTGTTTCCAAAGGAAGATCCCAAATAAGGGAATACAAGTGTATAATAAATCCAGGAATGTATTTATGATGGCCGGCTGGAATCTGATGTGTAATGTCACTTGCCCCTTACATAAAGTGTTTGTTTCATTATATCATCGTGTCTTCTAAGTTTTATGACGAATTTTGTACTCCCATATGTTTGTTTTGCTTCGTCAAAAGCGTATGACGTGATTTTGTATTTCTTGGGTAATCATTGAAATTATTTTATTTTGCTAGTTGCTTTACGTCGCACCGACACAGATAGGTCTTATGGCGACGATGGTATAGGAAAGGCCTAGGAGTTGGAAGGAAACGGCCGTGGCCTTAATGAAGATACAGCCCTAGCATTTGCCTGGTGTGAAAATGGGAAACCACGGAAAACCATCTTCAGGGCTGCCGATAGTGGGATTTGAACCTACTATCTCCCGGATGCAAGCTCACAACCGCGCGCCTCTACGCGCACGGCCAACTCGCCCGGTTGTAATCATTGCGGGAAGGGTGTATAAATCAATGCATTTCATGAGTGCAGTATTATATTTGTAAAAGTGTCGTCTTGTTTCCGTTGTGTCTATGTTTAAACATTCATTTAGAGGAAGAAGTCGGCGAAATGGTATTTCATGAAATTTCGGAGTCGTTTGTTAGAATTGTCAATCGTTTAGTTATGTCCGCTGGAAGATTTGACGTGTTTTGATGCCCATATTGTCGATTGGAAAATTTAAAATCTTTATAAAACTTTTCTGGCATTTGTAACGTGTGACGTGAGTTGTGCAATAATGCCGCGCCGCTTCTGTATACGAGCGGGTGAACCACGTACGTGTTAGAGAGCTTCGTAGGTCTCCCTTGTTAAATTTGTAAATGTTGTCTTGCGTGAGATTTTGGAAGGGACATACACTTCTGAGTGTGAAGGAAATTTGTGTAAAATTTTGAATGTTCAATTCCGAAATTATGTGTCTGGGAGTGTAAGCTCCGGTTTTCGATTCGTAAATTTATTGTCAGACGGAGATGTGTGTGGGAAGGGAGGCTAGGTCGTCGGAAGTGTATTTTGTTGTAGTGGAACGGGATCACGCAGGTCAGTGCTGTGTAGAATATGGTTGAGCACTAGGAATATATACCGTACAAAAAACGGTAAACTTTCCATGTCACACCGGAGTCCTGTTTGGGACGTTTTTACTAGAACACTGTGCCGGTTCACAGTTATGTTCCGCTGTTCCGGACCACGGAGTGTCAATTGTTCTGAAACATTCTCAAGCGAGTCCGAGATAGTGACTTACTATCCCGTCAGAAGCGCCACTACGCACTGCCCTTGCCCTTCGCCTACTAGCTGACTGTCGATACCGGCAGTGTGCCGCTACCAGTCCCGCCACGTGCTGCTCGTGTTGGAGTGTTCCGTGTTCTGTCATATCCTCTTTGTTCTGTGAGTTCCGTTGCACCGGCCACTGGCCTTCGGTACATGCGAATAACTTAATGTGTTCTGTTTTGTGCTCAACTGTACTATAATAGTGTTTTCATTGAAACATAGGAATATATACCGTACAAAAGACGGTAAACTTTTCATAATGCCGCACCGGAGTCCTTTTTGCGACATTTTTACTAGAATAAAACCCGACAGAGTGAAATGCAATATCTGTTTCATCATCTACCACCAGCAGTACGAATACAACAACAGGTGCGCCCTATCCTACACTCTTATCCTAAAAACAACATTTTAGACATGATATTTCTGGGTGCATATTTCAGATTTCCGACTGGTTTTTTATGTCCCGTGAAATTTTATCCTGGCCCTAATTACTCACAATACCGGCCGATATATTCAACTGGTGAAAATATCTTTGGATTAGTTACTTTTAAACACCTGTACTGCCATTGTAACCGTGTTATCTGTATTTCATATTGACAGAAAAAATCTTAACCTAAACGCAGCATTTAAATGTTATTATTGGGGACGAATTTCAGTGTTTCGACTGTTCGTTCACGTTCCGTGCAGCTTTATGCTTGCCATGGCCATAACTACACACAGCACGTTCGATACAGGCACATGTAATGATGCCTCTCGAAGTTTTCTCCACTGCGCAGATACAGTCCCGTGTCCAACTACTAGTAGTCTATCTAGTGCGGCCTTGACACAGCTCGTTCGGTACAGGCATACTCCACCTGACGCGGAGCATGTCATGTTGCCTGTCGAAGTTCTCTCTACTATGCAGTTGTAGTCCCGTGTTCCGTGTGCCAGCATTCTGTACCGAAACACTGCCCCTCAAGCTCTTAATGTTGCGGAACAACTGAATGTTCCGGTCTGCCCAACCCTTGTGTAGAGAAGAGCCATATAGCTCAGGCAGTCCTGTAGTCGTCGACGTTAAAGTTGTCAGGAGGTTTGTAATGTATTTTTGGAGAGGTATTTATGTCGGTCCTCTGTGTTACAGAGATGTCAGAGGAATTATTTGGTTATTTTCTATTTGGCATGGGAATATTGAGCCGTTCCATAATAGGAGTTTCATGTAGAACCGCAGGTCCCGTTGGATAAAAATTGCTAGAACACTTTATGAGATGTGTCGATTTTAGTCCTTTCGCATATGTGTTAGTATATTGTTAACTTCAGTCACGGTAAGAGTTATTTAAAGGAGTGTGTTGGGCGTAGAGGAGACAGAATTGTTTTCACGCTTGAGAGGTGGAGAGATGAGAGGTCCATATGTTGCCCTCATTCCAGGTCGAGAGCGCATTTCGTTAACACGGAAACTGAAGCCAGAATTGTCGTTCATTGTCAGAATTTGAGGAACGTTTCTTTGGTAAGTGATCAAGAGTATTAACATTAATTTAGAGGATCTTAATTTCAGTATTTATGACAACGGAAATAATTACGGTAAAAGAGGTTTTTTTCAGGTCACTATTTTAAGGAGTGTCAAAGCTTGATACCTCACTAGTGTTGTTGAGATTGTCAAGGGAGGCCGGAATTTGTGGTGTTGTCCACTTGAAGAATGTACAAGGAGGGGCACACTTGAGCTCTTTGTGTTGTTGAGGGGTGCCCAAATTATTTTCGGCGATTATTTATTTGTTTATTATTTTCATGTGAGTTTCGATGTTTAGTTTTTTCATGGCAAGAGGTTATGTTATTGTTGTAGTTTGCTATCTCACACACGGGATTGGTTTATAGCGGTTATCATGTAGTTGTGGATAGCCATGGTGCAGCGAGTAAGTCCATCCTAGAGGTTGGTGAGATGTAGTTCGCAAACCTACTTTCATCCTTGTGAAACCGCACATTCGGAGGTGTCGGGAACATTGTAAATAATTTATGGGGTAATTTTAACTTGCGCTTACTATGGTATATGTTTGAATGTAGATCAGGTAGGATTATACTAGGATAGGGGTATTTAGGATGTAATGTAATTAGTTAGAGTTAGCATCAGATGGTTGACATAATGCACTAAACACACAGTTCCTGGCAGTCTGTGATAAATATGTTTTATCTTCAATACAGAAATACCATAAAGTGCCTGTGAACAATAAATTATTCTGTGTTAGAGAAACAGTTTCTTCGGTGTTCGTTAAATTTCTTCTTTCATAATGAGACGATACATTCATTACAAAATTAATCAATTTTGTTAATATTTTATAAACCGTATTTTGAATAGTGATCGACTCAAATTATTTCTGGAAGTTTTATTATTATTTTCTAGGGAAATTAACGTGTCAACATAACAATTAAGGGGACATACCCCCAGTTGGCCGCTCTTAGCGGTGAGAGCAGGTTGTCTACTCTGCATTCTCCTGCTAGTCGCCCGTGTCACGACAAGTGTACTGGATAACTAAATAGCGAGGTTGTTTCGAGTTCTGCTTGAGTGAACTAGTTCAATTATTTTCAGTCAAACGATAAGTAATATCATGTCAACAAAATTTTGCACGGAAAAGTACTCTGAAATGCATGTTTGAACGTGAGAATAAGTCATCAGCGTGGGATGTACTGTACATAATTGGATCCAGTGACTGCTTAAACTCTCATCAGACCAATTCGATATGATTAAGCTGGACAATCTGCAAACCGCAGCATACATTAAGGTAATTTCAACAGTGATGTACGAATGATTGATCTGTAACTATTCAGGGATTCCGAAAATAACGTTAAGTGATGATCGTATAGGAAAAGTTGCTGTGTTGCCATCTGACAGGGTACAAAAAATGTCCGAATACTGAATGTCCCCCCGAAAGTGCCTAAGCAGTCCATATCATTAGCGTTAGGTAAATATGGGAAAGTGGTAGAACATAGCGAAGTGGAGTGGTCACAGCAAAAGTGCGCAACGGTATACGTGCTATTAGAGTAGAGTTGAAAGACCCAACACCTTCCTTCTTCCATATTGAAGGATTTCGTGCACAAGGTATTTATGACGGCCAGACTAGGACATACTTTCCTTGTAATTAGCCCATCACTTGAAGCCGGACTGTCCGCTACGCCAGAATCGCTTGTCAGAGAGAAGGAATATAAACACTACCGCGTACCTGTGAACTCCACCCTCAGTGAGCAACAAGTCATCGCTAGACCAGTATCAACATCGCTAAACGAGCCACACAACACAGCCAGTGAAAAAGCCCCGTGGGCAGATATGTACAATGTTTTTCTCTGCCCCACAAAGTATACATACCGACTTATCTCTCCCTTTTAATCATCCCTTATTTTTATGAAGCCGATATCAAACCTCTCCTGTTTAACCACTCAACATATCTAATATTTATCCCCGTTATTTCTTCTACTTTATTAAAAACACTAAGAGTACTTCTTACTCTACTTTCAGCAAATAATTTCTGCCTATACATATCTTTAATTATCCCAGACAGCACCTTCATCCCTCTAGCTTCTGTCTTCGTCCACACCTCTTCCCACATGTACCCCAAACCTATCATCTCCAAATATCCCTTAATTGTTTCTAGCCAGCCTCCCTTGTACATGCTTCCGTTGTTGTTCATGTACCGGCGGTACACCTCCACGCCGCGAATTCAAATATTGCGCCAGTTTAAACCTCTCTACAGGAGAAACTCTGAACTTTAAAATCTGTATTAAATCAAAGGTTTCTCGGAAGATGTCTCTACTGTAAATTTTGAAGTGTTCTGAACTATGTCTATTTCAATTTGTATTTGTTTGCTCTGTAGCAAGAAGTGTGGACATTCTCTTCTAGATGGCACTACTTAAGAATTATAATTGTGCACCCTAGTGCGAAGTGAAGGAACTGTTTTTTTTTTTTTAAGAAATTTGGTATTCATAAGTTTGTTCTTTGTTAAATTTCTTTCAGTCTTTTTTGGGGTTGGCAGTATAACCCTTCTCTTTCCGCTTGTTTTGAATTTAGCCAATCCCGAATTTCTCTAATCAATTTTTGACCAATAACGTATGTCTTCTCCGATATGGAGATGTTGCTTTAAGCTATCCAATAAAGTTGAGGGGGTGTGGGTACTCATTCCTGAAAGGTCTCGAATGTTCCACGAGGGTATTTAAACTGCTGATTTTCTTATCTCGGGGCCACTTCATCGACATCTTGCTTAGTGGGTGATTATGTAGCAGGGGGCGGGAAGCTCCTCTTTCTTCGAGCAGCAGTTCATCCACAAGGTAATGGCCGTTTAATAACTTTATTTCTTGCTAGCTTAGCAGTTTAACCCTCGGGGCAGGTTCGAAACTTTTCTCATGTAACCTATCTTTAAAATGTAATAGATACTTGGTAAAATTTCGTCTCTTTAACTATAAATTGAGATAGAGAGTGCCTAACCCTCTCGAGCTCCCACTCATATTGTTTTGAGGTGACTACGTTTTCATAACCGTTTTTCTTCTCTTCGTTATGTAATAAAGTTTTCTTATCTTGTCACCTTCTTAGTATGGGATTAGCCCTTGCGTAAGCGGCCTAGTGCCAAGTAGGTTTCAAAAGTGTATTAGGAGGGCAAGCTTTGCCTCCATTCTATTTTGTATTATGGGCCAGTAACTTAACCTGATGTTTTATTTTCCTCATGTAAAGGCCCTGTAGGTTGGGTACCAAATACCCCTGTTTCTTGGTGTGCCTTAAGGGCAAATAGAAATGAAGTTTGTTGTAGTCGTTGATAGGCTTGTCACATTGAGAGCGGGTCTGCTCTTTTTCTTAACGTTGTAATTAGGAGCAAGTGCTCCTTGTACTTAGGGGTTTTCGCCCTTTTGTTATTGTGGTGGTGAGCTGAGAGCTCAGAAATTAATCTTGGGGCTCGAAGCCCAACTCTTGTAACTATTGAAATTTCTTAAATTGTTTTCCTGCTATTTGGTACCTGTTACTTTGTTGTTGTTATCTGTTGATTTTGAAAAGAAAATATAACCTTTGTTAAAGTTTTAAATTAACTTTAATTTCGTAAGTTGAGACCTATTCCACCCAGCACCTTTTTTCACCTCTGCAAATCCTCAAAACATCGTAACAAGTGGTAGCAGAGCGTGGTTGAATGGGTCTCAATTTAGCCCCTTTTGATGGCTAAACATTGTTTTCGTTTCGAACTCTAACAATTTTCTCAGTTGCTGTAAATTATTTTATTTCTCTAAAATTTTTCTGTCATCATGTCCGGCTCTCGCGACGTCCTCCATCCCGGCTATTTGCGCAAGGAGGAATTGATATATGAATTAGCGATCAGGAATGTTCAATCTGGAGGCACGGTTGCGATAGACACCAATAAGTTAAAAGATTCCCTTGATTTGCCTATTACCATCCCGACTTTGGGAGAAAAAGAGATCGATGACGCTCTCTCCACGATCACTGATAATGCTACTGAGCTAGCATCTGTAGTTAGTTTTTTGAAGTAAGTGATCCGTCTCCTAATCAACTCAAAATACAGGCCATATTGTACCACTTTTATAATAGGGTATGTGATCTATTGTCCTTGAAGTTAAATGACCTTCAGGGTAAGGAAGCTAGTGCGGTTGCTGAAAACCTGTCTAAAATGTCTAGTAAAGTTAGCCATTTGTTATCTGGATCTGCTATTCCAAAAACCGACCAGCCTATGGTAGTAAATATCGTAAGTGGGGAGGATCCCTCTAAGGAGGAAGTAGGTAGTACTGCGGAGGCTACCCAACGAACATCTGCCCCATTAGAAACTGTGTCCGATCGTCGCACGTCCATTCCACCCTTCGTGTTAAATATTGCTCCCTCTGAATCTGCTTCTCCGCCACTTAGGCCTCTTCCTACTACGTCCCCGGGTTTCAGCAGTTTGCCCCATCCTTAAGCCATGTTGCTCAGGTGTATTTCTAAGTTTTCTGTTAACTCTACCAGTGACGTAATTTCATTCTTAGGGTTTTTAGTTGAGTTTCAGGATCATGCCCTTGTTTTTTCTCTTTCTCCGTGTAAAATTTTGCAGATCATTTACCCTATGCAATTGGTGTTCTCTCCGACAAGATAGTTAGGGCAATTGCTGAACAGTCATCCATAGAAGACTTCCATGCCCATCTGTTGGCAAATTTTATCGCCGCTCGAGCTAGGTTATCGCTCATTCAAAAGTACTACTACCGAGTACAACGGTTGGATGAAAATTTGGCAGACTTCATCCAAGACATTAAGTTTTACACTAGGATATTTGCTCTACATTTCCCTGAAGATCAAATTGTACAGGCTATTGTGGAAGGAATTTCACCACCTCATAGATCATACTTGTGTTTTGCGTCGCGTCCGCAAACTTTCGCTGAGTTAGAGGCTATGGCTGTCTCAGCCGAAGGAGTTAGATACGCCGATACCTTGCGTGTCGCGAAAGAACCCCCTCCATCCTCTAGTAGTTTTCGGCCTCCACCTCGCCGACCCATCACACCCCGTAAATGTTACGCTTGCGGGTCGCCTGACCATCTTCGCAATAAATGTCCATTGATGAAATCTAGTAGGACAAATAATGGAGCAGGTTCATCCCAAGGCTGCTTTAAATGCGGCGCGTTTTCACATATTGCCAAGAACTGCCCTAATGCTAGCAGCACCCCGTCCTGCTCAACTTCTGGTACCGAGCTCGATAGCCGCAGTCGCTTAAGTGCGGCCAGTATCCAGTATTCGGGAGATAGTAGGTTCGAACCCCACTGTCGGCAGCCCTGAAAATAGTTTTCCGTGGTTTCCCATTTTCACACCAGGCAAATGCTGGGGCTGTACCTTAATTAAGGCCACGGCCGCTTCCTTCCCATTCCTAGCCCTTTTCCGTCCCATCGTCGCCGTAAGACCTATCTGTGTCTGTGCGACGTAAAACAACTAGCAAAAAAAAAAAAAAAAAAGCAACTTCTGGTGCAACTTCCACCAAGGCCAATAATAATAAGTGACTAGTGGCTTCGGCTGAGTCGGCCAACCCATCTTCCCGAGGCTCAGCCCCAAGTAAACATGTCGAAATTTCAGCGAAAACTCAGTCTTCAAATGTATCTTTTGAAGGTCCTAAAGAATGTCTTAGGATTGCGGCGGATTCCCCCGCACCTGTGCCCTTCCTTAAAATTGAGGTTAACAATGAGCCTGTAACTGCTCTTTTAGATTCTGGCAGTGTTTGTTCTATTATTTCGGCTGAATGTTATTCGAAATTGAAATCTGTTTGTAAACTTCCTGACTATTGCTCGTCTTCGATTCAATATGTTTCGGCTAATTCTTCTCCATTAGAAATTTTAGGCTCCTTAAATGCCAAAATTCGTATTTATAGATTTACTTGAAAAGTTAAATTGTTTGTGGCAAAGCACTTGTCTTGCCCCATTATATTGGGAGCAGACGTCATGTCCCATACTGGTCTAGTGCTCGATCTTCAGAGCAAGTCGTGCACATTCAAATTTGCTTCTAATTGTAAAATCCCTTTACTTAAATGTAGTTCTGTGTCATGCTCATCTGTTTCGCCTACCCAGGATGAGATGTTGTTAGATCTTAGACATCTACCTGAGGAACAGGCTGATAGTATTCGTAAGCTGTGTCAGTCGTTTCCAGAGGTTTTCTCAGATACTCTTGGTGTTACTGACATTATTGAATATAAGATTGAGGTTACGGATTCCATCCCCGTCAGGTTTCCACCTTATCGACTATCTCCGCCTAAAATGAAGGCTCTGAAGGAGATCATTGATTAGATGTTGAAAGATGGTATTATTCGGCCCTCTAAGTCGGCGTATTCATCTTGGACCTCAACCAGGCTTATAACCAGATACCATTAGCAGAGGAATCCAAGCACCTTACAGCGTTTGCCACGGATTGGAATTTGTATGAATACAACCGCGTGCCTTTTGGGCACCCCACGGGAGCAGCTGTACTCACTAGACTGCTAGACAGGGTCTTCTCCGACATCAAGTTTGAGTACTTGTACCACTATCTTGATGATGTCGTCGTATTACCGGAGACCTTCGAAGAACACCTAGATCATCTGAGAGAAGTTCTCAATCGCCTTCGTAAGGCTGGCTTAACTGTGAAGTTGTCCAAGGTCGCCTTCGCTAAGCCTTCCATGTCATTCCTAGGGCATATTGTGTCGCCCGATGGTGTTGCAGTCGATCACTCTAGAACACAGGCCATCCGTGATTTCAAGCCTCCCAAGGACATCAAAGGTATTGCTAGGTTCATTGGTATGGTGAATTTCTTCAGGAAATTTATTCCAAATTTCGCCAATAGAGCGGCGCCCTTGAACTTACTTCATAGGGAAGGCGTCAAATTTGAGTGGGAACCTTCTCAACAAGCCGCTTTTGAAGATCTCAAACTAGGTCTGTGTAATGTCCATGTTTTTGCAATGCCGGATTTCTCGAAGAAATTCATCGTCCAAACCGACGCGTCGTCGTCGGCAGTGGCTGCGCTCCTTCTTCAAGAGACCGAACTAGGGTGGCGACCCATCGCCTATGCATCTAGGACTCTTTCGGCTCAAGAAGCCAAGTATTCCATCTATGAACTTGAGGGTTTGGCTGTCTTGTTTGCGCTAGAAATGTTCCGCCTTTATCTGGAACATGTCAAGTTCGACTTGGAGACTGATAACCAAGCCTTAAACTGGGTCTTAGGTAGGCCGCGTCGTACTGGTCGTATAGCCCGGTGGGCCATCCGAATTTCCGCCTTCCAATTTTACGTTAGGAATATCAGAGGTACTGAAAATGTTGTGGCAGACGGACTCAGCCGTATGTTTTCCAATGATGTAGAGACCCATGAACTGGTCGATAGTTCTTCTCCTCCCGAGTCCATACAACCTGAGGTGAATGCCATTTTAACTGATGCTCCCATGTTGTTTAGGGATCTTGAGAAATATCAACGTGAAGATCCGATGCTGGCCCCTATCATGGAAACCCTTTCTTCTGGGGAACATGTTGTCCCTTATGTGCTGGGGAATGGTATTTTATGTTGCCCGTCGAGGCATGATAATAAGATGAAAGTTGTGGTTCCAGCTGTTCTCGTGCCCATGATCTTCAAGTACTATCATGAAACCCCATTAGGGGGGCATTTAGGTATCTTCAAAACCCGTGAAAAGATCCGGAAGTTGTTTATTTGGAAAGGTATGGACGGTGAAATTCGTGAACTAGTTAAAGCTTGTAAATCTTGCTTGCTTAGTAAACCCACCATGTCCACCAAGGTAAGCCTATTGTCTTCTCATCAAGCATCGCGCCCAATGGAACGTCTGTATATTGACTACGTCGGACCCTTCCTCCAGTCAAAGGGGAATGCCAACAAGTTCATCCTTGTGTGTGTAGATGGCTTCACTAGATTCTCATGGTTGTTTCCGACTAAGCTGGCTACCGCTCAGTCCACCATTTCCTGTTTAAATTCTATCTTTGCTTCTTTTGGTCCGTGTCAATATATTTTGTCCGATAATGCGAAAGCTTTCACAACCAATCTCTTTCGTAAATTTTGTTTCGATCTATCTATCTCTCATGTAACAACTTCTGCTTACTATACTCAACCATCTCTGGCTGAACGGGTCTGTCGTAATCTGAGGTCGGCGTTGATTGCATCATGAAGATCATTCTAGGTGGGACACGTCCCTGCATTGGTTAGCTTTTGCTTTGAATTCGGCGGTTCATGAATCCCATAAATTTACTCCAGCTTCCTTGATGTTCAAGTTTGTTCCCAACACGCCGCTCTCTAACCTTTGGTCTCTTAGTGATATTCTGCCTGAGACAATAGATCCGGATAACATTAAAGATCTTTGGAAGAAGGCTACAGCCAATCTTAAAGTGTCTCATGAAAAGGTTAGGGAAGATATGATCGTGGACGGAGACCCTCCCATTTGAAGGTAGGCGACCAGGTTATGGTCAAGAATTTTGTTCCCGCGGGCAAGCTTGCCCCCAGATTTCATGGGCCGTGTATTATTCTCGATTTCCTCACACCCGTTACCTTATTACTAAGCAATCCAGCCACCGAGAGGATATTTAGAGTTCACCTGTCGCAGGTGAAACCTGTGTAATTTCAGTGCTAACTTACTCCGTATAATTTTGAAAGAAATCTGAAGGTTATATTTTTGGTTTTTATTTTGAGGCCTTCTGCCCTTTGAATCATGTTCTTTGTATGTAAATATTCATTGTACAACCTTGCCTGTGAGTTAAACTGCTGTCCTGTCCACCCAGGCCATTACCAAGCTCCCGTCTCCTGCTCTAACACACCAGTGGCTAATTAAAATGAAATAAAAACTTCCACGCTGCTGGCCCCTCAGCCTCACCACAAAGACTGTACCCTAAAATCATTATGGTCCAACAAAATTCTGCCGCGGAGATCTTAATGCTTCAGTGCCCCCGCAGCTGTGCGGCGCCGTACCGCCACTGTGGTGGAGTACGGGCCCGCTCTACTCCAGTGAGGTCAACCAGTGTACGGCGAGTCGGAGCCCTCCTTCCGGCCAAGGCTGATGTGCGGCGCGCCATCTGCTAACTGCCTGCGGACTGTAAACAATCGTCGCGTGTGTGGCGTGCTTCACCACCACTAGCCCTCACATAGTAGCGGGAGAGGTGTATCTCAGGGTACTTGAAGGGTCCGAGCGGCCTCCTCTGAACACAAGCAGCGGCGACTGGTCTGACCGTCAAACTTAATCAACAACTAATGCACTTATTCAGCTACACGGACAGTCCATATCCACAATTATGGCGTTTTTGGATTCAACATCAGCATCTGGTGGACTTAGAAAAAATTTTTTCTTCTTCCAAGAATTAAAGTTTTCCTTTGGAATTCAATTACTACAACCATAAAGACCTTTTCATCAAAATCTGCTACAAAATTTTAAAAACTGGACTTTATATAGTCGCACCCACCAATATCAAACCTATTAAGAGATCTCTGACTACTGAAAAAAATGTTATTTTTTCTGCTAAATTTTTCTTCATCCAATCTGCAAAAAACTTGGACTTTTTTTTAAAACAAATTTTTTGTTTTCTCCTGTGTCACCCCTTGGAAGGACTTTTGGGGGGGGGGTCTGTACCCGGTGGTACACCTCCACGCCGCGTATTCAAATATTGCGCCAGTTGAAACCTCTCTACAGGAGAAACTCTGAACTTTAAAATCTGTATTAAATCAAAGGTTTCTCGGGAGATGTCTCTACTGTAAATTTTGAAGTGTTCTGAACTATGTCTATTTCAATTTGTATTTGTTTGCTCTGTAGCAAGAAGTGCGGACATTCTCTTCTAGATGGCACTACTTAAGAACTGTAATTGTGCACCCTAGTGCGAAGTGAAGGAACTGTTTTTTTGAAGAAATTTGGTGTTCATAAGTTTGTTCTTTGTTAAATTTCTTTCAGTCATTTTTTGGGTTGGCAGTATAACCCTTCTCTTTCTGCTTGTTTTGAATTTAGCCAATCCCGAATCTCTCTAATTAATTTTTGACCAATAACGTATGTCTTCTCCGATATGGAGATGTTGCTTTAAGCTATCCAATAAAGTTGAGGGGGGTGTGGGTACTCATTCCTGAAAGGTCTCGAATGTTCCACGACGGTATTTAAACTGCTGATATTCTTATCTCGGGGCCACTTCATCTTGCTTAGTGGGTGATTATGTAGCAGAGGGCGGGAAGCGCCTCTTTTTTCGGGCAGCAGTTCATCCACAAGGTAATGGCCGTTTAATAACTTTATTTCTTGCTGGCTTAGCAGTTTAACCCTCGGGGCAGGTTCGAAACTTTTCTCATGTAACCTATCTTTAAAATGTAATAGATACTTGGTAAAATTTAGTCTCTTTAACTATAAATTGGGATAGAGAGTGCCTAACCCTCTCGAGCTCCCACTCATATTGTTTTGAGGTGGCTACGTTTTCATAACCGTTTTTCTTCTCTTCGTTATGTAATAAAGTTTTCTTATCGTGTCACCTTCTTAGTATGGGATTAGCCCTTGCGTAAGCGGCCTAGTGCCAAGTAGGTTTCAAAAGTGTATTAGGAGGGCAAGCTTCGCCTCCATTCTATTTTGTATTATGGGCCAGTAACTTAACCTGATGTTTTATTTTCCTCATGTAAAGGCCCTGTAGGTTGGGTACCAAATACCCCTGTTTCTTGGTGTGCCTTAAGGGCAAATAGAAATGAAGTTTGTTGTAGCCGTTGATAGGCTTGTCACATTGAGAGCGGGTCTGCTCTTTTTCTTAATGTTGTAATTAGGAGCAAGTGCTCCTTGTACTTTGGGGTTTTCCGCCCTTTTGATATTGTAGTAGTGAGCTGAGAGCTCAGAAATTAATCTTGGGGGTCGAAGCCCATCTCTTGTAGCTATTGTAATTTCTTAAATTGTTTTCCTGCTACTTGGTACCTGTTACTTTGTTGTTGTTATCTGTTGATTTTGAAAAGAAAATATAACCTTTGTTAAAGTTTTAAATTAACTTTAATTTCGTAAGGTGAGACCTATTCCACCCAGCACCTTCTTTCACCTCTGCAAATCCACAAAACATCGTAACAGTTCATATGCGGCCAGTAATACCCTTCCCCCTTCCTGTCTTTTTAAATTCATCCAATATCTAACTATTCTTTTCACACACTCAGTTTCCAAATCCTCCCCACACATTAATTCCGCCCCTGCATTAGCTGTGCGCAGCGGCAGCCCCGTGACAATCTTACCAAAATTACTAATAATTCGTCTTAATTCACCTCTTTTCTCATCCAAACCCCATATTTCCGCGCCATACAGTACCCCACCGAAAATCACCCATCTTACTCTAACCTCAAGGTTTTATAACTGATATCCGGATATTTAGCTAGCAAGTTTTTGACTGAGGCTAGGGCTTTCAAACCCCTGCTTTTCGCCCTACTAATCTGATCGCTCCAAGTTCATTTACTGTTAATAAGGACTCCTAAATATTCCAACTTCCTTACTTGTTCCAACCTTCTCTGTGCAGGACCCATTTCCCGTCCTCCCCTCTCCCTTTGATTACCTGGGCTACTAGCACTTTAGATGTATTCCCGTTAATTCTCAAGTCCCATTTCTTCGCGAAAAGCGACACTGCATTTAAAGCTCCCTGCATTCCCCCCTGAAGTTAGAGTCATCAATATCACATTGTCAGCAAAAATCAATCCCTCTACCCCCAGCCCATTAATTACCGGCACGGCTCAATTGCTAGCCCCATGCCCATCCAAGATATCGTTAATAAATGAAATAAACAATATTGGCGATAATTTGCACCCTTGCTTTAAACCCTCCTTAGATTCTAAGGGTTTGCTCAATCTATCGTCTCCCAATTTTACACAAACCTGACCACCCTATATATTCTCTCCACTGCCCTCATCATCTTTTCCGAAACCCCCAACCTACCCAATTTCTCCAATAGAGCCTCTCTATTTACCTTATCAAATGCTTCTTCGAAATCTATTGCTGCCACATACACCTTTCTTCTAGACAGGCTCCTATACTTCTCAAATCTGTCTTTACTCTCATTATACTATCCACTGTTGTTTTCTTTTTTCTAAATCCCCCTTGCTTATCTGTCAATATTTCATTTCGTTCGGCCCATTCACTTAATCTGTTCGCCAACACCCCCGTGTAAATTTTACTTAAGGAGTCTAACAGGTATATACCTCTATAATTGTTCAAACTGTTCTTACTACCCTTTCCCTTACATATTGGACATACAATTCCTATTTCCCATTCCTTCGGGTACTCCCCCCCCCCTCATAGTCATTATTGAATAGTTTAACTACCCCCTCTACCATTGTCTCATTTTTGCTAATTTCTATCCAAAACTTGTTATTTATCCCATTTATCCCATTACATCCCCCCGCCGTCTTGCCCTGATTCTTCTTATCACTCTCAAGGTTTCTTCCCTTGTAATTTCCTTGTCCAGTTCATAATTAGTTACTCTCCTATTCCTCCAAATTACTTCTTCCCCGTCCCTCTCCACCGTTTTTCCCCCTTACCCCCGAGTAATTCGCCAAAATACCTCACCCACTGAACTTCCTCAATGTTCATTCTCTCTATACTCCTTCCAGCCTTAATTATTCTATTAATTTTTTCTCATACTTTTTCAATGCTGTTAGTCTTAGAATCTTTATTTATGGCTTCAGTTTGTTCCTCTAACCACGCCTTTATACCTCACAAATTTTCTTTTTATACTCCTTCCTCAACTTACAGAAAACCTCCCTTTCCGCACTCCCATCTTTCTTTCTATACTCGCCTAACGCATCCAGTACCCTCCTCCGCATTCCTTCACACTCTATATTATTAAGCCATTCTGCATCCTCTTTCTTTTTCCTCCTTCTACATTCTACCTACTGTGCTATCATCTTTATTGGATGTAGCAGCAATTCCGAGGCTTTATCAATATTATTCTCCTCTAACGCACTTTCCCAACGATATTTCAGAAATTGTAACTCCTCTTTTTCTGCCCTATTCCAATCCCGTCCCACTTTATCTGACCATTTATACTTGTTATATCCACTCCCTTGTTTATCCTTCGTCTCAGCTTCCTTCCTTATATGCTTCTCTTCCCCCTTTTCAACATAACCCACACTGGGAAATGGTGTGATTTAATCCAGTCTCCTACTTCCATCCTTACAATATCCTCCAACACTCCTTCCGAGCTTAAAACCATATCTGTCACACTACCTCCCTTCTCTGTAACATAGGTCAATTTCCCCGTACTGACACCCTCCATCCATCCATTCAGAATATACAAATTTCCCGCAGCGCACATCTCTAGGAGCTTCTCTCCATAACTGTTTATAATTTTATCCTCACTACTTCTACTTTTCAACATACACCTTCCATCCTCCCTACTATATACTGGGCTCTGTTCCCCTATTCTCGGGTTCCAATCTCCGAATAACAACATATCCTCTTCTCCTGCAAACTTCTCTCTTATCATACTAATATCCACCAATAGCTCTTCAAAAAGATACTTATTTGCATATGCTGAACTACTAGGATGGCAATATACGAACGCTAGATTTATTTCTTCAGCCTTCCCTCTACCCCTCCTATATTCAATCTCAACCATATGGTTTCTTTCATATCTGTCTCTATATACTCCACCAGTTCACTATTTTCTTCCCTAATTATTACTATCATCCCTCCTGGTGCGAGTCGCTTAGTCCTCTCCCTTCCTCTATATTTATATTTAACCACAAATCCTTTCCATGAGATCTCCCTCCTTGTTTCCAGCCACGTCTCCAAGAGTGGCACAACATCGAAACTTTCTATTACTTCCCGAACTTTCTTATGTCCTAATTTGCTTATTAGTCCCTCAATATTCACACATCCCATTTTCCAATATAGTTATAACTTTCCCTCCCTCCCTTCTAAGTTTCCTCCTCTAATCTTACTCCTTGTAGTTCTCACCCCCTCAACCCCTATCTCCATTCCTCCTTTTTTACCAACCTATTCCGTTCCATGCCCTCCGTATCTTCCATACCTTTACATACTTTACCGCAAAGGTCTTTTAAACTCCTACTTCTTCCTTTGCTCATAACTGCTTTACCTTCCTGTCGATCAGTCTTCTCATGTCCTTTCTTGCTCACTAAACCACTGCACTCTGCTCTCGCCGTTTCTTGCTGCTCACCCTCACTCACCCCTTCACTGCTCTGATCTTCTGTATCCACACTGAACTGTCCATTCTCACCTGAGTTGATCTCCTCTCCTTCCTCGGCTCCACTCCTCGTTATTACTTCTTTCTTCCTTCCATCTTGCCTTGTCATCTCTCCTCCCTCGGAACTAACGCGTTCATCCATCTCCCAGCTTCGCCACTGAGTGCTCCATAGCCCATCTTCCGTATGTCACCACCAATCTCTTATCTCTTATTCGGGTCTTTAGCCCCTGATGTCTCGCTCTCCACAGGTGTCTGTTCAGAATCTTCATATTTTCACTTCCTTCCCCATGTCTCTTTTCACCCCTACTCTCTGGCCCTGTAAATTGTACCGTTTCTTATCACAATTTCTGCCATTGGGGTTGAGAAAATGTTTACCCTAATTGGCCTCCCTCCTTTATTTTTCCCCACTCTCTCCACATCGTCTATGTCCACTTCACTGAAGTTTATCTTCATCCTATCCCGTATGACCTCTACCACCTTGGATATCAGATCAATCTTGCCTTCCCTCTCCCCTTCTTTCACACCATATATAAATATGGCTTTCTTCATTCTCTCCTGCCTTTACCCCTCCGCTTCTTTCTTCATCAGCATCACCTCCTCTTCCAGATGTTTCACTTTCCCTCTTAATAACTCTAATCCATTCTCATTGTTGCCCACTCTCCTGTTCGATTCCTCAGTCTTCGTTTCTGGCCATTTCATGTTCCCTATCTCCTTTCTCTGCTCCTCCATCTTGTCCTTTATTTACTGTACCTTATCCCATTGACACTTTTCCTGTATTACTTCACTCACTACCACCTTAAGTGCTGCCAAGTCCTCTATGCAGAATTTTCCGCTGGTATTTGGGCCTGGGTTTATTTCCACCCCTCCCCCCCCCCAATAACCAGCAGCACCGCTATCAGTGTCACTACCAGCACCGCTTCACCCATTTTTACTCCTTCTTTTCTTCTCCCCAGCCCATTCTTGGCCTCCTTCCTCTGCTTCACCTGCCATTTCCCAATCGCGGCCCGGTACTGTTCAATACCGACCATGTTGACGGCACGCACTGCACCACGCGACTTCACTCCTCGGTTGCTCAAGCTAGACTGTGTACAATGAGGAAAACAGCACACAACCCGGCTATTGATAGGAATAAATTTCCTTCGGTCACGGAGAGGCAGAATAAACTATGAAGACTGATTTGGAACCTAGCATTTCCCTACCTCATGAAAACTCTGAACAGATTAGTGAAACTAAAGATGTTCCACAGTAAACTCCACACCTGCCGATGAGTCCGTGAATTACGTGCTAGATACACCAAAGGTCCCCTTAATCCTGGATCTTAGTCAGACCCCGAACAACGTATCCCTCCCCTCTAGAACAGAAAACTAACATATGGAAGGCGTAGTTACGCCAGATAGGGAACGAATATATACTAAAATGGCAGATGAAGGTATGTAAAACGAAGAGTGTAACGGAACAGAGAAACAGAGTAAGTTGTCTTCACCTAGAGTGCAAAACATAAATAAAACACACAGTACGTCATCCACGGTGACCACAAACTTGAAGGACAGTCAACCATCACACACTTCCTTAAGCCGTAGGGACCCACGTACACACAAAAAGAAGAGTGTCGAGCAGAAAGAGTCTAATTCGAAATCCTCTGTACGTAACTGACTCTGCACCAGCCACTAACTGCCGTATCTATAAAGAGGCCTAACCACCTGCGCAAAAATGAATATAGCATCTTGGCCTTTTGCTCTCACTCTCTGTCTTTTTATGGTGAGTCTTCTCACAACTTACGCCACAATTAATACGAGTATTAATGGAGCAAGAAGTGTTACAACTGAAGCGCTGCTTAATCTGTTCGTGAGGGAATGTGATATTGATACCTTATTCCTCCAGAGAGTTAATGAGATATGCACTTCTTATAGAACTACGCCTATATAACGAACGTAGGTGATAACTTCCGAGGAACTACAATAGTATACAGGAAAGGATTTCAGCACACATATGTCATGGACACTACGGGAAGGTTTCTGTCTGCCAGCTATAATAACTTGAGATTGATAAACGTATATAGCCCATCGGGGTCACAGTACAAACAGGTCTGGAACCTATTATTCACAAATGAAATAGTGCCCCATTTAGTGACACCCTGTCCAATAATTCTAGTAAGTGATTTCAACTGCACTCTTCACACACGAGACCAAACTGGTACAGTACTTTAAACTTTTGTCCAGGCGTTCAGACACATACACAGTCTATGTAGCTCAAGGATGTTTGACAGCAGCTACACGGCTCACATGTCGAATTTACATATTGCCGTGTAGATTTTAAATCCAGGGTAGATAGGATGTGCGTATCCACGTCACAAGTACAGCACCTTGATAGCTGTGAGGTGATTTCAGTGGCCTTTAGCGATCGCCATAGCGTTCTAGTAATGATGAAGACAACAAGGACTGACAGATGCATAACTGGGAAATGAATATGGAAGATGAATAGGTATGTTTTCAATAATACTGAGGATGCAAAACGTTTCACAGAGTGTTATCACCAATGCAAATTAGCGCAAAATTGCTGCAGCAGCATTACGGAATGGTGGACAATTAAACCAGCAATACGATCGCTAATAGCGTATGAGCACAACCAGGACACAGGTAGGAAAATTGAATTTTGTGACAGAGTTATGTTTCATCTGCATCACAAGGAACAGCAAGGCCAAAAGTCACTTCTGCATTAAACTCTATTAAGAGAATTATTTTAGATATTAAGGAAGGCAGCTTAGAACAACTACATCAGCACGTGAAAGGCACTTCCCTCATAGAAAGAGAGAAAATCTCTCTCTATCAAATGCCAAGATCAGACGATCAGCAAATAAGCAATTTATTAATCGGTGGGATAATGGAAAAGGGACGATGTTCAATACAAAGCAACAACTCCTTGCAGAAAGTGAGAGATATTTCCCTGAAATGTTTGTACGAAAAATCATCTCGGAGTTCGATATTGACAGGCGCCTTCATCATCTCCAGAGTCATCTAGAAGGAGATGATATCGCAATCTTACCAATAATATTTCCGAAGAAGAAGTGAAGCAAGCCTTAGACCATACTGCGCCAAATAAGACGCCAGACTATGATGGGATCCCGTATGAATGGTATATGGCATTCTGGAACATTGTCGGTAAAGACCTGACACAAATTATTAATTATGCCTTCAGTCACACGATAAGTGATACATGTATAGAGGGAATTATCTTACTAATTCCCAAACTCTCCAGTTGCACGTATATCAGTGACTATAGATTTACAAAGGTTACTAGGAAAGGTTTGCAATGTGAGTGAACGCTTTAGACTTTTTCAAAGTAATTTCCACCACACTTCTCCATACGTCGAAACCAGTCAGTGAACCAACTCTACCACTTTTCTACGGTTACATTTTCACACTCTTGATCTCATGCTGCCAGAAGCTCCTCGTCGGATGCAAAATGCCGCCCTTTCAGCTTCATCTTCACTTCTGGGAAGAGTGCGAAGTCACAAGATCAGGACTGTATGGAGGGTGATCAAGCACAGTCAACCTTGATCTGGCAAGAAAATCCATTGTTACATTAGCACGATGTGCTGGAGCATCGTCGTGATACAAGAGCTAAGTGTTGAGCCGTGACCTTGGACGGAGCTGCTTGAGAGCCTGGATGACCTGAGACAGACAAGTCTCACTGTACCACTTCCCAGTAACTGCCCTTTGTGTTTCTAGCACAACCCGATTCAAGCTACCCCGATTACTGAAGAATACTGCAATAATCCTTTTCTTCACTGACCTTGACTTTCGCACAGTCACAGGAGTACCCTCATCTTCAAACCTTGTTCGGGATTTTGTTGGGACATCGTAATAATAAAGCCAAGTTTCGTCACCTGTAATGATGCTATTGACGTTACGCGAAGTCCCATTTTCAAACCGTTTTAGCATTTTTGGCACCATTTCACGATGTGCCCTTTGTTCCTCTGAAAGTGAATTGGGCACCCAAAGGGAACAAACCTTTCTAACATGGGGATGGTTATGTAGAATAGAATGAATAGCTGGTGCAGGGATGTGGAGTGTCTCGTCTACCTGCCAATATGTCAACCGCCTCTCTTGCCGCTACATTTTCCTCACAGCTTCAATGTTTTCCTCAGCCACTGATGCAGACGGTCGCCCAGAACGAGGATCGCCTTCAACCCCAAAACTTCCCCTCTGGAACTCTTTGTAACAGCGGAAAATTGTTGTCCGATGTGGACAGTCTTTCCACAGCACAGGAGTTGTTTCCTCCAGGCACTGGTCAACAGTTAATCCACGAGCAAATTTGTAGCGGATAATTGCGCGATATTCACCTTTAGACCACATTGACGTCTTAACTTGCTTTCAATCCAACTGCTTGGTAACAACTGGTGTGAAGGTCGCTGCTTGCTGTCTTCTAGACCGGTTTTCACCCCCCCCCCTTTTCATCCCTCACCATAACAGGGGCGTCCAGCCAACCGTTTGTGAGTATTACAAAACTTTCCTAGTGCCCTTTGTGTTACAATGTTAAATACGGACTATAATCTACTGTCCTAGCGAACAGAATCAGAACTATCCTCCCTACACTAATTAATAATGGACAGGTTGGCACTATACCTGGCAAAACATATTACATAATCTACTGGCAATTCGAGATAAAATCATATATCATTCCATGTGTGACAGTGCTTCAGAAGCACTAGCTAGCACTGACCTCAGCAAAGCGTCCGATAGGATAGCACACTGTTATCTTTGGAAAGTTTTAAAAAGTTTCGGTTTCCAAACAGTGTCATAGAAACAATACCGCGCATAGGCCTATACCACAATGCATCCTTACGAGTTAGATTTAATGGGTTTATCTCAGCAAAATTTTCAATAAACAATTATACAAGGATGCTCATTATCAATGGCACTTTTTGTTTTAGCAATAGAACCCCTGATTAAAAGTTTGAAAAATTATTTAACTGGACTAACTATTAACAACGGCAACAAACCAACGTACTTCCGAAGAAATTCTCAGAGCTTTTTAGATGCGAGTGTGTGAAATCGTTCTCTTGTTCTTTTAATTTTAGACTGGAAAGTAAGTGATCTTCCAACACTTTGAAACCGTGTTCTAACCGCTGTGATTTTACAATCTACGCCAAGCAGGCCTATTATTAATGCTTCGACTTATATGTGAAATGGGACCACTTTCATTTGGCAGCCAGAAGAAATCTTGAGAAAATGGCAACTAAGACAGAGGCCTGCAAATCCGCGAACGAGTTGGATGAACTAATAAACTGTTAAGTGAAATCATAATAAAACTTACCTACGATCTCTCAAAAGCCATGTAAACAATTCTGGTGGAATGAAGAACTTTCTACAGTTCGAAAGCGAGCACTGGCTTGTCACAGACGCTATAAGAGAAGTCGCTGCCCTCTTTTACGTTAGAAGTATGAAGAAGTATACTTGAAAACTAAGGAAGACTACAGAAAATTAATACTAAAACGGAAATGAATATGTTGGAAGGAATTTTGCTCTACTCAAACGAAAAACAACCCTCAGGGGTATATTTATAAGTTTATAAATTACCTAGGAAACCAGAAAGTTTAAATACCAACCTCACCTTAATCGAAACTGAAAACGGCTACACAAAGAATTTCTCTGATACCGCCAACGTTCTGATAAACACATTCTTCTCAGATGAAAGAGATGACTCAGAACAAGAAGTATCAATTACAAACTTTTTAGAAATTCCTTCTGATACTGAAGACGATGCACCATTTTCACAACATGAGGTTGAACGTATTATTCTTTTTCAGAATGACAAGAAAGCTCCCGGCTGGGACGGATTTTCTCCTACTGTAATAAGAAACATACACTTCTTCTTTCCTTCCTTATTTGTTACTCTGTTCAACAAATGTCTGGCTCTAAACCATTTTTCAACTTCTTGGAAATTGGCAATTGTTAAAATAATCCATAAGGGAAGTTCTCTAGTTAATTTTACTCCAAAATCACTTAGACCAATTTGTCTTGTACCTGTGCTTGGAAAGATCTTAGAGAAATCATTAATTGATCGAGTTATGTATCACATGTATTTCTATGGTTTTCTAAGTTGCAATCATTATGATTTTACCCCTCAGAAATAAAATGAAGATGCTGTTATTAACGTGTTAGAATGTATCTAAGGCATATTTTCAATATTTTCAAGCATATAATGAGTAACACCCTAATAACAATGTAACCTTCAAATATTACCGGAAGTGTTTTCTTAAAGAATTTCCAGATTTGAAATTTCGTAGACCGAGGAGTGACACCTGTAAAAAGTGTGATAAACTTCAGAACAAAGTGCATCTCTAAAGGTCACCCAATAATAAGGCACTTCAGATAGAACATGAACTTCATCAGAGAAAATCTGAAAAAGCATACACAGAAATGAAGAATAATGCAAACACATCTCAGGAGCCTGGAAATGATTTGAGTTGTGCATCATTTGACCTGCAGAAGGTGCTATTTCTCCCAACAGTGACTCATTCAGAAATATTTTACAAACGACAGCTTAGTTGTTATAATTTTTATTTTCATTTTTGTGATACTGGATCCTCTTACATGCGTATGTGCGATCTAACAGACCTTCACCTTGCCGTACCCCTGTATTTATCTTAATAGGTTTGGATACTTCACCCATAAATTTCACCTTTGAAATTGTGTCAGTAAGGGTTTCACGTATTAGGTTTGCCAATTTAGTTTTCACTCCAAATTCACGAATTGTTCTATCTATGGTTTCTCTATCAACCGAGTCAAAGGCCTTTTTAAAATCTACAAAACTCACAACAATGTCTTTTGAATTCAATAACCTATGGCGAATTAAGGATTCTAAGTTAAATATTTGTTCTGAACAAGATATACCTTTTCGAAATCCAGCTTGATACTCACCCAGTTGCTTGTCAAGTGATGTTTCTACTCTATTGAGCAATATTTTTGAGAATACCTTTATGCAATTTGCAGAAGAGAGATGCCTCTATAATTATGAACCTTTTGTTTATCCCCTTTTTTATGCATTAGATGTAAAAGAGCCACTTTCCATTCTTCTGGAATCCTCTCTGTTCTCCAAATATCTTCAAACATTAACTGCAGCTATTCAATGATTTTTGACTGAGACCATTTTAAAAGTTCAGCCGTTATAGAGTCTTCTTCACTAGCTTTACTATTTTTCAGATTGTTAATTACTTCTTAATTTCTTCAGCAGTGGGTGGTATATCTTCTTCCAGATTTTCAGTTGTTTGAGAGGTAATTCCAACTTATGGTCGGGTTCGGGGCAGTTTAAAAGTTGATGAAAGTGCTTCGCAAGTTTTTCACAATTCTTAGCATTGCTTAGGCCAAGTCTACCATTTTTGTCTTTGAAGCATATATTAGGCGCTTGATACCCATTTAACTGACTCTTAAAAGTCTGGTAGAAGTTTGCAGAGTTATTTTTAACAAAACTGTCTTGCAGGTCAATAAGTTGTCATTTTCGAAAGTTCTTTTAACTCCCCTTATTATTCTAGCAGTGTCTTTTCTTTGCTGTTTGAATTGGTCATAGTGCTCAGTCTTTCTAGAGGATTTAAACTTTTTCCATTGTTTTATTTTCTATTGTAATGCATCTTCACATATTTGATTCCACCAAGGTTTCTTTTTAGGTTTGACTAGCCCAAATGTTTTCTGGGCTGCATTGGTTATTTCTTTAGATAAATCTTGCCACTTCCCATGATGAGATACTTTTATTTCTTCCTGAAATGTTTCTAATGTCTCTTGTGTAATTTAAAGTCTATTTGTTTTATATTTGTTTACTCTTTCCCTTCTTCTGTGATTTCTGTTGGGTAAGAGTTTTAGTTTGATTTTAGACAAGTAGTCATCTGAATCAAATTCTCTGCTTCTTACTACCTTGACATTCATAATTTTCTTCATGTTTCTTATGGATATAGCTACATGATCCATGTTTTGGCTTTCCTTGGCAATTTCGTGAATAAAGTTGACATAAACTTCAGCTGAAAATTTTTACAGATGGTAATTAACCTCATTCGATTGATGTTTGTTCTTTGGTGTGCGGCATATTCTCCCACTGTTGGTCTACAAATTAACTCTCTTCCTACTTGGGCATTGAAATCCCCAAGCAATATCACCACATTTGATGTTGGAATTTTAGATAATTCATCATCTAGGAGTGCCCAGAATTCCTCTACTTTATTTGGGTTCTTTTGTTTGTCTTCATTTATTGGTGCATGCCAGCTAATAAAAGTATATTTTTTATTTTTGCAGTTCATTGTTAAAAGTGATATCCGTTCTGAGCGGGATTTGAATTCAATTACATTGTCTAATAATCTTTTATGGACGTAAAAGGCTGTTCCCAAGAGTGGCGTTCCATTCATAATTTTAATTGCAGGTTTACCTTTAAAGATTCGATAATCTTTTGTTCCTGTCACATTCTCATCCCAAAATCTTGTCTCTTGTACTGTTAAGACTTGAATTTCGTTTCTATCTAGAAGTAGTTCTAATTCCTTCTGTTTACCAACCTTCAACAAAGAATTTACATTCAATGTGCCTGCAAAACACTTCTGTTTAAACTTAAGTCTGGACGGATTCCAAGGATGTTCCGACTCATCCTTATTGCAGAGGTCGGGACTCCTCAGAACCCTTGGTCCCGATGCATTGCATAACGCAATGGTGGATTTCCCTTCCGAGCTGCCACCTGGGGTAGTGCTTTCTTTCAGCGGCTTTTCCATTCTGCAATTGAAATTGTATGTTTCAAGGGTAGGAATAACATTCCAAAGTAAGATCAGATTATTAGTATGAAATGATTGTTTTTCTTGGTTACTCCACTCCTCTCAGCCGTTGAGAAATGAGATTGTTCTCCAGCCTTTGAGACCGTTGACCGTTTTTCTCTCGACCTCAGTTGATCCGCGGGTGCTTATTTGGCACTGCCTTATTCACACCTGTCCTGCATATCTACAGGAACTTCCCCTCTCAGCCATTGGGACGCGCCATGTAGGGGGTGAGGTCCCCCACCCCTGTGTCTTATGCGGGGTTACATTTATCCCCTACTCAATTCAGAGCCAAACCCCCACACAAGAAAACCGGGCACGGAACAAATCCTCATTATTGTTATTACAGTAGATTCAAATGCAAATGGACAAATATTTGACAGCTCCAGGATTCTGATAGAAAACCATTACAAGATATTGGGCTTTACCTTTGGTAAAGATCTTTCAGAGACAATATAGACTAATTGGACACCTGCTCTAAACACCCACCGGTTTCAGGTAAAGAAGGCGGCTAAACATATTCCAAAACGTTTGGCATATAAATATCTTTGCGCTGTCGAATCTCTAGTACCTTGCCCAAAATTTTTCAACCTCACATGTCGTTTGCCAACGTGTTGAAATGGCAATTGGATTTTATCTACGGAAAGGTTACAGATACAGAATAAAGAGAGGCCAACTTCATCTGACTGAACAGAATGGCGGCTTGCACCTAACTGCAGTCGAAAGGAAATTCACAGCACTCTTTCTGTCACATATCATGAAAGCATTGTACTAAAGAGAAGACGTATTTGATAGTCCAATGCTAAAATTGTGTGTAACAACAAACCTGATACAAAAAGATCCATTTCGAAGCTGCTTCCGAAACGCTCTCTCCATTCTACAAGAACTTCCAGAAACAGAAATTACAGATGAAAAGTTGGATTAAGCTAAGAATATATAAAATTTCAGACTGAATCAATATAAATTTATTCCGATAGTACAACGGAAATACCCACATCGCGACTGGATCCAGATCTGAAAAAATATACGGAACAAATGGGTCCCAGTTGAATGGAGAGTATCGCTCGACATATACACAATTAAAATCATCCTGACGGGTGAGAAAATGAAAATGCTTGGTATGTCATCAGGCGGACAGTCTCGTGAATCGAGTTGCGACATTCAGTAATGGACACTAAACGCTATCTACCGCATATCACGGACGACAACAACCAGTGACAGAGTGAGGGAGATACTGAATCTGGAACTAATATCACGGACAGAACGAGGGTGGAAATGCTTGAATATGGGTAACAGCTGAAGTCATTCACTACAATATCACTCAGCATACAAGTGTGACATTTAGTGGGTTTCTGGATCATCTCAGAAAAGAACGCTGGAAGATGGTCAGACAGAAGTATCTTCAAGAAGCTTTTGGAAAACATCTTTTCACATTACAGTATGTGTTGTGTGTACCATCTATCAATTTTATGTTAATGTGAAGAGTATTTTGTGTTAGTATAACTGTGTACTGTTAAATGATTATGACAACGAAGATGATAGACGTACATTTCGTTGCTCCTAGTGCGAAAGGGAAAAAAGTTTTTGTCTTTCTTCAGTTCAATTATTATGTGAACAACGTGATGTTCTCCTGTATTAATTTTTAATTTGTTCAGATGCAAACTTATAAACTTTATGTTTGAGGAATAATCATAAACTTGTTTTACTTTTTTGTTTCTACTTACAAATTTGCTTTCTGCAGCAATGATATATACTTAAAAACCACAAAATTTCTCTTTCAAACAGTATTGCTGTCTTATTTTCAGTTTGTACTTGTAATTATTTTTCATATATTTAATATTTGTATATACAAATGCTTTTTTTATGTAACGCCTCATGGAGAATGTAAATACAAATGTTATTAATAATAAAAAAGTGAATGAAAGTATGTAAGGGACATTACTGCCACATGCGATGTGAGCATTTTGTTGTTGTTGTTGTTATGATTTTTGAATTGTTGGGCACCGAATGTGCTGGGGATTTAATAAATGGAAACCTTGGCCATCAGCAACCTTTATTCAGATTTATTTCAGGCCATCAGCCCCAGTGACATTATATTAGGGCCCTAAGCCTCATTAACTAATTTCCTGTGGTCATCAACCACACTGACATGTTTAACAAGGATAGATATCGGTCCACGACATCGTCGCGGTTTATGACGACTAAATTAAGGATCCATAACGTACAAATCCTGCGTATTTAGAATCCAGAAATTCGTGTCACGTGTACTGGATCATCACGCGGTACCACAGTGGACTTGCCAGGACTTTCCTTGCAATTTACAGAGTGGTTTCTCCGATAGAATATCCTTCAGGCGGGCAAGTCACGAATGCTGCTCTAGTGTCAAATCCATTTCAGCGAACATTTATGTAAACGTAATAATTTGTCAAAGCCATCAAGTTTGTTCATCATTCAAAAATTTCATTTAAAGCTAAGTTCATTATGTTTCCTAGTCAAGAAACATTGAATCAAAAGGTAGCCAATTTTAGAATTCAGTTATTGAGTAGGAGTTAGCCAGTAGATTACTATGACCCTCCTAACACCATCAGCAAGTGACTGAAGACCCCATAACGACCATGAAGAAAGAAACTCATGCTGATACTGATAGGTGAGGAAGGTAGGTATCCTTCCAGGGCGGTCAAGGGTTCAATATTTCACATCACAACCTGCACAGTTACTGGGAACCATCGCGTCACACATTTTGCCGAGCCGTAAGATATATTTATGTCGAAGTGGTGGCGAATGTTCATGAGGTGCAGTTTACAATCGTTATTAGACATAACCTAATTCGAACGTGGAATGTAGACTGGGAAATAGGAGTAGATGACATTTCTCTATGAGAGCGGTTTTCTTCTAGATGATTCTTCTCTGCGCATTCTTCTCTGGGGATATGTAGCTATCTAATTAGGAAAAAGGCTGTCGTCTAATATAAGGCGAAGAATGACAGTTATTTAAACACTATCTGACATGCAAAACACACGAGTAGATCGCGAGATCAACCAGCGAGCCCTGACGGTTAGAACAGAGTGCAAAGCCTTCTCTAGTGCGTTTCATGATTTAGTGTTAAACAGCATATTTTCGTGTGCTGTAGATTTTAAAGATTGATGAGGCCAAATTGCAGACACTGAACCGAAACTCTGTAATGGGGTAGTTTTAGTTTCCTGATTTATCGACGTTGATGGGGATGGCAGCGGTCTAAAACGTCATCATGTGATAAAACGTGTTTTTTTTGTTTCTGTACGGTTTCAGAAATCTCAGAAGGCATATGTGAGACATCATTGTAATCGGCGTGAATCGGTAAACCAGGTACTGCAGGTTTCGACCACTGTCCGAAGTAGTATATAGTGAGAAGACACACGTATCCGTACTTCGTTAGGTTTCTTCTTGAGTTAATGCTAATCGAGTCCAGAAGCCACACGTAAATGGAGGCTCTGTTTCAATGCACTTTTGAAGATGATGAAGAAGATGGTAGAACACAAAAAATGGTGCTAAGCCAGCAGAGGATGATAAAGATGATGGAAGAAGGCCAGAAGACAGATGAAGACCCTAAGGTGATGACAAAAGGAAATGGAAGACGATTAGAAGGAATTGGAAAACGGTCAGATTCAGAATGAAGAAAGACACAAGATGGAGGACGGCTAGAAGAAAACAGAAGACGGCCAGAATAATATGGAAAATAACCGGAAGAAGACGCAAGGTGGCCCGAAGAAAGTGGAACAGGAGAAAATAATATAGATGCCAGAAAATGTAGGACGACAATCAGAAGAAGAGGGAAGACGGCCACGAGAAAACGGAAGGTGGCCAGAAGATGATGGAAGACGGCCAGAGAACACGGAAGACAGCCAGAAGAAAATGTATAGAAAAAAGAGACAAGACTACCAGGGAAAGACGAAAGATATCCATTAGAAGATGGAAGAGGAGGGAACAGAATAAGCCGGACAACGACAAGATGAAAAACGACCAGAAGAAGACGGAAGTTGGCTGGAAGATGAGCCATTTAATCTGAATGCGTATTGAACGTTTCAACTACTGTAGCTGATTTATCACTGATCACCTTTTGGTACTTAAGACGTTTAATGATGTCATATTTGCTACCTATCACATATTTTATATTTATTCGGTTATTTTTAGTTAGTTTTTAGAGCATATTTGCTCGCTTATGTTGTACTTCTTTAGGTCATAATCTTCCGAATCCTATTTATGACTATTGTCATAACCAGTTAATTTGCCTTACAAAATGATGGTTCTTCATCTATAAATGTTTTGAATTATAAGAATGAAATAGTAAACTTGCTACTTTTATTCCAAGCATTGCTGAAAAGGAATTGAGATTACTCCAGAAATTAAACTTGATGGACGGGATAGAGCGTAATATTCGGGGTATCGCATCATGTGAGCATCTTGTGGTTATTAGCTACTTGTCCTTATAATAGAGAGGAGAGGGCCTAGTTTTACATAAATAATACGACACTTGAGTACAATTAATATTATTTATTGGATATCTCATCATCAGGACTATTAACATATACAATTTGTACTCACATATATATTTGCGTTTTCTTACCACTACGTACATAAATTAAGATTCAGGTCATGTTAAAATGGTCACCTTTCTTTTATTGAAGTACTGGTATAGTCTAAGGAAAACTGACTGTGCATAGAGTTCCTTCTAAACTTTTGTTTTAAAGATCTTGAGCAAGCAATACGCTTGTACATTTACATATATTTTCTGTTCATAATTTCTCATTGACGAAATTCAAATGATTTTTGCGGTCCATCACTTGATTCCTGGATATAGTTGCGGCCGTCTGAAGTTTGAAATTCCTCTTCCACAACTTACTTCAAAATCAAATCTTCGACATGAATTCTTCCAGTCTTGGTAGACAACTATCAATTTTTGAACACGTTTATTATTACTATAAATAATAATTTAAATATAAATACTTCACACCAGTCTTCATAAAACATGCTCATCCCCATTTACAACTTTAGAAACTGCCTGAACACGCATGGGATTCTGAGTTTTACTGTTTACAATTCGTTAGGATACTCTGAAACTTCAAGGATAAATGAATCACAGTTTGCAAGTATGGCTCATCTTACACTATGTTCGACAATCTCAATCTCTTCGATTCCATTGTTTACAAAATTATGTTAAATAAAAGGTATATTTCTTGGGTAGGATAGGTAACATTTTGCTACAATAAATGGTAAACAGTAATACGTATGTATTATATGACCATGCGCTGCATAAAATAACAGTAACATTTTAAAAAAATCGCACCCTGGATATGAAAAGTTCGTAATTCAATATCTGTGTTTCTTGAGAAATCAGCTCGAGAAATCAAATTGCGCAGTATTCAGGAATCGGGAATTACTTCACGAACAACAGTTTAAACCTAACAAAGACCGGACTATCGTAACTAGAGATATGCCAGTTATGTAACTATGGTATGCAACATTTATAGAATTCCTTGACTGTTGTTTAAATTATAATTAAGTTAGAGTTACAACAGTTTTACACGAAGACAGACCTATCAAAATTCCGTTTCGAGGTATCGGTAAGTCAAATCAACATTTTTTTTACAGTTACGACAGTTCTTTATTCAGGGTGCGCCATCTTTCATTGAGAATGGATGCGAATGAATTTTCGAATTCTGGTGGTGATAATCGAGTTTTAGTGGTGGTAACCTACGGAACCGGATGTTCCTCCTACACCCCATGATCCAGTACCAGCGAGGGTGCTACCAGCTGCTCCGTGGCTGGACGAACCTTTACCAAGAGCAGTGGTGCCTACTACTCCTCCCCCAACTCCGTACGACCCATAAGTGCCAAGATCACTTACACCTCCGTATGTTCCCAAGCGACCTCCGTGACTGGATCCCCAATTTCCTCCTAACCCAGTAACAGTCAAACCCGCCGAGCTACCTCCAGAAAGACCACTTCCAACGCTCGCACCAGATAGGCCGTAGGATCCCACTTCACCAGCACCGACTACTCCTCCCGAACCGTAGGATCCCACTCCACTAGCACCAACTACTCCTCCCAAACCGTAGGATCCCACTCCGAGACCCTTACCAAATCCTCCCAGACCTCCATAAATACCAAGTCCACCAGTTCCAGACCATCCTCCTAGGCCACCATGAGTTCCCCAGCTGCCTCTACCATAACCAGCTAGACCACCACTTCCTGTGCCGAAACCACTTAGACCTCCAAGAAACCCAAGACCTCCAAGACCTCCCCACCCAATTCCACCCAGGCCATGTGATCCACCCCATCCTCCCAACAGACCACTTCCCAATCCTCCTAGGCTAGTTCCCCAGGCACCTCGTCCAAGCCCTTCGAAACTGGACAGTCCACCGCCGAAACCAGAAGTGCCCCAGTTGAGCAGACCGCCGCCGTAACTTGCAGATCCCAAGAGTCCTCCGAAAGGAATATCTCCAGAACGGCAGGGACCACGAGGGATCCTCACGTTGATGCGGATCTTGTCTTCACCACACCGACATCCACCACCACCACCGCAAACACCACATCCAGCTTTCCTGACGCCGGGAGAGTGTACAATCCTCTTGAGTTGTACCGGAGCTGCAACGTCCTCCAAAGAGCTTCCCTCGACCTGCACATACATGTGTCAGCACGTTATAATAAGCATGAAGGCTCAAAACCAATCACTGTACCACAATGAACCAGGATGAGGAGTGTTTTCTTCACTGGACCAGAAAGTGACTAGCACCTTTGATAGCGCCACTCAGTGCCACACACAACAAGAAATAGCCATAGGTGGACCTTTTATGAAATAAAAAGTTAACTGACAACATTTGATAGCAATTCACACAATATAACTGCTAGATATTATCAAATTAAAAAGTGAGCTCAGTTGTTTCAAAAATTATGAGTCGTCATTTAACATGGCAGCTGTTTGCAATGGACTGGACATATGTCAACTCACATATACTGAAAGTGGTAGCTGAGTCATACAAGACCCTAGAATTAATTACCCTTCAATAACAGACAAATTTGGATTCGTCTGTTCAGTACCATAGTCCTTTGGAGCCCAAGGTGTCAATTTATGTCTGTCAGATTGAAAAATTTTAAAATTACTTAAAGTACTCGTATATATAAAAATCTGGCTATTATCCACACTATAGTGATATGCTTTTAAATTCCAGAGTGGAGAATATAGAAGTTCGCAGACGGAAGGATGCAGTGAAGTATGCTATTTATAATCCTGAACCACTGTCTCTCTTAAATTTCCATGTACCTCGCTTCAGTTCCAAAAATATCATAATATATTTAAATGAAGAAATCAGGCCGTGTGCCCATAATAACACGCCCGTAAACAGGCTGTGTATTATCTTCAACGGTGCCATTCGTGGCCTTGATTGCAATCTGCCAATCCGTGAGTTTCTAACTGAACTTCATCGCGCAATTGTATGAAGTCATTGTAAGAACTGCGTATTGTAAGGTGAAGTTCCATAATGTTATTGTGCTCGTGCGTGAATAGGTTAATTTCTTTTGTATTTTTACTTTGCCGCGTGTATTTTCACCGTATTAATATAAGGCTCTTTAGTTTCTGGAAAAATACTTTGATATTATAGAAGACTGGGTTAGGTAAAATTACAACATATTTTGGATATAAGTATCACCATGTTAATTGTATTTTATGTAACGTGGTTGCCACTGTAACTAGGACACTAAGTCCTGCAGTGCGCAATAAATAAATAAAAATAAATAAATAAATAAATAAATAAATAAATAAATAAATAAATAAATAAATAAATAAATAAATAAATAAATAAATAAATAAATAAATAAATAAATTTTAATTAATTAATTAATCAATCAATTAACACGTCCTAAATTTAATGGAAATCGTAAATTAACGATAGTACTGAGTGGCTCAGACCAGTCATCTTGTGTATGCACTGTTCTATCTTAAAGTTACGTGAAGAAATTTATACCGAAACTAAGATTTTGACAACATGAACAGGATTTTAGTCAATACAAAACTAAAACGTATATCAACATATTGTTTTTCTAATACTTCTCTATCTTTTTCAATAGAAGCTAACATATTCCGGAGATAGTAGGTTCGAACCCCACTGTCGGCAGTCCTGAAGATGGTTTTCCGTGGTTTCCCCATTTTCACACCAGGCAAATGCTGGGACTGTACCTTAATTAAGGCCACGGCCGCTTCCTTCCCAATCCTAGCCATTTCCTATCCCATTGACCTATCTGTGTCGGTGCGTCGTAAAGCCAATTGTAAAAAAAAAACATATTATATTGTATGAAATCTTGGTCATCTATGTATAAAATATATATGCTATTAATATAATATTTAATTAATTAAGATGGGATGGTCGCCTAGATGCTAACATAAGTTAACACTGGGAAAACACAGATAGTCTATATAATAACTAACAGCGAACACTGCCAAACAGATCCCTCGTTTGGTGAGTGTCCTACTTACAATGGTAGCGGCCTGGTAGATGAGCCAGCTTACTAGGATGGGCAGGTAAATACTGAGAGAAGTCTTCATGGTGCTGGCCTTTGAAAGACTGAATGCTTCTGATCCTCACTACGGAAACTTTTATAGCGACTGAGGCGTGCTTCTCGGACCAACATTGATCCTGTGAGTCAGCGGGATATCATGCAGATATCTCTCGAACACAAGCAAGTGTTTGTGCGGCACATCGCTACTCGTTTCCCCAATTACTGCTGCTCTTCCGGTATAAGGCCAAGGGCCAAAGTGTGTAGGCAGTACACGCGTTTCCATGCAGCGTAACACTCCCTCGACCAGAGCCAAAGAAATCGTACGACATACAGTACAGAGTGGTGTATGGCCTTTCAAAGGCTGATTCCGACCGTAGGAACACTTGTATTGACATTCAGGTGAGGTCTTGGCTTATTTTCCAGTGGAAAAACGACGTCTATGGAAAATTTCCAACTGAATCTCTAACAAAGAAATCGCACGTCGTGATGACACTCGTGCAAAATATCGAATACACCCTCAAAATGTTGGATATATGCATGAACTTTCGACTGAATTCCTCCTCACAATACACAAATGTACTATTTAGCCTGCTTAAGGAAACTGTTGATTCCAGAAATATTCAATATTCAATGCTTTCTTCAATTGCTTACCTCTCAAGCTCCTAGAACTTTGCTGACATCTCACAACGATTAAATCCTGCAATATAACATAGTAACGAATTACAAACGTAACTACTACATCCAGCATCTACTCTAATTTGTTAGTTATACCTTGTTCTACCCCTACCGTTCTCACCACCTAGACTTCCCTCCAAAACTAACTGAACAACTCCTAGGTGTCGTACCAATCTGCCTCTTCTTGTGGTCAAATTTAACCAAAGCGTTCTTCTCTCAGTAATTCTATACACTATCTCTTCATTCTTATTGTCGCCTCCCACGACAGTGTATGTAGTGTGACCTAGTATCGATCCTAAGGTCGTGGGTTCGACCGAGGCCAAGTTTGTCGATTTTTAATGGGTGGTCAGAACTCATGGCACTTCACGCATTGTAGTTGCCATGTTAACTTCAGTGGTGGATCTCACTGATCTCTATACATGGATGGCTGGTGGCTTAGGTAGCAGTAAGCCGAATAGAAGATGATTGGCGTAGTAAGATGGCAGCGAGCGCACGGTGCAGTAGAACCATTGAATAGACCACGAGGAGCGGGCTTGCTTTGTTTATGCTTAGTTCAGTGACGCCAACCCCCTTGATTGTAGTTCTACGGGTGTTCTGTGCTGTGTTATTTCAAAAGAAGTATAGTGTATTTTATGAATTTAGGTTTGTTGCCTTCTAGTATGCTTGTAAATTCGTTTGTTCGTAATCTGTTTATCCTCCAGGGTTGGTTTTTCCCTCGGACTCAGCGAGGGATCCCACCTCTACCGCCTCAAGGGCAGTGTCCTGGAGATTCAGACTTTCGGTCGGGGATACAACTGGGGAGTATGGCCAGTACCTCGCACAGGCGGCTTCACCTGCTATGCTGAACAGGGGCTTTGTTGGGGGATGGGAAGTTTGGAAGGGATAGAGACAGGGAAGAGGGAAGGAAGCTGCCTTGGCCTTAAGTTAGGTACCATCCCGTCATTTGCCTGGAGGAGAAGTGGGAAAGCACGGAAAACCACTTCCAGGATGGCTGAGGAGGGAATCGAACACCCCTCTACTCAGTTGACCTCCCGAGGCTGAGTGGACCCCGTTCCAGCCCTCATACCACTTTTCAAATTTCATGGCAGAACCGGGAATCGAACCCCGGCCTCTGGGGGTGGCAGCTAATCACACTAACCACTACACCACAGAGGCGGACACTGCTTGTAAATTACAAAATTAAATTTAAATGTGCATGTATTTATGTGAAATCCGAATGAAGAAACATCCTACCGGGTATTAACATACCGCAGTGTTCAGCTTATGGATGTACAAACAGAAACTATCAGCAGAAGGAGAAATCATTTCATCGGTGAGTTTTATACTGTACATAATAATCTTCCTAGGGTAGTGTTTTGAGTTTTAGGTTTATTGTATCTTATTTCGCATATTCTGGGAGCAAAATGGCAATTTTTCTAGGTTTCCTTTCTCGAAACCCAAACATCTAAGATCATGGATTAGGAGTATCAGGCGGGAGACTTGGGAGCCTTCTAAAACAGCTGTTCTCTGCTCCCATCATGTTGAGGAAGACTGTTTAGATAAAAATGGACAAACTGCACGCCTTAGAAGTGATGTATAGCCACTGTTTTCAGTTTTACTGAACATTAACTGCAAGTAAAGATTTACTTATATTTTTATTTATTTGTCATAATTAAACTGACGGTTTTGATGAAATAATTGACGTGACCTTATAAAAATCTTAGAAAATGAAGTCTGGAGGAATTCTAGACCTTATTTACATCTATATATATAAAATAACTTGTCCTGACTGACTGACTGACTGACTGACTGACTGACTGACTGACTGACTGACTGACTGACTGACTGACTGATTCATCATCGCCGAGCCAAAACTACTGGACATAAAGAAATGAAATTTTGGGTATATATTCATATTAAGATGTAGGTGCTCGCTAAGAGAGGATTCTTGGATATTCCGTCGCTAAGGGGGTTAAAACGGGGGTGAAATTTTAAAATGAGTGTATCTATATCTCAAAACTTTAAAAGTTTACAGATGTAAAAATTGGTGTTTAGAATCTTCTTTAAAAATACGGAAATACGTATTTTTTTGTTTTCAGAAAATCCCAATAGGAGGAGTGAAAAAGGGCGAAAAAGCGGTAAAATGCCTTTAATCTGGATACCGGTACTCATATCTCAGAAATTGAAGATATTACAGACCTGAAAATTGGTACTTTTGATCGCTTTTAAATATAAAGAAACACGTATTTTTTGTTTTTGGAAAATCTAATTAATGGGAGGGTGAAAAGGGGGTGAATTTTTAAAATGAGTGCATCTATTCTCAAAATTTTTAAAGTTTACATATGTAAAAATTGGTATTTAGAATCTTCGTGAAAAATAAAGAAACACGTATTTTTTTGTTTTCGGAAAATCCCAATAGGAGGGGTGAACAGGGGTGAAAAAGGGGTCGAATGCCTTTAAAGAGAATACTTATATCTCAGAAACTGAATATATTACAGACCTGAAAATTGGTGTTTGGGATCTCTTTTAAAAATGAAGAAACACATATTTTTTGTTTTTGGAAAATCTAATTAATGGGGGGGAGGTGAAAAGGGGGCGAATTCTTAAAATGAATGTATCTATATCTCAAAACTTTTAAAGTTTATAGATGTAAAAATTGGTATTAGGATCTCCTTTAAAAATAAAGAAACACGTATTTTTTTGTTTTCGGAAAATCCCAATAGGAAGGGTGGAAAAGGGTGAAAAAGGGGTTGAATGCCTTTAATAAGGCTACTTATATTTCAGAACCTGAAGATTTTACAGAATTGAAAATTGGTGTTTGGGATCTCCTCTAAAAATAAAGAAACACGTATTTCTTTGTTTTAGGAAAATCCAATTAATGAGGGGGGTGAAATGGGGGCGAATTCTTAAAATGAATGTATCTATATCTCAAAACTTTTAAAGTTTATAGATGTAAAAATTGGTATTTAGAATCTCCTTTAACAATAAATAAACACGTATTTTTTTGTTTTCGGACAATATGAAGGGTGGAAGAGGATGAAAAAGAGGTTGAATTCCTTTAACGAGGCTACATATATTTCAGAACCTGAAGATATTACAGACCTGAAAATTGGTATTAGAGATCTACTTTAAAAATAAAGAAACAAGTATTTTTTCGTTTTTGGAATATCCAAATAATGGGGGGGTGAAAAGGGGGGTTGAATTTTTAAATGAGTGTGTCTACATCTTAAAACTTTAAAAGTTTCCAGATGTAAAAATTGGTATTTAGAATCTCCCTTAAAATAAAGGAACACATATTTTTTGTTTTTTGTAAATCCCAATAGGAGGGGTGTAAAAGGGTGAATAATGGGTTGAATGTCTTTGATGAGGATACATATATCTCAGAAACTGAAGATATTACAGAACTGAAAATTTGTATATGGGATCTCCTTTAAAAATAAAGAATCACGTAATTTTTTGCTTTTGGAAAATCCAATTAATGGCGGTTAAACAGGAGTGACAAATTGGGGTGAATTTTTCGAAAGACTATATCTACAGAATCTCTGAGAAACGTAAAATGTTACAGACGTAAAAAGTGGGTATTTGGAATCTCCTGTAAATGTAAAGAGACATAGGTGATTTGTTTTTCGAAACTCCACTTAAAGGGAAGAATAAAGGTTTGAAATTTTAAAATAAGAATTTCTACAGTATATCTCAAAAAACTTAACATGTTACGGAAGTGAAAAATGGTATTTTTTATCTCTATTAAAAATAAAGAAACGTGTATTTTTAGTTTTCGGAAATACCACTTGGTTGGAGGGGCGGGGTAAAAGTGATTGAAAATGGTATTGAATTCTGTTAATTAGGCTACTGATATCTCAAAAATGAAGATGTTCCAGACGTGAAATTTGATATTTGGAATCTGCTTTAAAAGTACAGGAACACATATTCTCGGAAAATCCAATGAAAGGGGGGGGGGGGTAAAATAATTGAAAAATGAATTGACTTAATTTTATGAGAATACATACATCTAATAAAAACTAAAGTTGTTACAGACGTGAAAATTGGTATTTTGATCTCCTTTAAAAGCAAAGAAAAGCGCGCTTTGGGGGGGGGGAACCATCTTGGGAGGCGGGAGTGGAAAGGAGTTGAATTCCTTTCGTTAGGACACATAAATCAAAAACTGAAGAAGAGTCGTGATAATTGGTATTTAGAAGATCCTTTGCCATTAAAGAAACAAGTATTTTTTGCTGGAAAATTCACTTTGGGGGGGGGGGGAGGAGGAGTTACAAAGGAAGTGAAAAAAAATTATTTTTATGGGGATACTTATATCTCAAAACTGAAGGTAATAGACGTAAACATTGGTGTTTGGTATCTCCTTTAAACAGAAAGAAACACGCCTTCTTTAATTTTTTTTTGGGGGGGGGGGTGTTAAATAAACTTAACGGCGGTGGGGTGCAAAAGGAGGTGAGACCAATTGATTTTACTGTACATAATGTACTTATAAGGAGCCTCCGTTGCTCAGGCAGCAGCGTGCTGGCCTCTCACAGCTGGGTTCCGTGGTTCAAATCCCGGTCATACCACGTGACATTCGTGCTGGACAAAACGGAGGCGAGACAGGTTTTTCTCCGGATGCTCCGGTTTTCCGTGTCATCATTCATTCCAGCAACACTGTCCAATATTTCCTTTCATTTGTCATTCATCGATCATTGCCCCAGAAGAGTGCTTCGGCAGCCGGGAAAATTCCTACTGTCGCCGCTAGATGGGGCTTTATTCATCCCATTCTTGACCATATCGAATGACTGGAAACAGGCTGTAGATTTTCGATGTATTTATTCTAATCATAAACCGATCATTTTTAATCTTTCCTGGGTTCGTTTTCAACAGCCATCTTTTCCTTCGGAGAATGTTCTTAGATTACAGTAAATTCTCCTGGCATATAAATAAAAATGTAAACACGTTTGAAATAAGCGATAGGAATGAGACTGACCGTCAAATTGTTCACCTCTATAATAAGCTCAATAATCCACGGAAGTATGTCATTCGTATCGCCAGAAATCCCGCACATTTGCCTACGCGCGACAATGGTGCTGGTCACATTGTCAACAATGACATCGGCAGCAGATGTAATTTACCGCCAAGTAGCGGTCTTGTATCTTGCTGTGGCAAAGATTTAGGGAGCCAACTGATGGGTGGAATACCTGGACCGAGCCCAGGAAGTACGAAATCGATTGCTGGAAATAAAAATTGAAAATGGGAGGAACTTTGCCGTAATCTCTCAGAAAACGAGTCAGATTGCGAATTTCGGCGGATTATATATAAAACGTTACGCATTCAATTATATATTTCAGTATAATACCGTAGCGAAGCACGGGTATCTTGCTAGTCAGTAATAATTATAGGTTTCAGACACTGGAGTGGTGGGAGAAGGCAAAGTGTGGTGGGTGTTTTAGGCTATCCCATTATACTAGTTGTGGTATTTGGGGCTCATTTAACTGGTGTTACATATTTCTGATGATGACCATCAATATTGCTTTGGTAGCTGAATTTAATTAAAGAGGTCTGTAATAGTAAATTAAGCTGCAGGTAATGTGATATATTGACAAGTTTTGAATATTTGCTGGTTTTAAGAATGTGTACATTTGCTTCAATTATATTTTAATTTGATACACTGCGCGTTATTTCATAGAAACAGGAAACAGGAATTCATTATCAAGCACCGATTATGGTATGTCGAATCTAGGCCTGTATAGTAAGCTACGTTTATAGGTACATCATTTTAAGAATGCATAATTTCGTGACATACATGTATACAATTTACAGCAATGTTTCCAGAAACTGATTTTCACTCGTATTGTGTTACCGATCGCTAATTGCATGTATTCAGTACCTAAGTTAATATTAGTCGGCCATTATTATACACTCATTTTTATTGCTATCCCGGAGATTTACTGACCTCGGAACGACGTGTCAGTGATCCCAATGTCCTTATGCTTTGAGTGAACATGTCGCTATATTTTTAATTATTCCAACGCGCCATTAATTGCGATTTAAAATTGACTATATAATCATTGCTTCCCCATAAGGAGAGCTCTAGGATGGGTACGCCAACATGGCGAACCGCGCGCTCAACTTGGCGTACTTTCCCCTGCAGCGGAGAGCTGCCATCAGCGATCCATGTATAGAGATCAGTGGTGGATCTCCATCGCACAGCAGCCTTCACGAAGTCTACAACTTCGTTACCTGATATATACTTCACAAGTTCCTTTACGTCGCACCGACACAGACAGGTCTAATGGCAACGATGAGAAAGGAAAGGGCTAGGAGTGGGAAAGAAGTGGCCGTAGGCTTAATTAACGTACAGCCTCAGCATTTGCCCGGTGTGAAAATGGGAAACCACGGAAAACCATATTCAGAGCTGCAGATAGTGGGGTTCGAACACACTAACTCCCGAATGCAAGCTGACAGCTACGTGTCCCAAATACTCACTCAGTACGCCATTATTATTATTATTATTATTATTATTATTATTATTATTATTATTATTATTATTATTATTATTATTGATATTGATATTATTATTACTACGGACTTTTCCGCGGTTCACAGAGGAAGGAAGCGTGAGGGTTGAAGAGGACAAACCAAAATTAAATTTCAAGGAAACCTGTTAAAATTTCGGAAATGTATGTTTTCTTTTTTCTTTCTCTCCAACGGAAATAAACTTCAAATATTACAATAACAACTTAATAGACAGTATAGATGTTGAGCGGGAAGCTCAGTTAACAACAACGAGAACCCAAGGCTCAGTAATATTACAAAGTCAGGATATTCAAACATCGAAAGAGACCTCTATGACAAAGGGAGCTCGAAAGCTCTGAGATCAATTACAAGAAAAAGCTCAACAATTCAGAGTAATCTACACCACACGAGCACAGAAGGTCATTACAGGAGAAGAAGTCATACATGCCCTTACATAAGGGGTTAATTTATCAGTACAGTTTAGAAAAGGGCAATTTAAATACCTATCAAGAAGGAAGCCGTCGCTCCTGATGCATTTTACCAGCTGGGTCTGGGACCCATTAATAAACATACAAGGCAAGGGTCTTAAACTCAGAAGTCCATTTAACAACATTTTATAAGGCTCGCGAAACCTGGAATACAATTTGCACAATGCCCTCAAATGGGCCAAAAGATTGCATTGCCAAGCGAAAAAGCAACACACTTTGCTTGAAAAGCAATAGTAAACATGCTAATACACTACAACGGAATACAGATCTGTAGAAAACTGGAGCAGAAAGCCCACGCTACACGGCCACTGAAGTAAAGAGAGAACAATAAAGGTTTAATTCACAAAGGGCCAAAAACCAAAATGAACGTAGCAAAAACACCAGCAATCCACAGAAAATACCTCTTTGGGCATAAGGACCCACAAAGCAGAGGCTAGTCAATGCTACCAGGTGACTAAGTTATGGAAAAGGAAGATATTCAATTTTAATGGTTAGCAAAAATACTTGGTCACCAAATTGTAAGCAGAGAGGAAGTTTAAGGAGGGTATATCACTCGTGCTTCCTTGTATTTCAGAAGGACCCATCGCGGCAAACTTCGAAGTCCGAAGACAGAGAATGGAAGCCTACTTACGAGAAAAGTAAGATATAAAGATGAACGGAAACATTACATTTTATGGAGGTTGTAGAAGTCTTCCGTAGGTACACATGCAACTAAATCACATCTGCCTATCTTGTCACTCCATTCTCACGCTAGGTGAAACCCCACCCCCACCTCCAACTCCATCGATATCCCTTTCAGAGGGACACTCCACTCAGATGCTCAACACAGCCTGAAAAGACCCAGAATACAGCAAAATAGTCTCTTAAATAGCTTATAAGTCGAACATACGAGAAGGAAAAGAAAGAGAAGACGATAATTGGTCGATAGGAGAGGAGAGGAGCAATATGATTGGAGCAGGGGTGGCACCATAGACTACTACAGGATCAAACTCACAAATACAAAAGTAGCTAAAGTCCTTGAAACTAGACGGCGATAGTGCAGCACACATAGAGACATCTGTTCCTTAAAGATGAAACTTCTCGCATCAAAAAGGTCATGAATTTAGCAGTAGTGAATTCTGCAGAAGAGCCGGCGTACGATTTGAGTAGCCGGAGGGGCCTAACTCACTGTCAGTTATTATTATTATTATTATTATTATTATTATTATTATTATTATTATTATTCCTCGTGAACCGCGTGACTAACGAATGGTTCATAGAAAGAGGGAAATTGCAAGAGCGGCAGTCTGAACGACTGTCTGATATGGCCTTGATATGGCTTAGCTCTGGTGATACTGCTACACGGCTGAATACAACGGAAAACTACATCTGTAACTAACTCCCAAGGACATTCTGTATGACTGAATGATGTACTGATGATGGCTTCCTTCCTGGTAAATTATTCCAGAGGTAAAACCGTCTCCCATTCGGATCTCCGGGTGGGGACTACACGAGAGGGGGCAATCATCAGAAAGATGAAAACTGGCATTCTCTGAGTCGCAGCGTGGAATGTTAGAAATTTGAATCGTTGTAACAGGTTGGAGAATCTGAAGAGGGATAGACTAAATTTAGGTGAAGTTGATATAAGTGAAGTTCGTTGGCAGGAAGAGTGGGATTTTTGGTCAGGCAACTACAGAATTGTTAACACAAAAATCAAACATGGGAAATGCAGGAGTTCGTTTAATACTGAACAAGAAAATAGGGCAGCGGGTAAGCTACTATGACCAGTGTTCCGGGTATCTGTGGAACGCAGAGAGGTGAAAATAGGTGTGGGCTTGAATGGGTCTAACTACGGTATCAAAAATTAATTTAAAACTTTGAATATAGGTTATATTTCTTTTCAGATCTCAAACTTAACAAAATTCTTCACTTAGTGAAAAGAAACCAATGTATCAGGTACAATGACAATTTTGTTACCAGAATAGAAAACCCCAAAATAGGGAATTTGACAGTTTTGAGCTTCAAGCCCCAAATTTACAAGTTTACAATGTCGCCAAAGTAGCATTTAATTAGACACAAAATTCCAGAGCGCTTTGCTCCAACCGATACAATTTACGGCCTTCCAAAAGCAGCACTCAATATTACACTAAAATTAGCAAAGAGTTTACATGCTCTCTGAATTCAACAAAGGAGACTGGCTTCCAGTTTCTTACAGCCTACACAAGGCAAATTTACAAGAATCTTATAATCTCTGGCCTCTCTACGCACGACCCACCATTTACAATTTAGTTAATACAGCGGTATATAGTACCCGTACTACTGGGCCTTCGTGAAGAAGAAGAACATGTTAACATTACTGCCCAAACTCAAAATGTATAGAGGCGTACACTTGCGCTCCTAGGAAACCATGAATAAAACCCTACTTGGGCTCGCGGCCCGATATGCAGAGGCTAATCCCAAGCCACTGAGGTGACTAGAAAGAAAGGTTAATTAATGCTTTACAGAAGAGAAACATACAAAATCGCAGTCACCTCAAGATAAATTGAAGGTGAACTCGAGAGGGTAACGCACTCTTTATCCCCGAATTACAGTTTAAATCTTTATGAAATTTAACATGAGAAGAAGTGGTTTACATGCTTAGGAAACGGATGGTTACATAGTTAGAAATTAGCACCTTCCCCTCGGGTAAGTCTGCGGAGATAGCTACAGAGATATAAAACTGGTGGCCATTACCTGGGCTGATCTTCTGCCTGCCGAAGAATAAAAAGTTACAAGACGCCTCTGATTGGCTGAAAAATAAATGCAGAAAATTTCTAATTCGCCAGACTCCAAAGCTGGCGGCACGAAAAGGAAGTGTTGCAAACCTTTAACTACTGTATCAAAATAAATGAAAGTCAACTTAGTTGCGAAAACCTATAAACACAAAACTTCTTCAAATCATTAATTATTCCACCATGCACCGGAGTGCATGACCGCTGTTTTTATAGAGATATCTATGGATAAAAGTTCCAACTTCTTGGTGTACACCAAAACAAAGAAAAATGAATCCAGTCAGTTTAGGAAACTTTGAAATAACATATTACTCAGTTATTCAGTAGTGACATCTTCTGATCAATGTCCCAACTTTATGTATTAGCAGTTTCAAGATTCGTCTGATAGGTAGTGTTTCTTAAGGCGCTTCTCTTAAATGTGCGGGCTTGAGGTGTAGCTCCCGGTACAACCAGCATACTGAACGTATTATTATCGTCAAGGTAGACACCGAGCCAATGCGTAGCACAACAGCGCCCACTAGTTCAGCAGAGAGGAAAATATCGCTAAACTATATGAAGACAGAAAATTTAATAGAATATGTCAAAAGGGATGAGACTGCAATTGTGATTGTAGAATGAAATGAAGCTTTAGGCCAAGGAAGAGACGGTAATGGTGCAGGGCAATTCGGACTGGGACTAAGGAATGAAAGAGGAAGTCGGCTAGTTGAATTATGCAGTCATCATAATTTAGTCCTTGCTAATACTCGGTTCTAACACCACAAACGACGGCTGTATACGCGGATGAGACATGGAGACACTGGAAGGTATCAATTAGACTTCTTCACGATTACGCAGAGATTCGGAAATTAGGTGTTGGTTTGCAGGACGTTCCCAGGAGCAGACATGGACTATGACCATCACTTGTTGGTCATGAAAAGTCACCTGAATTTGATGAAATTGAAGAAAGAAAGAATTGCAAGGAGGTGGGATCTACGTAAATTGAAGGAAAAGGGTGCGAGGGATTATTTCAAGGAACATGTGTCACAAGGACTAAATGAAAAGGCTGAAGGAAACCCATAGGTGAGTTGTATGGTGATGTATGTATGGTTGTAGGAATGATAGTTGCAGTCGTGAAGAATGAGATCAGTAGGGCTGCTGAAGAAAGGTTAGGATGATAGGTAAGATCAAATAAGAATCGGTGGATATATCGAGGGCTATTAGATCTTATTGACCAAAGGCGAAGAATGCAAAATCTGAGGAGGACTTAAGAGAATACAGGCGGTTAAAGAATGAAGTAGATAGAAAGTGTAGGTCAGCTAAGAAACGATGCTGAAAGGGAAGTGTAAGGATGTTGATGTTTGTATGGTTGTAGGAATGATAGTTGCAGCAAACAGAAAAATCAAGGAAACCTTTGGAGAGGTGTGTGAATATTAAGAGCTCAGATGGAAAATCACTTCAAGTGATAGAAGACAAGGCAGAAAGTTGGCAGGAAGATACAGAACGTATTAAGCAATTTTATTAAGGGAAATACTTAGATGATAAGGTTCTGGAACAAAAAAGGCTGTTAATGTTGATGAAATGGAAGACCCAATTTCGAGATCGGAATTGGACAGAGACCTAAATAGGAACAATGAACCTGGAATTGATGACATACCCTCAGAATGATTAACCACGATAGGAGAGACCAGTGTGGGGAGGTTATTCCATTTAGTATGTAAGATGTATGATAGAGGAGAAGTGCCATTCGATTTTAGACAGAAGGTTGTCACACTTACTCTGAAGAAATCATGTACTGACAAGTGTGAAAACTCCCGCAGCATTAGTTTAGAATCTTACGCTTGCAAAATTTTAACACTTGTTATTTACGAAAAAATGGAAAGACGAGCTGAATCTGAGTTGGGAGAAGATCAGTTTGGCTTCAAAAGAAATGTAGGAACACGTGAAACAGTCTTGACTTTACGCCTGATCTTAGAGGATCGAATTAAGAAGGACAAGGCCACGTACATGGCATTCGTAGATCTTAATTGGACCCAGCTATTTCAGAAAAACAATCGGGATCAGACAGCGAGAACGAAGGATTGATGACATACCCTCAGAATGACTAACCACGATAGGAGAAACCAGTGTGGGGAGGTTATTCCATTTAGTATGTAAGATGTATGATAGAGGAGAAGTGCCATTCGATTTTAGACAGAAGGTTGTCACACTTACTCTGAAGAAATCATGTACTGACAAGTGTGAAAACTCCCGCAGCATTAGTTTAGAATCTCACGCTTGCAAAATTTTAACACTTGTTATTTACGAAAAAATGGAAAGACGAGCTGAATCTGAGTTGGGAGAAGATCAGTTTGGCTTCAAAAGAAATGTAGGAACACGTGAAACAGTCTTGACTTTACGCCTGATCTTAGAGGATCGAATTAAGAAGGACAAGGCCACGTACATGGCATTCGTAGATCTTAATTGGACCCAGCTATTTCAGAAAGGCAATCGGGATCAGACAGCGAGAACGAAGGATTATCTATAATACACTGACTGACAGAGCAAATGCAACACCAAGAAGGAGTGGTCAGAACTTTATGCCAATTGCAGGGTAGACTGACGTCACTGAGGTATGCTCATGATGTGAAATGCGCCGCTGTGCTGCGCACGTAGCGAACGATAAATGGGACACGGCGTTGGCGAATGGACCACTTCGTACCGTGATTTCTCAGCCGACAGTCATTGTAGAACGTGTTGTCGTGTGCCATAGGACACGTGTATAGCTAAGAATGCCAGGCCGCCGTCAACGGAGGCATTTCCAGCAGACAGACGACTTTACGAGGGGTATGGTGATCGGGCTGAGAAGGGCAGGTTGGTCGCTTCGTCAAATCGCAGCCGATACCCATGGGGATGTGTCCACGGTGCAGCGCCTGTGGCGAAGATGGTTGGCGCAGGGACATGTGGCACGTGCGAGGGGTCCAGGCGCAGCCCGAGTGACGTCAGCACGCGAGGATCGGCGCATCCGCCGCCAAGCGGTGGCAGCCCCGCACTCCACATCAACCGCCATTCTTCAGCATGTGCAAGACACCCTGGCTGTTCCAATATCGACCAGAACAATTTCCCGCCGATTGGTTGAAGGAGGCCTGCACTCCCGGCGTCCGCTCAGAAGACTACCATTGACTCCACAGCATAGACGTGCACGCCTGGCATGGTGCCGGGCTAGAGCGACTTGGATGAAGGAATGGCGGAACGTCGTGTTCTCCGATGAGTCACGCTTCTGTTCTGTCAGTGATAGTCACCGCAGACGAGTGTGGCGTCGGCGTGGAGAAAGGTCAAATCCGGCAGTAACTGTGGAGCGCCCTACCGCTAGACAACGCGGCATCATGGTTTGGGGCGCTATTGCGTATGATTCCACGTCACCTCTAGTGCGTATTCAAGGCACGTTAAATGCCCACCGCTACGTGCAGCATGTGCTGCGGCCGGTGGCACTCCCGTACCTTCAGGGGCTGCCCAATGCTCTGTTTCAGCAGGATAATGCCCGCCCACACACTGCTCGCATCTCCGAACAGGCTCTACGAGGTGTACAGATGCTTCCATGGCCAGCGTACTCTCCGGATCTCTCACCAATCGAACACGTGTGGGATCTCATTGGAGGCCGTTTGCAAACTCTGTCCCAGACTCGTACGGACGACCAACTGTGGCAAATGGTTGACAGAGAATGGAGAACCATCCCTCAGGACACCATCCGCACTCTTATTGACTCTGTACCTCGACGTGTTTCTGCGTGCATCGCCGCTCGCGGTGGTCCTACATCCTACTGAGTCGATGCCGTGCGCATTGTGTAACCTGCATATCGGTTTGAAATAAATATCAATTATTCGTCCGTGCCGTCTCTGTTTTTTCCCCAACTTTCATCCCTTTCGAACCACTCCTTCTTGGTGTTGCATTTGCTCTGTCAGTCAGTGTATGTACAAAGAAGTCTGGAGTGATAAGAATTGAAGGGCATGAAAACAATAATCAGCAATCTAGAAAGGAGTGAAGCAAGGTTGCAGTCTCTGTTATCTGCTTTTCAATGGTTGCATAGGACAGGAAGTAAAGGAAACCAAAGAGGAATTTGGAAAAGTAATCACAATTCAAGGAAAATAAGTTACAAGCCTGAGATTTGCTGATGATATTGTTATTTTTATCTGAGACTGCAGAAGATCTGGAGAAGTTGCTGAATGGTATAGGCACAGTGTTGGAGAAAGAGTACAAGATGAAAGTAAATAAATCCAAAACACAAGTAATGGAGTGCAGTCGAATGAAGTCTAGTGATGTAGGAAATATTAGATATGGAAATGAGGTCTTAAAGGAAGCAGATGAATGAAGAAGTAACGAGGCCATAAAATGCAGGCTAGCACAATAAATTTCCTCAATTCGAACATTGATATAGGAATTAGAAATATGTTTTTGAAGACTTTCGTCTTGAGCGTGGCATTGTTTGGAAGTGAAACATGGACGATAACTAGCTCAGGTGAAAGAGAATAGAAGATTTTGAAATGTGCTGTTACGAAAGAATGCCGAAGGTGAGATGGGTAGAGCGAATCACGAACTAAGGGATACTGAATCGAATTGTTGAGAGGAGAGTGATTTGGTGAGGTAGAATGATAGCACACATCCTAAGACACCCAGGATTTGTTCAGTTAGTTTTTCTGAGAAGTGTGGGTGGTAAGAACGGTAGCGGTAGACAAGCAGATTAGAACAGATGTATTATGCAGCAGTTATGTAGAAATGAAATTGTTAGTACGGGACCGGGTGGCATGGAGAGCTGCATCAGACTGATGACTCAGATAGCAAATTTGTGTGCCTGCGTAAGAAAACGTGCGTAAGAAAAGGGACCACTTTTTGGTCAAGAGTTCACGAAATAATTGTAAAAAACCACTCAGGGGAGTAAAATGCGGAATTTTCCTTTTTGATACGTATGATCACTCGGGTATCTTATGATAAATAAACCTTAGCTGGGCACTTTTAATTAATAGGTTTCATGAACATCCTGTCTGCTTGAAATATTTACCATACCGATGCAGTCTTTCAGTGCTTTTCATACCGTGGAGAAGTGTGTGATGAATGCATTAGTATGAAACCAGCCAATGACGACAGCTACTAAGAGAATAAAATATGACAGGAAAGAAATTTACACAATTTATCACTTCAGAGGGCAGGAGGTATGTCAATCATTCTTTAAATTTTTACTCGCATGTGGCTCTAAGAGGCTAAAAAAATCAAAGGAAGAATTCAAGAAAGAAGGGGTGCAGCCTCAAAATTCAAAAATCTATTCATTTTGATGATCGTAAACATGCAGTCAACTTTATGAATAATTTCAGTGAACAAAATGCACGTGTCATGCCAGCTCGGATCCCTACAAAATGAAGAAGTGATCTCATGCTTCTCCCAACTAGCATCTACGTTCAGACAGTTCTAATTATTACAGAGAATTCCTGTATCACTCTCGTCCTGGTATTCCATCTGGCGTACATTTTGCAGTAGCATAGTAGTTCAGAAACCCAAGACTGATCTTTGTATGACTCGTAGAAGCAATTAAACTGTAATAGGGAAACTGTCAATTATGGATGAGGAGAAAAAAATAAATCTGATGGAGAAGGCTACATCTTAATCACGCCCAAGCAGGGCGAACTGTTTATATAAATCCCTGGGAAGCGACCTAGGGAGAGTCTCTGCGATCACCATGAGACTCTGGCTAAATGGGGGTGTGATGCGATTATAAGAACTCACCAAGAGAGTTCTCTCAACCTCTCACACCTCAATTCTTCCATTTCTACCTACACGCGGTGCCCCTGTTAAGCCGAGCAACCCAGTCGAAGGTTGGGTATCCAATCCCAGCTGGAAACTGGGTCGGTGAGCAGACAGGAATTGTGGGTCAGTGGAAGGCAACGGGAAACTGCCACTGTTATTTTCCCAAGACAACCTCATGGCTTCATTCAATCTCAAATTAGATTCCGGAGTAAGTCCCCCAGTCGGATCTCCGGGGGGGGGGGACAAGGTTGAGAGGAGCTTCAGCATATGAAGGTTTATCTAAACCATCCTTACGAGTCGTCTGAAGAATACCAACCTGGAATGTACGAGGTCTCTTGCAGACGGGAAAACTTCACATCATTGAAAGAGAAATGAAACTCCATGATCTGGACATACTTGGTCTTAGTGAGACACATTGGAGAGGCTGTGGCCATTTTATGACTCAAACAAATAATACAGTATATTTTTCTGGAAGTGAGGATATGAGTCGTAATGGTGTCGCTGTAATAATTCCGAAGAATCTTAACAATGCTGTTGTGGGTTATGAGTCCATCTGTGATAGAATCATCAGTATTAAGATGAAAGCTTCTCCTTGTAACATCAACATCATTCAGGTTTCACTTTCAGTTTCACTAGAAGAATAAATAGAAGAATTTTATGACCAGCTGGAATATACCATCAGTAGTATACCTAAAAAGGAAATATTAGTCATCCAAGGGGATTTTCACGCGAAGATAGGTAAGAATATAGATGATAGACATATGAGACCTATGGTTGGACTGTTCGGTATGGGGGTGAGAAATGAACGCGGAGAGCGTTTATTAGAATTTTGTGTGAACAACAACTTATCTATCTGTAACACCCTCTTCCAACATCATCCAAGGCGTCGCTATACGTGGATTTCTCCTGGGGACAAAGTTAGGAATCAAATTGATTTCATTTTGGTGAGGCAACGTTGGCAGACTTCAATCCTGGATTGTAAGAACTACCCTGGAGCAAACTGTGGTAGTGATCATACACTGCTGTCTATGAAAATGCGGATAAAATTGTAATCATTGAAGAAGGTGAGAGTAAAACAGGTACGCATTACTGACAAACATATTCTCCATGAGTCTGGTGAAAAAATAAGAACAAAATTCCAGCAAGTAGAGGAGGAAAGAGCTTCTTCTCAAACATGGGACAAGATGAAGAAAATCATCAATTCATCCCTTCCCGAACAAGTTCCTAAGACCCCTCAAGCAAAACATCCCTGGATTTCAACATCTACCGTACTGTTGATTGAAGAAAGAAGCACATTGAAGAAACGTGGTATACAAACTGCAAAAGATGAGGATACATACAAAGAACTTTGCCGAAAAATACAGCGTAATTCTAGAGTTGACAAAACACAGTATCTTACCAATATCTGTAATGAAATAGACCACCATCACAAGGTAAATGAAACACGTGACCTTTACAAGAAGATAAATAGCATCACCCGAGAGTTCAAACCACGTACATGGGTGATTGAAGACACACAGGGAAATGTAATTGGTGACAAGAAAGAAGCATTATCCAGGTGGAAACAACACTGTGAAACCTTATACTGCAAAGGTAATAGCATAAGAGAAGGAAACAACTGCATGGAATGTGACATAGAGCCTGCTATCCTATTTAGTGAAACTGAGAACGCCATCAAACATTTGAAAAACAACAAAGCCCCAGGCGTAGACGGTATTACTGGAGAAATGCTTAAATTAATGGGCGAAGAAGGCCTCCATGCTTTACATTCAATATGTAATAAAGTGTGGAAAACTGGAGAATGGCCTGAGGACTGGACTACATCTGTTGTCATCCCTCTTCACAAAAAATAAGGTCAGTTAGGGACTGTTCTAATTACCGCACCATAGCATTGATATCACATGCTAGCAAAGTCCTGCTGTACATAATGAATCAACAACTAAAAACTTTCTTGCAATCTCAGATTTCTGCTGAACAAGCAGGTTTTGTGGCAGGTAAAGGTACACGAGAGTCAATAACAAACACGAGGCAGATAATTGAGAAATGCCGCGAGTTCTGTGTCCCTGCCTATATTTGTTTCCTCGATTATAAAAAGGCCTTCGACTGTGTCAAGTGGGACAAGTTGTGGGAAGTGCTCAATGAATGTGGAGTCCCAAAACACTTAACGTCATTATTGAAAGGTCTTTATAATAGTCATAATGCAACCATAAGGGTGGATGGTGAATGCTCAGAATTTTTTAATGTGACAAATGGAGTCAGACAAGGTTACATACTGTCACCCCAACTCTACAATATCTACGCAGAGTATGTAATGAGAAGAGTACTGGATAGCTGGGATAGTGGAATTTCTATCGGTCTTAGGAAAATCAGCAATTACGCTTCGCTGATGATACTACACTCATTGCAGGAAGTGGACAAGAACTTGATGAATTGCTCTCTAGAGTGACAGTCATTAGTTTGGATTTTGGTCTAGAAATTAACATGAAAAAGACCAAACTAATGATTATCAACCGATAAAGTCAAATCCCAATCCAAATAACAGGATGCCTGAAAGATCTGGAGGTAGTGAATGATTGTGTAAATTTGGGATCCATAATCAGCAACACGGGAAATGGTTAAAGAAATAAAACGACGGATTGTCCTCGGTCATGCCGCAGTGGTGTAACTCACAAATATCTGGCAGAACCGGGCATTATCCAAAACAGTGAAATAAGATTGGTGGAATCGCTGGTATTCTCTGTTTTCCTGTACGGTTGTGAGACCTGGACTGTGAAGGCTAGTGACAAGAACCGAATAGATGCCTTTGGGATGTGGTGTTGGCGGAGAATGCTCCGTATACCACGGACAGAAAGAAGAACAAATGTCTCCATTATAGAAGAGCTGAGCATCACAAAAAGCTTATCTTCCTGGGTTAGTGAAAGTTACCTCCAGTTCCTGGGACACATTTTGAGGAGAGAAGGAGACAATTTAGAAAAGACCATTCTGCAAGGCAAAATTGAAGGCACCAGACCAAAAGGCCGAACAAAAAGTATATGGTTAGACCAAGCAAAGAAGATCACCAGTCTACCTCTTCACAATATCTAAAGAAGAGCTAAAGACCGCTCAGGATGGAAAGATCTCGTTAAGGATGCAGTTGCTAATGAAGTGAAGAAATGAGATCACGACGCTCAGCAATGAGTAAACCGATTAATGATGATGATAGACAATTACAGACAAGGGAATAGACAACTGGAAACTCCATTGTCTCTTGGGCCACATAGCTGTAAGGCATACAAAGGCACAATGCATTATAGTTTTGATTTTGCCCGTCAGTTGCACTTACCATACGATCCACAAAATGTTGGGCCATTTTCTTTCTTGCAGACTACGAAGTGGGTCTCTTTGGTGCAGCGTGTGAACCATTTACCAAATTTGTTTTGTACATTATTCCACAAGCTTGTAGTGCGGGTGAAGGAGTAAATACTGTTTTATATTTTGTACACCACTTCTTGAAACATTTTTCATTAGGTAAGGAGCATTTGAAGTTCCATGCTGATAACTGTCTTGAGAAAAATAAAAACATCTTAATGAGATACCTCATGTGGTGAGTTATAACAGTAAAGAACAGCAATTTAAAATTTTCCTTTCTGCCAGTGGGACACACGAAATTTCAACCTGATTTGTATTTTGGTGGTTTCAAGAGAGCATTCTGGAAAAATTAAAGTGGAGTTATTGAACATGTAATTAATGCCGCCAGTAAAAGTTGTCAGGTTTCTAGCTGTATTATTCCTGTCACTATTGGCACAGAATCCGGAAATATAACAATTCCTCCTTATGACTGGTAAAACAAGTTCCGTGCTGGAATGGAAAACATTCCACAAATAACCCAGATACATCACTTTGTGTATATGAAAGAGCATCTTGGTGCAGTGTTGACAAAGAAATCCATAGTTTCTGACGAATTACCTTACACCATCCTTCCAGAAGATCCACCGACTGTCTTCAGTGACCTTTCGCAAGTCATCAAACCTCAAAGAATTAGCATCGATATATAGGTGTATCTCCATGACAAAAATAGTCCCTTCGTATCAGAAGATGGGAAAGATATACCATGTCCTGGTGTAACATCTTCTTCAAAAAGTATAACGCCTAAGCATACAAGTAAGGCTCAGAAGAGAAAACCACCAACTCCGAGAAAATTCTCCCCAAAGAAGAGGTCTCGACCCACCTGCAGCTACTGTGGAGAAGCAGGACATTGGGACCAGACGGTGAAAGGGCATGCCCAAAACGCAGGCTTCGGCATGAATAACTGATATTCCCGTCTTATGCTGGTTGTGATTAACGATCATTAAGGTATGTGATAATTTTTGTAAAGTGCAGTAGTGATCTTCTGCAAGTCATAACCTCAGAGGCTCAGCATCGATAGATAGATTACACGTTATGGAACACGACAGTACATTTATGTCAATACCCGACATGTGGTCCCTTTTCATATGTATGCACACATTTATTATCACACAGTCGACTGGTAACTGTTCTATCGCTTCATGAATCACTGCGATTAGTCGTTCGCTACAGAGCAGCGAGGAAGTCACGCCACTCGCTGATACAGACGCTGACACGTACCCCTCGAGTTAAGCCAACTATCTGATTAATTACGTGACACAAACACACTTCAGTGCTTCGAAACTACTGTAATCCAGTACAACTTAAATTTACGAAATAACTCAGAAAGAAAACATTTAATTAATATGTTTATTTTCCAGGTTTCTTCTAAGAGTATGTTATAGTGGATTACTTTCTACTTGCTGACGAACCACACAATTAAATCGAAAATACATCACACAGGATCGTATCAACGAACTCTTGACAAAAGAGTGACTAATGGGTGGCTAAGTTTCTAGAAAATAGAACTCAGAGAATTAGAGTATGCGAAGCTTTATCTGTCCCTGTAATAATTAAGAGGTGAATTCCTCAAGGCAGTATTATTGGAGCTATCAATGATATGTGTAAAGAAGTGGAATCAGAGATAGGGCTTTTTGCAAATGATGTTATTCTGTACAGAGTAATAAATAAGTCACAAGATTGTGAGCAACTGCAAAATGACCTCGATAATGTTGTGAAATGGACAGTAGGCAATGGCTTGAATATAACCAGGGTTAAAAGTCAGGTTGTGAATTTCACAATTAGGAAAAGTCCTCTCAGTTTTAATTACTGCATTGATGGGGTGAAAGTTCCATTTGGGGATTATTGTAAATACCTAGATCCTAATATAGGGAAAGATCTTAATTGGGGTAATCACATAAATATAATTTTAAATAAAGGGTACAGATCTCTGCACATGGTTATGAGGGTATTTAGGGGCTGTAATAAGGATGTAAAGGAGAGGGCATGTAAGTCTCCGGTAAGACCCCAACTAGAGTATGGTTCCAGTGTATGGGACCCTCACCAGGATTACTTGATTCAAGAACTAAAAAAAAATCCAAAGAAAAGCAGTTCGATTTGTTATGGGCGATTTCCGACAAAAGAGTAGCATTACAAAATGTTGCAAAGTTTGGGCTGGTAAATTTGGGAGAAAGGAGACGAGCTGCTCGACTAAATGGTATGTTCCGAGCTGTCAGTGGAGAGATGGCGTGGGAGGATATCAGTAGACGAATAAGTTTGAGTGGTGTCTTTAAAAGTAAGAAAGATCACAGTATGAAAATAAAATTGGAATTTAAGAGGACAAATTGGGGCAAATATTCGTTTGTAGGAAGGAGAGTTAGGGATTGGAATAACTTACCAAGGGAGATGTTCAATAAATTTCCAATTTCTTTGCAATCATTTAAGAAAAGGCTAGGAACACAACAGATAGGGAATCTGCCACCTGGGCGAGTGCCCTAAATGCAGATCACTGGTGATCCATAAGTTCTTTGAAATCTCTTAAGAAAGTACTAGGTAAAACTGATTGGGAGTCTTCCACCTGGGCAGATCAGAGGACAGCATACACGACAGTCCACGAGCCACTACTGTACAGAAAGAAACACAGTTTTCGAGCGACATTTCTCGTGTGGGTGCCTATCGCTCTCATCCTTGGAGTGTGGGTTGTTAGCTGAGTTCTTTGAACCAAACTGATAAATCTGTTCGCCTTTCTCTCTTGGTCAGCTCTTATTCCCTTGTTTCACGACGCCCTTCATTTTCTCTTCCTTTCCCCTATTTCTTAATCCTTTGAATGAAGAGAAGTGCTAATAGGATCCCACAAGCCATGTAAGTCACCAAATTTCTCATTTTGTTTTTTATGAGGTGGTAATCGACTAAACGAAAGGAAGACTGGGAGAATTTCAGAATGATGCGGAAACTGTCGAGTAAGATTATCAGACGTGTGAAAAGATCTTACGATCGGTCAAGACTGGAGAAGTTAGATGAAGAATTCAAAATGTACAACACCACAAACTTTTATCGGGCCTTCAAAGAGGAACTCTCGGGGTATAAACCACAATGCCTTCACTTTAAGAGTACAGACGGGGAGTTGGTCACATGTAACCACCGGAAAGTGGAACGTTTGGCAAACTACTTTTAGCGGTTGCTCATTGTGAAGAGCCCACGGAAAGATTACCTGTTGAAGATCCTCCAGAGATACACCTCCCATATAACCCACCAACAATGCAGCAAGTTGCTAATGCCATCGGACATCTTAAGAACTGCAAGGCACCCGGGGAAGATGACATCATTGCAGTAGCTCTAAATGCAGGTGGAAATAAGATCACAGAGGCCATACAGCAGATCTTGCTCGACTGCTGGGAGACTGGCAGGATCCCTGATGATTGAAAATAAGCTATCATACACCCTTTACATTAGAAAGGTGACCGCAGTGGTGTCAACAACTACCGAGGGATATCTCTGCTGTCAGTAGCATACAAAGTACTATCAAGGATTTTACTGGACAATGTGGAAAGCCAATGTGATCGAACGATTGGTGAATATCAAGGAGGATTTCGGCTTGGACGGTCCTGTACCAAGCAGATCTTCAACCTAAAAACCATTCTCCAACTAAAACAAGTAAGGAGTATGAACATCGCTGTGGTTTTCGTCGACTTTAAAGAAAGCTTATGATTCCATCGACAGACACTCTTCTCCGTACTGCAAGAACGAGGTGTCGATTACAACACACGCACCTTCGTCCAACAGACTCTTACGGATACAATATCTAAGGTGAAGTTCAGTGGAGAACTGTCTCGGAGTTTCAAGATAAAAACTGGAATACGACACCTAGACTGTGTAATCTAGTGCTTGATAAAGTCATCAAGAACTGCGAATGTACACTGAAGAGTCTAGAAATCAAACCAGTTGCCATTGGAGCCGGGACTCGAAAGATTGAGATCTGGTGCCTAGCATTCGCAGATGACATTGCAATCCTAACCAACAATTCTAAGGATGCTGTCATTGCTATCGAAGCCCTGCACGAGATAGCGGCAGGATTATAAATATCGTACGACAAAACCAAGTACTTTGAGACTCGGCATCCCGGAAACTCCCCTCTTACGACCATAGATGGAACGATTGGGAGTGTAAATTGCTTCCGCTATCTTGGTGAATGGGTCCACCCCAATGGTAGAGACGACACATCCATCTTAAAACGATGTAACAAACTCAACGCAGCGTACCAACTATCCCACAACCATTATAATAAGAGGCGCATTTCGAAAAATGCTAAGGTCTGCCATTACAAAACTGTTATCAGACCACAGTTTTTGTACAGCTCAGAGACCTTCCAGATGAAGAAAAAAGGTACCATGGATGATCTAGAGAAATTTCTAAGTAGTTTTATTTTATAAGTAGTTTTATTCAAACAAATTTCATTCTTAAGAATCTCAGCATCAACTCAAATGTCAATTATTTTATATAATTCAATACATTATTGTGATAAACATGTATCAACATATAGGCCTAAACTGAAGCGGAACTTGGTATTTTATAAATACAATGATGAGACGACATTCTAAATTCTAAACAAGAGTTGAAACAATTTTACAGAACTGCATTACACACTTCCATAACTTCTTCAATCAAGACTTAACAAAAAAAAAACAACACATTATTAACTGTTCAATTTTTTCCCAATACTTTAAAATACTTGACTCCTACGTTTTTAAAAATAACTATAGAGTTGTTTATTTTTTGACATTAGTCTTTGGAATAGGGAGATTCAGTTCCCACCCTACTGCTACAAAGTAGATTCTACCTGCCACGCACTTCCTGGCCTTCAGGAGGTACACACTTCCAGGTCCGATACAGTTCTCCATACCACCCTATCCTCGGTCAATCTAGCACATCATACATCCACCCTAATCGGACTGGTCTCCTCAGCAGGCGACCAACCAAACTACATGTCCTAAATCATTCTCTTCATATCTATCCGGTTCTGACCCAATCTTCTGTAACACCACATTTCGAAGACCTCTATTCTCCTTTCTGCAGCACTTCGCGACTCATATAAAGTTGTGCCACGCTCGGAACAAACGTCTCCATAATAATAATAACAATAATTATAATAGTAATAATAATAATAGTTTCTGATCCGACTAATTACTTTCACGATTTTTGGGGACGTGAATGTGTCGGAATTTTGACCAACATATGTTACATATCTGAAAGTGCCTGACGTACTCCAACTGATTATCTTCAAATACCACTGAACTGAGTCGAAATCGAGCCTGCGAACCAGGGCTCAGCAACATCGTTACCAATATGCTTGCTATTTCGTAAAACAAATATACAGAGGTCAGGCTCACTCGAACTGAAATTAAATGTAATGACCTTAACTTTTGTATTTGATTCCTTACTCTGAGAAATAAAGTGATAATAAATTTCTATTTCCTCTTTATTAGTTCGCGTTCGCAAAATCAGGAAGGCGTTTTCTCGGGGCTCCTATTTCTATATTTAGTACTGAACATTTGAATAAGAAAACAATATTGTGGAGGTACAAAGAAGGTAGGAGGGGCATTAATAGCTGTTTAAGGTTCTATAATATCAAGACAAATATCGTTAGATTTTGGTGATAGTGAAGCAGTTTGTGTAAAAATGTATATTTAATGGTCACAGTTATGTAATACTGTCAGTGTATTTGCACCTGCAACCAAATTGGAAGCACATTTGGACTTCTATAGATTGTTTGAAGTTAATAAGGACCTTTTAAATTTTGATCTTATTATACCTGGTGACTTTAATTTGCCATTAATTACTGGCAAGCAAAGTAATCTCGTAAGTTTTGGACCTCCATATAGATCCTTAGCTGAGTTTTTGTGACTCTATCAGTTGCACGTGGTCAATAATATTCTTAATGCAAATGGAAATACACTTGATTTTATTAGTACGAATGTTAACACATTAACAGTATTTATAGAGACGACTGCCCCTAAATTAAGGAGTATAGTTATCATCCTGCAATTGCAGTCACGATACTATTTAACAGAGAGCGTAGCCATGATTCACAACAACCTGAACAACCTAAGCAGTTATTTTACTTTAGAAGGGCTAATTTCTTTCAAATATATAAAATGTTCGAGCGAATGGATTGGTCGAGGATTGTAGAATTTACAGACGCCGACCAGGCTGTTGAGTATTTTTATGCTCAGGTACACTCCGTATTTTGTAAAACAGTACCAATGAAGAATTTTCACACAAATAAAAATATCCTCCATGGTTTTTTAAAGACATAATAAATAACTTGAAACTGAAGGAAAGCGAGGGAAATATTCAGAGTATAGTAGGGTAATATTTAACCAGTTAAGGAGAGTAACGAAATATATGGACATTAAAGCGTACAAGAATTATGTTTCTAGACTTCAAGAGAATATTAAAAGTGATGTCAATAAGTTATGAAGCTATATGAAATGCAAAAGAAATACCAAGGAAGGTCTGCAACAGGAAATAAAATTTAACAATAACTTAATAATAACAAAAGTATAGCTAATGACTTTGCAACCCTTTTTGAATCGGTATATTCGAACCTCCACCAACCCATGGTATTCCTAATTCATCTGATGTAAATGTTAATTATCCGTTATCTGTAGAATTCGTGGATGAAAAGGAATATATGACATCACAGCCTGGACGGTTGTTAGGTAACATTGTCTGATCATCCATCCACACTTTACACCACAGCCTGCGCGGTTGTTAGGTAACATTGTCTGATCATCCATCCACACTTTACATCACAGCCTGCGCGGTTGTTAGGTAACATTGTCTGACTATCCATCCATGCCTTACATCACAGCCTGGACGGTTGTTAGGTAACATTGTCTGACCATCCATCCATGCCTTACATCACAGCCTGCACGGTTGTTAGGTAACATTGTCTGACCATCCATCCATGCCTTACATCACAGCCTGGACGGTTGTTAGGTAACATTGTCTGACCATCCATCCATGCCTTACATCACAGCCTGCACGGTTGTTAGGTAACATTGTCTGACCATCCATCCACACTTTACACCACAGCCTGCGCGGTTGTTAGGTAACATTGTCTGACCATCCATCCATGCCTTACATCACAGCCTGCACGGTTGTTAGGTAACATTGTCTGACCATCCATCCACACTTTACACCACAGCCTGCGCGGTTGTTAGGTAACATTGTCTGACCATCCATCCATGCCTTACATCACAGCCTGCACGGTTGTTAGGTAACATTGTCTGACCATCCATCCACACTTTACACCACAGCCTGCGCGGTTGTTAGGTAACATTGTCTGACCATCCATCCATGCCTTACATCACAGCCTGCGCGATTAGTACGGTTTCATTTCCGTCACACATTTTGTGGTGTCACGTTACATAAGTCTTCGAATGAATTCCAGCCATAAGACATGCTTATGTCGTAAAGTGTCGTAAGTAATGGCACCATACTCGCCGTAAGGAAGAAAGGATATTAATCGCCAAAGGAAGTGCGTTTAGGTCTCTCGTACCTAATACCGTCGGGGTCGGAAGAGAACAAGGCTTGACTGAGGAAGATCAGGTACGAAATAGGGCGTGAGTTTAACACAGACTCTGCTAATGGCCCCATGGTCCTCACTCCCACAGTCACGATTCGGTTCTTTCTGAGACAACTTTTACATGTTTTAACCAATTCTTTAATTTCGTCGTCGATTCCCTTCCAGATAAACACTTCCCTTATCTTCTCTCTGGTTTAAAAGATGCCCAGACGTCCTCCTAATGGGGCCTCATGGTAATATTTGAAGATCATGGGTACTAGAATTGATGGAACAAAAATGTTCATCTTTTGGTCATCCCTTGGTGGTTAACACAGGACCCCATTCCTCAATGCATAAGGAATGACGTGTTCTCCAGAAGAGAGGTTTTCAATTATGGGAGCCACCACCGGATCTTTATATTGGTATTTCGCTATATCATTGTATAACAAATGGGCATCAATAAGAATGGCGTTTACACCAGAGGATGGGGAGAGAGAATGCGGAGAACCTTCAAAAAACTCAAAAGAACTTATTCAATCACTAGAAAACATTTTGCTTAACAGATCTGCGACCACATTCCCAGATCCTCGGATGTGTCGTACGTCAAACTGGAAAGCTGAAATTCTGATAGCCCAGCGGGCGATGCGCCCGGTACGATGAGGCCTATCTAACACGCAACTTAGAGCCTAATTGTGGGTCTCTAATTAAAATGTGACATGCTCTAGGTAAAGTAGGAATTTTTCTAAGGCAAAGAGTACGGCAAGACGCTCTAATTAGTGACAAGGTACGAGATGCATATGCGATGGGCCGCTTTCCGAGTTCAGATTCCTGAAGAAGAACCGCAGTGACAGCCGATAAATACGCGTCGGTGTGTACAATAAATTTCCTAGGAAACTCCAGCAGAGCCAAGACAGGGGCGTTGTAGAGGGCTAATCTGAGATCCTCGAAAGCGGCCTGTTCAAATTTGACACCTTTCCTGCGAAGAAGATTCAGGGGTGACGCCCGGTTAGCGAAGTTGGGGATGAATTTTCTAAAGAAATTGACCATTAAAATGAATCTAGCAACCCCCTTAACATCTTTGGCAGGCCCGAAATTACGGATAGCTTGAGTTCTAGAATGATCTATCGAAACTCTGTTCGGGGAAACAATATGCCCCAAAAAGACATAGATGGTTTAGCAAAAGGTACTTTCGACAGCTTAACCGTCAAATCTGCGGTACGAAGGCGTTTTAATGCTTCCCCTAGATGAGCTACATGTTCCTCGAAAGTCTCTGAGAAAATAATAACATCACCCAAATAATTGTAGAGATATTCAAATTTAATATCAGAGGAGACCCTATCTAGCAGTCTAGTAAGACCTTCGCGCCCGTGGTGTGCCCGAAAGGCACGCGGTTGTATTCACACAGGCTCCATTCAGTAACGAAGGCCGGCAGATGTTTAGATTATTCCGCCAGAGGTGTATGGTTATAGGCTTGATTGAGATCTTGATTGAGTAACGAAGGCCGTCAGATGTTTAGATTACTCCTCCAGAGGTATATGGTTATACGCTTGACTGATATCTATGATGGTGAAGAACTTAGCCTAGCGAAACCAAGAAAAACATGAATGCAAATCAGGAAGATGTACTGACTGTTGAACAATCTTCCGATTCAACGCCCTCTAATCAACTACTGGCCTGAAGCTATCTTGTGGTTTAGGTACCAGGAAAATGGTGAAGAATACGCCGACTTAGAAGGTTGAATAATACCATCACTCAATATTCTGTCAATAATTTCCTTGACGGCATTCATTTTAGGCGGAGACAATCTGCAGGGAGGTAATTTTGCGGGGATCGAATCGGTAACCTCTATCTTGTATTCAATATTAAGTCACTCACACCTAGATTTTCCGAAAACACATCGGAAAATGACTGACAATTTACGAATGCTGGTCGCATGATCCTCGGGTAGATGCATAAGGTCTAATGCCATCTCACTATGAGGAGGCGAAATAAGTGAACATGAAGCAGAATTACACGTCAAAATGTGCATTATTTTGAAGATCGAGCAAGAGACCTGATTGAAACACGAAATCAGCCCCTCATGTTTCAGGGCACGACAAATTTTTAGCAAACAAATAACCTACATTTCCAGGTAAACGCAGAAGTCCGAATTTTGCACGTGCCCAAAAGTTAAACATAATCACTAAACGAGGCCATACCGTCTGATAGGAAAGTCAGGCGGATTGCTGAAGAAACGGAAGCTGACTCACACACCATATGTCACACAACTTGTCCCAAAAAAGTGTCAAAAAGTTTCTGATAGCAAATGTACACTTTTAACAACAACTAACAAAACTTCGCAATGTCTTCTACAACAAAATAGGCTGTTAATAGGGTGTATGGTTACGCCTAACAGCCACACATGTTTCGCAGTGACGTGGTATGCTCTTTATTAGATGGTCCAAGAGCTCTTGTGGCAGTCGATCCCATTCCTCCGAAAGGGCAGTGCGCAGGTCTTGATGGAGGCTGACGGGATGCAATTCGCCTCCCCAATGCATCCCAGGCATGTTCTATAGTATTCAGATGCGCAAACCTCGCTGGCCAGTCCTTGCGATGAATGTCTTTCCCAGTCAGAAATTCATCCACCAGAGCAGCGCGGTGCGGTCAGGCATTACCGTCCATTAAGAGAAAGTCTGGACCAACCGCACCTCTGAAGAGTCGAACATGTGGTCTCAGTGCTTCATCCCTGTATCTCCGAGCGTTAATAGTGTTCCTCAGACCACCCATGAAGATCTGCAGGTTCGTACGACCATTCAACATGATCCCACCCTACACAATGACGCCGCCACCACCACCATACTGATCCCGTTCCACGATGTTCTCTCTAGATTAATGTGCGACGGGAATCTTTCTGCAAACTGAAGCGGGATTCATCTGTAAAGAGCACATGCCTCTATTCATTCATGGTCCAGTTTCTATGTTGACGGCTCCACAGTAAACGGGCCCGTCTCTGGGCTGGAGTAAGCGGCACGCACACCGCTGGACGTCGGGCAAACTGCCCTGCTGTTCTGAGCCTCCGGTACACAGTTTGCCGGGAATCGGAAACCCCTGCAAGCTCCGCCGACAATTGTCTTACAGGTGCACTCCGATTTCGTCGGGCGGTTAAGGTCAGATATCTGTTCTGCTAACCCTTGGTCGACCTGGTATTGGCCTACAACTAACAACTCCTGTGTCTCGAAATCGTCTCCAAAGCCTGTAAATGACACTTTGCAGCACATTCAAGGATATGGCGACTTCAGTCAGGCCTGCTTCCAGGCGGCCGAGTATTCTACCCTGCAAAACGGAGTCCAAATGGCATCGTTGTGCCATTATGCCGTCACGTTCACCACGAGGCTACACTCCGCACACTTTAACAGAACGAACACGACTGAGGGAATATGGGGCGCAGGCACTGGCTGGTGTTTACCGTGCGGTTACGCCGCTAGTCAAAGCAGGGAACACTCCTTTACTATACAGAGCGAACACGTAATATTGGTAGGTGCATATGTCGTGCGATTTGTGGTCTATTTCCTGTTGCCCTGATTACTCGTAACTTATACTTAACTTTTGGACACTAGTGTAGCATGGATGAAACCTAAAATTTGTAAAGGGGAAGAGTTGGCCGAAACAGAATTTACAAAGGAGGAAACATATTCAGTGAATTTACAACAGTACTTCAACTTAGAATACCATTCTGCAGAAATAACGGACACAATACTTCCAAAATCTAAGAGGGCAGTAACAGGTTCATTGTTTGTTTCAATTTTGATGAACGGCATAAATCCTGGAGTATCAGAGGATACTTTATCCCTGTGATACCTTATCAGGCATTCCTTAGGACCTTTAAAGAAAGCTTGAGACGGTCTTCTTTCCTCAGAATATACAATGCTATCGTCAGATAGAACTGGGGTGAGCCTGGAAGGGCAGATTGGGAAGAGGACTCAGCCGGGCAGTCTAGTCAACTTCTGTTGCTGTTGTTACTAGAGGTAGAACAAGAAAGGTGTACTATTCTGTAAATTACAGTTCTTTGCTAGGTGTGTAAATGAATCACATTTGAAACAGCCTGAAGAATACGACGTACAATTTTTATATCCTTTCTTATTTAATAAAGGACACTTATTTATTAAATGGCTCGCAGACCCACGAGCATTACATTTGCGGGGAGTGAAAGTCTTAGGAGGTGGTGGCCGAGATATATGAGAAGAAAGTGTTGGGTCGTGAGCGACTCGCAGTGTATCGGCATATCTTACTCCTTTAGCAGACACGGAGATGGACTCAAGTTCCCTAAACGTTTGAGGACGGGAAGCAAATCACAAATATGATCTGTAAGAGTGAGAAAACCGGGCGAGTTGGCCGTGCGCGTAGAGGCGCGCGACTGTGAGCTTGCATCCGGGAGATAGTAGGTTCGAATCCCACTATCGGCAGCCCTGAAAATGGTTTTCCGTGGTTTCGCATATTCACACCAGGCAAATGCTGGGGCTGTACCTTAATTAAGGCCACGGCCGCTTCCTTCCAACTCCTAGGCCTTTCCTATCCCATCGTCGCCATAAGACCTATCTGTGTCGGTGCGACGTAAAGCCCCTAGCAAAAAAAAAAAAGAGTGAGAAATTCCTTCAGTGACAGTTTGTACAATTTGAAATTCGGAAGAGTGCAAGGCAAAACCCCTAGTATAGAACTCAGTATCCTGAATGAAATCAACTAGATTTTCATCTAGCCTTTGTACTCGGAAATAATATTTCTGAATTAGAGATACAGGGCTCTCTCAGGGATAATGTTTGCCAACAAGTGAGCGTGGAAGGTTTCAATGGAAGTCCTTTCCTATATAGCCTTAACTATCTTGTCTGATAGAACACCAACTGTGTAGGAATAGATTATTTGTAATATTTGAGAGTGTGACAGAGCAAATACCAAAGCATGGTCTTGGAATTCCACATTAAATATTATGAAAACATTGACGTTATAGTGAGTTGGACAGGAGAGTCACTCTTCTTACTAACAAACCTAGATAGCAATTGGTTCACTCGACTGGACAGCTCAGAAATATGTTGACACAAGGAGTTAGCCATACTAGAATGTTCTTCACTTAGCATAAGAGACAACAGATCCCCCACCCTATTATAAAAATGAAACAGTCTAGCCTGAACACGTTCAAGTTGATTACAGGAGGGCTCACCTCCTTCAAAATGCTCATAAAAGATGCAAGGACAGCAATACTGGTGGTGAAAAAAAAGTGGCGTATGCAAGGCCGTCGTGTGGCGTGTAGGCGCCCAAGACAAGGCTTAAATCGGCGCCCCCCACCCCCGGTAAAACTCGTAATTTTGTTCGTTCCAGTTGTGGTTGGGGGCATGATACCCTAGCTCTTTAGAGAGCCACTCCATTATCCACCATCTATGGACCCGACGTGTTGTGGACTGGAAAAACAGGCAGTTACTATAAGTAACAGCATCACGGACCACGCACCATCCACTACATATTTGATATACTTATACTAATATTTGATTTATTTATATACAAAATACAGTCTTTGATTTTTCATTATTTGTTCTTGTCTTTTGTGCTCTTTTTTCGTCTATATACAAACTTCAAACGTTGAAAGGCATTCGCGTGGCTTTTGCATGAGCAAATATTGTTAGAATTTCTCTAAAGTCTGTTTAATGCAGTGTCATCTTCTATTGCTAGAATGGCGAGAGAGTTCAGCCTTTTCTGTGCTACTGTAGAGCGCAAATAAGTTTTATAAGCTTGCTAAAGCTTCGTTCGGCACAAGCAACTGGCACGGGTATTGTTCGTAACGCTCTTATTGCGACCCACACGTTTGTAAACAAATCTTTACTGTTTGTGTTTTTGATCTCACGCAATACTTCTTTTGGTGTGACTGTGTTCTTTCCATGATCCAAAATGGAACTTACATGTTAAAGTTCAAGATACAGTTCAATGCCGCTGGTATCAGACACTTTGGTTGCTTTGTCAGTTAAATGTCTTTCAAGGTCCAAACACCTTTGTTTTAGATCTTATTTTCCTGGATGTTGAAAAACATTACCCCAAAATCCCCACACTTGTTGGTGTTCTTTCAGCGTAGTTGACCTCCTCTTAAGTGAGTTCAAAACAATATCCGTTAATGGATAAAAACTTCTCTCATAAAGGTTTCTTCAGGTGACGATTGCACTTCCTCAGAAGACTCATACAAAAAACGCGTTTTGGTTTACGAATCCTTTTCTCGTGAAAAACTGGTTCGATACCAATTTCAGCATCTGTTCCTTTAGCGGAGATTACCGCGTCCACAAATCCATTCTCTCTAAATCTGTTTAAAAACTCCAAACACTTATTAAATTTTTTACAACAGTCACTGATGTCTACCTCTTTCCCTTGAATGCTCTTACTGATCAAATTAACTTCAGAAAGAATGTCATTCCACAAAATCAACGTTACGATGAATAAAAAGTCTTCCATCTGATTAGTAAAAGGTTGAACTTCAGGGGCTGTTTGGGGGTCATCAATTTTGTCGCCTAACTCGACCAATGCATCTCTGACTTCCGCGTATTGGTATCTAACAGCCTGAACAGCACGTATGCGAGATTCCCAACACGCTTGATTTAAAGTAAGTGCTTTAGTATGGTCGCTTATTACACACCAGCACTTCGTTGAACTAGAGAAGATGGTAAAGAAGCGTTGTAAAATACCAAATAAAGATGTGGACTTAACATGATTTTCTCCATCAGCAATTACTAGGTTTAGGCTATGGCATCCACACGGAATGAACACACCCAAAGGGAAGTTGGCCAGTACACCGGCCGGAACTCCTTTATGTACACCTGCCATGCTTGCGCCGTCATCGTATCCTTCACCACGACAGTTTGTCATGTTCAAACCACAATCTTAAATTTTTTGAACAGCAAGTCAGCGAGAGCTTCCCCAGTGGTTTATTTGGCAACTCGATAGGCTATTAAGCTTTCTTCTACTTTGATCATCCCATCATCACCTTCAGTGACGTAGCGAATCGTTAATGCAACTTAGTCATTGTGACTTATGTGTGGAGTAAAATCAAGGATAAGGAAAAATATTTGGCTTCCTTTATTTTCGTCAAGATACTTTGCTTTACTGAATCACCTAGTATAGTTATTAGCTCATTTTGTATTACATGTCTTAAGTGTTCCATTATTATATTATCAAATTTTCGTAACAGTTGCACCACAAGACCAAGAAATTTTCCATTCTTTTTTGTGAAAACTTTGGAAGATGACCCACGGAAAGCCATATTGTGCTCTGCTAGATATAAAGTAATTTCCACTAACCGTCCCAATATTTCTTCTGAACGCTGACACTCAGTTTCAGTTTGCTTCATGGTGTGTTGGTTGATTGATGTGTCTCCTTCAATTCTTTTTTCTGCTTCAAACCATGCAGCCATATTTTTGAAATGGTCTGGTGACAACTCATGGGATTTTAAACGGTCTGCCAAATTTTTCCAGTTTTTAAAACCCATTGCTTGACCAAAATGTGACTTTGATGAGGGATTAAACAATCTACAACAGAAACAATAGACAGAATCAGATTTTTCTGAATAAATCAACTATCCCCTTGATATTTTTTCTCCAGTTTTGAAAAACCGATACCGAAATCGGTTTGAAAAGTGCCCATTTTCGTAATTTTTTGGGTAATCATGGTCTTCTTTAGAATATTCAGTCGGCCCTTTCAAAACAAACTCCTCACGCTGAATGTGCGCTGGCCACGTTTCAGGAACTAAAGTAATCACCGGCACCTGCTACAATTTGGAAATAAGTTCAATTGTGTCTGTTGACAGTTCTATCACTCTTTTATTGCTATTATCACTATCACGATCACTGTAGTCACGATCGCTTGTAACGGTATCACCAGTAGGGGAAGGTGCAGGTACAAATTCAGTATCTTTGTCCTCTTGACTGCTACTTTGTGAGGAGGAGCTACAGCTAGGAGCAGACGTGCTGGTCTCAGCCGCGACAATATTTTGTGTTGTATTAGTTTAAAAAATGAGTTAGTTTTGGAACTTTACTTAATAAAGCCTTATTCACTCACTTTCCTTGTACAACTTTCTCCTTTGCCCCCCTGACAACTTTTGGCGACATCAACGGCGCGTCTATATCAATGTAACCAAGACAAGTGTAAACTGTGTCCGACGCGCACTGTTGATGTCGACTCGCCACCTGCGACCACAGCGGACAGCGCTGCTCAGTATACACAGCTACTACAGTGTATTATACATAGAGAGAATTTGTGCGCACTCAGTCATGCATCCATTGTATTATTGTATAACACAGAGACCATACAGTCGTCTATAGTATTAGACTACAAACGCATAAAATATTTTTGACCCACGGCGGCGCCCCCCGATCGCGGCGCCTAAGGCGACCGCCTGAGTCACCCCACCCACGCTACGGCCCTGGTTGTATGTCTTCTAGTGCCGGGAGTGTCCGAGGTCATGTTCGGCTCGCCAGATGCAGGTCTTTCGATTTAATACCCTACGTGACCTGCGCGTCGTGAAGAGGATGAAATGATTATGAAAACGACACATACACCCAGCCCCCGTGCCAGTGAAATTAACCAATGATGGTGAAAAATTCCGACCCTGCCGGGAATCGAACCCGGGACCCCTGTGACCAAAGGCCAGCACGCTAACCAGTTAGCCATGGAGCCGGACTAATACTGGTGGTGATCGTGGGTAGAGTCTCACCAACTTCCTTCTCTCCATAAACAGAAATACGAATAGGTAACTATAAAGAATCATTGAGTCTAGATGCATGGGTCGCAACCGTGCCACCAGACTGAACCTTTCTAATAGCTAATTCATAAATAATCTCCTCCTTGCGCAAATGCCAAGGAGCAAGAATCTCTGTGGGTTCGGACATAATGAACTAAATTTTTACAAAATTTTAAAAAATCGGAAAACCGAAAATTATCTAGTGTTCATATCCAGAATTTAGAAAAGTAGACAAAATGGGCATTGTCTAGGCCCATTCAACCACGCTCTGCTACCACTTGTTGCGGGGTATCCGTGGTTCGCAGCGGGATAAGAAACGTCAGGGATGAATGTCTGGATAAGGATTTAACTAAAGCAGAACGTAACACAACAAACTTTGAAATTTTATTTCTTTCTTTTTTTCTAGTTTAAATATTGAGAAATAGAAAATCTGAATGAACAACAACAATGTTAATAAGTTCGTCAGCTATAACAGGATACGGGACTTAGAAGTCCGAACATCAGGTACAAAAACTTGAGATAATTATAAATTGTTGATTTACATAGAAAAGAACTAAATTGCACTTGCCATGTACAATATTTTGTAAGAACAAGGTATTATCCAGGAAGGTACACTTCATAGGAGTCTGCGCTCCAACTATACCATAGTATAGCCTCGTAAAGGCAATCAGTTTCCTTTGCTATACAGAAATTACACTAGGAAACCCATCTGGTTACACTTCAGAATGTTTATCAATTACTCCACAGGTACAATGACACTAAACACTTTTCTTACAGGGAACTAAGACACAGAGACAGTTACCGAATAAACAGGGGCATAATTTCCCACACTAAATGGCCTTAATGGAGAAAGAAAGTGGTTGCATATAACCGACAATAAGCAAAATGAAAGGAGGCGAAACACCTGGATTCCTTCCAGAAATTGTTAAAACCCTAAGTGGGCTTGTAACCCAAAGGTACAGAGGCTAACCCTGTACTACGCCGGGGGAACTAAATGAGAAACTTTAATGCCAAAACAAGATTTACGAAATTTAGAGGTTTTGAAACCTTTAGTCACCCCTTGCAAGGTTGAGAGGGTCACCACTCTTTGTTCTCTTACATTACATGTTTACCAGGAGGGAATAAACAGAGTCCTCAGACTTGCCGAAAATTCTACATTTAAACCATCAGTTTTACGAAATTACATTAAAGGAAAAGAGGTTGAAGCATTCTCCCCAAGCTACCCGCAAGAGCTATCACATGTCTAGGTGAAATCTGCCATTACCTTGAGCCGCTGGATCTTCCTCACACAGGCCTTGCCCCTGCCTCCATAGGTCATGTCACACTCCCCCAAGACTGGAGCAATTCAGACAATACGGCCTTAAAGTGCCCTGCTTTTATAGTACTTTAAGGGGAAGCCTCCAGAACTCTTTACTGATAGGTTGGAATCCTATACACACCCCCGGTTTTAATTGGCTACAGAAAATATTTCCAATTTTTGATTGGTTGATTACAATCGAGGAATAATCAGCTGAAGTGTTGACAACTTCGGTAACTTAAAACAACAATCCCCAGAACCAGATTTTTACTAACTTCAAAAATAAACATTACTCTATGAAATAATTAAAGTTTAGCCCGCGAGAGGGAGGAAATACATCGATGGCAGGGACATCTAAGTGTAAAAGACAGAAGTTTCTGGGAGTTCACAAGTTCGAGTTTGTTTACATAGAGGACGCGCAGTTGACTTAGCCGGTGCTCCAGGGCAACGTTCCCTTCGGACCCCAAGAAATGAACTTAGGTTCATTTGAGACCATTTAGACTGGTTTCCCTTGAATTTACCCTTACCTGAGTTTATTTTCTAAACCAATGAGGTAAAAATTGAGGACATTTTGATCGAAAACATCTCTTCCACTGAAGAAACTAATAATTAATGACAATATTTCAGAAGAATACAATCAATGTGTATTTATCATGTTCATTTACTTACATGTTCTGTCACCAGGAAGAGTAGCGCGCTAAATCTAACATTGCTCTGTCCTATGTGATTCAGCGGTCCCCAACGTATTCTATTCTGAATTCTACGAATTGTTTTTGCAATTCATCTCTAAAATTCATTTTTACCTGACGTGAAGCGAGTTTCTTTTGACATGTCCAGTGTCGTGTACATTACACTTGTTGTACACGCGTGGATTTGGCGGACGGAACACTTTAGAGAGGAGTTTTAATTCAGTTCAGGAAATTATACTTTCGGATGTGACAAATTTTTAAAGCTGAAATTCGACTTAACAAATTACATTAACGACTTGGAACAAGGCGGACCCTGAACATGTCCTGTGATGTTTCGCACGTAATTACAACCAAGTCTGCTTGGTTATGGAAATTCTAGTTTTCACATCTTGGCTACATACTAACAAAGTTCCTGATTTCTCCTGACCAATCACAACTTTTCTCCACCTTCTTTCCGTACTTACTGCTGTGCCTTTTTCTTTCTTAGTAGAAATATTCCACTCTTCTGACATCCTTCATTTAGATCTCCTTGTCTGCTCATTATCCGGTACTCCTCTAAATCGAGCGTATATGTGTTAGGGAGATCTTCAGCCGCTAGGTGGTTTTTCATGGTTTCCCATTTTCACACATGACCGTCCCCTTTCCAATCTTAGGACATACATACATACATACATACATACATACATACGTAAATACCCAATACATACACACATTAACATTCTCGACCGTTATGCCTTTCAGCGTTCAGTCTGCAAGCCTCTGTGAATTTACTAAATTCGCCACAATCCTCAATTGCAACGAGTGCTGTGGTCTTACTTAGTTCTATATCTCTTTAAACTGAGTCTAACCATTGTCGTCTTGTTCTCCCTACACTTCTCTTACCCTCCAAAACAGAGTCCATTATACTCCTCGGTAACCTATCCTCCACCATTCGAATCACATGACCCCACCACCGAAGGCGGTTTATGCGTACAGCTTCATCTGTCGAGTTCATTCCTAACTTAGCCTTTATCACCTAATTCCGAGTGCCCTCCTGCCATTGTTCCTACCTGTTTGTACCAGCAATCTCGCGTACATTTCTGTCTGTTACTTCTAACATATGAATAAGAAATCCCGAGTCCACCCAGCTTTTTCTCCCGTAAAGCAAAGTTGGTCTGAAAACAGACCGATGTAGAATAGTTTCGTCTGGGAGCTGACTTCCTTCTTACAGAACACTGTTGATCGCAACTGTGAGCTCAATTCATTAGCTTTACTACACTTTGATTCAATCTCACGTATTATATTACCATCCTGGGAGAACACACAACCTAAATACTTAACATCATCTACCTGTTCCAGCTTTGTATCGCCAATCCGACATTCAGTTCTGTTGCATTTCTTACCTACTGACATCAATTTAGTCTTCGAAAGGCTAACTTTCATATCATACTCATTGCACCTATCTTCTGCCATTAAGACCAAGTCGTCATAATTTACCTCGAATTCCATAGTCCCCCATTATGGTTGACACCTTTTCCCTCGGTACCCTGTCATATGCTTTCTCTAGATCAACGAAGCATAAGCACAACTGCCTATTCCTCGCGTAACATTTTTCAGTTACCTGGAGCATACTAAAAATCTGGTCCTTACAGCACCTCTGAGGTCTGACACCACACTGGTTTTCACCCAACTTCCTATCAACCACTGATCGCACCCTCCCTTCGAAGATGCCAGTGAATACTTGCCTGTTATACTAATCAATGAGATACCTCGACAGTTGTTTCAATCCTTCTCGTTCCCTCGCTTATAGATAGGTGCAATTACTCCTTTTGTCCAATCTGAAGGTACCTTACCAACACTCCATGCTAATCTTACTAATCTATGAAGCCATTTCACCCCTGCCTTCCCACTATACTTCATCATTTCAAATCTAATTTCGTCTATTCCTGCTGCTTTATGAAAATTGATTTTAATTACCATCCTTTCCAATTCCTCAAGCGTAATTTCGCGACACCACAAGAAACATTTCCTTATACGTTGAGAAGATTTTGAAAATATTCCGTTCACTTGTCCAGTGATTCCCTGGTATGTATTATGAGTTCCCCTGAATTACCCAAAACACTGTTCATTTCCTTTTTCCCTCCCGTCCTTAGATTCTCCGTTGCTGTAAGGAAAGGTTTCCCTGCTGCTTGATCTAGCCTTTCCAGGTTATTACCAAAATCTTCTCACGACTTCTTTTTCCATTTAACAACTATTTGTTTCACTCTGTTTGGGGCCATTTCTGATAAGCCCTTTTTTTTTCGTTTACAAGCTGCTCTCACTTCATCATCCCACCAAGATGTTCGCTTTTCCCATCTTTACACACAGTCGTTCCTAGGCATTCCCTTGCTGTCTCTACTACAGCATCCTGTTTGCCACCCATTCTCTCTCTATATCCTGAACCTGTTTACTCTCCACTGCTCGAAACTTCTCACTAATCATATCCATGTACTTCTGTCTAATTGTCTCGTCCTGGAGATTTTCTACTCTTATTCGTTTACAAACGGATTTCACTTCCTCTATCCTGGGCCTACATATACAGTGGTCTGTATCATCGAAAAATTCACGAAAAACCCGTACATTCCTAACAGACTTCCTTAATTCGAAGTCGGTTTAGATACAGTCTATTATGGATCTGGTACCCCTATCCTCCCATGTGTAGTTGTGAATAGCCTTATGCTTGAAGAATGTATTCGTAACAGCTAAACCCATACTAGCACAGAAGTCCAGCAAACGCTTCCCATTCCCATTAGCTTCCATATCTCCCCCCACATTTATCAATCACCCTTTAAGTATCCTTCAGTTCTATTTCCAACTTCACACATTGAAATCGCCCATTAGCACTATCCTCTCCTAGCTGTTGACCCTGACTATAATATCACTCACTGCTCCATAAAACTTGTCAACTTCATCCTCATCTGCAACCTCACATGGTGAATACACTGAGACAATTCTCGTCCTAATTTCTCGAATCCTATGAAATCTGTCTAATTTGCACCATATTAAACAACTACGTGCAATATCCATCTAAGCATTCTGCAATATCTTCTTCTAAAACCAGACGGCTGTAAATTGGTAGAGAGCTACAAACATAATGTGACATCAAATCCTAAGAAAGTCTGGGTTAACACTCCAAAAATGACAATATTTATTTTCCTCGCAATTATTTACTGAAGTTCCCTTTCATTCAGTGGCTTCTGCTCTCGTCGTTCCGTTATGCCTTCGCTTGGTTCTTTTGTCGAAAAGAGACATTGTTCCATGTTTATCTAGGATCTGTTATTGACAGGTTTCACAGTATTCAGGAAGAGGGAAATAAAACAGCAAATACATTTCTGTTTTCTTCAAGTTTTATTTTATTTAAATATTTCCCCAGCACCCTTTTTAAAAGGGCATTGCTGGTTTGTTGCAAATACGTTACTTGTTCAGTTAATACTAACATCGTAAATGTTTTGGAATAATTTAAATTTTGCAGTATTACTGAGTTTCTTTGAAGTACGGTGATTTTAAAGTATAAACAAGAATCAGTCGTCAAGTAGTCCTATCAACAGATAGAACCTTTAGTCAGGACTAGTGAAGGTGGGTAAGGTGAGATGAGTGAAGGTTCAGTGATGCTTTAAGAGAGCAGATGTTCCTCCCAGAGAGAGATGGCCAGAGTTAGGAGCATAGCCTCCTCCGCCGTGGTGCACACCAGCACCACTCGTATAACTTCCCACATTCTGATGACCGATGGAGCTGTGAATTCCTCCTCCATATCCTGCTGAAGCAATTGTTCCTCCCAAAGAATACGACCCTAAACCATGACCTTTCCCATAATCGGCATGGCCAGATATCCCACCAGAGGGGTAATTACCAGTTAATCCTCCCAATGAGTAGCTTCCCACACCTTTGCCGTATCCACCATAGCCAGTTATCCCACCGGAGGGATAATGTCCAAAACTATGACCTTTTCCGTAACCTCCATGTCCACCTCCCATAGAACAGGATCCAAAACCATGGCCTCCTACATAACCACCAGGGCCGGTCATTCCTCCAGTGGCATACGATCCCACACTCTGACCTTTTTCATAACCGCCATAGCCAGTTATTCCGCCAAATGGATAGGTTCCCAAACTATGACCTTTTCCATAGCCACCATGGCCAATTATTCCCCCAAACGGATAGGGTCCCAAACTATGACTTTTGCCATAACCACCATGGCCGCTCATTCCTCCAACGGCATAGGATCCCACACCCTGACCTTTTCCATAACCACCATGGCCGGCCATTCCTCCAACGGCATAGGATCCCACACCCTGAACTTTTCCATAACCGCCATGGCCAGTTATTCCCCCAAATGGATAAGGTCCCAAACTATAACCTTTTCCATAACCACCATGGCCAATTATTCCCCCAAATGGATAAGGTCCCAAACCATGGCCTTTTCCATAACATCCTTGACCAGTTATTCCCCCAAATGGATAAGGTCCCAAACCATAGCCTTTTCCATTACTGCCATGACCAATTATTCCCAAAAATGGATAAGGTCTCCAATCATAGCCTTTTCCATAGCCGCCATGGCCAATTATTCCCCCAAATGGATAGGGGCCCAAATCATGGCCTTTTCCATAACCACCATGGCCAATTATTCCACCTAAGTGATGGGCTCCAAAACTATGACCTTTTCCATAACCACCATGGCCAATCATTCCACCGTATGGATAGGGTCCTAAAACGTGACCTCTTCCATAACTCCCATGACCAATTATTCCACCATATGGATAGGGTCCCAAAACGTGACCTTTTCCATAACCTACGTGACCAAGTAATCCTTCCAAAAATCCAGGACCAAAGATATGCCCTTTTCCATGGCCAAATAAACCTCCTAAGAAACCAGGTCCGAAAATATGACCTTTTCCGTAACCTCCGTGGCCTAATATTCCTCCTAAAGGATAAGGACCATGACCTTTACCATAACCGATGGGAGTAATCATTCCTCCGAGAGGAATCGGACCTAAACCTTTACTGTAAATGTTGGAGGTGATATATCCTCCCACATGAACAAGACCCTTATGCTTCCCTTTTCCAAATCCACCATGAGCACCCCAGAAATGAGGGGGGCCCTTGGGGAATAATGGTAAGCCATGCATAACGTGAGGTCCAAACATTCCTCCTCCGAAATAGGGTCCAAAATGAGCTAGACCTTTTCCAAAACTGCCGGGTCCAATTGGATAGGGTCCCCAACTACCAGGACCTCCCCACAGGTGACCTCCACAATATGGACCTTTCCCATGACATCCTAAACCGAAAAATCCAGGGAAAGGATGCGGAGCAAAATACTCATTGAAGAAGGGAAATCTCAGCATGTAGGGGAAATTGTATGGTCCATGGGGTCCATGTGGGCCCAAGGGTCTGAGACCAACACCTCCACAACGGCAAGGAGGTGGACCACATGTGGCACACGGTCGACCACAGCCATAGGGGCAGCCTGCAGTAGGAGAATGGACAATCCTCTTGTACAGCACTACATCCTGCTTGCCGACCTCCGTGAAGATGTAGCGCCTGATGTCAGACTCGTGCTCCCTCAGCTGGAACAAATCGAAACAAGATGGGTCAGAAACCCTTTCTGCTGAACTGAAATGTGAGGGGAATTCACTGGATAGTTGAGATATATAGTGATTATTTGTGCCAGAACAGTTTCATGCAATCTTATTCATAGGAACAAGCATTTTAATGTTTAACGAACTTCAAACCAAACAACGAAATACACTTCTGTTCGTGTTTGCCTGTCAAAATTGTGGCCAATTATTGCGCTCCACAAACTGTGTGTTCGTTTGAAGAACGCAAATCTGTAAAAGAAATACTTTATTTGAAATGCTGCCATATATAGTCAATATAAAAAAATACTGATACTGTTAATGCCAGTTTTGCAAGTTGCTCTGTGAAGAGTATGAAATAAATTATGTTCTAAAATTCTATTGAAAATACAGCCAACGCTCGTTATAGGTGATAGTTGCACAAACTGGTCTAACTTTTTGTTGCTGAAGACGTCATATCTGTACACTTACATGATTAATTAACAGAATAAACTTAAAACTTCAGAAAACCAAGATTGGAAGCATGTGGCTCAATGAATTAAAAAAGGAAAAATGAACTTCCGCTGGGATTTCTGATACTGATGTCTCAGACCGCCTGAGTGTTTGTAAAATGGTAAACTCGTGATCTCATCTACCAAACGCTGTTAAACCTCGCAAACTTCTTTCACACGAAAGGAAGGAGAAACTACCAGTAGGACTCAGGAGGTATTGGGAACGAAAGCGATGAACTAGTCCTCAGCGCTTCCTAGTGGGCTTAAATCACTAGTAAGGTGGAATGCGACTGAGGGGAAACAGTACGTACAGCAATAATAAGTGAGGAAGAAGTAGCAACAATAATGTCGCACACGGTCTTGGCTAATAAATAAGATGTTCTCTTCATCCTTCCAAACTGTAGAAATCGTTGAGTGAGATACAACCAATTTTTCCCGATGCTGACGTTTGTAATCGGCTAGGTTATGTGTAACTTTTGCGACATCTCCACAGCGTTGATTGCCTTTAACAGACAGACTGATTTACTACAATCTACCTCAAACAAGAGTTTGAAAATAAGCTTTACATTTACAAACGCGTAACAAACAAAAACAACATTGGGCATTATAGTGCAATTTTCTCCAAAAATGTGATAAAATACGTCGTTGTATACGATATGTTGTAGAGATCGGGCCAGCCAGGAAGACGCCATACGCGCATGCGCACTTTGGATGATGCCTCCTATGAGAGCTCCTGCTATAAGGACAGTTCCGTGTATAAGTTTACACTCAGCTGTCGCGCGCTGCTTTCAAAGTTCTCGTTCTGTAGGAACTGTGGATAGTGTTGGTGTGCGTTAAGCCTGTCTGTGACAGTATGGAAAGCGTTAAAAGCAGCCTGCATCCTAAAATGCTAAAGAGTGAGACTCGTGCAGCAATCTCGAACGTTATAGACTGTACGGGAAGGGAGGCAATGAAATAAAATTTCGTGATAGATTGTAAGGAAGTGCAGGAAAGAGTTGCAGTAGCTATTGGAGTGTCAGAAAGTTCTCTGGCGCGGATTAACAGCCAAAAACGAAAAGCGATGGAATTAGGAAAACCTATGGATAGTTTGTTTGTAACAACAAACAAAAAAATAATGTTCATAAACAATGTTACTGGACTGGACGACTTTGACGAAGGTGCTACACGTCGTATTGTTAACAAATTTTATTTAGTTGAAAAATGTTTACCTACTGTTTCAAAAATTCGTGCAAAGTTAGAGGAATATTTAAAGTTCTTTTTTGCTATTTTGTTTTTACGTCGCACCGACACAGATATGTCTTATGGCGACGATGGGAGAGGAAAGGCCTAGGAAGTGGAAGGAAGTGGCCGTGGCCTTAATTAAGGTACAGCCCCGGCATTTGCCTGGTGTGAAAATGGGAAACCACGGAAAACCATCTTCAGGGCTGCCGACAGTGGGGCTCGAACCCACTATCTCCCGATTACTGGATACTGGCCGCACTTAAGCGACTGCAGCTATCGAGCTCGGTATTTAAAGTTCAAAGGATCCAATACTAGTCTCAAGCGAATGCCTCCATCATTAGGATATCGTTGAAAAAACGAAGAAGCGCATCCTAATGGAAAAACATGACATAAAATACAAAAGATTTGTTTATTTAAAAAACGCTCAGTATCGGGCGGAGGATGTGCCTATAGTGTACACGGATGAAACCTACGTCCCATGTAGCTAGCGTATGTATACCCTTTATGGCGTTTCCTTTTATTAATGATATTTTGTTTCTGTACCTGAAAACCATTATATCGTTATATATATATCATACCGTTAACTCACATTTCTTATTTTACAAGTGAGCAAGAGATCTAGAGACAAACGATCATATAGTCTAACGCTGCTTTCCTGCCGTGTGGCAAAAGTAATTATTATTTCGTTTCACCCTCTTTGGGGTACGTAGAATTAATAATTTCTCTCTGAGTTGTTCTTTTCTTGTTTCATTGTTTCTGATCTTCATTTCTCGTCTTCCGAGATAATAGATTTGGCGTTTCAAGACGAATCTACATCTATTAGAGTTCATTCTGAGAAGATGACCGTAAAAATTTATCCTCCATTTTTCGCATAGTATCTGAGATTTTATTTCAATTTCCTTGTAGTGTGTTTCATTCTTGATGCATATTTTCTTCTTCTTATTATTATTATTATCATCGACTTATTTTAGATGACGTGGCTCAGGTTATGAAGCCTGCTGTTATACCAAAACATGCTCTACACTGTACATCTACAGCGTCGAAAAGTTAACTTTACATCTAATGATTTAAAACAATGGCTACGGAAATTGATACACGAAAAAGACTTTGACAGCTACTACAATACGAGGTTAAATTATGTTCTAATTCCTTAAATGTACTATCGCTTGCATCCGGAAGATAGTGGGTTCGAATCCCACTGTCGGCAGCCCTGAAGATGGTTTTCCGTGGTTTCCCATTTTCACACCAGGCAAATGCTGGGGCTGTACCTTAATTAAGGCCACGGCCGCTTCCCTCCATCTCCTAGGCCTTTCCTATCCCATCGTCGCCATAAGACCTATCTGTGTCGGCGCGACGTAAAGCAACTAGCAAAAAAAAATATATATATATATATCTACTATCATCTGCAACACTTCTAAATAAATTCATTTCGGCTAGGTATGTCTGTAATTTACAGGTGGGAGGGAATTCCACTAACTGAAAGTCTGTGGAGTGTTATATGTCAGTTTTAACAGTTATTTCGGGTCAACTGTACATCGCCACAACACCGCGCGAGATGGGGAAGTCGGCGTTCTCGCTCCCACGGCTCTGCTTTCTCACTCGCACACTTCCCCTCACCGGCTGTCTTCCTGGCTGGCCCGATCTCTATTAAGCTACATTTTATATGGGATTTACACGGCAGCGTTAGACTTGGCCGTGGTATCCAATACGACGTTAAAAGCGATGTCGCAATAAACGGTATTAGAATTGCTATTTGACGGTAGAGCACTCTAGAGCGCCACCTCATATAGAATTCCCAGCTTCACAAGTGATATCTAATTGGTATCCGTGTTGAATGTTGATCCCCGAAGTCATCAGCTGCCTAGAGTTTACTGAAGAGGCATTCTAGGGGAATGAGCAGTAAGGTAGTTTCCCGTTGCTTTCCTCACCGAGTCAGAATTTGCTATTACATATCAGTCTGCCAAACTCGCTGACACCTTGAGCGAACTTTTCATACCATTCTTAACAGGGGCTCGCTTCATAAGAAATGGCTCATACCACTTTCACTTTCATATCGTTAAAGCGAAGGATAAGGTCATACCAGAACCGCTGGGTCCCGACAGCGGTGATTAAGGTGCGGTTAGTTTCAATTATCCAGTGAAGCCGTGACATTCCCCATTTTGTGTGGAAATGCACGTTGTGTAGCACACGACTCCGCTGTGTCTCGAAACACGACCAAATCAGCTGAAAAATTGAAACTTGTGCTAAACTTGCGAAACGTCTAGATGGATTAGGACTGGATTGAGCAGCAGCGGGACGTCTAAAATCATATCCGATATCTAATTCGGTCTACTTCATTTCAGTCATGAACACGTATTAGCTCGTGGCTAAGTGACACGTACCGTGATTACATCCTAGAAGATGGATGTGTTTATATCCAAGTTTTCCACGCTTCATGGAGATGGGGCCACGTCCCACAATTATAGATTCAGGGCTACTTGGAAATGAAGGAAAGACGCCTCAACTGGCATATGCTGCACATGGAACACAGGTCGATAGTCAACGTATGTATAAACCCAAATAACGATAGCTGGATTCGATTAGATTGAAAAAAGTATCAAAGCCACGTAACACGTTAAGTTAAACGAGTAGACTACAGACAGGCCCAATAGAGTTAGGTTCTCACGACCGGTGCTGATATTTATTTATTTTTAATTTTGTCGGCAAAAGGTATGAAACAAAATACGAATATTGTCTTACACTTTATTTTTTTTCTACCCAAATGAAGTACATTACACATCAGTACTTCTCAACATAATCTCCTTGTAACTGTATGCACTTTTGCCATCGATATGTCAGTCTCTCCAGACCTTCCTGAAACCATTCCTTCGGAGTGCTACGTGCCCATGCCTCGACAGCTGTGTCCAGTTCTGCAAAATCCGCAAAACGGCGACCACGCAGAGGTTTCTCCATGTTCCCGAACAGGTGATAATCACTTGGTGCCAAGTCGGAGGGTATGGTGGCCCCTATGCTTTCATTGCAGCGATTGTTGTTTCGTTTGTGGCTCATGGTAATGGAGCCATGTCTCACCAGTCAAAAGCCTAGCCATGAAGTCGGCTGGATCTTGATCATGGCGTTGCAAAAGTTCTCTGCACACGTCCACACGCCTCTGCTTTTCGTCTGCAGACAGGAGTCTAGGCACCCACGTGGATGACACCTTCCCCAACTGTAAGCGGCCATGCACGATCCGCTGCAGGGTGTTTCGGCTAATTCCCGTGGCTGCCTTCATTTCCGTAAATGTGATGCATTTATTGCCTTGGATGACCTGTTCGAGCAGAGCAATGTTGCCCGGTATGGACACTGTCACACTCCTTCCAGAACTGGTTCCCTTATCCATCGATGTGCGCCCTGTTTTCCAACCTTCCACCCAGTTGTAAATTGTTTTCCGTGACGGCGCATGTACTCCACAGACTGCCACCAAGCGCCGATGAATATCTGCAGTGGTCACGCCTCCTTTCCATAGGAACCTAGTCGTATAGCGCTGTCCCTAACGGTTGCTTTCCATGTTGTGTGCTCCTACGCTGACAGTGTTGTTATGAAATGGCTATGGCGAGTGCATTCGTTGGCCCCCGTGCGTGTGCTGCTACTAAACGGTGGAACAAGACACTAGTTACACGTCACCACCTTCAAAAGTGAAATGTAAACCATATCCCGACGTACAAATAATAAAGTGTAAAACATAATAGTACGCCCCTCGTATATTGTAATATTTCATTTCATATAGATGAGCGCTAAAATTGCAAAAGAACCAACAACAACAACAAACCATTACTTTATTTTTACTTGTCACTCTATCCTCACCCTAAGTACAGTATTTCTTTGCAGATAGCCAGGCTGAGTGGCTCAGACGGTTGAGGAGCTGGCCTTCTGATCCCAACTTGGCAGGTTCGATCCTGGCTAAGTCCGGTGGTATTTGAAGGTGCTCAAATGCGTCAGCTTCGTGTCGGTAGATTTACTCCTGTGGGACTACATTCCGGTACCTCGGCATCTCCGAAAACCGTAAAACAGTAGTTAGGGGAACGCAAAGCAAATGGCAGATAGTATGAAACACGAGCTAGATGTTGACACACAGAGCTCTCTACTGTGCACATAAATACACTACCGGTATGATAAAATGCACTGTGTGATTGAACCTCTTTAATATCGCCGTAGGTAACTGGTGCATGAAAAACGGGTATAGAACTTGAGCTTCAGCAAATAGCATAGCCCTGTGAACGTGATCAAAGTACACAACGTCAACGATAATTTGTCACAGATACTTCCGTGACAGCGTATCTGATATATCGGTGACAAAGTAGCAGGCTGTGATTTATCGACAATCTCTAGTCACAATATTTTCGCCGCAAGCAGAAATCGTCACATAATAAGTATTTGTCATTCGCATAAAGCGTATGACACAATACTACATGTGACAGAATTAATTAATTAATTAATCACAATACGACCTATTGCTATGGTTAATCAAAATTATGAGTGGTAGTGAGTAGGCGGAGTGGAGTGAGATTAGAAGAGTCGATGGTGAATTATCATCAAGTTCCAAAGTTTCTAAAGTTGTGAGGCAAGGATGCATCTTATCACCTCAGTTGTTTTATATCTACCGTAGATATATCATCAGACAACTGGGAAGGAGGATTCTCGATATGTGGAGAGAGAAAATCCATAAGCTACGTCTTGCAGACACCACACTTCAAGGTACTGTAGTAGTGTAGAGGAGCTTGCTGAGATAATGGATCGTGTCCAACATAAAAGTTGGAATCTTGGTATGGAGATTAATTGGAGTAAGACAACGAAGGTCAGCGATTCAGCTACCACAGAACCTCCAAAGAATTTGTGAATTTACTTACCTGGGTTCAATAATAGAGGGTACAGGTAGCTGTGGTAAAGAAATAAAGCTGACACGCATAACTATGGCAAAATTACAGAAGCTCTGGAAAGCTACAGTAATTGGACTGAGTACAAAGAAAATGTTAATCCACTCACTTGTCTCCTCGATCTTCTTGTATGTATGGACCATAAAAACTCAATACATGATGCTTGTTGTTTAAAGGGGCCTAACAAACTCAATACAGAAACGGAATGAAATGTGGTGCTGGAGAAATGGACAGCCAAGCGAACGAATTGTTCTGTCATCCAGGAAGTTGGAGTTCAAGGCAGTCTTTAGCAAGTTGTGTACCTGAAAATCCTACAATTGTTAGGCCACATTATGAGTAGAAAGGACGACAACCTGTAAAAACTAATTTTCCAAGGAAAAGTTTATGGAAATAGATGAAGAGCTGATCAAATCAGATAAATTACTAACTCGCGATGGAGAACTAGTGTCCGGAAGATGTAAGATGGCATCAACTTACGGGAAAAGCAAGAAAGTCACGATACTCAGTCATGAGGGAGAGAGAAGCTGAGTGGAGTGAAGATAAGGCTGGAATTCAAGAGGAGTGATATGCGTAAGGAGGAGGAGTTGGTGACTGGAGTATTTTACCAGGGGAGATGTCCGATACATTTCCATCTGATAGGGAATCTGCCACCTAGACGACAACCCCGACTCAAGATCAGCTGTAAATATGTCACACTGCAGGACGCAGGCTCCTCCTTGGCACAAAATATCAAATACAGGAAATGTAAAGCTTCCTGGAACGAACATTGCGCCTCGTCAGGGGAGCAAACCCACGAACAATCTGCACCGTCATGTCAGATGTGTTGTGGTGATGCGAATGTCTAGGAATTGTCCCGGCATTCGGCGTGGTGAGGAGAATGGAAACCCACCGCCTCCCGAATGCAGAGCTGTAGACTCACTGTTAGCCGAGGCTACTCTGCTGGGTGAGATAGATGGTGTCGGTATTTTGAACCTTAGAGATGTTTCATTTATTTTCGCAACAATCAGGCAGTTAAGAAAATTATTGGATACTGGGCGGAACATTTAAATCGGTGCGAAAATTCGTGCTTCAGCTTGAAGTATTTGGTTCCCTGCTGTACTTGCCCTGTATATCGCACTCTTTGACAGTTCTAAAAATAAAGAGTGCTGGAACGATATGAACAGCAACGTAATCCTCGTTCCATTGAAGTAATTATCCGTCATTCAAGTAATTAAATATGATTTTCCATATCAGGCTAGCTGCTTCGCTGTGGAGAACGTCTTCACTCCGAAGGGCTCATAGAAGAATGCAATGCAGATGCAAATGTCGAATTTCGATCACGGTTTCTCTGGTATTTGTGTCGGACGTCGTGGGAGAGGGAGACAGCAATCATTTTCTTCCTCCTTATACTTGGGATTGCTACGATGGAGTTTCTGAAAGCCTTCCGAGGACTAGAAACATATCAGTGGGAAGATCCCCCTCCTAGAATCTCTGCATCAACACATAGAATGTTTTCAACAACAGGGGAATGGCAAGGAATGGTATACCACGGAAATCCATCTTCACGGCTGCCGACTGTGAGATTTGAACGAACCATCTCCCGAATGCAAGTTCACAGCTACTTGACCCCAACCGCATGGTCAACTCACTCGGTAATTAAACTATCTTGAGATCGACACACGTATTACTGGTATTGTTGGAAATTGCCCGCGGTGAACTATGTCCAAGCATTGGGGCAACATGACACTAAGCTTTATGTCGCACTGACACAGATAGGTCTTATGACGACCATGGGGGTAGAAAAAGCCTAGGAGTGGGAAGGAAGCGCCCGTGGCCTTAATTTACAGCCCCAGCATTTGCCGGGTGTGAAAATGGGAAACCACGGAAAACCATCTTCAGGGCTGGCTGGCGTTCGTACTATCTATATCCCTGATGCAAGCTCGCAGCCGCACGGCCAAATCGCCCGGTTTTAATATTTAAAAAGTAAAATCAATATATCAAGGGATGGAAATTAATATGTGCCGAATAAATAAATATGACAAAAATTACTGTGTGACGAATACAATACATTTGAGTTCACTGTCACCAATTGTAATGATGAGAAATAAATTGTGACTAATTCCGCGAAACCTATGGGATTTATAGAATAAGTCCCTGAAGATGTGCAATTAAAAAAACAAAGTTCAATAAACAAACTCGTTCCCTGGATTACCGATATCCCTCATCCCGATATGGAAATTAATAGCTCGAACCAAATTTAACTGAGTGAAACTAGTACAATGATTTGAAATTGCCACGGCGTGTGTTGAGACATGAACTCTCAAACAGCAGGAGCTACACTGAAGAATATGGAACAATGCGCACGCAGTAAGGGATAGCCTACGTAGGCCATGCACGTCGCCGTCAAAGAAGATACTCACGAAGTTGTAGAGGAGACATCCAAGCAGCAGTAGCAAGTAGAAATTGCTACGGTCCTTCATTTCTGCAGCCCACTGCACGACTGGATATCTTCCTCGGAGGATGAGCCTTTATAGCGAGTATCAGCGCGTGCTCTGTCACGGCCTGAACTGTGAGTCAGGAACTATCATCGAGCTCGATAGCTGCAGTCGTTTAAGTGCGCCCAGTATCCAGTATTCGGGAGATAGTAGGTTCGAATCCCACTGTCGGCAGCCCTGAAGATGGTTTTCCGTGGTTTCCCATTTTCACACCAGGCAAATGCTGGGGCTGTACCTTAATTGATGATGATGATGATGATGATGATGATGATGCTTGTTGTTTAAGGGGCCTAACATCTAGGTCATTGGCACCTTGTACCTTAATTAAGGCCACGGCCGCTTCCTTCCCACTCCTAGCCCTTTCCTGTCCCATCGTCGCCATAAGACCTATCTGTGTCAGTGCGACGTAAAGCAACTAGCAGGAACTGTCGTGAGCCGTGTTGAGATAACCACCTGTCTACTATGTACCCCTACGATGGGGTGAGGTGGCCTTCACTCAGGTCAGATGTGTTGTCTAGGAATTGTCCCGGCATTCGGCTTGGTGAGGAGAATGGAAACCCACAGCTTCCCGAATACAGAGATGTAGACTCACTGTTAGCCGACGCTACTCTGCTGGGTGAGATAGCTGGATCTGTACACGAATTCCCTGGGCAGACTTTCAGAAAATTTTTTGCTTTCGAACGAGGTGTTGTTAGAACCATGCATCTCATTTCGATCGTCGTATTTTCCTCTTACACATATCAATCAAAAGCTTTTCAGACTGTCGAAAACAGTAGCTACAAACATAAAATACGTGTAGAAATACGCACTAGTAAGCAAAGCATCTTTTTAACTAGTGTTTTCGACAGTCTGAAAATCTCCTGTGTTACGTTATCTAAGACGAAACTGGCTAAGCGAAAGCCTTCTGCGGCTGTAACAACCTCGGAAGCAAATTAATTGGCGAGTCTTGTGTTAAATTAGATGGATTCCGTGATATGGTGAATGAAAACCTACAACCAGTTTTCCAGCCTTTGACCGGGTCAGGGATGTGATGAATGAAACATATATAGGCTGTTATTACAATGGGGTCGCCACTCCCAAGGTGGTGCCGGGCTGAGTGGCTCAGACGGTTAAGGTGCTGGCCTTCTAACCCCAACTTGGCAGGTTCGATCCTGGCTCAGTCCGGTGGTATTTGAAGGTGCTCAAATACGACAGCCCCGTGTCAGTAGATTTACTGGCACGTAAAAGAACTCCTGCGGGACTAAATTCCGGCACCTCGGCGTCTCCGAAGACCTTAAAAAGTAGTTAGTGGGACGTAAAGCAAATAACATTATTATTATATTATTACTCCCAAGGTGATTTATTAATGACTGATAAATGCTATGCAATGATAATGGAGAGTGTTGCCGGAATGAAACAAGACAGGGAAAACCGGAGTACCCGGAGAAAAACCTGTCCCGCCTCCGCTTTGTCCAGCACAAAACTCACATGGGGTGACCGGGATTTGAACCATGGTATCCAGCGGTGAGAGGCCGACGCGCCGCCATCTGAGCCACGGAGGCTCCTCCGTGATATGGTGATTGGAGAAAATCGTTCAGGAACACAAGGGACAACCATGAACTTCTAAGGATGAGCTTAGTTTCGAAACTTGAGTTTACAACAACTTGCGAGGTCTAGGCTAATCTCAAACATCAGACAATGATGATGATGTATGGGCCCCGGAGAGACCTGGTGCAGGTGTGTCTAGTGGTCTGCTTGATGGGCAATGTGGATCCCGGAAAAGAGTTCAGATTTCTAGATCACTCTGACAAATATGAGCATAATCTAAACCTGAAACCCAGGTAATGGCTGTATCTGTTCAACGCTGCTTTATGAAGCAGAGACCTGGGCTGTCTATGAATAGATAACAAGCCTTTGATGTGTGGTATATAGGAGAATGCACTTCTTCTTCTCCTCACGCCGTCTCCCTCCGAAGGTTGGTGATCCAATTGATTATGATTACACGCGAAACGGCAGCACGGAAGATTTCTATCGACGTATGACCATACCACCGCCGCAAGTCGTCTTCCCACATATCTTTTCCCATCAATCTTCCCTTGAATGATTAGTCGGAGAATTTCATATCGTTCACCTTTCATGATGTGCCCGAGGCAGCTGAGCTTACGCTCGTTGATGGTTATGAGAAGCCCTTTCTTCTTGTTCAAGATGTTGATGACTTCTTCATTTGTCTTCTTTTCTACTCATGATATTTGGAGTATTCTTCTGCATAAGTGCACTTCAAAAGATTCAATCCGCTTCTCCAATAAAGGGCTGAGCGTCCACCCTTCGAAACCATACAGAAGGACAGGAAAAACATAAAAACGTAGTATTCGAACTCTGAGCTGGAGGAGGTTGAGTTCTCGGCTGGTGAATAAGGTCCTCATGGTATTGAACATATTTTTTGCTTGTCCAATCCTGGATAAGATTTCACATTTTGAATCACAATGCTGGTTCACTAGAGTTCCAAGATATTTGATGGAAGATACTTGTTGGATGATGTTGTTGTTGGTGGTGTTAAGGGAGGCCTGTTTTGGTGTTTTCGAGAATACAATCAGCTTGGTCTTGTTAATATTCAAGGATAAACCGTGGGTTTCACTGGTCCTCACGATGTTGTTTCTAATGATGTGAAGATCACTAGGGTTAGTGGCTAACATAATCGTGTCGTCAGCAAATCGGATGTTTTTTTTGCTACTTGTTTTACGTCGCACCAACACAGATATGTCTTATGGCAACGACGGGATAGGAAAGGCCTAGGAAGTGGAAGGAAGCGGCCGTGGCCTTAATTAAGGTACAGCCCCGGCATTTGCCTGGTGTGAAAATGGGAATCCACGGAAAACCATCTTCAGGGCTGCCGACAGTGGGGCTCGAACCCACTATCTCCCGATTACTTGATACTGGCCGCACTTAAGCGACTGCAGCTATCGAGCTCGGTCGGATGTTATTAATGACATAGCCATTGATCTTGATACCTAGATTAACATCTTCCATAGCCTCTCTGAACACAGCTTCAGAGCAGATGTTGAAAAGGAGTGGGGACAAAACACACCCCTGATGGACACCTCTTCGTATAGCTATGTCCTCAACAGTAGTTCCTTCTATTTTGACCTCTGATGTTTGATTCCAGTACAAATGGGTAATGATACGAAGATCACCAACATCTACACCAATAGATTTGAAAATCTCAACAAGTTTTGCATGAGATACGCAATCGAAAGCTTTTAGGTAGTCGATGAAGCATGCGCACACATCTACATTCATAATTAGGCATCCCTGGGTCAAAACATTCAAGGAGAAAAAGAGCCTCGAAAGTACACAGCCCATTCCTAAAGCCAAACTGAGTATGTTCAACTTGGCGTTCACATTTGAGGTAGATTCGAGTGTGGATGATACGCAGTAATACCTTTATCGCATGGGACATTAGGCTGATCGTACGATAATCTTCACAATGTGATGCACTAGCCTTTTCTTTTCAGGACCTACAGCTTTTCCATTCTTCTGGAGTTTGATTGTATACAGTACGTTCTATTGGGCTATATTTGGACTTGTTTCGCTGCCTTCGCCAATAAAAGGTGGTTTGTCTGGCCTTACATCACTAAATAGGTTTTCAACATATTCTTTCCAACACTTCAACTTGTCTTCGACTCCTACCAAAATGGTGTCATTGGCATCCCTCAGTATAGCTTTACATGGCCTGTGATATTTCCCTACAAGTTCCACGATCTTCTTGTGGAGATTAAACAAGTCATACTTCTCTTGGAGAAGTTCTATTTCTTTGCATCTCTCCACGAGCCATAGTTCTTTTGCTTCCCTACACTTCCTCCTTACTGTCCTGTTTAGTTCTTGTATTGGACTTTACTTATAATTTTCACTTTCCGTCTTCGGTGCATAAGCTTTAGAATATCTTCTGTCATCCATGGCTGTTTTTTAACTGCTCGAATGTCCTATGTCATTCTTGTGAGTATCAGTGAGTATGTTCTTTAGTGTAGTCCGTTGTGATTCAATATTCTCTGCTTCCAAGTTGTTTATTGTATTCATACGTTCTTCGAGCTTCAAGATTCTTTGAGCTCGAAATACGGGGTTGACAAGGCTCTTTGTATCGATGCGCTTAAGTCTGTCAGGGGGTATGTTCTTGACGAAACGATAAATTGTTAAGTCCATGACGACTGGATTATGGTCGCTGTTAACATCCGCCCCAGGGTAGGTTTTGACAGCTTTCATGTATCTTTTCAGATGACTTTGGATGAGAATGAAGTCTATCTGATTCCTGACAATATGACCTTCACAATCTGCAGGAGACGCCCATGAAACAAGCGCCGGGGATGTAGCTTGAAAAAGGTATTAATAACAGAGAGCTGTTGTTCTGAACAAAACTGAACCAGACCATCACCTCTGGTACTTCTCTCACCAAGGCCATATTGTCCAACAATTTCATCCTCTGCACCGAGACTTATCTTAGCATTGAAGTCACCAAGGACAAGAGTTACATCCCCTTTATTTGTAAGGGACATTGCCTCCTGTAGAATGGAATAGAATTCTTCGACTAATTCGCCTTCCTTATCACCAGTTGGAGCATAAGCCTGGATAATATTCATAGGACGATGGGAAGTTTGCAGTTTAAGAAACATGACACGTTCTCCAAAGGGCATGAAATCGATGACAGACTTCACCAGATCAGATAAGAGGAGCACAGCCACTCCATATTGATGTTGAGGATCGTTACCACCAGAGTACTACAGAACTCCATTTGTTTGTTGTGTTCCTGACCCGGGCCATCGAACTTCACTAAGGCCCAAAATATCTTGATTTCCAAGCGTTGCATTTCTGATTCAACGTTTTCAAGTTTCCCGGCCATATATAGACTTCGCACATTCCATGTGGCGATTCTTAATTTTTTGTTATAAATTTTAAACTTCGGGGGGATTTTTAGCACCCTCTCCCCACCTAAGGGGTGCCCCGGACTGTGGGACGTTTCTTTAGTATCTGTAACCATAATCATATTGAACACTTGGAAAGATAGCTCAGTAGGACTTCCGTTTCCTTTCTGTGCCGCAGTGTGAGAACCGTGGAGGCTGTTACAGCTGCGCTTCTCACATCCAATGTAGTATCACTAATGAAGTCCTTCTTCATGTGCTACTAGATGGTACTGTTGGAGCTGCTGCCCTCCAACAGGAGATGTCCATTTAGCCCTGGACAATTAGGTTGCCTCTTCCACCATCTATGCTGTACAGAAGGCTATCTTCTCCTCCATCGTTGAGGTCTTCACCGTAACCCTGGCAAGGGACCCTTACCAGATGCTGCACACCAGGTCCGTGTGCTGTGGGACTCACATAGGCAGGAGCGCCACTCCCTGGGTAGGGCTACCTCCAAGACGGTCCCTACCAGCTACCATGTTCTAATGGGTAAGTACAGAAATTACACGGCAAGTGAAGAGCTGTTGGCATGGCTTCAACAACTATTAGGTTAGCTGAAGAAAGGGGTACTATCTTCAACGTCTCCACACGTGCTCTCACAACTCTGCAGTATCTCGAACACACTCACAGTCTGACTTAATCGTAATCTCTCCACTAAAGGACTAATGTCACGTACCTGAACAACAAATGACGCATGGTTATTCATTCTACCTTTGTAACCTCTTTGGGTGAACGGGAGCGTTCGGAGGGCCCTGGGTTCCATTCCAGACTTTTGGGGGGATTTTATGTTAAATGGTTGATTCCCTTGGCTTGGGGACTGGGTGTTTGTGCTGTCCTCAACTTCACTATTATCCTCCATAATACTAACAGGTAATTGCCCGTCCAGGGCAGATGGTGCCCACCTTAACCGGAGGGGCTGCCTTACAAGCCACCTTAAATCACGTCGCTAACATTGGGGAGCGGTTAGGGGCGCGCAGCTGCGACCTTGCATTCGGGAGATAGTGGATTTGAACCCCACTGTCGGCAGCTCTGAAAACTGATTCTCAATTTCACACCAGGCAAATGCTGGGATGGCACCTAACTTAAGACCACGGCCGCTTCATTCTCTCTTCCTTGCCTATCCTTTCCAATCTTCCCATCCCCCACCAAGGACCCTGTTCAGCATAGAAGGTGAGACCCCTGGACGAGGTACTGGTCATTCTTCGCAGTTGTATCCCCGACCCAATGTCTCACGCTCCAGGACACTGCCCTTGAGGCGGTAGAGGTGTGATCCCTCGCTTAGTCCGAGGGGAAAACCAACCCTTCAGGGTAAGCAGATTAAGAAAGAAAAAAGAAAGAAGAAATATGTGAAAAGAAATACAGGAGGAGGCGGGCGAGGGACTGTTTGTCGACTGTGTAAGTGTGACTTGGGTGAAATGTGAGACGCGCTGCTGTCACATCAAGGAAAAAACAGAGAGAAAATAAAACGGATTCGCTCTTTATATTACGAAGCCATCTTATATGCCTTACTGTATTATACAGTCCGAGCATATGGCGTGCTCCATGTACCACTCATCGCTCTTCTCTGTTCATGTCTTCATTAAACAAATTAAGAAAGTATCACATTTCGCCGCGTTATATCACTCAGGAGACGTTGGAATGTCTAGTCGCCGATTTTCAGTACAGTTGTTGAAAATTGCCTAATTTTCGTAAATCATAAGTTATTATAAAAAAAAACATATGCTCTGTTTAATCCACAGATTTATGAGCATAATGACCATTTTCCTGACCATTCTGTAAGATTGTGAATGCCCTTCGTACAGTCCACAGACGAACTGCTCGCTGTATTGAACCCATCATTCACAGTCGTCAAAAGGGATATCTAACTTTTCCAGTCAGCTTAGCCGCGAGATACGTTGTTCTAAAAGGAGCATCCATTTTTGCATCATTACTTGATGAGCAGCCTGTGTCTTCTTCATGTTTCGTACCCGCGAGACAAGGGCGCTGAACTTGAAATGAAGTCTCATTGGGCCAGAAAGGAATCCAGATTTATAAGATCCTAGGGGAGAGTTTCGGATGGATTCGAGCATAATCGTGGCTAATTGCTAACATAAGATAACTATTCAGAGGTAAATGAAAACTTGGATTGGTACAGGGAAACGCTCAGTAAATTGAAAGGAATTGTCATGTAATCAAATCTCTTCTGTCCAAAAATGGAAAGATTGTACTAGACCGTGGCAAGATTCGAAGCTACACGTGTATGTTGTCATGCAGGGGAAAAGTATTTATTCAACCCACTCTTCAGTGTTTTAGACCACTTAGAGGCAAATTAAAATTTAAAATCATGAAATTCATATTCGTCATTTTTTTCTGAACATAATGGATACTCGTGGGATAATCAAATTGTGTAATGTGGTGTAATATTCTTACCACTTTTCGCGCGCCAAAACGCAGATATACTAAGAGTGACGAGCGAGGCAAGAATCATTCCTTCTTCGGTGCACAGAATGGAGTTAAATTACAGAAAGAGCATCACGGCAGAGGAGAGGCTTGTTGTTACCTTGAGGTGAGTAGTTCTACTGTATTTGAAATAACATGTTATTGATTAACTGGAGCAATTATAGTTTAGTATAAAAGTACACAATGGTAATATTAAATCGTTTACGCAAGAAAATTCGTATAAAGTAAGGTAATTAAATATTAAGATAATAATGAATGAAACTAAATCCATAAGAAAATAACATCACACCGAGCTCGATAGCTGCAGTCGCTTAAGGGCGGCCAGTATCTAGTATTCGGGAGATAGTAGTTCGAACCCCACTGTCGGCAGCCATGAAAATGGTTTTCCGTGGTTTCCCATTTTCACACCTTAATTAAGGCCACGGCTGCTTCCTTCCCACTCCTAGCCCTTCCCTACCCCATCGTCGCCATAAGACCTATCTGCGTCGGTGTGACGTAAAGCAATTAACAAAAAAATAACATTACGTCACTACAGACATTATTTTTTTAAATTAAATACAAGAAGCATAATTACACATAAAGGCAGTAAATCCATTATTGTCCTTAATATCATTAACAACGTCAGTCCGGTTGCTATACATACTAGATTCTTCATTATTGGGTTTAACAAATTAAAGTCCTTCTTTATGGCTAAATGGGTAGAATGTTTGCCTTTGGTCCGATGGCCCCGCTTCAATTCTTGGAATCAACCTCCTCGTACTGTTAGTTCCCCTCGCTTAGGAACTGGGTGTTTATGACATCTTTATTGGGTCACCACCAAGCCTTTCCAGAGGCTATGTTATTGTTCCCGGGTTTTTGTGGATCACACAGGTGAAAGAAGGTGCGGGCATGAATGGGTCTAACTACTACAATCAAAAGATTAATTAAAAGATTTTAAAACAGAGTTATATTTCTTTTCTACTATTTTTTTTCAAATGCCAACTGATAACTAAACACGCCGCTCAGCAACGGAACAAGATTTCATGTACAGTAGTTTAAATACAAAGTACGAGAAATCAGAGAATCAACAGAATTTCTCAATCCTCTGAGCTTGAAGCTCCCGATATTACAAATTTTACTTGAGCATCATTGCTCCGTACAGTCAAGAGTCAAGGAGACAGTTTTCCCACTTTCCTTTACAGAGTTGTAATAATACTTCTACAAAAAAGCGTCTATGTTCTATGAATATCTACGCTCCAACCCTTGTACCTTTACTGCCTTTTCATGACAACCTTCAACAACCAGAGCATAGTTCCTCAGTAACACTTTCAGGCCTCTCAAGGCACAAGCTACATTTTACAAAACAAACAGAATTCACTGTCTTAAACTCTCAACAGTTTAACCACTTAACAGAAATGGCAATGTTTTAGAGGAGTATCTAATACCCACTCTAACGGGCCTTTGTGGGAAGAAAGAAACACAGGTTAAAGTTACTGGCCCAAAAATCAAAATGATGCGGAGGCAGACACTTGCACTCCTTGAAACTGACACTTAGAGGTTGGGCTCACAGCGCAACATTACAGAGGCTGTTGAGGTGACTAGATGGAGAAGATTTAAGTTACAAGGCTACAGACAGAAAACGGCTACAAAACATAGTCACATCAAATTCAAGTTGATGGGGGAACACGAGAGTTCCCAGCCAAGTGCTTTTAGGCTTGTTTGAAATTAGCAGTAGAAAGTTACAATTTAGAAGATTGAAAATTTAAGGTTACATTGTTGAAGATAGGAACCTTACCCTTGAGCTAGCTTTCAGAGGCTATCACCTAGTTATTAAATGGCTGCCATTATCTTATTGCGCTGGACTGCTCAATGAAGGGCGAACCGCCCCTGCCTCCACTATTAGCACACCTCAGTAAACTGGACGATCAAAAAGACAAGGTGGTTCGAAAAATTGCCAGCTTTTATAGCCGAGAGGAAGGGTCGAGAGAGATCTGGACTAAGGCCCGACACACCCCCAATTTTTTATTGGATAATTAAATATGTAGAAGAAAATGCTGATTGGTGGAAAATTACACGTACGAAATTCCTTATTGGTTAATTTTGAAGTTGGTGGAAAGAGATCGAAGTGTTGACAACTGTGATACACCAAAAACAAAGGCAAATCAACTCAGTTTAGGAAACCTTAAAATAACAAATTAAAATTATTTTAATAGTTCCTCTTCACACTAGAGGGCATAACATACGTTTTGTTTGTAGAGACATATGTGAGGAAAAGTCCAAACTTCTTGCCCAAGTAGTTGCAAGATTACATTGAAGATGGCATTTTTCACGGCGCTTTATTTGAATGAACGGGGTGGGTGTACCCTTGCGGTACAGTCATTATTATTATTATTATTATTATTATTATTATTATTATTATTATTATTATTATTATTATTATTATTATTATTATTATTATTATTATTATTATTATTATTATTATTCTGAGGTATTTGTGGATCGTAGTGGTGAAGGAAGGTGCCGGGGTGAATGGGTCTAACTACAATGTCCAAATTAATTAAAACTTAAAGTGAAGGTTATATTTTAAAAATTCAAAATTTCACAATTTACAGGTACAAGTAGCCAACATTAAACAAGTCTCTGAACGACAAAATTGGTGGTGGGCTTCAAGCCCTCGCTTTACTCTTCCTGAGCTCCTAGCTCAAATTTACGAAAGGGCACAGTTTTACAAGGCCATAGATCCCCTAATACATGGAGCACTTGCTCCGTAATTTACAATATCCAGCCTAACAGAGGCACTTATACAACACCTGAAAAAGAGCTAATGTGCTCTCAGTTTTCCAAGCATACTCAAGGCAACATAGCATGAAAATCTAATAATAACTGACCTCACAAGGCACTATTTACAAATAGAAATCTAATTACACAGAGGTATCTAGTACCCAACCTACAGGGCCTTAGTGAAAAAGAACAGGTTAAATAAACGGCCCGAGTATAATTTGCATGGGGTCGAAGACTGAGCTCCACAAATTTGAAAACCTATAAGGCGCTTGGCAGACAAAACAGGGGCTATTCCCAAACTACTGAGGTTGCTCGCATGGAAATAGTTTTAATACATTGCAGAAACAAAAGCGTTGCACCTCAAACCAAGATGAAGGGGAGCTCGAGAGGGTACATCACTCTCTATCTCCGATTTACAGTTGAAGATTTAATGAAGTTATTACATTTGCCGGCAGAAAGTTACATTTTTAGAAAAGAAGGTTACATAATGGATGATTCGGACCTTTCCCTCGGCTTAAACTGCGGAGCTAGCAAGAAAGAAAGATGTTATATGGCCATTACCTTGTAGAAGTTCTAGCAGCTGACGAAGAGACCTCCCGCCTCCTGCTTAACACACGCACTCAGTGAGATGACGATTAATTGGCCAAGAGACGTGAAAATCCGCGGTATATAAATCCTCAGGGAAAGTTCGAGACCATTCAAGATTAAACTAGCCACACCCTCTCCTGTTTATTGGGTACTTTCAAAGTTACACTCAAGATCGAAGGTGAAGAAGAAGAAGAATAAGAAGAAGACTGTGATTGGTAGAAAATTAATTACAGAAATTAGGGATTGGCTGGATTCAAAACTGGCGGAAGGAAAAGATAAATATTGCCAACCCAAAAATAAATGGACATCCATTAGGAAAAAAAACTTATAAATACCAAACTTCTTTAAATCAAAAGTTCTTTCACTTCGCACCAGGGTGCATGAGCATAGTTTTTAGCAGTGACATCTATGGAAGAATGTCCAAATTTCTTGATGAATGGGAAACAAAACAAGTAGAAATACAGTCAGTTCAGGAAACTTCACAGTAACAAAATTACATCATATTTTAGTGGTGACATCTTCTGAGTAAATTTATAAGTTGGTGCAGGTTCAGTTTCACTGTTTCACTAGTAGAGGAGTTCTTTTAGGCGCTAGATTTAAATGCGCGGCGTTGGGGTGTACTTCCCGGTACAACAACAACAATAATAATAATAATAATAATAATGATTATTATTATTATTATTATTATTATTATTATTATTATTATTATTATTATTATTATTATTATTTCCTGTGGCTATTCGCAGCCTGGTGCAGCCCTTGTAAGACAGACCCTCTGATGAGGATGGGCGTCATCTGCTGTGTATGGGAAACTGCGTGTTATTGTAGTGGAGGATAGTGTTGTGTGTGAGTTGCAGAGATGTTAGGGATTGAAGGTTAAAAATCTCTGACGCGACAGGGAATCAAACCTGGGGCCCCTTGAGCTGAACAAAGCCTTGAAGAGTTGTTAGTCGTATCTTAAACATACCCATGTTTTGTTTAGGCCTTTTAGGAGATTGTGAATTAATTATTTATTTTGTGAACAGAAAAAATGTCAACGTATAGAAAAAAATCCCAAATGCGGAATAGATTAAGAAAAATTAAACTAATTTAATAATTAAATACTAAGGAAATTTTCAGAATTATATGTTGCACGGCTTTGTATATTTCTGGTTTGGTTTTGAACATTTAGTCTTTACGATGCATATAAAATGGCTATCATCGTCGTCATCGTTATCGCTTTTGTTATATCGATAAAAATAACATTTGCACTCACCTACAAACCATGAATTCCTCGTGCAATGACATTTCTTCTTCCCTGCCCCTCTCCCGCACAAATGCGTTTCTGCACTTCATCAGGAGGTACTTGAAAATGCTCATCTTGAAGATGTTTAGCGACAGCAGATGACAACGGAAGGCACTTTTGCTCCTGTAGTTTTATTTTATTTTGAAGGATTGGGGAACGTTGTTTCAAGTGCCTTTCCATTATAAAAACGTTCCTCTGTAATGCATTTATTAGGGCCTATCCAGTAAATTATCTCTTCCGGACTGTTAGCATTCTGAAAAGGTGTCATAAGCCATGGTGCTATCCCATATCCTTCATCACCCAGAATAAGTGTATTTGCTCGATTGCACATGCAGTGGTATTCCTCCTCATTCCTGTCCAGCCTGCGTCTACACTTGTGAATTCTTCCCTGGTATTGCACCTACAGTAGCTTGAACATGTGCCTCTTTCTGTTAAATACAGCCTAACCTCGATATTTTGAGCCTCCATTACCCGAATTTTCAGTATCTCGAAGTAACTTCAATTTACCGGTCGTTTGTCCTATTCTTCACGTGTGTTTATTTCTCTATCGCTCGAAATTCGGTTATACGAATTTTTCTATTTCTCGAAGCAAGTGTTTCCTCCCTTGAAGCAAAAAATATATAAGTCGAATTTTGTACAACATTGACTGTGCAACGCAGCATTTGCAATTTGTGAGGAGGAGTTAACAAGTAAAGAAGGGTTACAGTGATACTGGTAGCTAATATGACGGGAACCGGAAAACAAACCCCTAGTGATCGGAAAATCGGCAAAGCCTCGTTGTTTTTCGGGTGTGAATTCATTACCGGTCACGTACGAAAGCAGCCCCGTGTACATACAGAGTCAGTCGAATATAAATGACCGTGTTTCTCACAGCAATGAATGTTGTTCAAAAGTATGAGGAAGAAAAGAAGGTTAACAGTAAAAAACAGGAGAGACTAACGGATTTTCTCCAAATGTGTTTACGGAAGTATGTTTCTTGTTTCACTAGTGCGTGTAGACTACTGTATTCTATCTTCTAAAATGTTACTTTAAGATGGGCGATAATTAAAGCGATGCCGTAAAATACGAGTTCGTTTGTATATTTTTAAATACTTACTGTAAGATATACTGTATTCAGTATAAGCCCGTAGACACATATGATTCAATTAAGCGCTATATATGCTCAAAAACGGTATTCTCTGTATCTCGAAATTTCGATAACTCGAAATAAAATTTAGCTCCCGAGGGGATTCGAAATATCGAAGTTCCACTGTATACTCATCTCCATGTTTGTGTGGTTTCCTGATTAGCACATGGGTCCAGTCAACTGCTCCTATAGCATTAGGAAATGCATATCTTTCTCGCCACTGGATCTTTGCATTTTCTAATGCTTGAATAGTCATTGGAAATCTGATCCAGACTTCTGCATGTACCTGCCAGAACGTCCAGGAAATTGTACTCTGGTCGACACCGATATATATTCGGCCACACCACTTTGAAACCCGGGGTCACCTAGGTAACGTAAAACAATTTTCATTTCTTTGTGCTTTATACATTTTTCTTCTCCGTGGTGAAACCATCATAAACTCCGCCATCACGTGTTCAACCTCTATGGCCTTTGGTCACCTTCTGGGCAGTCTCAAAAAATTCTAGATCAGTCTCCATTCAGAGAGACTAAAAAAATAGCAAAGTCATCTCCGTACAGGCCATGAAGGCCCTTCGAGTGGTGGAAGGTAAAGGCTTCCACTATTCATAACCTCGGCACTTGATGGGGTAGAGTGGTAAGGTGTTCGCTCGGCCGCCTTTGCCCCCAGGAATTAACCTAGTACTCATTTTTGGTGTAGGCTCAGTGAACCTCAGGGCCATGTGCACCTCCGGAAGTGGAAATATCGTTTCTTAAATTTTACCCACGTCCTTCCGGGCGAACCAAGCACGCCTTTACATCCTCGGCCACACGGGCCCTTCAGAGAGACTAAGCTCCAGCTCATATACATTTGGAGATGTCTCTCTGAGAGAATCCGCTAACGAGCTGTGTCTCAAAGAGAATTATTATTATTATTATTATTATTATTATTATTATTATTATTATTATTATTATTATTATTATTATTATTATTATTATTATTATTATTGCAAGTTGCTTTACGTCGCACTGACACAGATAGGTCTTATGGCGACGATGAGACAGGAAAGGGATTAATTAAGGTACAGCCCCAGCATTTTCCTGGTATGAAAATGGGAATCCACGGAAAACCATCTTCAGGGCTGCCGACAGTGGGTTCGAACCCACTATCTCCCGAATACTGGATACTGACCGCACTTAAGCGACTGCAGTATCGACCTCGGTCTCTCAAAGAGAAAAGGCCACTGCTGAGACGTAGCTTTTTTATTCATATACATTTGAGACATGTCTTAATGTTTATGAGACAAGATATACATCTCCGGTTTATTCATATCACCCATGATCACGTGTTCGATTCCAAACAACAAAAGACCGGGCGAGTTGGCCGTGCGGTTAGGGGCGCGCAGCTGTGAGCTCATAATTATGCGGGTGATAATGGGTTCGAATCCCACTGTCGGCAGCCCTGAAGATGGTTTTCCGTGGTTTCCCATTTTCACACCAGACAAATGCTGGGGCTGTACCTGAATTAAGGGTACGGCCGCTTACTTCCCATTCCTAGGCCTTTCCCGTCCCATCGTCGCCATAAGACCTTTCTGTGTCGGAGCGACGCAAACCAAATAGAAAAAAAAGAGAGAATACTGAACCTGAAAGATTACATTTCATTTTAGCAGATGTATGTATAAAAATAAGTTTATATTACTCCTATAACAGCAGACATTGCAGTGTCTTCCTACAAGGATGTATAATTAGACGAGAGTAAAAATGAAATACTAGCACTCTGTTAAAGTATGCGGTGAGGAAGTACATGTGATAAGGAATGCATGGTTGCTCTCTCCCCCTGGTTAGCAGTGGCGATCTGACGGACCGAAGCTTTACACTCCTATCCCCCCGGTCCCCTCTACCTATCTGATATACAGAAGTCGAGGGGAGAGGGACGTACCGCCAGGGCTGCAATGTCGGTCGCCGATGCCTTGCACTCAGAACTACGAGCAACGTTTTTTCTCATTGCTTTCAAGTTTTGTAAATGGAACAATGTGTCAGATGCTTACATTATAATATGCTTTAAGATTTCCATTGTCTCATTGATTTTTGGGCTTCACCGATAGCCTCAGTAGCGCTCAGTACACGCCAATGATGTGAAGTATGCCTTACAACAGCATCATAAACTAGCTTTTACAAGTCCATCCTTAATCGTATTTTTTCTGTTCTTGGAAGATATTTTATGTCTGGCAGTAGACTATGCAAAAACATCATGTCATCCTCTTCTGAGACTCTCTCCAAACGAGCAATTTTCTTCCTTTCACTTTCCAAAAATATCTCCGTGAACTCGTTACCATGGTTTCTTTTGTGTGTTTTTAACGTTTTTCCTTGGCCATTTTCGCAACACTTCTCGGAAACCTTAATTTCCTTACTTGCACGTGAAACATTGCTTGCTTTCGTTACTCTTATCAGCTTCGTCGACTGAAATACTGTCGCCGTTACCGGCTTCCCTAGTTTGAGTTATAATTGTACTCGGCTGAAGGCTGCAATTGCGTTTATTATTATTTCCTATGGTTTTAAGTATAAACCCTAGCTGTTGGAAATGTGGCCAATTAGAAGCCTTTTGGGGAGAACCGGAAGAACCTGATGTGTGTTTGTCTATCTTCTTTACTTCTGATCTACAATAGTCTTTCACTGTTTTCCACTTCTTTCTCACCATAACCTCTGAAACAGAGACAAATGGAAGGTTTCTTGTTAGACCTCTGTAAAGCATGTTATTGCAGTCAAAGAGGTACTGTCGGCGCAGACAATTTTAAACCCGAGTAGGAACCTGAGTTCTATTTTCACGAAATGAACGTCAAAGATACTCTTTTCTAATATAAGTGGAGATATGATAAAGATAATAATGTAACCATTTTTAACTGAATATACTATGGGAAATTATGACAAGATAACAAAGCAAGCGTAAATCCGCGGCGATTCACCTGGCAACCACGCACAGCTGGGTGTTAAACGTAAGGCTCTGCAAATATGCCAGCGTCCACGTTGCTACGTTAAGCGATACACACATTTTGCAAGTACTATTCGCTGTTAAATATGTTGTAAATTCACATTTAAGTATCTTTTGTACATAGTACCGAAGAACTCACGATGGAAATGATGCTTGGTGCTTAATTCTGGGACCATTTTGTTCGCAGATACCGGGTTTCCACATAAATAACAACTCCTTAAACATAAGGCATCAGTAGAAAATGTTAACACAACATTTATAAATGTGGCAGGCACCTGGTATTAAAATGCGGTAACAGAAACTCGGGACATTTCTTTATAACTGTGCTACGCAGTACGCCTGCCTTAGGCCGCGTGCACTCCAAGCGCGTTTCGCATAGCGTGTCGCTCAACGCTGAGCACAACGCTAAGCATAACCAGAGCTAAGCCAGATATTCATACCATCCACGGTCTGCTACGCACTACATCAGGTTACAGGCACACCTAGTGCGCTTCGCATAGCATGTCGCGTGTTGCTCAACGCTAAGCGTAACGTTAAGCATAACCAGTGCTTTGTTCCTAAGCCAGGTGTTCACACCATCCTTAGGCTGCGTGCAAACCGAGTGCGCATCGTATAGTGTGTCGCGTGTAGCTCAATGCTAAGCATAGAGCTAAGCATAACCAGTGCTGAGCCAGCTTTTCTCACCATCTGCGCTCTGCTACGCACTACGACTGCCTTAGACCGCGTGCACACCGAGCGCGCTTCGCATAGCATGTCGCGTGTTGCTCAACGCTAAGCGTAACGCTAAGCATAACCAGTGCTTTGTTCCTAAACCAGGTGTTCACACCATCCGCGCTCTGCTACGCACTACGCCTGCCCTAGGCCGCGTCCACATCGAACGCGCTTCGCATAGCGTGTCGCGTGTTGCTCAACGCTAGCATAACGCATCAATCAAGATTGTGACAGGATGAAACTGTGTATGGATTTTTGTTTCGGATGTTTCCGAGGAGAAGTTCAGCTGGCCATGTGCAGGTCTTTTGAGTTGACATCTGTAGGTGACCTGCGTCGTGATGAGGATGAAATGATTATGAATACACACATACATCCAGCCCCTGTGCCAGCGAAATTTACTAATTATGGTTACAATTCCAGAATCTGCCGAGAATCGAACCCGGGACTCCTGTGACCAAAGGCCAGTACGGTAACCATTTAGCCATGGAGCCGGACACATTTGTGACAAAGTGCATAGAATCTCCCAGATTCTGTCATATCGGTTTATAATTTTGCTAATGAAGGGTCGTAACATGAATATCACTCTGCAGGCTGGTACTGTGCTTGGAAGTAAATATTTCTATTTGTGAATTATTATATTTGTCACACATTTACTCCACTTTTGTTACGGTGATAAATTGTGTATGTTAATTGTAACAATATTGAAAATTACTACTTATAATTATTACATAAAGGGCGTGACTTAGCCGGAAATTTAATGTCGACGTGTTTGCTACCCCGTGCTCCTAGACAATTGGGAAAATTGAATTTCTCCCAATACTTCTCTGCTACTTGTCGCCACATTTCATTTGCACGGTTTGAAAGGTCAAAGGTATTTTTTGTCATTCTTAAGTAGTCATAAAATTTATCGCGAATAAAGTCTTGTATCTCTGTACAAACGATAGAATTCTCCGAAAGTAATTCGTTCTTCATTGAATTCATGAACTCACTGTCGATTCTTCTTTCTAATTTTCTACTTTAAGTAACTGTTATCTGTCAATAAACTGTTTCTAGTGAACTTAAATAACGGCATTAGTTGGTGACCACCCTGAAAAGCCTCCCGCCAAACTTAGCTGAGTGCACGGTGTGAACAGGAAGCACACCTTGCTCTATGCATAGCACTTCACGCTACACACTATGCGAAGCGCCCTCGGTGTGCACGCAGCCTAATTAGGGTACGTACTTGCCGAGCGGATTACTCCTCACAAACCCATATATTTCAATACATGCCGGCACTTCACTCATCCCTCCTCTCTCCGCTCCTCCCTCAAGACTCAAATCAGTTTGATTTTGCAGCGATGTGCTTCTTGAGCGCCGTTCTGTGATTGGTTGGCTCAAGGCCACGGTCGCCTACTCATATTATCGGCCTACGTTCATTGAAGGTAAAATATCAATATTAAATAAGTAGGCTACCTGTTTGATATTTTCTTTATACGCTGCAAATTTAATCTTTCGATGTAGTGCGGATTACTTTATTGAAATGGAGAATAATTTCATATTACTACTGTGTATGTTATTGTAACGACCAGTTTTGCTTCAATGGAAATAAGGTTGACATGATAGTTGCTGTACTTCCGTGGTTTCCTATCGCCTTCAACTTGTTTTAGAAAATATTGAAATGTCTGCATTTTTCTTCTACCGCTTTTCCCCCCCAAAATCTGAGCTAAAAGAAAAACTACGAACAGGAGAATCGGTGCCTTAAAAACCGAAAGCGTCATACAAATATTATTATTATTATTATTATTATTATTATTATTATTATTATTATTATTATTATTATTATTATTATTATTATTATTATTATTATTATTATCGTCGTTGCGTTGTTGCATTTCATTGTAATAATATACTACCTTGTACTACGAAATAAACTTCTAACTTTCCATATCAGGAAATGAGGAGCCCGTTTTCAACTATTGCTGGGTGGGGGTTGGGGGGCGAGATTCTTAGCGCCGCTACTGGATGTAATTACTATTGCGTGTTTCAGTGGTGTTTGATAGTGTGTCGAGCTGTCTGAATATGAAGGGGAGAGTGCTGGTACAAACACAAATAACCAGCTGCCGAGCCAGAACAATTAATGTCGCGATTAAAATCCCCGACCTGACCGGGAATCAAACCCGGGATTCTCTGAACCGAAGGCCTCATCCCTGACTATTCAGCATTGGCATTCTTCAATAGTCGTTCCTTCACTTCCTGGTATAAATGTTAGAATTCTTCGAATTTCTGCCTTCTGTTATTAATTGGAAGTGCGCTGTACCTTCTGTCAGAACTTAAAATCGAGTACAGTCTGCTTGCTGTCGTAATTTCATCATCACTTCTGCTGCTGTACTTAACCATGATGTATATAGATGACTTCGAAAATTTGCATAAAACAAAATTAAATTTTAAGAACACAGAGCGTTCTCGTGTATGCTGCACAATCATAACTGGATGGAAAACGTTCCCTCGTTAATGAAGAAAGAGCGAGGGTATGTGCGCCTTTGAATGATGAGTGATGAGTGAGGAGAAATCCACCCGGCGTGTTCGTACTCTTAAGACGGAGCCTCATACAGGAATTCATATCAGCCAATGACGCTGGGAAATACTCTCTCCTTAAATACTACATTTCTGGACTAAACAACACACTTGTTTTCCAATCCCACAGCCTTCTACTGTCAGGATAGCCCAAACAATATATTTCTTTCCTCTAGACTCTAATTTCTCAGCTTTGTTATGTTACTCATATGCCCAGGCACGACATCCAAATACTCTCATTCTACAAATTTCCTCATCAGACATTTTTTGTTAAACCACAACTCATAGGGTAAATTGTTTTCAATAGCAGATGCCTTACACCTATTCTTAATGTAACAGGCAGTATAGAGCGCCTCGCCCCAAAAAATTCATGCATTCAACATCATGCACTGAACTAAAGTCAGAAGCTGTTGATTCAGTCTCTCTGCCACTCCCATTTACTGGTGTTCCCCTGTTAAAGACAGCCTGTGAACAATACCATTGTCAACAAAGAACTGTTTCAAGTCATTATTACAATATTCCCCTCCCCCATCCGTTTGAACATCTTTCAGTTTTTATCTTGAATATTCTCAGCTCTTTTCTTGAATATCATTTTTTTCACAAGCCTCAGTTTTGTGCTTTAACACACTCACTTCACTGTAACTGGAATAGTCATCTGTCAAGGTTAGGAAATATTTCCCCCCCTTCCAAGGTTTCAAGCTTTACGTAACAAACATCAGAGTAAACAAGATCTAAGAGAGCTGGTGATTTCACTAGTATATCTGGGAAAGGAGCCCTTTAAGCTTTGCCTTTCTTGCACACTTCACACTTTTCACTAACTTTTTGCTTGCCAATCAAATAACTGTCAGGCAAATTTTCAGCATGCCCAAAACGGTCATGCCATATTTCTCTTGTTATCATCTTGCAAGCAACTGCACACACAGATTCCTGTTCACCATCACTATTGCTGCATCAGACTTTGCTGTCGACACTGTCAGCCACCACCTGCTGGACACTTAAGAAAAACAAAAAACAAAAAAACAGCTGAATGTAGTAATGGCCGCTATGTTTTTGTAAAGTACTTTTGATGTGATGTAAGCTATGTAAAGAAGTGTTTTAACATTAAATTCAGTGCAGAGCATTGTAAGACTGCCTTTAAATATGTTCCTGCGTGTAATGGCATTACACAACATTTAGTGGCGACCGTGACAGGACATTTACCACTTAAGAAGGAAGAATCATCGTATCCACCTGGAATATGGAGCCCGAAAGCCTCGATAAATTACTGAAACAGAGGAGAGCGACAAGGACTTCGTTTACGAAAATTGCTAATCAGGTTAAATATTAATATTAGCGAACTTCAAACATTATCCAACTTGTTAGAAAGTAAGACAGCGATTTTGAACGAACTGGATTCGAAAGTGCTCGATTTGTTATTAGATGATGACGAGGCTGATATTGGCAAGGAAACAGAAGGGGCTGATGACTATCAGAAAAAGTATCTGGACCTTAAATTGCGTATTTCGGGAATACAGGTTCAACAAACCGAATATGAAGCGGGTAGTAGGTCTAGCAACCAACAAACCAAGAAATTCAAGTTGCCGAAGTTAGAATTCCGCACTTTTGGAGGGTATTTAAAGGAGTGGTTACCATTATGGAGTCAGTTCTCAAAAATAGATGAAGATCCCGAAATAGCTGTGGAGGATTAATTTCAATATTTAATACAGGCAACAGTAAAAGGATCACGTGCTAGGCAGGTGGTTGAGAGTTTCCCCCAACACGAGTAAATTACAGCAAAGCAATTGAAAGCCTAAAATCTCGTTTTGGCCAAGAAGATCTTCTCGTGGAGGTTTATGTTCGTGAGCCGTTGAGGTTAGTTTTACACAAGGCTTCGCAATCCAAATCCAGAACATAGAGGCACACTTTTCCGTTGTGAAACCAAGTGATTCTAGTGAGCTCAACTGTTTTTCCAACTGATCATAAAGTTCCCCTTGTTGAATCGTGAATCCCGGAAGACTTATTGAGACTTTGGCAACGCAGTATTCCATTCACCTCTGCTACAAATGCGAAAGACCGTCTGGAGGGGTTTATTAAATTTCTGAAATCAGAGGTGGAGGGTGAACAGAGAATAAACCTTGCTACATCTGGGTTTGACTTAAAGTGTGAAGGGGCAAAAGGAAAACTGAAGCACAAGGGGAAGGATTCAGATGACAACATTCCTACAATGGGGCTATTAACATCAAATCAACGTTAGGATGACAAATGTGTGTTATGTGAGGGTCAGCATACCAGTGCAGGTTGCTTCTCCTCTAGAAAAATATCAATGGAAAGAAAACAGAAACTGTTAAGAGAAAAGGGGTGTTGTTATATGTGTCTGAAGTCAGGGCATATAGTATAAAGTTGTAAGGCGAAAAACATAAAATGTATAATTTGTGGTGGGAAGCATGTTCTTTTAACGTGCAGACAGTTGTTAGGAAAGCAATATGCTGTCCCCAAAGAACTTATCAACAGTGAAGAAAATGCAACTCAGGAAGTCACATTGGCAAATGTTTCCACTTCGCCCAATGTGTTGTTACAAACGCTTCGTGTAAATGTAAGATGCGATAGAAAGACTGAATGTTTTCGTGCTTTAGTGGATACGGGCTCCCAGAAGTCATACGTTTTGCGAAAGACGGCTTTAAAGATGGGTTACACTTCACTGCGAAAGGAAATCATCTCACATTCTCTTTTTGGTGGCGTGACAACACAAAAGAATGAGCATGTAGTCTACAGGGTGCGTGTAAGGGACCTGAACGATGAATTTCGGTGTAATTTTGAGTCTTTAGACCAAGAAGTGATCTGTGGAGACATTTCACATGTTACGGAGGGGGAATGGATGAATGAGCTGAAGAAATTGAAGATAGATCTCACCGATAATGAGGAAAGTTTGGGGCCTATAGAAATACTTATTGGGGCCGACGTGGCTGGCAAACCTCTAACACAGGAAGACGAGAATTGCTGTCGTATGGTTTAGTTGCAGTAGAGACATTGTTAGGCTGGACATTGATGCGGAAGATTCCTAATACCAAGGGAAGTTAAGAAAATGAAGGCTTGCTTGTAACTTCCATGTTTATTAAAGAGGCAAGTATTACTGATTTGTGGAGGTTGGATGTAATAGGCATTTCGGATCCTGTAGAGAAAGTTACGAAGAGGGAACGAGAAATTGCAATGAAAGATCATTTCCTCCAAAGTGTTCATCGCACTGAAGAAGGTCGATATCAAGTTCGGCTACCTTGGACTGAGGGATATCCCTTCTTGCCATCAAACCTGAATTTTGCTGAAAGAAGGCTGGGTTAGATGAGGAAGAAACTATCTGAAGACCTTTTTCGAGATTACAATGAAGTGTTTGAAGATTGGTTGGCTGAGGGAATTATAGAAGAAGTGCCTGAATCTGAACGTGTTCATTGTTGTCACTACTTACTTCATAGACCAGTTGTAAAGGAAAACAGTGCAACTACAGAATCAGACCTGTTTTTGATGCTTCGGCAAAACTAGGCAGTTCTCCATCTTTAAATCAATGTCTTGAAACTGGTCCAAATCTGATTGAACCCATCCCAAATGTTCTGTTAAGATTTAGAGAAAAGAAGATAGGAGTGGTTGCTGACATTAAACGTGCATTTTTACAGATTGGTATTCACCCTGAAGACAGGAAGTTTCTATGTTTCTTATGGTGGAACTGTTATGAAAAACTGGAGGTTAGGTATTCCGGTATGCAAGAGTGGTTTTTGGTGTAAAGTATAGTCCTTTCCTCTTAGGATCTGTAATCGAACACCATTTATTGAGAGAAGAGGATTCAAATCATTTTCTTAAAGAAAAGTTACTACACAGTTTTTATGTTGATAATGTAGTTTCTAGTGTTGACACTGAAGCTGAACTCAATGCAGTCATGTCAGAATCAGTCAAAGTCATGGCAAAGGCAAAATTCGAGCTTAGGTGTTGAGAATGGACAAGGGAAAATTGTCGGAGTGCTCATGATAACTCTTATTGTGCAGTACTGGGTCTGTTGTGGAATCGAGAAAGTGATGAACTCCAAGTTGAGTTGGATTGGAGATTTCAATTTTGACACCATTACCAAGAGAACAGTCCTGTCGATCTCTCACAAAGTGTTTGACCCTATAGGTTTTAGTTGCCCTGTTATGTTGTGTCCTAAATTGCTCCTGCAGAAAATGTGGAAGGTGGAATTTGATTGGTATACAGAAGTTGACGATACTATCAAGAAAGAATTTCTGTTGTGGTATGAATAACTCCCTCAATTAGAAGAAATTGGCATCCCCCGATGGGTACAGAAACCTGTGATTATAGAGGAATGCACTTTACACCTTTTGTGATGCCAGTCAAAAGGCGTATACAGCAGTAGGTTTTCTCAGGGCAGAGACAAGCAACAATGTTGAACTTCATCTGTTGGTGGCGAAGACACGAGTGTCTGCTATAAATAAGATTTCTATGTTTCGTTTGGTGCTTATGGCTGCTACTATAGGAGTAAGGCTTGCGAAGTCAGTTCTGGACGGATTAGGATGGAAACATGTGAAGACGTTGTTCTGGAGCGATTCTACTATAGTAATTGCGTGGATTACCAGGGGAAACAAATGGACACTCCTTGTCAGAAATCGAGTTGATGAAATTAGGAACATCACTTACTCTGAATCCTGGAAGTAGGAACATCACTTACTCTGAATCCTGGAAGTATGTCCCAGGGGAACGTAGCCCTGAAAATTTACCTTCCAGGGGCTGCAAAACTGAACAATTAGTTGCTTCTAGATGCTGGAAGGGACTTGCATGGTTGAAGGAATCACCAGAAAAGTGGTTTGCTCGCAATGATGATCCCAAAGAAGATGAGATCAACATAGAAAAGGTTAGATCCTCAGCTATTGTTTGGTTTCGGAGAATCAAAAGGGCTGGTATTTCAAATATTTCTCTCATTTTGTAAGAATTGTCCGCATGTTGGGGTGGTTGCTAAGGTTTATACGTAATAGTCGTTTACCTACAGATCTGCGTCAGAGAAGTGATTTAACTGTGGAATAGTATGCCACTGCAGAGAGAAGAGTTGTTCGGTTTATTCAAGAGGACTCCTTTTCTGGGTTAAGGGACGACAGACTGCGAACGCTCAGAGTGTTTCAAGACCATGAAGGAATAATTAGGCTGAAAACTAAGATCACCTACCGAGATGACCATGAAGACTTTCGTCAGCCTGCAGTACTTCCACCACAACACGAGGTAGTGAAGAGGTTAATCATGACGGAACACAAGATACAAGGACCCGTAGGATTGTAAATGCTGCTAAATAACCTCAGGGAACGCTATTGGACTTTAAACGGTCGGAAAGCTATCAGGTCGGTTTTGTCCAAGTGCGTCATAAGCAAGAGACACAGTGAAAGACATCTTGAAGTTATTTCACCTCCACTTCAATCCAGTCAAGTACGGGATGCTACCGTGTTCGAGATCGTTGGACTGGATATAACCGGGCCCTTATATCTTCAAGGTGGAATTAAAATGTGGATGTGCCTCTTTACTTGCACAGTGTTTAGAGCTGTTCATCTGGAATTGGTATCATGAGTCTCGAAGAAGCATTCTTGCAAGCACTTCGTCGATTTGTGGCTCGCAGAAGAAGATGTTCGGTTATCTACAGTGACAATGGGACGAACTTCTCCGGGGCTTCTAATTCGCTTCGAACTCTGAACTGGGAGGATATATCTAAGTACATCACTGCTAGGCGCACTGAATGGCGTTTTAATCCCCCCCACTGCACCTTGGTGGGGTGGATAGTGGGAGCGCTTGATACGCCTTCTCAAAGATTTATTGAAGAGGATGTTGGGTAGGAAATGTCTTACTTACGAGGAGATGATGATTACATTATGTGACTGTGAGAGTTGATGAATTCTCGACCATTGACTTATATCATGGGAGAAGGTTATGAACTAGTGCCTCTCTCCCCTTCTTTATTCCTGCAAGATATAACGGAGATTGGTGTTCTAGATCTCGATACGATAGACACACAGAGCCTCAAAAGGAGATAAGTACCCACAAACTTTGAAAAGGGATTTGAGGAAAAGATTCAGAAGTGAATATTTCGGGCAGTTGGTGTTACATCGTGAAAAAGAGGACACCCGTACTGTAGCTGTGGGGGACGTTATGTTGATTGGGTGTGACAATCTCAAGCGTATAGACTGCCCATTGGGATACATAGTTGAAGTCATATCAGGTAAGGATGGTGTCGTCAGAACAGTGAAACTCAGAACTGGTCAGGGCGAGTTTTTACGTCCAATACAAAGGATTTATCCCTTGGAAGTGTCTTCTGATGACCCGATTGTGCTCTCTAGAAACTGTGATTCTTCAGGTGTACCAAAGGATGACAACAGTGGTGATCCAGTTGTTACTCGAAGTGGTCGAGCAGTGAGAGTTCCTGACAGACTTGACTTGTAAGCAGTTGGTTTGTATTTGTTGGTATTGTTGAGTAGCAGAAAAAGTATGTGGATGACAGAGTCAAATAAGAAAACCTAAAGATACTGCCCGGTGGAATGATGATATTACAAAGGTGGTGAGTGGTGGTGATTATTGTTTTAAGAGGAAGTACAACTAAGCAACCATCCTCTATATAACACTAATCAGAAAGAAAAAATGGAAGGGGTCCGACATTTCGAAAAATGAAGGTATCGGCCAAAGGAACACACGGGCCACGAAGGGCATGAAAATGAAAGGCTCCCTAGGGCTCCTTACGTAATACCGTCGGAGTCCGAAAAGAACAAGAGTTGACCAAGGGAGGTCGGATAGGATAGATGAAAGTGAGGAGCCTGGCACAAGTAAATGAAAGCAATGCCAGGACTCAGCTAAGGGCCCCGTGGTCGCCAACCCACGCTCTAAATTTCAGATCCCCTGGGGCCCCTTTTAGTTGCCTCTTACGACAGGCAGGGGATACCGTGGATGCTATTCTACTGCCCCCACCCACAGGGGGTGATATTACAAAGGCTATCAATGACAGAAACCGTGCAAGAAGATCCTCATATATCAAGCAAGAACGCGGGGAGATCAACATGAAATAGAGGAGAAGCTGTCACTTTACAGAAAGAAAAAATTACAGGTCAAACAGTCGGTTGTAGCTGAAAAGCAGAAATGCAAGGAAGATCTGGCTACCAAAATAACGCAGGATGGAAATAAAAAACAGTTATACAGTATTGTTAAGAATAGAAGAACTCAAAATGAATCTATCCAATCTGTAGGACTTCCTAATGGTGAGGTGACTGGGGATAAGACCAAAATATTACAGGAGTTCAAGGCACTTTGAAACTTTGCTGAACTGTTATGAAAATGTCACTCCATTAGACGTTAACCTTATGATTTTGGCACCACAAATACCACTAGTCTGACGTGGTTGGAAGTAAAGACAGCAATATCTAAGCTGAAAAACAACACATCAACTGGATCAAATGAATTAAGTGTTGAGATGATCAAAGCACTAGGAGGGGTAGGAACAAGAATGGATGTACGTGGTACTAAATAGAATTTGGAAAGAGAATGTAATACCCAATGACTGGAAGCAAGGAGTCATCATCCCATTGTTGAGAAAAGGTGATAGAAAGAAATGTACCAACTACAGAGGTATAACTCTGCTGTCACATGGCCTCAAAATCTACGAATCCATCTTTGAGAGCAGGATTAGATAATATGTTGAACCTACCCTTGAGGAGGAACAACATGGATTTAGACCTCATAGATCAACTATAGAACTCATTTTTGCCACCAGAATGCTATATGAGAAGTATTGGGAGAAAGGTAAAACACTTATAACTGTTTTTCTGGACATCGAGAAAGCATATGACCATGTACCACGCAGGCATATATGGGAATGTTTGAGACATAAGAAAGTACCCGATGACATCATCGCACGAGTACAACGATTATATGATGAAACCAAGTGTTGTGTCCAGGTCCAGGATGGAAGGTCAGGTTGGTTTGAAACGAAGAGTGGAGTCCAGCAGGGAAGTTGTCTTTCGCCACTTCTCTTCATAATCATAATGGATGGAGTTTTAAAAGCGGTTAAGAGAAACGATCCAACAACTAATCCCCTGGTTTTTACTGATGATGTAATGGTATGGGGTGAGACAGATGCGGAAGTACAAACTAGACTAGATATCTGGCATGAAGCTTGTACAACCTTAGGTGTCAAAATCAGCAAAACGAAGACAGTTGGCTTGGTGATGAGTAGAAACTCTCAGCTGTTCATCTAAGAATTGGTGAGGAGGAGATGGGTATTGTAGACAACTTCCAGTATTTAGGTAGTGTTCTGTCATCAGACAATACCATACATCAAGAGATTAGCAGCAGAATACATAAAGCTTCCAAATTCCATCACGCTGTACGTTAAATACTTTGGAATGAAACATTTCCGTTAGTTTCCAAGATCAGCTTGTACAAAATATACCTAGTACCTATATGGCCTGGAAGCAGCAACACGTACTGGACCAACAAAGAGTCGTCTTCAGGCAACAGAAATGAAGTTCCTCCGTTCTTGTCTACAGAAAACAAAAATGGATAAAATAAGGAATGTGGGTATCCGGGACCAGCTTGGATTGGAGAGAAGCTTGCTGGAGACTCTAGAAGTGAAGAGATAGCAATGGTATGGTCATATGAAAAGAATGAACACTCACAGGACTCCTAGAACATACTTTGACCACAATGTTCCTGGGAAGAGACCAAGAGGAAGAACTCGTGATGTTTGGGAAAAACAGATAATAAAGGACCTTGAAATTAGAGATGTGAACTGGTGCCGCATATATGAGCAGCATCTGTGGATGGATAGAACAAACTGGAGGAGGCTCGTACACAACCGCACCCGGCTTTCTGGAGCGGAGAAATGATGTTGATGATGTTGAGTAGCCTTCTGCTACTCAAGGTGGGAATATGTTGCGTCAGACCTTGCTGTCGACACTTGTCAGCCATTTGCCGGCAGTGCCACCTGCTGGACACTTAAAAAAAACAAAAACAGTTGAATGTAGTAATGGCGACTATGTTTTTGTAAAATACCTATGATGTGATGTAAGCTGTATAAAGGGGTGTTTTAACATTTAATTCAATGCGAAACAATTGTAAGACTTCCTTTAAATATGTTCCTGCGTATAATGGTATTACACAACAACTATCTTGACAGTCAGATTGATCTAGTTCATACCAAACACATTTGATGGTGTACATGTCATCTTCTTCTCTTGCATAGGCACTGAATAATTCTTCATCTCCATTCCGTTTGTCATAAGCAGTCAGCTTTTCACTGACAAAATATTATCAGATGCATCTGGAACCCACAGCACTTTGGTTAGTTTTAAAGTCCATCCACCACACTGCTTAATTATTTTCAGCACTGTGGACCCGCTGCCTTTCACATCACATACGACACTTTTCTTTCTCGCCTGCACTGAACCTGACACATTTCTTGCAAAGTTGTTCAACAACTCACGGTGAGGTGTAATGTGGTGGTTACAACCATTGTCCACAATCCAAGTATTTGCATCACTTGACTTTTCGTCCTTGTTACACTCTTTGTCCTCAGGTCCTCTCATCAAATGCACAGCATATTTCACTTTCACAGTGCTATTTCCAATCTTTTTTCTTCTGTCCCCGGTTCTTTCTTCTCTTCATAAGTGGCAACTTTATTCTTGAATTCTCTCTGTGGCTTCTTGTTGCCATGGGCATTCCCGTCTGAGCCCCTATTGTCACTTGTACTAGCCTCAGAGTTCCTACATTTAAACGAAGGATGTCCCTCCTTGCCACGAGTGTAACAAATTACACTTCCTCTTGACTGGGCTTCTTTTACTTTTGGACACTCTCTTGGAAAATGTCCAAGTTGACCACAACAGTGACTGGATCTATCAGAACTGAATTTCTCTGATGAAAAATTGTGTTTCTCCTCAAAACCATGGAATTTTCTTTTGTTCTTCAAAACATAGCTTCTTAATCCTTCTTTTTTTCTCGCGTTCATCCTACTCTCTCTCTAGTCTATCTTCTTCAAGCAGGAATTTACTCTTCACATTTTCTGACGATAGTTTTTCTTCATTTAACTCCATCACATGGGCAATGTGTTTGTAATTTTCTTGCTTCAAACCTCACAGCATGTAGGCCGCCAGGTCTTGATCATTGATGTTGGATTCATGATTTCTCAGTTTTTCCACTGATTGTTCAACCCGATTCAGATATTCCAAAACAGGTTCATCATGTTTCTTGATGCAGCTTGCCAATTCGTCCATGGTACTCGCAAACTGAAAAGGAGAGATTTTTAAATGGATTGCCTTAAGTCTGTTCTAGGCATGCTTTGCTCGTTCATGTCTGGTTACATAATTCAAGTAAGAGTCCTCTACCAACTCCGTCAAGTAACTGAGTGCAGTTGCATTTAGGTCCTCTTCGTCTGTAGTTAAATCTTCATCATCATCATAACCGGGATCGATGGCAGCCCAGCATTTCTTTCTTTTTATAAAAGCCTTCACTCGCTTGCACCACACCACGTAGTTTTTCGGCCCAAGTCTCTCAATCTTCGGCGTATCCGCAACTGATGCCATTTTTACTCACGACTTACTGGCGCAATGAGCCCATAACCTGTCAGAAATAAATTGTGATTAGAAAAGTTCATTAAAACGTTTTGTCTCAACTCAACTCTACACTCAACAACACATTCCGCAATCACTCGGTACAAAAACACAAAACAATCACAGTTTCATTCATAGAGTAACAATAAATTTAGCCCGGTTCCGGTGCGAGAAGGTTGGAGACACAATCTCTGGATAAAACAATTGAATAATCAAGAAAAGCACTACCACAGATATGAAAAATACTACAGACACTACGAACTATTTTTGTCATCATGCTAAACTTTTAACGTCACTAAGTACCGAAGAAAAATTATTAATTCCAATATATACTGCCCATTCAGCCAGTGCTATAAGAATATGACGAAAAGAGAAACCACACAACCGTCTGGCGCTGTACATTTGCATCCATTGCTACGTAGCCACGCCCATCACAATGTGCAAGCTGTCATTAAAATGCAAATATCTCTAAAACTATGATGAATTTTTACATAACACTTAGTATCTCTTTAGAAAGCCTCACACTTCCGTCTGAGGTTTATTTTTTAAAATGACATTTTGTTCAGATTTTCGATAATTTTAACGGATTCATCTATCGGCATGTTGGTGTGCATATTAGTTATGTCCCTCCTTTCTGGGCTATTTTTAATTGATCTGTCTTCTTTCAGTGAAATGGTCGCTTATAGAATTAGGTTGAGTTGTTTGCTTAAGCTGTAACTTGGAGCATCTTTAAAAGATATTATTGGTCTAGTGGAACACGAATGTTTGTGTATTTCGAGGAGGGCTCTCAGTGTGGGGAGTTTGGGATTTTTGATGGTGAGGCTTTCTTTTCCTTGTTTTGTGAAAATAAAGACTTGATAGCTTGTTTTATTTCGTTTTGAAATTTATCTGTTGCGTCGCATTGTAGTTCTCGAAATTCCGTTGTTGTTAATGAATTCTAGTGTTTTTCCTATGTATTCGTCTTTCTTGAATATGACTGTTGTGTTACCTTTATTCGCTTTGGTGACGATAAGGTTGTCGTTTTAAACTGGTTTTTCTTAACAGTTTTTAATGCCGAGTATTGAGTGGCACAATTCGGTTGTTTGGTGGAATTTTCTTGTCCGAATATTTTTAGTGCTTCGTTGGTGGCTACGTAATTTCTTCTCTTTGTGGTGAGGGTATTCCGTCACAAGCAATTTCTACGTCAGTGATGAGCTGTTTTATGTTGTTTGCGTTATGATGTTCTTGGCAATTGAATTTGAGTCCTTTCTCTAGCAGATTTATTGCATTGTTTCAAAAGGTAGTGTCTGATCCGTTAATTAATCTAGGGCGAAAATTAGCGAGTTTGTTGTGGTTATTGTTTTCTGGAATTTTCTGTTTAATCATAAGGTTACGTATTTAATGGTCAATGACCTTCTGTTTCCTGATAGTTTCTTTTCTAATGTAATCGTGTAAAATGTTGGTGTAGGATGTCCCTTGTGTGTGCTGCCAGAAGTTGCTTAGGCTTGTTGTTTTCCTGTTTCTTTATGTACGAGAACTTAATTTCGGTTCTGATCCATAATAATTGTGATCGAGATGTTGATATTTTAGCCAAAGTTGTTGTGGGTTTAGCTTTTATGAATATGTACTTAGGAACGAGCTTTAATTCTAAACATTTCTTATTAAATGTAGTTGAATTGTCAATGCTCATGATTTTGATTTTAAATGATTTGAGATTTTTGGCTTCATAATTTGCCTGACTGCCCTAATAATTTGTTAAGAATGAAGCCATACTTTTCAGTGTCGACTTAGTTAAATGTAAAAAATTCAGTCTGTCAAATAAATTTAATTAAAACTAAAGTATGATGCGCTAATCCGTTCACTAATGTCATATTGTCAAAGAAGTTAAAAATAGAAGTCATCATAGAGTCGTTATCATAATCGGGGCATTTTGGCATACACTGTGCTCTACACTGTCTTGTACTGCCACACCTAACTTCACTGCTTGTATGTAGCGGTACATGTTACGTACTAACTTCAGCTGTACGTGTTGGCCGAGTGACAGCCACTCCTAGCTCTATCTAATACTTCGACTTGGCGGCAACTGAAACCAGATGTTACATTAACTTTTGGTTTAACGTCCGCAACATCCACGCACATAAAGTATCACTATTTGTCCATGGAAATTATGTTTGTTTGGAAAAATAATGTTGTTTAGTTCACGACAGTCTGATTTTTAGGCTTAGATGTTGGCATCTTTTAGTTGCCCTGACTAGATTCTTACGGAGTACGATTTAGGTTCTGTAAACTATACAACAGACACTAATATTGCGTTAATATAACACGCTACCATAATTTTTAATGATCACTAAAACAAACATATTGAAATAAGAACGCCCGTACTTTAGCTTAGTGCATGTAGAGAGCATGGATTGACGCCAGGGCGTGTATGGTCCATGCTCAGAGAGTATAAGAGAGAAGGGTAGTGTAATAAGTTCATTTTAAATTGGAACGTAGTGCCTTTACAGTTGAATGGTTTGAGTGTCCTGAAAGATGTGGAGAAGGCGTCGTCCCACGTCGCTGAACTCCTCACCTCCCACCAAGGTACCACGTCATCCCACGGCGGTTGTCGGCCCTCGATGTTAAAGCAGACTCGAGCGTGGGGACTGTCGTCTGGTGATGGCGCAGCGTGGAATAGTTGATTAGCTTTGTATTCCACTAAAGTCCCATGAAGGGAGTAGAGAAATGCAAGAGGTTCGCATAGAATGTCAATATAATCTGATACGACACTTCTCTACCGCACTGCACTGCAAGTTGTGGCGAGACACTGTTTATTAACTGAACAAGTTACACTGTAAATGGTGTTGGACGCACGTTACTTTGAAAAAACAACAAAAGGATTCAAAATCACAGTTCTGTGAAATTAATAGAAATTAACACTGTTCATGAAATATTCACTGGTGAACTCGAAGTGATAGGCAACGAAAAAATAATCTGGAACTTTCTGAGATTCAACTGTATACAACTTCACTTAATCTCAGATTGAAGAAGAGAAATAAATTGAGTCGTACTGACACAGACTTTCGTACTGTTTGTAATGAGTACGGAAAAGCAAATGCAATGATCTAGCATGCACACAAACGTGGAAATATATTAAAGTTTCTATGAAGACAGTAAAGAAACAGCTTATGACTTTTAACACGCACTCTCGCGAAAAAGAACCAAGTTCCATTAAGACGCAGTCTTAATTTAAAAAATCACACAGTCTCTCAGAAATAAATTCTCCACTGAGGCACAGTTTTTACAAGTAGCTTAACACAATCTCTCGATAATAAATATAGACACAGTCTTCCACGATGGGAATTTAACACAGTCTAATGAAAGGAAATGTTAGCACAGTCTTTCACGAAGTGAATTAACACAGTCTTTGAAAAGAAATGTCGGCATAGTCTTATGAAAAGAAATGTCGGCACAGTTTTTCACGAAGTGAATTAACACAGTCTTTTGGAAAGAAATGTCGGCATAGTCTTATGAAAAGAAATGTCGGCACAGTTTTTCACGAAGTGAATTAACACAGTCTTTTGGAAAGAAACATTGGCACTGTCCTTTACGACGCGAATTAACATAATAATTTGAAAAGAAATGTACTTTAATGTTCACAGTTTCACGGAATAACTTAACACAGACTCTCGAAGAGGAAACAATATTTCAGTAAGGCACAGTCTTTATGCACCAAGTCCTTTACACTCTTATAACAGCACAGTTTTCAAAAATATCTACGAGACAGTGATTACTGTATAGTCTCTGTAATACGAAATTCACAAGACGAAAATAATGTTAATCGGCTCGAGAGATCGACATTACAAATGAATAAGTTTCCTGCTTGCAAGCGAATTTAGGGTCCGATGAGAATATGTTCGACACTTGTATCGCGTATTTTCTATCACCGGCCCTTAGCCAGACAAAGTAACAAACTGTACTACCGCAGCTGGCCCGCACGGCATGGCATCTGCTACACGACGAAATCACACACTGTCTACTACGGGGCTGGCGAGCTCCTTATATTACCCTACAGTAGGTCGGACGGCCAAACGGAAAATATGAGCCTCTTTAGAATTGTATAACTCGGCCATCCTTCAGCCGATTTTCATGAAATGTTGAGCACTAGTAATTGTAATCCAGGTCTACAAGTTGACGTTCTTCAAATCATGATCTGACATCCCGTTCGTGATATGATGACATGGAAGCGAATGGAACATTCGATCGTGACGTCACTTCGCCTTGACTGGTACTCTGCAGCGAGCGATCACTTGCACGCTGTTTCCCATGATGCCTGCGCGCTCGGCGCTCGTTTTAAATCCACACAGTGCGTTCTCCTCAAGAAGTACATGAACGGCGAATGCTGACAGGGCATTCCCGTTTCAACATATTTCACACTTTGAGGGATTTCATACGGTTCCTACAGTGTTTCATTCATAGTTTACCTCACAATACATGACAAGATCATTTTCTAAGTTTTCCATAATTAGCTTAGCCGAAGTTGACCGTTCTATATCGACTGAAAAACGGGACAATATTTTAGATTTGGAGTGAAACGAACTTCGTTGTTCTTTTCCGTTCCAACATAAGCGGTAGTTTTTCTGCAGCACCACATCCAACTTATTTTTCAGTTGCTTCCCCAGCAATTTTTTATTATTTTGTTTTCGGCATTACGCAGCTCAAGTTACACAGACAGCCCATTCCTAAGGAGAACGAGCTGTGCCGATGCTATTTTAGTGACAGCTGGAATAGGAAGGAGTAGGGTACATATACTTCCCTATTGTGTCGCTCATTACAAATGGTGGCAAAATGGCGCCATTTTTACCCATCTTGGAATGTGAGTAGTAGGGAAGGCCTGGGCACGTGGGCCATAGGGTCACGTTGGCTCAACGGTTTTAGTTCCCCTAGCAGCCGTCAGAATGCACAACGGACAATATTGAATGTTGCCTGACCTGTTGCTCCCCTCCTCCACAACTGCCAGGTCCTTTACTCTGATTTGTCAGGAATGGTGCCAGTTAATCGATTTTGTTGTCTTTCTAGTAATTTTTCTTGAGTTGGATTAAATTGTTATATTTCTCTCCAAACATTGATCAAGGAAATAGGTAAGTAGTGTATCGAAAGGTCAATAAGTAAGCAACTTTTAGAGTAACAATTGAACTGAGTGTTGCGTATGCTTTTCTAAAACTGTAAAACTATTCCAAACATGGCGATGGGGCAGGTCGGCCCACAGCTTTTTGTTTCATAAATATTTAAATTGTAAATATTGAGGTTTAAATATAAAAGAACCGTAACAAAATTAGAAGACGAAGATGATGATAATTTATGCTTACGTTACCTGAGTAGTATAATAGGGGGGTTCTGCCGCCTCCTCCTCCCGCGGCGCGGGAAATTTGAATTCTGGCGGGAAATTTGAATTTTGGCGGGAGATTTGAATTTTGGCGGGAGATTTGAATTTGTAAACAAAGCCACGTGCTTTTTGACAGCTGTCATCGACAACAACGCATCGCTAACCTCACTGCTGCCATCTTGACGGGCCTAAACCTCAGTAGTACCAACTTAACCTAACTAGCGCGAGGTAAACAAAGCCACGTGCTTTTTGACAGACAACAACGGATCGCTAACCTCAGTACTGCCATCTTGACGGGCCTAAATCTCAGTAGTAAAAACTTAACCTAACTAGCGCGAGGTAAACAAAGCCACGTGCTTTTTGACAGCCACGTGCTTTTTTGACAGCTGTCACTTAACCTAACTAGTGCGAGGTAAACAAAGCCACGTGTTTTTTGACAGCCACGTGCTTTTTGTCAGACAACAACGCATCGCTAACCTCAGTACTGCCATCTTGACGGGCCTAAACCTTAGTGGTACCAACTTAACCTAACTAGCGCGAGGTAAACAAAGCCACGTGCTTTTTGACAGCCACGTGCTTTTTTGACAGCTGTCATCCGCCATCTTTAAACTACAGAGCACTGTGCTGCCCTCTTTAGATGTAAAATTCGTCACCTGTCATCGGCAATGCTGCCATCTTGGCGGGCCTAAACCTTAGTGCTACCAACTTAACCTCACTAGCGTGACATAAACAAATCCACGTGCTTTTTTGACAGCTGTCATCCGCCATCTTTAAACCACAGAGCACTGTGCTGCCCTCTTTATCGCAGTAGCTGTAAATTCGTCACCTGTCATCCGCAGTGCTGCCATCTTAACGGGCCTAAACCTTAGTGCTACCAACTTAACCTCACTAGCGCGAGATTAGAATCGGTAAACAAATCCACGTGCTTTTTTGACAGTTCTCATCCCCCATCTTTAATCTATAGAGCACAGTGGTGCTCTCTTTAGCTACTTACCTTTGAAATGTGGTGGCGGATAATTTGAAAAATGCTTTTTGACAGCAGCCATCTTTAATCCAGAGAGCACCGTGCTGCCCTCTTTAGCTAGATACCCGTGGTGGCAGGCAATTCCACATGACGGCAGCCACCTTTAATCAAGAGGGCACCGTGCTGCCCTCTATGTGGTGGCGGCAATTTGAAAAATTCTACATGCGATTGTTTGGAAACAAACTCACGTGCTTTTTTGACAGCCGTCATCCGCCATCTTTAATCAACAGAGCACAGTGCTACCCTCTTTAGCTAGATACCTTTGAAATGTGGTGGCGGCAAATTCCACGTGCTCTTGTTTGGAAACAAAGCCATGTGCTTTTTTGACAGCTGACATCCGCCATCTTTAATCTATAGAGCACAGTGCTGCCCTCTTTAGCTACTTACCTTTGAAATGTGGTACGTCACAGCTGTCATCCGCAGTGCTGCCATCTTAACGGGCCTAAACCTTAGTGCTACCAACTTAACCTCACTAGCGCGAGATTTGAATCGGTAAACAAATCCACGTGCTTCTTTGGTAGCTGTCATCCACCATCTTAAATCCATAGAGCACAGTGGTGCCCTCTTTGGATACATATTTTTGAAATGTGGTGGCGGATAATTTGAAAAATGCTTTTTGATAGCAGCCATCTTTAATCCAGAGAGCACCGTGCTGCCCTCTTTAGCTAGATACCTGTGGTGGCAGGCAATTCCACGTGACAGCAGCCATCTTTAATCAGGAGGGCTCCGTGCTGCCCTCTTTGTGGCGGTGGTAAATTCCACGTTCTTTACAAACTCAAGTGCCTTTTTCTGACAGCTGTCATCCGCCATCTTGCATCACAAACCTCAGTGCTGCGCTCTTTAGCTAGTTACCTTTGAAATGTGGTGGCGGCAATTTGAAAAATTCTATGTGCTCTTGTTTAGTAAACAAAGCCACGTACTTTTTTGACAGCTGTCATCCACCATCTTTAATCAATAGAGCACTGTGCTGCTATCATGCGGACAATTTCATCAGCTGTCATCCGCCATCTTTAATCCACAGAGCGCCGTGCTGCTCTCTGTAGTAGCGGGCAATTTGAAAAGTTCTGTTAGCTGTCATCCGCCATCTTTAATCAAGAGAACACCGTGCTGTCATCTTTAGCTAGATACCTTTGAAATGTGGTGGCGGCAAATTGAAAAAATCCACGTGCTCTTGTTTAGTAAACAAACTCACGCGCTTTTTGTCAGCTGTCATCCGCCATATTTTATCTATAGAGCTCAGTGCTACACTCTTTAGGTACATACCTTTGAAATATGGTGGCGGATAATTTAAAAAGAAAAATTCTACATCAGCCATCTCTCGACGCTAATTGCGCAAGATGGTGGCTATACATGACTCCTTAAAGGTGCTTATGCAAGATGGCCGCTATACATAGGTTCTTATGAGATGCCCTTGGGATGCTTGCGCAAGATGGCGGTTATACAAGGCTCCTTATGAGACACCCTAGAGATGCTTGCGCAAGATGGCGGTTGCTCTTATGAGGCGGCTTAAGGGTCCTTGCAGAAGATGGCTAGAGATGCCCTAAGGATGCTTGCGCAAGATGGCGGACGCAAGATGGCGACTATACACGACTCCTTATGAGACGCCTTAAGGGTGCTTGCGCAAGATGGCTGCTGTTCTTATGAAGAAAGCTAGCTTAGAGGCTAACGTGTCGTGCTAGTTCGATTCATTAAATTTGGGGCTCAAATGCATAATGTTAAATATCTCGAAAACGGTGCATCGTAGAGCAAAACGGACAAAATGTTTCTACCCAATACCTCGGTTCGCAGTATGGGGAACAAGTAAAACATAGTCTAATGATGAGATCAACGGTTCGGTTCTAACTTAGGCCCTTTGGCATTAGCTCTGTTTCAGCTTGTAATGAAGCAAGTCTTCGTAACATGATCATGTCTAGCTATGGTAGAGTGTATAACGTACCGTGCAGGTTCGATTCATTACATTTGGGGCTTAAATGCAAAATGTTAAATATCTCGAAAACGGACAAAATTTTTCCACCTGATACCTAGGTTTGCAGTATCAGGAACATGATAGCATAAGAAAAACCTAGTCTAATGATGAGATCGTCGGTTCGATTCCTACTTAGACCCTTTGGCATTGGCAGCTATCTATTTCTACAAGATGGCGGCTATACATAGATTCTTATGAGACAGTTTAAGAACGCTTGCACAAGATGGCTGCTGCTCTTATGAGACGCCCTAGGGGTGCTTGCGGGAGGTAGCAGCGACAAGACGATGACTATACACAGCTGCTTATGATACGGCCTAGAGGTGCTTACACAAGATGGTGGCTGCTCTGATGAAGAAAGCTAGCTTTGCATCGTGCAGGTATTTTTACAGCACTAAACCTCATACCTTTGAAATGTGGTGGCAGGTAATTTGAAAAATTCGACGTGCTTTTTCATAAGCTGTTAAGGCCTCCTCTTATGTCTATCGAACAAGTTTAAACCTGCATCGGAATAGCTAGAGTAAGCCCGTGCTGCAGTGATGACGTCATTAAGCATGTTTAGACTTGCAAATCACAGAAGAAACGTAACAAGGCTGGAATCGAAAACTGCACTCTATGCCGTTAACTTTATCATGTGATCGGAACATTGATTGAAGTGTTTAGAACACTAAATAAGTAGAACCGAACACTGTACTCGATACAACATGTGTTTAGAACATGTCAGGGGGTATCTTTGTTCTAAGAAGATTAGTTTACCGCACATTCCTTGGCTAAAGGGCTAATGGGCTAAAGGGCTAATGGGCAAAAGGGCTAAAGGGCTAAAGGGCTAAAGGGCTAATGGGCTAAAGGGCTAAACGGCTAAAGGAGCAACAACCTCATCGATCGCTATCAGCAAGAACGCTTGTACTTTGTTAAGTGTAGAAAATTAATCTTTATTTGTAAATGGTTTCATGTTCAGAACAAGGAATGGAACCTAGGGGGTCTTACCTAATAAAATCCCCGAGGTGCGATGAGTTACGTTTTTCGAACTAGTGTTTGGAACACTGAATTTTTCAAGATGATAGCAGAGAGTTTAGCAATGTTCTGTTGTTGGATTATAAATTCCGCGCTACAACATGCATAAGGTGGCAGCCCTTGAGGTTTACTACCGTAAAGATGACAAGAGTGAGGTTAACAATGTTCCGTTGTTGGATTTTAAATTCCGCGCTATAACATGCATAAGGTGGCAGCCTTGAGGTTTACCGCCGTAAAGATGGTAGCAGTGAGGTTAGCGACGCTCTATTGTCCTTCAAAGTGAGGTTAGGATTCGTCAAGAAGACAGCTGTCAAAAAAGCACGTGGCTATGTTTACCAAACAAGAGCACGTGGTCGTGACGTCACGGTCTCGTAGTATGCTGCCTCAGCATGCAAACTTCAATGTCTGCACCTACGTAGTAAACATTCTGCTATGTTCACAAGATTTTTTACACATAACTATTCTTTATGCTTTAAGTTCATGCACGTAGGCTATGCTAAGATAGCAGCACAAACACATGCGAACTTTGTACATTCTAATGGAATACGTTTAGTACTGCGTGCATCATGGATGCATGATGTGTGCACGCATTTAAACATGACTTTACTTAATGCTGCTGCTTTGTTTACAAGATTTTTATACATTGCCATTCTTTATGCTTTAGGTTCGTGCACACACAAGCGATAGTCGTACGCTCGGGCAGGAGAAGTTAGTACGATATTCGATACATACATTATCGATAGGTGATGTGTACACGCTTTAGAACATAGCTCTTCTTTGTGCTTTAAGTTTGTGCACATGGGTTAGGGATACACAAAAGCGATTGCTACATGCTCTAGCGGAAGAAGTCTAGTACGATAGTCGATGCATGTAAAATCGATAGGTTATGCTAAGATAGCAGCACACTTACACGATTTTAGCACAATCTAGTGGGAAAAGTTTAGTATGATAGTCGTTTCATGCAAAATCATTAGGTAATGTGTACACGCTTTGAAACAAGTCTATTCTTTGTACTCTAAGTTCATGCGCACAGGTTATGCTAAGATAACAGCACAATCTAGCGGAAGAAATTTAGTACGATATTTGATGCATGCAAAATCAATAAGTAATGTGTACACAATTTCAAACATGGCTATTCTTCGTACTTTAAGTTCATGTGTATAAGTTATGCTAAGATAGCAGCACAATCTAGCGGATGAAGTTTAGTACGATATTTGTTGCATGCAAAATCGGTAGGTGATGTGTACACACTTTGAAACATGGCTATTCTTTTTACTTTAAGGTCAGGCGTATAGGTTATGCTAAGATAGTAGCACAATCTAGCGGAAGGAGTTTAGTACGAGAGTCAATGCATGCAAAATCGATAGGTAATGTGTACATGCTTTGAAACATGGCTATTCTTTGTACTTTTAAGTTCATGTGCATAAGTTATGCTAAGATAGCAGCACAACCTAGCGGAAGAAGTTTAGTACGATATTTGTTGCATGCAAAGTTGATAGGTAATGTGTACACGCTTTGAAACATGGCTATTCATTGTACCTTAAGGTCATGCGTATAGGTTATGCTAAGATAGCAGCACAATCTAGCGGAAGAAGTTTAGTACGAGAGTCGATGCTTGCAAATCGATAGGTAATGTGTACACGCTTTGAGACATAGCTATTCTTTGTACTTTAAGTTCATGCGTCTTAGTTATGCTAAGATAGCAGCACAATCTACCTGCAGAAGTTTTGTACGAGTGTCGATACATGCAAATTCGATAGTTGATGTGTGTACACGCTTCGAAACATGGGTATTCATTGTACTTTAAGTTCATGGGTATAGGTTATGCTAAGATAGCAACACAATCTAGCGGAAGAAGTTCAGTACGAGATTCGATGAATGCAAAATCAATAAGTAATGTGTACACGCTTTGAAACATGGCTATTCTTTGTACTTTAAGTTCATGCGTATAAGTTATGCTAAGATAGCAGCACAACCTAGCGGAAGAAGTTTAGTACGATATTTATTGCATGCAAAGTCGATAGGTAATGTGTACACGCATTGAGACCTGGCTATTCATTGTACTTTAGGGTCACGCGTATAGGTTATGCTAAGATAGCAGCACAATCTAGCGGAAGAAGTTTAGTACGAGAGTCGATGCATGCAAAATCGATAGGTAATGTGTACACGCTTTGAAACATGGCTATTCATTGTACTTTAAGGTCACGCGCATAGGTTATGCTAAGATAGCAGCACAATCTAGCGGAAGAAGTTTAGTACGAGAGTCGATGCGTGCAAAATCGATAGGTAATGTGTACACGCTTTGAAACATGGCTATTCATTGTACTCTAATTTTATGTGTATAGGTTATGCTAATATAGCAGCACGATCTAGCGGAAGAAGTTTAGTTCGATGGTCGATGCATGAAAAATCGATAGGTGATGTGTACACGCTTTGAAACATGGCAATTCATACTGCTGCTCTGTCCCCAAGACTTTTAAGCATAGCTAATCCTCATGCTGCTCTTAACGACGTCGAGCTAAGGATTGATTACGTGACCGTGACGTCACGACCACGTGCTCTTGTTTGGTAAACATAGCCACGTGCTTTTTGACAGCTGTCTTCTTGACGAATACTAACCTCACTTTGAAGGACAATAGAGCGTCGCTAACCTCACTGCTACCATCTTTACGGCGGTAAACCTCAAGGCTACCACCTTATGCATGTTATAGCGCGGAATTTAAAATCCAACAACGGAACTTTGTTAACCTCACTCTTGTCATCTTTACGGTAGTAAACCTCAAGGGCTGCCACCTTATGCATGTTGTAGCGCGGAATTTATAATCCAACAACAGAACATTGCTAAACTCTCTGCTATCATCTTGAAAAGTTCAGTGTTCCAAACACTAGTTCGAAAAACGTAACTCATCGCACCTCGGGGATTTTATTAGGTAAGACCCCCTAGGTTCCATTCCTTGTTCTGAACATGAAACCATTTACAAATAAAGATTAATTTTCTACACTTAACAAAGTACAAGCGTTCTTGTTGATAGCGATCGATGAGGTTGTTGCTCCTTTAGCCGTTTAGCCCTTTAGCCCATTAGCCCTTTAGCCCTTTAGCCCTTTAGCCCTTTTGCCCATTAGCCCTTTAGCCCATTAGCCCTTTAGCCAAGGAATGTGCGGTAAACTAATCTTCTTAGAACAAAGATACCCCCTGACATGTTCTAAACACATGTTGTATCGAGTACAGTGTTCGGTTCTACTTATTTAGTGTTCTAAACACTTCAATCAATGTTCCGATCACATGATAAAGTTAACGGCATAGAGTGCAGTTTTCGATTCCAGCCTTGTTACGTTTCTTCTGTGATTTGCAAGTCTAAACATGCTTAATGACGTCATCACTGCAGCACGGGCTTACTCTAGCTATTCCGATGCAGGTTTAAACTTGTTCGATAGACATAAGAGGAGGCCTTAACAGCTTATGAAAAAGCACGTCGAATTTTCAAATTACCTGCCACCACATTTCAAAGGTATGAGGTTTAGTGCTGTAAAAATACCTGCACGATGCAAAGCTAGCTTTCTTCATCAGAGCAGCCACCATCTTGTGTAAGCACCTCTAGGCCGTATCATAAGCAGCTGTGTATAGTCATCGTCTTGTCGCTGCTACCTCCCGCAAGCACCCCTAGGGCGTCTCATAAGAGCAGCAGCCATCTTGTGCAAGCGCTCTTAAGCTGTCTCATAAGAAGCTATGTATAGCTGCCATCTTGTAGAAATAGATAGCTGCCAATGCCAAAGGGTCTAAGTAGGAATCGAACCGTCGATCTCATCATTAGACTAGGTTTTTCTTATGCTATCATGTTCCTGATACTGCAAACCTAGGTATCAGGTGGAAAAATTTTGTCCGTTTTCGAGATATTTAACATTTTGCATTTAACCCCAAATGTAATGAATCGAACCTGCACGGTACGTTATACACTCTACCATAGCTAGACCTGATCATGTTACGAAGACTTGCTTCATTACAAGCTGAAACAGAGCTAATGCCAAAGGGCCTAAGTTAGAACCGAACCGTTGATCTCATCATTAGACTATGTTTTACTTGTTCCCCATACTGCGAACCGAGGTATTGGGTAGAAACATTTTGTCCGTTTTGCTCTACGATGCACCGTTTTCGAGATATTTAACATTATGCATTTAAGCCCCAAATTTAATGAATCGAACTAGCACGACACGTTAGCCTCTAAGCTAGCTTTCTTCATAAGAGCAGCAGCCATCTTGCGCAAGCACCCTTAAGGCGTCTCATAAGGAGTCGTGTATAGCCGCCATCTTGCGTCCGCCATCTTGCGCAAGCATCCTTAGGGCATCTCTAGCCATCTTCTGCAAGGACCCTTAAGCCGCCTCATAAGAGCAACCGCCATCTTGCGCAAGCATCTCTAGGGTGTCTCATAAGGAGCCTTGTATAACCGCCATCTTGCGCAAGCATCCCAAGGGCATCTCATAAGAACCTATGTATAGCGTCCATCTTGCATAAGCACCTTTAAGGAGTCATGTATAGCCACCATCTTGCGCAATTAGCGTCGAGAGATGGCTGATGTAGAATTTTTCTTTTTAAATTATCCGCCACCATATTTCAAAGGTATGTACCTAAAGAGTGTAGCACTGAGCTCTATAGATAAAAGATGGCGGATGACAGCTGACAAAAAGCGCGTGAGTTTGTTTACTAAACAAGAGCACGTGGATTTTTTCAATTTGCCGCCACCACATTTCAAAGGTATCTAGCTAAAGATGACAGCACGGTGTTCTCTTGATTAAAGATGGCGGATGACAGCTAACAGAACTTTTCAAATTGCCCGCTACTACAGAGAGCAGCACGGCGCTCTGTGGCTTAAAGATGGCGGATGACAGCTGACGAAATTGTCCGCATGATAGCAGCACAGTGCTCTATTGATTAAAGATGGTGGATGACAGCTGTCAAAAAAGCACGTGGCTTTGTTTACTAAACAAGAGCACATAGATTTTTTCAAATTGCCGCCACCACATTTCAAAGGTAACTAGCTAAAGAGCGCAGCACTGAGGTTTGTGATGCAAGATGGCGGATGACAGCTGTCAGAAAAAGGCACTTGAGTTTGTAAAGAACGTGGAATTTACCACCGCCACAAAGAGGGCAGCACGGAGCCCTCCTGATTAAAGATGGCTGCTGTCACGTGGAATTGCCTGCCACCACAGGTATCTAGCTAAAGAGGGCAGCACGGTGCTCTCTGGATTAAAGATGGCTGCTATCAAAAAGCATTTTTCAAATTATCCGCCACCACATTTCAAAAGTATGTATCTAAAGAGGGCACCACTGTGCTCTATGGATTTAAGATGGTGGATGACAGCTACCAGAAAAGCACGTGGATTTCTTTACCGATTCAAATCTCGCGCTAGTGAGGTTAAGTTGGTAGCACTAAGGTTTAGGCCCGTTAAGATGGCAGCACTGCGGATGACAGCTGTGACGTACCACATTTCAAAGGTAAGTAGCTAAAGAGGGCAGCACTGTGCTCTATAGATTAAAGATGGCGGATGTCAGCTGTCAAAAAAGCACATGGCTTTGTTTCCAAACAAGAGCACGTGGAATTTGCCGCCACCACATTTCAAAGGTATCTAGCTAAAGAGGGTAGCACTGTGCTCTGTTGATTAAAGATGGCGGATGACGGCTGTCAAAAAAGCACGTGAGTTTGTTTCCAAACAATCGCATGTAGAATTTTTCAAATTGCCGCCACCACATAGAGGGCAGCACGGTGCCCTCTTGATTAAAGGTGGCTGCCGTCATGTGGAATTGCCTGCCACCACAGGTATCTAGCTAAAGAGGGCAGCACGGTGCTCTCTGGATTAAAGATGGCTGCTGTCAAAAAGCATTTTTCAAATTATCCGCCACCACATTTCAAAGGTAAGTAGCTAAAGAGAGCACCACTGTGCTCTATAGATTAAAGATGGGGGATGAGAACTGTCAAAAAAGCACGTGGATTTGTTTACCGATTCTAATCTCGCGCTAGTGAGGTTAAGTTGGTAGCACTAAGGTTTAGGCCCGTTAAGATGGCAGCACTGCGGATGACAGGTGACGAATTTACAGCTACTGCGATAAAGAGGGCAGCACAGTGCTCTGTGGTTTAAAGATGGCGGATGACAGCTGTCAAAAAAGCACGTGGATTTGTTTATGTCACGCTAGTGAGGTTAAGTTGGTAGCACTAAGGTTTAGGCCCGCCAAGATGGCAGCATTGCCGATGACAGGTGACGAATTTTACATCTAAAGAGGGCAGCACAGTGCTCTGTAGTTTAAAGATGGCGGATGACAGCTGTCAAAAAAGCACGTGGCTGTCAAAAAGCACGTGGCTTTGTTTACCTCGCGCTAGTTAGGTTAAGTTGGTACCACTAAGGTTTAGGCCCGTCAAGATGGCAGTACTGAGGTTAGCGATGCGTTGTTGTCTGTCAAAAAGCACGTGGCTGTCAAAAAACACGTGGATTTGTTTACCTCGCACTAGTTAGGTTAAGTGACAGCTGTCAAGAAAGCACGTGGCTGTCAAAAAGCACGTGGCTTTGTTTACCTCGCGCTAGTTAGGTTAAGTTGGTACTACTGAGGTTTAGGCCCGTCAAGATGGCAGTACTGAGGTTAGCGATGCGTTGTTGTCTGTCAAAAAGCACGTGGCTGTCAAAAAGCACGTGGCTTTGTTTACCGCGCGCTAGTTAGGTTAAGTTGGTACTACTGAGGTTTAGGCCCGTCAAGATGGAAGCAGTGAGGTTAGCGATGCGTTGTTGTCGATGACAGCTGTCAAAAAGCACGTGGCTTTGTTTACAAATTCAAATCTCCCGCCAAAATTCAAATCTCCCGCCAAAATTCAAATTTCCCGCCAGAATTCAAATTTCCCGCGCCGCGGGAGGAGGAGGAGGCGGCAGAACCCCCCTATAATACTACTTGCCTGGAAGCGTTCAATAAAAGTACTCCTGGGGCGGAATGGATCCAGTGCACCAGCTGAAAACGTTGGGCACGTGTGCAGTAGGGCCTATGTCAAAGGAGAAATAAAATGGGAGTTTTTGAATGCATTAATTGCAGAGACCCTTTAGTAATGGAAGACAGTGATTAAAACTTCATACAACCAAACCAAACATAATCTTACTTTCTTTTATGTAAAGAGTTTTGGTTTTACAAATTATATATAAGAGCTTGTATAGCAAATTGAATTTTATTTAGCTCCTAAGACAACAACAAAGAGGTAAAGTCATCGTGCCGCACTACCTAGGCCAAACTACCCCGTGCATGGGGTAGGTTGACCCACATCACAAAGCCCATAAAATATATTAATAGAGGCTTCAGGTGTGCAAATTTGTCAAACACATAATTTTTATTTGTATGAAAAGGTATTGGGAATTGTTATATATTATTACCACAGTAAAAGAACAAAAAACGTTTGTTTTTTCCAAAAATAAAACAATAGAAAAGGATCATGGTGGCCTGGTCTCCCCTAGAAGCCCTTAAAAAGTTGTAGATAGAGAAGAAAATCTACAGGCATTTCTAGTCACGAAAATTTAGACGTAATTGTCCGTGACAAACCAAAATACTGAATCTAAAGCCTTTGTTTTAAGGGGGAAAAATGTGTCAAGTTTTCCATGGGAATGATCATAAATATGTCTCTCGGCCATGGCCGTCCGTCAACGGCTGTTAATTCCAGATGACCGCAGCCTGCACGGTTGCTAGGTAACATTGTCTGACCATCCATCCATACCTTATGTTCGTGCTTCCACGAATACATTGTAGTTACTCATTTAAATCGCGATTATGATTATTGCTGTAATTACAATACATCACTTATTTAAATGTAAGTTTAATTTAATACCATTTTTATCCTATGCTTTAATCATCTCTTTGGAGTAGCCCTCTGCGACTCAGCTTCTTCAGTGATTCACTTCAGACTAGAGGCGGAAAACTATCGATTTTGCTATCGATAGTTATCGATAGTGACCACTATCGTCTGATATCGATAGTCAGTTGCCTACTATCGATAGTCAACGATAGTTTTTTTCCCCCTCATTGGCTTATTTTATACCGTAACAGAAATTGTAGCTGTACCTCTGTTTGCAATTAACTGGTGAGGAGTTTGTTCCAATTCAAAGGTGTGCATTTAAGTATCTCTGTGTACCTGCGACTTCAGTGCCGCCAGAAAGACTTATTTAACATTTTGGAAGGTGGGATTCTCCATTCAACATAACCTTAGTTGAGTTGGTACCAATACAAGACGAAAAATGAGATTTATAAGTTGTCAGAGAATGTATGCTGGCGAGAAAAGATAAGGCACATTTTAGGTCAAAGACTTAATGAAAACAACTGAAAACTCTCCTGGCAGCTGTTGAGAATGCTGTAAAACATTTTTCCAAATATATTACAATACCAAAGAAAATGTCGGGCGATCGCAAAATGAACACTGCAGCTGAACAAGAATTTCTCGGGCAGCCACGTTATGGGCAAGTGCCACTGAAGAGATTTATGAGTGATTCCGATTTAATTTCAGAAATTACATAGCATGAAATTGTGCTTTGTAATGATTTTTTTGTAGATTGTGTTAAATAAATTTTCTATTTTCAGGCATAATGATATGATTCGCTCCACGGTTTGAAAACTATCGATATTTTAAATGCTGTTCGTTCAGGGCGTCGGCCTATAGAGATCTTTTGCCCCTACTTGCACTATGTGATATGAACCTGCGATTACTATCGATAGTAGAGCTCATAATATCGGAAAATATCGATGGCGATTACTATCGCTAGTTTGCCGCCTCTACTTCAGACTGTAACGCAAGTTGCTATCTTAATATGTCTACCCTCTTTTGGAGGTCTTTCTGTCCACGTCATTGTGACGTCAGCGGCAACTTGCCTTGGTATTGGCTGTGAATGATGTAATGTAACCCTCTGCGGTTACTACTTTCTTGTTTTGCAGTGTTACTCTTTTTTTGTTATTGAGTTTCTGTTCGCTGAGTATTTTCCCGTTATTTGTTTATTATTGGTCTGTAATTTAAAAATAGTTTCTTTCAGTGTTACGTTTTACTGTTATTCGCAGCGCATTACTCTCAATATGTGGACTGCGCCTGACCTGAGCAGGACAACGTGGGTTGATCCAGCCCTCGCCGGAAGGCTGAAACTCTAGCCACTCAACAAACAACTACGGGGCTGACTAAGTCAATGTCAGAACTCAGCAAGAAAGAAAACTCGGGCCGACTTAGCCCTCACTACCGAGCAGTACGCTTCTACTCAGCGTTGGCCACACTTCGCTTTCTCCTGTGCACCAACCTGTCTATAGTACGCGAACATTTTATTGAGCCCTGAACTCCATTATGCTGAATGGGAACTAGGGCTCAAGAAAAGGTTCGCGTACTGTACATGGCTCAGCCACCCGTCATGCAGCAGACTTCAAAATCCTGTGAATATGCTTGCTGGTCAGGCATCTTCTTATTTTTTAGGCTAAGATGAATGTAAGACGTTCTCTGTAAAATCTTTGTGGTCACTAGACTCTAATTCTTTTTAATGCAGCCTTGCTACATTTCTTGCTGAGTCTTAATTCGCCTGAATACTGTTTAATTGCCTTTTATGCCACTCTTGTAAGATTTAACGCAGTCTGAAGTGCTTTTCAATTTCAGGACTTAGTCCTATTATATTGTTTGTTAATTGCCTTTCATTGCTTCATGTAAAGCTTACCTGCAGTATCACTCCTCTTTTCATGTCAATTATTTATTTTTAGGTATTATATTCACTACTTTTCATTTTTTACAAGTTTTAAATTTAATAAAAGAATATTTTTTGTAAATCTGTGGTCCCATCCCTCTAATTCCAAATTTCAGTGAACCTCCATTCTTTCCCGATTGGTGGGGATTTAAACACGTATCTTCCATTATCGATCCACCTTTCATCACAGTTTTCACGGTTGCTAGGTAACATTGTCTGGCCATCCATTCTTACCTTACATCACAGCCTGCACGGTTGCTAGGTAACATTATCTGACCATCCATCCATACCTTACATCACAGCCTGCACGGTTGCTAGGTAACATTATCTGACCATCCATCCATACCTTACATCACAACCTGCACGGTTGATAGGTAACATTATCTGACCATCCATCCATACCTTACATCACAGCCTGCACGGTTGCTAGGTAACATTATCTGACCATCCTTATCTTAGATGACAGCTTGCAGGGTTGCTAGGTAACATTATCTGACCATCCACATCATACATCACAGCTTGCACGGTTTCTAGGTAACATTATCTGACCATCCCTCCAAACCTTACATTACAGCCTGCACAGTTGCTAGGTAACATGATCTGACCATCCTTACCTTACATCACAGCTTGCACGGTTTCTAGGTAACATTATCTGACCATCCATATCTTAGATGACAGCTTGCAGGTTTGCTAGGCAACTTTGTCTGACCATCCATCCAAATCTTACATCACAGCCTGCACGGTTGCTAGGTAACATTATCTAACCATTCATATCTTACAACTCAGCCTGCACGGTTGCTAGGTAACATTATCAACCATACTTCCATACCTTACATCACGCGCGGCACGGTTGCTAATTAACGTTATCTGAGCCTGAATATCCTTCCATACCTTACATCACAGCCGGCACGGTTACTAGGTAACATTATCTGACCATCCCTCCAAACCTTACACGAGAGCCTGCACGGTTGCTAGGTAACATTATCTGACCATCTTTCCAAACCTTACATGAGATCCTGCACGGTTGCTAGGTAACAATATCTGATCATCCTTCCATACCTAACATCACCGCGGCACGGTTGCTCGGTAACATTGTCTGAACATCCTTCCAAACCTCACATCACAGCCTGCATGGTTGTTAGGTAACATCGTCTGACTATCCTTCCCTACCTGCACTGTTGCTAGGTTACGCTTCTCTCACATATTTTTTTACATACACTATTTCGTTGCACACATTTTCGGATGAACCCGAGGTATAAGACTATGTCAACAGTATTTTTGTCTGGTAGTCACAGCAACCTCCCCTGCGAACCATATGACCTTACCGCGGTGGGGAGGCTTGCGCGTTCCAATGAAGCAGATAGCCGAGCCGCAGGTGCAACCATATCGGATGGGTATCTGTTGAGATACCAGACTAAGGAATGGTTCATCGAAAGGGGGTTAGCAGCCTTTCGGAAGTTGCAAGGGCGGCTGTCTAGATGATTGACTGATATGGCCGTGTAATCATGCTGAACATGGGTTAGCTCTGTTGATACTGCTACACGGCTGAAAGCAACGGGAAACTATAGCCGTAACTAACTTCCTAGGACATGCAGCTCTCTCTGTATGAATGATATACTGATGATGACTTCCTCCAGGGTAAATTATTCCGGAGGTAAACTAGTACCCATTCGGATCTCCGGGTGGGGACTACACGAGAGGGGGCGATCATCAGGAAGATGGATACTGACATTCTGCGAGTCGGAGCGTGGAATGTTAGAAGTTTGAATCGCTGTGATATGTTAGATAATCTGAAAAGGGAGATGGATAGACAAAAGTTAGATGTAGTTTATATAAGTGAAGTTCGTTGGCAGGAAGAGCAGGATTTTTGGTCAGGCGACTACCGAATTATCAACACAAAATCAAACAGGGGAAATGCAGGATTTGTTTTAATAATGAATAAGGAAGTAGGGTAGCGGGTAAGCTACTACGACCAGCATAGTGAAAGAATTATTGTCGTCAAGATAGACACCAAACCAATGCTCACCACAATAGTGCAGGTTTATATGCCTACTAGTTCAGCGGATGATGAGGAAATCGAAAGAATATGTGAAGAGATAGAAGATTTAATACAATATGTAAAAGGTGACGAGAATCGCATTATGATGGGAGACTAGAATGCAGTGGTAGGCCAAGGAAGAGAAGGCAATACAGAAGGAGAATTCGGATTGGGACAAAGGAACGAAAGAGGAAGTCGGCTGGTTGAATTCTGCACTGATCATAAATTAGTCCTTGCCAATACTTGGTTCAAACACCACGAACGACGGTTGTATACGTGGACGAGACCTGGAGATACTGGAAGGTAGCAAATAGACTTCATTATGATTAGGCAGAGATTCAGAAACCAGGTGTTGGATTGCAAAACTTTCGCAGGAGCAGACCTGGACTCTGACCACAACTTGTGAAGTTGAAGAAATTGAAGAAAGGAAGGACAGCAAGGAGATGGGATCTAGTCAATTTGAAAGAAAAGAGTGTGAGGGATTGTTTCAAGGAACATGTTGCACAAGGGCTAAATGAAAAGGCGGAAGGAAACACAATAGGGGAAGAGTGGATAGTCATGAAAAATGAAGTCAGTAAGGCTGCTGAAGAAATGTTTAGAAGGAAGAAAAGATCAGCTAAGAATCAGTGGATAATTCAGGAGATACTAGACCTGATTGATGAATGACGAAAATACAAGAATGCTAGAAATTAAGAGGGCAGAAAAAATACAGGCGATTAAAGAATCAAGTGGATATAAAGTGTAAGGTAGCTGCGGAAGAATGGCTGAAGGAAAAGTGCAACGATGTCGAAGGTTGTATGGTCTTGGGAAAGGTAGATGCTGCATACAGGAAAATCAAGGAAAACTTTGGTGAAAGGAAATCTAGGTGTATGAATATTAAGAGCTCAGATGGAAAGAAAACAAAGCAGAAAAAATGGCAAAAACGTATCCAACAGTTGTATCAAGGTAAAGATGTAGATAATTTGGTTCTGGAACAAGAAGAGGCTGTTGAAGCTGATGCAATGGGAGACCCAATTTTGAGGTCAGAGTTTGACAGAGCAAGGCACCTGGAATTGATGACATTCCCTTTGAATTACTGACTGCCTTAGGAGAAACCAGCATGGCAAGGTTATTCCATTTAGTGTGTAAGATGTATGAGACAGGAGAAGTCCCGTCCGATTTTCGGCAGAATGCTGTTATACCTGTAGCGAGAGGTACACCCCAACGCCGCGCATTTAAATCTAGCGCCTAAAAGGACTCCTCCACTGGTGAAACAGTGAAACTGAACCTGCACCAACTTATAAATTTACTCAAAAGATGTCACTACTAAAATATGATGTATTTTTGTTATTGTGAAGTTTCCTGGACTGACTGTATTTCTACTTGTTTTGTTTGCCATTCATCAAGAAATTTGGACATTCTTCCATAGATGCCACTGCTAAAAACTATGCTCATGCACCCTGGTGCGAAGTGAAAGAACTTTTGATTTAAAGAAGTTTTGTATTCATAAGTTTTTTTACTAATTGATGTTCATTATTTTTGGGTTGGCAATATTTATCTTTTCTTTCCGCCAGTTTCGAATCCAACCAATCAATAATTTCTGTAATTAATTTTCTACCAATCACAGTCTTCTTCTTCTTCTTCTTCTTCGATTTTGAGTGTAACTTTTAAATTAACAAATAAAATTGTGAGGGTGTGGCTAGTTTAATCTTGAATGGTCTCGAACTTTCCCCGAGGGTTTATAAACAGCGAATTTTCACGTTTAGTGGCCAATTGATCGTCTTCTTGCTGAGTGTGTGTGTCAAGCAGGAGGCGGGAGGCCTCTTCTTCAGCTGCTAGAACTTCTATAAGGTAATGGCCACATAACATCTGTATATCTTGCTAGCTCCGCAGTTTAACCCGGGGGAAAGGTCCGAAATCGTTAACCATGTAACCTTCTTTTCTAAAAATGTAACCTTCCTTTCTAAAAATGTAACCTTCTGCCGTCTAATGTAATAACTTCAGTAAATCTTCAACTGTAAATCGGGGGTAGAGAGTGATGTACCCTCTCGAGCTCCCCTTCTTCTTGGTTTGAGGTGCCACGTTTTTGTAATCTTTCGTTTCTGCCATGTATTAAAGTTATTTCTAAACGAGTCACCTCAGTAGTTTGGGAATAGCCCCTGTTTCATCGGGCTAGTGCTCTTTACGTTTTAAGAGTTCATATCTAGGAGTGCAAGTACACGCCTCCATTCAATTTGGGTTTCGGATTTACTTAACCTGTTCTTTTCCGCAAAGGCCCAATAGGTTGGGTATTTGTAAGTTGTGCCTTGATGGCGAGTAATTGTAATTTTCGGACATTGCCTTGAATAGGCTAGAAGAAACTGAGAGCCTGTTAGCTCTTTTTCAAAGTAAGATTTCGGAATGCCTCTGGAAGGCTAGGTGTTGTAATGTTGGGAGCAAGTGCTCCATGAATTAGTGGGATTTCTGCCCTTGAGTAAGTTTGTGTTTTTTGTAAACTTGAGCTTGTAACTCAGGAAATATAAAGCTAGGTGTTTAAAGCCCAAGGTGTTAAGATTCTGAATCTTAGATTTTTTTACCAATCTTATTTAACGTTTGCTACTTGTAAAAATTGTCAGTTTTGATGTCTGAAAACATAACCTTCACTTTAAGTTTTAAATTCTATTCTTGACATTGTAGTTAGACTCATTCATCCCGGCACCTTCTTTCACCTCTGCGGTTCATAAATACCCCGGAACAATACCTATTCCCAAGAAATCCAGTGCTAACAAGTGTGGAGATTACCGCATCATTAGTTTAGTATCTCACGCCTGCAACGAAGGCAGGTGATGCAGGAAATATTAGATTAGGAAATGAAGTCTCAAAGGAAGGAGATGAATATTTTTTTTGGGTAGTAAAGTAACTAACGATGGTAGAAGTAAGGGGGACGTAAAATGCAGACTAGCACAAGCAAGGATGAGCTTTCTTAAGAAAAGGAATTTGCTCACTTCTAACATTGATATAGGAATTAGAAAGATGTTTTAGAGACTTTCGTGTGGAGCGTGGCATGGTATAGAAGTGAAACATGGACGATAACTAGCTCAGAAAGAAAGTGAATAGAAGCTTTTGAAATGTGGTGTTACAGAAGAATGCTGAAGGTGAGATGTGTAGATCGAATCACCAATGAAGAGATACCGAATCGAATAGGTGAGAGGAGATCGATTTGGCTAAATTTGACGAGAAGAAGAGATAGAATGATAGGACACATCTTAAGACACCCAGGACTTGTTCAGTTGGTTTTTGAAGGAAGTGTAGGTGGTAGGAATGGTAGGGGTAGACCAAGGTATGAATATGACAAGCAGATTAGAGCAGATGTAGGATGCAATAGTTACGTAGAAATGAAAAGGTTAGCACAGGATAGGGTGGCATGGAGAGCTGCATCGAACCAGCCTATGGATGTTGAGTCAAACAACAGTCACAGCAACTTGTCTAAGATGGCCGACATGTGGGAAGGAAGCGGCCGTGGCCTTAAGTTAGGTACCATCCCGGCATTCGCCTGGAGGAGAAGTGGGAAACCACGGAAAACCACTTCGAGGATGGCTGAGGTGGGAATCGAACCCACCTCTACTCAGTTGACCTCTCGAGGCTGAGTGGACCCCGTTCCAGCCCTCGTACCACTTTTCAAATTTCGTGGCAGAGCCGGGAATCGAACCCGGGCCTCCGGGGGTGGCAGCTAATCACGCTAACCACTACACCACAGAGGCGGCAGGTTAATTTTAAAGTTGTCAAAAATTATGTCACGTTACTCCTTGACAACTTTCAGCACAGCCAGTTTCTTGCAATAACCTTTCTTTCCCATGATAAAAACTTCAACGGTATCACAATTAGTCAAAAGTAAAGCATTAGAATCATAGTGTAGCGTATTAGGCCTATACAGTTTGCTCATGGAATAAACTCGAACGGATCACTCATTCGCAAAGACTTCTCACTTTGCGAAGAAATTGAGAAGTACAACCTAGATTATGATGGGACAGAAAGACTTTGCACTTTGCAAGAATTTAAAAGTGCAAAGTGCAATGTTGCAAAGTTGCAAATTTGCAAAGTTTGTTCGTGGAACAGGCCGCTGGTCCCACACTTTGCAAGTGTGCGGGGTGCGGGAGGAGCCTGGAAGGATGATATCGGCTTGAAAGGGGAAGGATGAGCGCAAGCGGGTGTAAGTGCTGAACGGCGGAGCCCTCAGCACATCGCCAAAACTTTGCAATGTACCTAGGCTTTTCCCCCCACGTCTTATATTAACTGTTATTAGAGATTCCAAAACATTTTACAAAACAATGAATTCTATTTTAGTGACTATTTAAACAATTCAGTTCTATAAAGAAGCTAAAATAAAGATTCAAAGTGTAATCATAACGTGACGGCACTATTTGTACTGTGATCAAATTATTAAATACGTTGTCATGCTGAAATTTGAGCAGGGAGAGAATAATTCTTGAGTGCACTGTTTATTTGTTTTCATGAATGTTGTTATTATCACTTGTGATTGTGATCAGTGAAAGAATGCAGTGCTATTGTAGTCGGGATTGCATTAGCTGTTAGCCTGTTAATGTGTGTACATAAATGCCATTGTAGTGTACTTAATTCATTAATTAATGTTGTAATGCAAGCAGATTTCTATTCAGCTAGTGCCATCTGATTATTATTATTATTATTATTATTATTATTATTATTATTATTATTATTATTATTATTATTATTATTATTATTATTATTATTATTGTTAATCTAAAAGCATCGTGGTGCTGGTCAGTGAAAAGTCGACCGATTGGGGAGGGGAAAGAGTAAAATGTCATGAACCGCCACTGCTCGGCAGTTCTCCGATGTTCCTCTGTGGGGGTTTTGATGGAGAGCTGTTCAATATTGAAGCTTCTATGAGCAAGGGGTGTATTTCTGGAACGGAGCCGATTTATTGTCAACTATGGAATGTCATCGTGAATCGGAAGTTGGGGATTGTTCACTATAACAGTCAGCTACTGTGAGGGATGCATTTCAATTTGACGCATTCTGCGAATCAATTTTGACGTTCCATTTTAGTCAAACAGATGGCCGAGTGAACCAGATTGAACCCATGACCTTTGTGTACCAAATAATTATTGTCGTAAAGTTACCACATGAGGCCCCATATTCATCTTAATGAGAAGCTCGAATATATATTCATCTCGCAGAGGCGACACGAGGCAGGAAGGTTGCCACCACGGTAGCTAAAAGTGAGACGGTAGATGTCACGCGCAGCCGGCCAGGAGCGTGTGACGTCAGCGGACCGTGGACCGTCTGCCAGGTGCTGTTACTACAAATCAGTGTACGGAGCGCCCGGCGTTTACGTAGTAATATAATTTTTTCACACGAAAACCGCTAAGATATTGCAAAAAGTATTATTTTTGTTATTTTGTTTGTGTGCTTTCGTAAATATTGCAGACCTACTTTAAAACCCAGAATCGTTTAAAAATCATGTTTAAATGCTTCATTACAGCGGAAATGTTAGTATTTACAGTTCCCAATTACTGTACTTGAATGAATTTAACATAAGTACCCTATACGCGTACAGATAAAATAAACCAAAGCTTAACAATCAAAAAATGATATTAACCGAAAAAGTCTAAATAAAATACACAAGATTAAATACTGCATGTTTTTACTTTTCCTGAAAATAGTAAATACTGCACTAACGTTATAGCTTTTCTTATTACTAGCAAAAATCAGTAATAATAATAATAATAATAATAATAATAATAATAATAATAATAATAATAATAATAATAATAGCAATAAGTCTGTACAACAAAAATAACATTTCTACTAATTTAGGCTTACCTTTCAGGACTTAATTTTGTTCATTTTCTTCGATTTTTTCCCTGCAGCGTCAGCATGCGCATTCGTAGTCCAGCTTTCATTCACTGACCTCTTGAGTGCTCTCTTTTTATTCAGTTCATTCATTATTTCATTCTAATAAATGAACGAGTTCTCACAAAACACGTAACAGCCAAGTCGTCGACTTCACTATACTTAGGTCTGATGATATTTATCAGTTCATTCATCACTCTTGGGCACTTCCTTTGGCCATTTCCGTGGAACCTTTGAAAATCTTTTTCTAGTTCGCAAACGGTGTCGAACCACTGGGAGATGGGTTCGTTAGGCCTCCTATAGACGAAGTCGAGATCCTGTCAGGGTTCCAGCTTTTCCTCCGTAGATGAAGCTAGTGGTGATTCCTTCTTTTGTAACTCGGTATGCAATATACCCCGCCAACATTTTCAATAAGTCCTTATCTTCATTATGTAAGCAATCTTCGAGATTGTGCTGATCATTAAACTGATCTATTAATGAGTCAACTATAGAATTGAAGTCTTCATACTCTGAATCATAAATTTCCAAGTTAGTTTCGACTGATTCTATGGTGTCATTAGTAACAGCACAGTCTACTTGGTTGAGGACATCTACAGTTAATGTTTCACACTCTTTCCCTGTTGCAGTTTTCAGATTTAATTATGGCATATGCGGTTTTGCTCAGTAATAGGTACTTTATTCTCTGGGTAACTGTTGTGGGCAGCGAGTGGTCATATAAAATATACGATATAGCCTTAGCCACAGTGCCAGAGATAAGTTCAGCAGCTTTTCTTACGTTTTGTCGTTCACTAACAATTACTAGTAAATGTTGTTCTGTTATTTTATGAGTGTACTTTAAGTCCCCAATTTTCTGGTATTGTACTAAGTCCACAAAAATGTCTTGCTTGAGTGCTTGAGTGAAATCACTGACACCAAAGATATTATAGACTGATATTTACGCGCCGAACAATGTGTAGTGTAATGGGAGGGACGGGCCAGTGACGTCACGACCACAACAGTCCACTGCACATCCGTCTCGTGACACCTACCGTCTCTCTTCTAGCTACCGTGGTTGCCACCGTCTTTCTCACGCTATGAGATGTGACGTAACCCACACGTGTCGAAGGTGGCTGGATACAGAATAAAGTGTTGATTAAGTAAATATATACACTGACTGACAGAGCAAATGCAACACCAAGAAGGAGTGGTTCGAAAGGGATGAAAGTTGGGGAAAAAACAGAGACGGCACGGACGAATAATTGATGTTTATTTCAAACCGATATGCAGGTTACACAATGCACACGGCATCGACTCAGTAGGATGTAGGACCACCGCGAGCGGCGATGCACGCAGAAACACGTTGAGGTACAGAGTCAATAAGAGTGCGGATGGTGTTCTGAGGGATAGTTCTCCATTCTCTGTCAACCATTTGCCACAGTTGGTCGTCCGTACGAGGCTGGGGCAGTGTTTGCAAACGGCGTCCAATGAGATCCCACACGTGTTCGATTGGTGAGAGATCCGGAGAGTACGCTGGCCACGGAAGCATCTGTACACCTCGTAGAGCCTGTTGGGAGATGCGAGCAGTGTGTGGGCGGGCATTATCTTGCTGAAACAGAGCATTGGGCAGCCCCTGAAGGTACGGGAGTGCCACCGGCCGCAGCACATGCTGCACGTAGCGGTGGGCATTTAACGTGCCTTGAATACGCACTAGAGGTGACGTGGAATCATACGCAATAGCGCCCCAAACCATGATGCCGCGTTGTCTAGCGGTAGGGCGCTCCACAGTTACTGCCGGATTTGACCTTTCTCCACGCCGACGCCACACTCGTCTGCGGTGACTATCACTGACAGAACAGAAGCGTGACTCATCGGAGAACACGACGTTCCGCCATTCCCTCATCCAAGTCGCTCTAGCCCGGCACCATGCCAGGCGTGCACGTCTATGCTGTGGAGTCAATGGTAGTCTTCTGAGCGGACCCCGGGAGTGCAGGCCTCCTTCAACCAATCGACGGGAAATTGTTCTGGTCGATATTGGAACAGTCAGGGTGTCTTGCACATGCTGAAGAATGGCGGTTGACATGGCGTGCGGGGCTGCCACCGCTTGGCGGCGGATGCGCCGATCCTCGCGTGCTGACGTCACTCGGGCTGCGCCTGGACCCCTCGCACGTGCTACATGTCCCTGCGCCAACCATCTTCGCCACAGGCGCTGCACCGTGGACACATCCCTATGGGTATCGGCTGCGATTTGACGAAGCGACCAACCTGCCCTTCTCAGCCCGATCACCATACCCCTCGTAAAGTCGCTGTCTGCTGGAAATGCCTCCGTTGATGGCGGCCTGGCATTCTTAGCTATACACGTGTCCTGTGACACACGTAAACACGTTCTACAATGACTGTCGGCTGAGAAATCACGGTACGAAGTGGGCCATTCGCCAACGCCGTGTCCCATTTATCGTTCGCTACGTGCGCAGCACAGCGGCGCATTTCACATCATGAGCATACCTCAGTGACGTCAGTCTACCCTGCAATTGGCATAAAGTTCTGACCACTCCTTCTTGGTGTTGCATTTGCTCTGTCAGTCAGTGTATATTAAAAGCAATTAGCAGTGAACGTACTGTAATGAGTGCCCTGTAATTATCTGTAAGACAATGGGTCTTTAGTAACACAGATTTGAGATTACTAAGCCGTTTCCGAGAATATTTCATGAAAGACGAGGGTGTCTATTCAACCCACGCCACGTCATCAGAATATAGTGCTTATTAAATGAAGTCATTTTACCAGTCAACGTGGTACGAGATAATTTTAAATGTCACTGGCAATTTAGCAAGTACTTGGTTACGGTAAAAACTGCTTTAAATACATTTCCACAAGGTCTCCAAAAGTACGCAAAATTTCATGGCGGCAAGAAAAATGCCTAAGAGATGGGACGGAAAACTATAAATAAAGGGATGCGCCATCTTGAAAACACCCTACGTTGAATCATTGGAGCTCGTGAGATAAGGTCACACTGTTGAGTAAATTGATCGGCGAGTAATAGACTAAGTCCAGCAAAACGGGCCGATGTGGCTGGGGTAATGTCTTCAAGTGGAGATAGTTTTGTTTCATTACAGTATAAATGATATGTCAAGACCGTCGTCGAAACGACGAAGTAGTATTGGTGAAATTTAAATAATATTGTGTTGTGAAAGAAAATTGATTTCGTGTGCGGGCGACATTCCAAGCATTCGTGTTCGGTCCGCGAAAATATCGAGTGAAGGGTATGTCTTAATTTTTGTGCCTTTATTTTCAGGAAAGAAATATGAATAAAACAAAAATGTGAAACCAGAAGTGTTAAAATGGCTAAATAAATGCCTGAGGGTTGCTGGTGAGCTAACATGGAAGCTGACGTACAGTTAAGGAAGGTGGAAGTGCCACTATCCCCGCCTTTGTATCTCTTTTATGATGTCGCACTTATATATATTTGTAATAGGCATTTATGACGCAGTTTGGTCACCCATTTGTTTCGTGAAATGTCAGAAAATATGACGAAAGGTTATTAGTTTTTCATGCTTGGATAAATGTTATAAATTATTACGAGTGCCGTGTAATGTGTTGTAAATTGTCAATAATGAGGGTTACGAAGCGATATAACTTCCAAAGTAGATCGTCTTTTCCGTGAATTTATTTCCTGTATTTGTGGTGACAAGTTAAGATTTTTTATCTGACGTAAAATTTTTCTGTTTGAATTATGACGGAAGTGGTGCAAGAAATCTGTGGTTACCCAGTTTCAATCGGGTGTAGGCGCGCTGTCGTGTTGAGCAATGTAGATCGGTGGATACCTGTCACGAAGGGAATGCTATTTCTATGTCCGTTTAAACTGTGTCTGATTGACAATAAATAATAGTAAAGTTTGTCAGTCATTTTTGTGAAACCTAGTTCTGAAATACGAGGTCACGTTATGTGAAGATGTTCGTTATTAGAGTATTTGTGTGTAATTATGCGTTGTGGATTTTAAGGATTGTTATTCCATTCTTTTTGTCATTGAAATTTGTCTTGTTTGAGGCAAGAGGTTTTAAGTCTTGTTATATATGAGTTGAGGTAGGATTTTGCGAATCAGGTGATTGGAAGCCTGTAATTATCCCGGGAGATTCTGTATGAACCCGAGGACGATATTTGTATAATGTTTGAGATGAAAATCGTGAGGGAATCCACGTAAGTGTAAGTTTGAGACGTGTATAATTATTGAATGACATCTTAAGTAAATCTCTGTGCGTAATTTGTTTGGTCCAGGAATGTCGTATTTGTAATTTTATTAGCGTAAACGTAGATTTCATTCTTTTGAGACCAGTTAAGCGTGCAAATGTAGGACAGGTGTTTTCAATGAAAGCTATGACAGCGAAGTGTAGCTTGTTCCGCTAGACCAGCTGATCGGATGGGTCGCCGCTGGGGAGTAACGGTATCCGTGCAGTCTTTTAACGTGTTGAAAATTACATTATATTCTTTAGAATGGAGAACTAATGCAAGAACTAGTTGAAATTTTCATCCATGAGTAACGTACGTGTTACTAGATAGCATTCTATAATATTAACTTGTTTAACCGAGATCTGAAAGTATACTGTATTTGAAATCACGGAAATTAGACTATAACGAGCGAAGTCAACCATTTTCACGGTGTCCAAAATAGTAATTATTGACTTATTTTTGAGGGGTGCACAAAGCCTTATTTAAATGTCATGATGGGATGTGATATAGTATTTGGATTACATTTTACGTCGAGTTACTTACGCGGATTTTAGTACTTAATAATTAGGGTTATTCAAGTGTTAATAATTGCTAGTGTTAGATTAAACTTATGGTGTGATGTCATGAAACAAGTTATGATACTGGAAATAAATGATGTAAATTTTCTTCCAGCTGCACGATACCAAGCGACGATAAACATTATAAAAGAATTATAAAAGATAATTACGTCAGAAGTTTAGTAGGGATTTGTTAAAGAAACCATTCGTCCGTGGAGGTAGAATTTCCTGTTAATTACGATTTATAAAATCATTTCAATTCATTAAATTATTAAATTATTAAATTATTAAATTATTAAATTATTAAATTAATAAATTATTAAACTCAGTGGAAACCGTATTTGTGAAATAACTTAAAACCAAGTGAATAACTTGAAGATGTATTCTGAAAAATCTTAGTTTATTTTGCTAGGAAAGTTCAATTATTAACGTAACGCTTAAGGGGGCATGTCCGAATATAATGGATTTTACTGCCGCAAAGCATTGTGAGCATTTTTGTTGTTGTATTATTTGACTTTGATTGACTGAGCATTAAATGTGCTGGGATTAGTAAAGTGGCAACCTTGGTCATCAACCGATGTAACTTAATTGTGTTTAGCCTTCAGCTTAGAAACTTTGATGGTCATGCGGTCATTAACCTCAGTGACTTAGATTAAGGCCATACGCCATTATAGCATCATTTTCCTTGCGGTCATCATCCACAATGACTTTAAAGTAAATTAGAAGGTTAGATGTCGGTTCATGACATAGTCGCAGGTCACATCGATTCAGTTAAGGGTCAATGCCGTACAACCACTGTGTGGCACACACCGATTGAACTGCCTTAATTATACCAAGAGTCCAGAGTTCGTGTTACGAGGGCTGGACCATCACGAATCATTGTGATGGTACATGTAGTCTCACATGGAAGCCGAATGTAAGGATTTCCAGACTTTCTTTTCTTCATTCTTAATTTGTGACAATGGTAAGGATGCCCATCAGGCAGTTAAGTCAAAGCTTCTCAAACCGGTATACCTGTCCTCTGCGTTGTAATTATTGTTGCATGGATTGGACAAGATGATTTCAAATTATAATGATGTTTTCTAAATTTCTATCATTACTGTACTTCTTTAAAAAACACAAATTTCTAGTGTTGATCTTTCATTCAAGTAGCTAGATTAGATATACTGAAACCCGCCTTTAACTCAGCAAGTGACGAAGAACCCGTAACGACCCATGCTAATTGCTGATAGGTAAGGAAGGTAGGTATCCTTTATGGACCACCAAGGGTTCAAGATCTCAGTTTTCATTAATGTTGTGATATAAACTCCAAATGTATCATCAGAAATGATGTGTCTGACTGCCTTTGCCGAGAAGCAGACACTCTACCAATGAGCTTCTTTAGAACGAGTAATGCAGGAAAGGAAACAATGTAGTGATATTTATCAATTTTATTCGATCTTAAATTAATTTGTACACATAATTTCAAATTATATTAATAATGCTGTTATTTATTAAATAATTAAGAATATGTTTGTAGATTATGTTAATAATTGAAAGCGTGTTGTCCTCCACTGCAGACCCAAGTGACGACTTTTGTCATGAATACGAATATGTGAATGAGGGAAGAGGAGGCAATAGGAAAAAGAGGACATGGGAGGATAAACAAGGATTCATCCTCTCGGAGAATGCTGCTTAAGGAACCAATCTGCTCATTAAGACCCAGTTTCCACGTTTCACGTCGATAGCCACCGCAGTGGGCATTCCTTGAACAGCGACGCTACGAGGAGATCAAATGTGGTGCTCAAGATCGAGCGCAACTACCGGACTATTGCTCCACAGGTGTAAATAAAAATATTAGCAAAACTTCAGATATGGATTCTTGATATATAGAGACGAAATAAAGGTTATATGAACATGCCGGGTATCCGCGTTATACAGGCCTGAAATCAGTACCTTTTTTGAGAATGAGTAGGGTGAATGATGAAGGCTTGTGCAGTACTAATGACAAGTACATTTCTCTAGACATGAGCAATCCGACTGCTTTCGCTATATACTGTATAAAAAATCTCTGAATAACGAAAGACTGGGCAATGGGATGAGGACTGAATCTCACAATATTCATCCTAAATCAAATGGACGTAATCCTACAGCCGTGATTCATCTGGTGGGAGGTTCCATGGTGAATGTTTTATTATTAACTTTCAAAGGGAAGGTGGAAGTAGCGTATTGTATTCGTGTTAGAATTTGAGCTCTGCTTTTTTGGCAGTGCACGAGACACATAACTGCGACTTAAGATGTCTTGGTATGACGGTGGCAGACCTTGTCTAAACGTTACTTGGTCCGTTTGTTAAAGATTTGGTTTGATCACTTTTGTCACGGCCAGTGACCTCCGGACTAAATGAGACCACTGTCAAAAAATGGTATTGTATATCCTTTCCTGTAGTAAAGAATAACTTCGGAAAGGACAAAATCTGACAGAAGACGTCTTTTATTTTTCTTTCGTTTCTCCAACACTCGCAGCCGCATTAAGCTATGTTGGAGAAACAAATTCAGGACAATAAACGAATTACCTCCTTGTTGTGCGCTATTTTCATTTGTCGAATATTGTCACTCCACAATGGACTTACACAGCATATTTCACTTGCATTGTTTCAATTGGAAAAAACACACAAAAAAACAGACATTATAAAAAAATTTGCAAGCAATTTCCTTTCCTAAATCTTTTTAAAAGGTTCCAAATATAGGATTAATAGTGAATGTCAGAAAATAACATAACGATACCAAGTTTTACAAAAACAACCAACACATACGTTACAACCTGCAGTCTCGAGAAAGAAGACTAAATTAGTGATATAGCAAAGGAAATATGCTCTCAGAGCAAAGACAATGAGCCAGCAAAAATATTGGTTGTCAATGAAGTGAAGAACAAACTCCACTGTTATCAGTATAACAATTACACGAGGCAAGGTACGAGAAGAAATTGAACAATACCTGAATGCACGGAAGGGAATTGTTGGTGAATAAAGCAAGCTACAACAATGAAGTAAAATAATCGAAAATACGGTGTTTCGATTAATGAAAGGATATTCCATCGAAGACAAGAAAGAACTAAATAAATAAGACAACTTACTATATTTTCTATAAACGAAAGGATTTTACGAAATAGTCGAAAAGGGAAGAAGAGGAAATTGCTTGGTGGGAATTTTCTTCTCTAACAAGAAGGTATCTGTGTTCGTCTTTAAATAAGCAGTGGTTCTTGGTACGTTTCATCGGCCTTCCTTGTACACATTACAAAGTAGAGGAACTCATCGTCGTGGATCTACTTTTTCCTTTTTTCTCAAATACTCATTCTTTTCTAGAGGTGATACCAACATCTCTGCGTATCGGCTGCTACTGCTCGGTCTATAGCGGCACTCAGAGCGTCCAGCAATGCTTTCAATTTCAATTCTTGGTGTCTCGTCAGAGAGCCACTTCGCGACCGGAAGAGTACTCACACTGAGTGAATCATCTCACCTAACTCCTCATCCACTCCTTCACCATCCACACCGTCATTATCCTTAATTCTTTCGTACTTATTCCACAGAAATGCCTTTTGATATTTAAAACCATAGTGTTTTTATCCTAGTACAGTTCCTTGCTTCAACGTAGAAGCATTATCCAAAGTGCCTTGGGAACGCGACACGTCCGAGTGGCGATACAGGTACCTGTGTTCGTCTTAAAACCACGCACAATACACCACATTACCAAAGAATGCTTCCCTCCACGTGTGGGAGGGCTTCCAAGTACAGACCTCAAGACATCGTTAAGAGGGAAGAACAAGAAGAAGTGCTCTCATTCCAGCTGTACATGAACAGAAATTCATAATTACCCACACTCTCCATTTGAACACATTTACTGATATTCAGATTCTGTCCAGTAGTTCAGTCTTACCAAGACACTGTTGAGTAACCTGCAAAGTGACGTGGGGGAAATTATCACTACATTGTGGTGAGGTTGTAGGTGATGTAGAAGTTCTTCACAGGCATAGACTGCAGTGTTCCCAGGCTCTCATATGATGGTGACATGTCTCGTGAAGTTTATTCTGATGGCTGAGTGTATTTGTATCGCGGGAAGTTACTACGCCCAATGATAGGAATTCAAATTACTGTGACGTGGACCTAAGAGAGAGAGGTCACCATATCCTCCAACGTAAGAGGGGTACAAGTTGTTGCCCCACTTCCCAAGGTAGATGGGGTTGCCACTGTAGAGTCCTCGTTGGTGAATGTACCGCAGCGCCACACGCGGTTCCGCACCAGGGCCATTGGGGCTGAACTTCCTTTGTCCTGCTGCATGGGCACGACAACAAGAACATTTTCCACAGCCTTTGGACGGGAGGTGATAGCGATGGTGATTCCTCCTTGCTGGAGTCTTCTTAGAACGGTGTGAACGTCCATATTTGGGGTGTGACCGATGACGTTTCCTGTGCTTCCTGCACCCGTAATGACCCAGAATGTACTCCTCGTCCACAGGCAGCACAGTACTGTGCCAGACCACGTCTGGTGAGTGTACAATCCTCTTCCATTGCACGATATCTAAAGATGTTGTGTTCAGCACCTCTATGCCAGGAGAGACGGCGCTCTGGATTTCTCTCACCTGCAATCAAAGGAGAAAAATGTTTACTGTCGTACCTTTAAGAGCAGCTGGACGTGAATAAAATATGTGACCCCTTGTGCGTGAAGGGACACGAAGTAGGCAATTAGAATTTTTATAGGAGAGCTGAGTGAAACTGTCCGGGGTGTACAAATTGTATTTCTATGTGACTTCTAGCGCTACCTGTGGGTCTTCTTAACAAACTAAGTTACACAGCAGTTCTTGTCCTCACTACTCGATATCACGAAAAGTTTATACAGTTGGTAAGAAAATGACTGAAAGCTGTAATTTTGTTCTTAAAAAATACAATTTTCTTGATAGAATCAATCAATCAATCAATCAATCAATCAATCAATCAATCTACGTATTGTACGTAGAATCATGCACTCTTATTCAAAATGCCAATTTTTGAACTATAGAAATTTAAAAAACGAAAAATCTGACTTTAGGCCCTTCTCCAAGCAACAGGTGTCCGACTCGTTGGCTGAATGGTCAGCGTCCTGACCTTCGGTTCAGAGGGTCCCGGGTTCGATTCCCGGCCGGGTCGGGGAATTTAACCTTAATTGGTTAATTCCAATGGCCCGGGGGCTGGGTGTTTGTGCTGTCCCCAACATCCCTGCAACTCAAACACCACACATAACACTGTCCTCCACCACAATAACACGCAGTTATCTACACATGGCAGATGCCGCCCACCCTCATCGGAGGGTCTGCCGTACAAGGGCTGCACTCGGCTAGAAATAGCCACATGAAATTATTATTATTAAGCAACAGGTTACATATGTGTCAAACATTACATTAGATTCACTTCTCCCAGAGCTCAGCACACTGTTCAAATTGCCTAACAGCTACTTGCGATAATATAAGTATCTCGCCACTTAAAACCAACGCATTTTTAAGGGGAAATTAGTTGCTTTTTGAAATCACAAATTCATGAGGTAAAATACTTTCTGGATACCCTTGTAGGTATTAATGTTACATAAAAAGAGTTATGTTCCATAAAATATTCTAGCGAAAGTTGTGACAGAAATTTCAAACTGAGATTTGTTGTAATCACATCTCTGTCAATGAACTAAGAGGACAAATAGTGCCCTGAATACGAACCTAAAACCTGGGCTTTGAAACGTGCAGCTTTCACCTCTTTATGCACAGTACTTCATCAGGAGATAAACGTGCAGCTTTCACCTCTTTATGCGCAGTACTTCATCAGGAGATAAACGTGCAGCTTTCACCTCTTTATGCACAGTACTTCATCAACGCGTTCTGTTTTCATTATGAAAAGCTCACTCGAGGCAGGATACATTGTGCAGCTGTTGAACCCGTTCTTGATGGCTTACTACTGGCGGAAGGGTGGGTGGCAGTCTGAGAACATTTCTTCCAGCAGGAGTCAAGAAGCATACCAGTGGCTATGTACTATGGTGTCTCACTTTTGACGTTGACAGTGTAATTGCTGTAAGTGTGTGTGTGTTTTTTAAGATCTCGGCGAAAATGAAAATGAACCCTGTTGTGATAAGAATTGAACAGATAGTTACAGTAGATAAAAATGGCAGGCTGCCGGTATCTCGACAGAATCTGACTTGTCCAACATTTATAAATGCATAACTATGAAGAAAACCGAGATAGATAAATATTACCCATCAAGGTGCTGAAGGAACACCGTTTATCGAACAAAGCGGCGAATCTACACCTACTGATAATGGTCATCAAGCGTCAGCGTGATGTAACTGCTCGATTTCCGATCTTATAAATACAAATAAATTGATACCAGCAAACTTGAGGCATTTGAAATGCGTTGCTTAAGACAAAGGCGTAAAATGGACAGCAAAAAGAATGAATTCCTCTAACAAAAGATGGAGCAGAGAAAACCACTGCTGGGGCCATATCCCACAACACTCTCTCTACATTACTAGAAGGAAGGCCGAGGGAAGCGTTTATAAAACAGATTGTGTATTTAAATAGAACATATTTTGAAAGTGTCATCCGAAATGGCTGTTAGGATTAAGGGCTTTCCCTACTTATTTAGTATAGTTTAGTAAAGTTAATAGTTAGGTTAAGCGGAAGGAACTAAATTAAGAATAGACAGCCAACTATTAATGACCAAATTCACAAAATTCTTAAAAATAGGTTAATTAAAGTATAGACGCTAAAATGTTCAACCATCAGCGATACATTAGGAAACATCCAAGGAATGAATCGCCAAATAGCAAAGAGCTTAAAAAATCACCTGGTACAGATACAAACAATTAAATCGGATAATATTAGTTGTACTCATGTCTGATAAAGTGTTTACTGTAAATGCTATAATAATAATAATAATAATAATAATAATAATAATAATAATAATAATAATAATAATAATAATAATAATAATAATAATAATAATAATAATAATAATAATAATAATAATAATAATAATAATAATAATAATAATAATAATAATAATAATAAATGTATTCATGATTTTAGATTTTTATTACGAAGTCCAGTGAGGATAATTGTCGAAGTGAGAAGGAAGAACAAGAAGCGTCAGGGAGTAAGGGCTTGAAGCCGATAAGGTATAATGTGGACATGGCGAAAAATGGAAAAGTGGGGAATGAAGAAGTGTCAAGGAGACTTGGAGAGGAAAGAAGCGTCGTGAAGAATAGAAAAAATGAAGTGGACAGGACACAATTTAAGAAGGAGATTTCAGATACCGGGAAAGAGAGTCAGAGGAATAAGGATATAGCAGAAGTTAGACGAAGTAAGTAGAACGGAAGAAAATGGGGAAGGAGGAGGATGGACGACGGTCAAGAGGAAACAGTACAGACCACTTACCAAGTCAGTGGCGCGGTACAAGAGACATCCCACCAGGAGAGCGAGGTAGTGGCTGGCCGTTGTCTTCATGGTGACTGCCTACTGATGCGAAGACACTCCAGACTTAAATAGGAGCATCGCACTGTCACCTGTGAATCACACGCTGATAAGTTACACGTGCAGGATAGGAGAAGCGTGCGATACTCGGCCCTTGTGAGCTTCGAATCCACCACCTCCGGAGTGCATTCCATTCTTTACTTTGCTATCTCGTGGAGTAAAGCGGAACGTCTAAATTGGATCGGATGCACTGCAAATAACGTGAAATCAAACTGTTTGCTCTCGGCAGCTCAGATCATACGATTAAAACTTTCTTTTGCTAGTGACTTTACGTCGCACCGACACAGATAGATCTTATGGCGATGATGGGATAGGAAAGGCCTAGGAGTTGGAAGGAAGCGGCCGTGGCAACTAAGGTACAGCCCTAGCATTTGCCTGGTGTGGAAATGGGAAACGACGGAAAACCATCTTCAAGGCTTCCGACAGTGGGATTCGAACCCATTATCTCCCGGATGCAAGCTCACAGCCGCGTGCCCCTAACCCCACGGCCAACTCTCCCGGTTCGATTACTATTATTATTATTATTCCGACTTGTTGGCTGAACGGTCAGCTTACTGGCCTTCGGTTCAGAGGGTCCCGGGTTCGATTATGGGCTGGCTCGGGGATTTTAACCTTAATTGGTTAATTCCTACGGCACGGGGGCTAGGTGTATGTGTTGTCTTCATCATCATTTCATCCTCATCACGACACGCAGGTCGCCTACGGGAGTCAAATAGAAAGACCTACACCTGGCGAGACGAACCCGTCCAGGGATATCCTGGTACTAAAAGCCATACGACATTTCATTTATTATTATTATTATTATTATTATTATTATTATTATTATTATTATTATTATTATTATTATTATTATTATTATTATTGATGTTGTTCCAAGTCTCTGTGAATTAACTCAACAAACCTTTATTTGTAACTAGCTCAGTGACACCGTTACATCCTAGCATAAAGAACCGAGTCCAGTCACAACGACCTTATCACTCTCTACTTCTCATTACTCGCCTTATATGACCGCACCACCGAAGCCGGTTTACAGTATTCGTCATGTTGATTCGAGGTCGGGGATGCAGTGCGCATGCCCTTCCTGACGACAAGGAACTAATGATGGTGGGTAAGGAGGTGCATACATGTCCCGGTGTTTATCTGCAATTGTAAATGGGAGACAATAGAAAACAATGCTCAGAACTGCCGACGGTGGAATTCGAACTCACGTTTCTCCCGAATGCAGAGCTTGCATGTTATGCTCGGTTGTTGGTATTTCATTTCGGCGCACTGTAGACTACTCCTGCTTTCCTCTCACCAGATGCTGTAGTTTTTCGCTAAAACCTTCAAGTTGATAATCCTCCACTTCTTTATTCCACATCTCTTTCGCTTTGATCTCCACTTTCCCCCATGACCTTTCTTTTCCCATTTTCTGGTCGCCTCTCGTTTGGTGATGTAATCATTCTTCTGTTCTGTCCCAGGATTTTCCTGAAGACTTTTTTTCTCTAGTTCTTGTATAGGCATTCTGGACCGGATTGTCCTTGTGGTCTCTCTAACTCTGTCCGCTAGTCCTAATTTACACTGACTGACAGAGCAAATGCAACACCAAGAAGGAGTGGTTCGAAAGGGATGAAAGTTGGGGAAAAAACAGAGACGGCACGGACGAATAATTGATGTTTATTTCAAACCGATATGCAGGTTACACAATGCGCAGGGCATCGACTCAGTAGGATGTAGGACCACCGCGAGCGGCGATGCACGCAGAAACACGTCGAGGTACAGAGTCAATAAGAGTGCGGATGGTGTCCTGAGGGATGGTTCTCCATTCTCTGTCAACCATTTGCCACAGTTGGTCGTCCGTACGAGGCTGGGGCAGAGTTTGCAAACGGCGTCCAATGAGATCCCACACGTGTTCGATTGGTGAGAGATCCGGAGAGTACGCTGGCCACGGAAGCATCTGTACACCTCGTAGAGCCTGTTGGGAGATGCGAGCAGTGTGTGGGCGGGCATTATCTTGCTGAAACAGAGCATTGGGCAGCCCCTGAAGGTACGGGAGTGCCACCGGCCGCAGCACATGCTGCACGTAGCGGTGGGCATTTAACGTGCCTTGAATACGCACTAGAGGTGACGTGGAATCATACGCAATAGCGCCCCAAACCATGATGCCGCGTTGTCTAGCGGTAGGGCGCTCCACAGTTACTGCCGGATTTGACCTTTCTCCACGCCGACGCCACACTCGTCTGCGGTGACTATCACTGACAGAACAGAAGCGTGACTCATCGGAGAACACGACGTTCCGCCATTCCCTCATCCAAGTCGCTCTAGCCCGGCACCATGCCAGGCGTGCACGTCTATGCTGTGGAGTCAATGGTAGTCTTCTGAGCGGACCCCGGGAGTGCAGGCCTCCTTCAACCAATCGACGGGAAATTGTTCTGGTCGATATTGGAACAGTCAGGGTGTCTTGCACATGCTGAAGAATGGCGGTTGACGTGGCGTGCGGGGCTGCCACCGCTTGGCGGCGGATGCGCCGATCCTCGCGTGCTGACGTCACTCGGGCTGCGCCTGGACCCCTCGCACGTGCTACATGTCCCTGCGCCAACCATCTTCGCCACAGGCGCTGCACCGTGGACACATCCCTATGGGTATCGGCTGCGATTTGACGAAGCGACCAACCTGCCCTTCTCAGCCCGATCACCATACCCCTCGTAAAGTCGTCTGTCTGCTGGAAATGCCTCCGTTGACGGCGGCCTGGCATTCTTAGCTATACACGTGTCCTGTGGCACACGACAACACGTTCTACAATGACTGTCGGCTGAGAATCACGGTACGAAGTGGGCCATTCGCCAACGCCGTGTCCCATTTATCGTTCGCTACGTGCGCAGCACAGCGGCGCATTTCACATCATGAGCATACCTCAGTGACGTCAGTCTACCCTGCAATTGGCATAAAGTTCTGACCACTCCTTCTTGGTGTTGCATTTGCTCTGTCAGTCAGTGTACTTTCCTTTATCACATCCATTGGGTTGGATGCATTCGTGAGAACATTTACATTCATCTGCTCTCTTCACTTTTAGAAGCCTCGCTTTCTTTTAACATGTTAAACAGAACTGGTGCCTTTGCTGGCAGGACCTAGTGTTTACAGTGCACTATGTCTTCTGGTATGGGCTAGAGCAATTTTGTTACTTTCATTGACCTGTCTCAGCTTTATCCTTAGCTTCGACAAAATGAAAGTGACTGAGGTATGAGTAATGCTAGTAATGCCATTCCTTCTGCAGCCAGTCCCTGCTATGAATGGTGTGAAAATATTGCTCATAGGGTCAGTTGGTGCATGCATTTCAGTGGGCTTGGCAGACTGATGTGTAATAGCAACTTGTGGCTCGGTGAGGAAAGCAACGGGAAACTACCTCACTCCTCATTTCCCTAGTACGCCTCTTCAGTGATGCCTAGGCCATCTATGACAGCTAATGGCGGAACTGTTGAGGATCCAACCAGCCTTCGGGCTGAGGACTAAACATACAAACAGAACTGGTGACAGTTTATATCCCTGCCCAACTTCTGTCTTAATCTCAAACAGCTCTGAAATTACTTCAACAAATGTAAGATTTGGGACAGTCTCCGTTACTATCAGATCGATAATTGACGTCGTTTTTATAGCTGACCCGAATTGTTGAGGGGCGTCTGCCGGTCGCCGACATGACTACATTATTCCTATTTCTCATATTATCGTTACATACGTCTGATAATGAACATCGAACCACCCAGAAGTTAAAGGTGAAACGAAATGAAACTTCACGTGTTGAAACAGTATGTGATGCTTCAGTGATTACAAAACTGAGTCACATTTACAACGAACTTCGCAGTATGAGCCCAGTTATCAGTATTACGTTTCATCCCCTCTGCCCTTGATGCATGCACTGATTAGGTTGGGAAGCGTGTTATCCTCTCCTGAGGAAGGTGGCCCACAACTGTTGTAATTGGTCCTTGATATCCTTGATACTGGCACTGGAACGGAGTAGGACACATCGGGGACAGATCTAGCCACAGGAGTATCTCAATATTACACAGACAGTTCATAGAGACACGTGCCATGTGTGGACGAGCATTGTTCTGTTGAAAAATGGCACCACGGCTCTGTCACATGGGAGGTAACACATGAGGACACAGGACCTGGAGTCATACCTAATGGCTCTCTACACCATAACGCCAGAAATAACACCGCTGTGCCTCCCCAAAACATTGCAAGAATGCGACCTCTCCTCAGATCGCCACCATACTCGTAGACGCTGGTCATCAGGGGTAATGCAGATCCGACATTCATCGCTGAACACATTGCGATGCCATTGACCAGCAGTCCATGCTTCCCGGTCACGGCACCACTCCAAATGCAACCGTTTGTGTTGCGGTGTTAACGGCAGCTTACGCACGGGGCGGTAATTCCCTAGTCGGGCCTTGGGATGACACAGAATGTTCCAGGGAGTCCGTTACTTGTTCTCGGATGCCAGGCGCAGATGTGCTTGGTGCATAATACGGTGATCCTCCCTTGTGATAGTCAAACGTGGTTGATCCGAACCTTGACAACGACTATGCCTGCCCTTACGTTCCCATGCAATCCATCATCGGACCACTTTCACATCCGAATGCCCCACAACTATGGATACTGCACGATTCAACAAGCCCTCCAAATGAAGACCCATACTGAGGCCCATTTCAAACTCTGTGAGGTGCTGATAACGCTGACTCGTCTCTCTCTCCTTTACATTGATCACTCAACATCTGACGCTGTTCACGCCCCTTATATACCCTCACAGCCTTGGCAAAACTGATGCACTCTGGTTGCCGTTCTACCTCTCACAGAGAATTGCAACTCTAATCATTTACATACGTGGCGATGGTGTGTTCGTGTACGAAGTTACATACACACCCGACCATTTCTTGTGGGTGATTCAATTTGTTTGTCAGGCATGCCAATGGTTTTACACTCAGTTGTTTGGAATGGTCTATCGTACCCCAGAGTTCTTGCAATTACATTCTAAACATCAACGTTTCAGACTTGCTGCCCAGTTCTTTATAGATGAAAGGCAATCCATGTTCACAAGAAAGAACATCCCTGAGTAATATAACTTACATTGCTTCCTTGCGCTGGTCGACAATCTAACATTTTCATCCGCTTATTTTTGATTAATCAGTCACACTCACTAATCATACTACAACTCCATAACCAGTGGATGAAACCACGATTTACCGCTTTCGGGCATGATTTTGTTCAATCCTTTCTTTAGAAACAGGCTTACATTCTTGGAATGGGTATAAGGTCTGTAAAAAAGCAAGGTCATAATTGTTGATCGTAAGAACAACAACAGTCTAGATATGCAAGAGACTGGAGGATGTGAATTTGTATATCTAGGCTCCTTATCGTCTAATTGTGGTGGCTCCAAAGTTGAAATAAAACGAAGGGTAGAAATAGAAAATATATAAATGATTCATCTGCGATAATTTCGAAAGGTGATAACAATAAAGAAAAGAAGCTTGTTGAATCTATAGTCTTTTCAGTCTTATTGTATGGTGCAGAGAAGTGAACAACGCGATCGTGCACGAATAGAAAGTTTGAAATGTGGTGTTGGAGGAGAATGTTGACAGCTCATCGCACGAACATGTTGATTGTCAACCAACTTGCAAGGTCTCTCAGCTGATGATACGCTACCTCATGCCTCCAAAGTTAAAGCAAAGTCCAAGGATGGGAGGGGATTGGTCCCTTACTGAAGGCTTTCATGAATGGCTGTGTATGGGTCATGAGATCAAGTGGCAAAACAAACAGGAATAAAAACAAGATCTCTTGTGTCGCATTGAACCAGTTTTATTTGACACAAACGAAACTTGTTGAATCAATAGTCTTTTCAGTCTTATTGTATGGTGGAGAGAAGTGAACAACGTGATCGTGCACGAATAGAAAGTTTGAAATGTGGTGTTGGAGGAGAATGTTGACAGCTCATCGCACGAACATGTCGATTGTCAACCAACTTGCAAGCTTTCTCAGCGGTTGAGTGACATATTAAAAAAAGGCTTTCTTCGACACTTTTCATCATTGATGGCTAATAGTCTTCTCTTGTGATATCCCTTTCTAACCAGTGTGTAATGTGTTGGAGGAAGTAATTAAGCGTTGCATCGGATAGTGAATAATCTTCAGCGAGGCTTATTTCAAAGTATGATGTTAATTCTCTGCATATATTTGTAGTCTCTTTGTTGCTTGTATGTTGGCGGTGCACTTTTTCCTACTTTGTTCTCGTTGTTTCGCTCAGTGATTTTCGTTCACCGTTCTCTAATGGCAGGGTGCATGTTCTTGTTTGAAGGCCTTGTAGATTATGTTCCTTCAGCTTGTCGTCCTTGTTGTGCACACGGTTTGCTGGTAAAATTGGAGAGTGTGTTCCCGTTTTCGAAAATAGCTTTTTATTGTTGGTTTAACGTCATGTACACACCAGCATAGAAAAGTTCGCACTTTAATTGGAATGATTGTGTACCACTGTTATCTGGAACAGCTGCGTCTGTGTGCTGGTCACTGAACGAGACTGGGTTAAACGAAGGAGGTAGTTGACGGGAGATGTCAAGTATAGATATAGGAAAAATTCCACGTAATTTCGAGGTGGACTTGTTGGAGGTGTTCGGATGCATTGCATCCGTCGCATGTTTTTCCTTAACGGCTTGTCAAGATGAGGAATCAGGTTTTTGAGTTTCATCCCGGGGAGGCGGTAAAAGTTGAACCGGCCTTAATGATAGATTTCATTAACTTCGTCATATTTCGTGAAAATTGCTGTAATGATTTCGTTTGGCAGCTCCGATAGGATATAACAAGCGTCGCCTCAGTCCCCGCTACCTCTATAGTTACTAGTATTGTCTCCGCACTGAAAAGCTGAAGTGTATCTGGAGTTTATTTAAGATTTAGTCCATTTTAGCTACAGAATACTGAGTTGGATGGGGCACAGTTGCACAGTTGCACAGCTTCCAGTTGGTCTATGTTGATCTGCAGAGTTTCAGCCACCCAGGCATGTATTTCAGCGGCTGATGGTCTCGTATATTCCCTTTAGAACCTACATTGCAGTGTGTTTTTGGTGATATTCTGCATAATGCCTGTCACTAATTCAATAATTCAGAAGAACTGGTAACGAGTCATTTACATTAATATTAACAGGCTGTGCCTCACTGTCTACATGCACCGCACATCCTGGTGCAATCCAGCTCTCAACAAAGGTAATAATGTCCATTTCGGCTTTTAATTGTTTCACCTCTTCGTTTCCTATCATATATTCACACATCCTAGTCTCCAATCTAGTTACTTTTTATTTTTCTCACTACCTCTAAGACAATGCCTTATCTCGAACTAATCATTTCTTTGCCCATATTGTCCTCATCTGGCTTTCCTTTTTGAACTTGAAGTCCTTTAAAAATCTCGGCACTATGTCTGTCTTATCTCCCTCTGCTAGACCCTGGACGTGGCTCGAACCGGCAGTCAGCTACGCCGACGTCCAAGATTTCCGCAAGCACAGCTGCCTGTTTACTTTCTTTCGTCGACCTTGCAGTGCACTGACCCTCCCTCCCATCTGTAGTTTCACAAGTTGCTGCACAAGCACTACTATTACTCGCAGCAACTCTGCACATTCCTTCTCCTGTCGTACGCATCACACTCTGCTGCTTCTTCTAGCTGCGCTGGTGTCCGATTACCGTCACCAACTATCAACCGCTGTCCTCGTATGAACGCCGTAAGTTCTGAATTTCTTGCTCTTCCTAAATGTAAACGCGGAATTCTGTGCTCCGTGATGGTATCCTTGTCCCTTTCCCTTTTCAACCACATATTTTCTCATTTTAATTTCCTAGTGTTCTTTAAAATTACATTCGCCAACAAATGACTTGACTTAATTGGCTGTTACCTAGCAATCTTGTAGGCTGTGATGTAAGGTATGGATGGATGTCCATGACCGAGAGAAATATTTATGATTTTCACGGAGGGAACGGTGGTTTTTTTAATAGGCCCATCTGTTTCTCAGCCTGATTATGCACTCATCAAATTTAATGTGTTTTCTGCGGATGTGACGGCGTCAAATATGGAGCGGACTGAATTTCCCGACCGGCACTGCCGTTTATGGCAACTTCATTCCTATGTAGAAAATTTCAAAATGATAGGAAGTAGGAAGGTATCCAAAGAAACCACTACTTGTAAAAACGTAGAGGCTGACATTTCTCAACACTCAACAGGAGTTGCGCTCATATTTTAAACAACAAGCACCATCATCATCATCATCAGAAATAGCTTAACACTAGCAAATGTACCCGTGCTTCGCTACGGTATGCTACATTGTATACGGATTTCTCCGTAAATTACAGTACTGTAAAGGCAGTGAGTAAGATTATATTAAATTGAATGTCTCTCAGCGAAGACGCCATACGTTGTTTCCGATGTAAGGTAGGCATTGGGGAAGTTTTGTTGATAATGGCAGGCCACATTCCCTACTGCCAATCAAAGCTGAATTCGGAAGTTTCTACTATAACAGCAGGCTCAGTTGGCAACTGTCATTCACAGTAGAGATGGAGAGATTTCATTATAAAGACAGACCCCTTTTCCTAATGCCAGTCACAATCGAGTTGGGGATATTTGATTATAATCAAGAAACGTAGCGCTATCTAATAAAGCAACAATGAGATACGACAGTAATTTATAGGATCAAAGTTGTAGATCTCTCCAAAACGAACGGCGATTGTACTATCTGTTTTGTGATATGACTTACCCTTTATCCACCAAAGCCAACTGCCGTAGCTGTGTTGAAACACCGGATCCCGTGAGATCTCCGAAGTTAAGCAACATTGGGCGTGGTCAGGAGTTGGATGGGTTGCCACGCGCTGTTGGTGGGGGGTAGGGGAATGGAGGAGCGGAAAGGAACTGGCCACCCTACCGCACGTAAACTCCGGCTCAGGAACACCTCTGCGGAGGTTCGGACCTGCCTTCGGGCAGAATAACCCTTACCTTACCTTAGCCACCAAATATCCCGAAACGAAGGTCTGCACCGTCATTAAAATTGCATTAATATTTCGATATTTTCCGGTGCCAAAAATTATACATTTGAGCAGCTTGGAATTTTTCCTCAAAGTAAAGAGTGTCTAGGTTTCGGGATTTGCACTCGCGTACATACGGAGTAGTTAAGGAAGAAAATAATACAGTTAAGGAATTTGCAATTTATAGAACATAGGATTATAACTGAGGACAGCCGTATAGGACAAATATGTAAATACTAAGTGGGTGTATTGCAAAATAAAATGCCCCTAAGTAAACTGAGATGGTATGAGTTACGGATATGTAACGGAGGAGAAATTTAAGAGCAGGGGTTCTTAGGTACACAGATTAGAAGATGATTTATGGTGTTATTACTTAATCCAAAGAGGCAAGGCAGAGGCAATAAATTAAAGCGGAAAACAGAAGTTGAATAGAAATTCAGTAACAATTATAGCAAATGCCAGAAAAAATCTTACGGTGTGTAATAATGGGCAACACTCCGCGGTACTGTTCAAATATTAATAACGCCCCTTAGTGCTATTCAAGGAAGATTGTAACTTCCAACGGTATTCCGCCAATATTCTGTAGAAAGGGCGATCGACGTCGTTCTTGCTTTCTATCGAAGGAACAACCACGAGTTAACAGGAAATCTGACGAAAATCTCAATTCGTCAGTTCCCTGCTGGCAAGCAGTTAGAGACGTTGCCTTGGTAACCTGTAGGTTCGTCATCGGTCTGCCGGTCACTCAATGCAGTGCATGAGACTCGCAGAAAGTAGTAATTTCCTCCGTCATTTGAAGAGTAAACGAAATTGATGATGATGGTGCTTGTTATTTTAAGGGGCCTAACATCGCAGGTCATCAGCCCCGGTAAACGAAATTATGTACAGTACATAACAAAAGTTATTTATAGTGAAGGGGCGTTTCACATATAGTCCACGGATTTTACAGAAAATCAATAGTTTAAGAGAAAATGGAAGAAAACTTTTCTGGTTTTCCTATAAACCTCCCCGTCTATTCAGATGTTTTAAAATCATGTGCATATCAAAACCTTCCCCGGGATGAGTATACTGTAAATATGAAGTTTGGTTGAGATATATCCAGTCATTTCGCCGTGATGGTGTAACAAACAAACAGACACGAAAACTAAAAACCACTGATTCGGCCTTGAGTTGACCTAAAGCGGATAAATATCTGAGAAATTGGCAAAACAAACGAAATTACAGACAGTGGACCCCCTGCAACTTTATTTATATAGATTACAAGTGATTGCCTGCAAGAGGTCACGAGCTTGCTGCAACCTGTGGCCTCGCAGTAGTGGAACGCTGCTTCCCGTTGTGTGAGTGCACATATTTCGTCGGTGTTGACTTAGCATGTGCATGATTATTTCTCTGTCACTGAGGCACGTAGGGAGTAGCTTGTGTTCTGGCTGCCTCTAACACTTGGAAAAGCCAGGTATGAGAGAGTGGTTACTATAGAGTTAGTTATCGCCGGCCTTATGTTAGAACAAAATATATTCTAAATCAATGAGCAAGTTCGCTGTGGTTTAGGCGTCCTATGAACACCCACCGCCTCTTGAAGACTCTCATTTAACTATCCGAAATTTTCTGGAATGTTCAGTGGATGATATTCTGGGCTCCTTACAGTCAGAATTCCATGCTCTTTAATCGCGTAACCTGTTTCTCTAGGGATTCACTTTGTTATTTTGCTGTTATTCTTAGGAATGCAAACTTTTTTCTATATTTCACAAAAATTCCTCAGTTTGTAAAAACCTTTATGCATTCAGTTTGTTTCGTAATTTGAACGATCTAAACGCTTTGAATTGAATCCGCTCTCGAACTCGTCTCAAACCTTTACGTCGATCTACGCTGATTTTATACCCATCGTATTTTGTACGACGACCATCAATTACAGAATTGTTTATTTCATTCATTGAAGCTTGCAGCCACCCTGCAACTGTGTGACGTGGTATGTCAAAAATACAAAGTGTTTGTAAGAAAAGTACATTTGTTGGAAGTGGATCATTGTGAGTAAGGAAACACTGCAATTCTCATTCAGAGAAAATATATTTATTTCAACAATATATTTTAATACATTATTCACAGAATTCTTAAAACACTGGACATTATGAATATTTTCTTGAGTAATTTTCAGAATTTTATTTTCAATTTTTATTCCTTCATTGAAAGAAAATAGTCGACAAAAAATGACCAAAACATTTCTATATGAGGAACTCTGTAGGAACTCGGCATTAACTACTGGTTTAGCGTAGATATCACGTTGAGTGAGAATGAAACTACTGACAACTCTAACTCATTTTGAAGTCAATCAAGAGAACAGAGCCGTTTACTTATTATTCATAGTGCAATTTGGGAAGTTGGGAACTTTATAGAAAATGACATTTCATCCAGTTTATGTTACTACTGCATCTCGGAAAGATTGTAGGCAGGTAACACACGTTTTTAAATAACAGATCAATTTTCTCTCGAAGTTCTCGCGAAACTAATTTTGAATGCCATAATTCATGAATAAATGACTATTTTAAGGGCTGAGTATACACCATCATCTTATATAGATGCAACTGCTCTCGTAAAACTTATCAGGCTATTACAGTGGAAAGCAGCTCCTGTGCCATTCGTCAGAAGCTGCAGTCCTGGGAGTGACAGAGTGCGTGCCCATTTCAAGAACTGAAAACATAAGTCTCTAGCTGGAATAAACTGACTGGACAACCTATCTCCAATGGTGCCCGCCGTCTCATGTGACCTCCAACACAACTAATTGGATCGTCCGAAAAGGCAAGAAAAGGACTCCCAGTATCTCCGCACAGATGTCAGTAGATGAATGCTTACCGCTTGCCTACAAAGAGAATTGGACTATGTGAATAGGTGTGGGCAGATGACGCAGAGTTATATAAAACAAATCGAATGTGGAAGACCATACGCTGAAGTACATGTTTCAATGTCCGTTGAACCCATTCTGCTGTATACATAATAATAATAATAATAATAATAATAATAATAATAATAATAATAATAATAATAATAATAATAATAATAATAATAATAATAATAATGGCTTAGTTAATAGTAATTAAAGGCGTTCTGATACACCTGCCTCCGGTAGATTTACCGGGACGTAACGGAAGTCCTGCGTACAAAATTCCGGCACTTGGGCGTCTCCTAAAACCAGTAGAGCGTAAAACCATTATTATTATTATTATTATTATTATTATTATTATTATTATTATAGTCAAATGGGACTGAGACTTCGGTGGAAGCTGCATTTTGCTCTGGCAATGAGCACGAAATGGGAAAAATTACTCCATGAGGGTCGCCAACCTTCTGTGAGCAGACGGCGGAGCAAGAAGAACAGCACCAACAAATACACATTCAGATGACAACATTCGTGATGAACAGCTGTTGTCGCCCGGAACAAGGGTGCCACAGTTTAAGTACCTAGGATGTTGGGTACCACTATTGTGATCCGGATGTGGAGTTTGCAAGGAGTGTGCTTAATGCTGTCGAAGGGTGAACACTAAAGGCTTCTTGAATGAACTGTGGATGTATCATAAGATCCGAGGTCACTAACGTGTGAGAGCATCCTCACAGCAGAGAGACGTGGACATGGGCGGAGGATACGGGAAGAAAGTTTCTCCAATATTCGCTGTTTCATGTGATCAGCTCTAGGAACATGCTAGTGGCACGTCGTCATATGACTTCTAACTGAAGAATGCACTTTCAGCAGAGGCTTGCCAAATTGAGGTGTTCCAGATAATTCAACTGATAGTGAGCTGTGAATGGATACATGCACTTGCGGAAACAAAATTGTTGCATTCCCATTAACTTTTTAGCAGAGAAGATTGAAGGAAAAGTAACTGAAATTTTTCCTATTCTCGTCCAAAATTTGGCTTACAAAACTAAACTCTTCTCTTAAAAAAAAAAAATACAACAACGTAATTAATTTCACCATTTTTAAAGTTCCAATCACCAGTTTCAGAACGAGGTGACCGATCGCTACTTTATGGTGTACAAAATGTTCCTTACTTTCAGAAAGTCTGCCATAATTAAAATATTCTACTATCTTTTGTGCCTCTTAAAACAGCAATGAACTACTTCTATTTAAAATATTAAAAGGAAGACGAAATTGAAAGTTCTTGCCTGACAAAAAAAAAAATCCGAATAACTATTAATCATATAGGGCCTGCGTGTTGAACGCCAGCTTCCGAAATTGCAACTTTGAAAATCAGAAGAAATTATTACACAAGCAGCATTTCCCGTGAAACTTGAAAAAATGCAATAAAAACATTATAGGTTGAGCAATACATAAGACTCTGTGTTAGTGGTAGTGAGACCTAGAAAGTTCTGACTCCCCTTAACCGTTCAGTACTCCTGCTACTCTTACAAAAGTCTAGTTGGAACTGAGATCAAAACAATGCAGTTATAGATGTGAAGCAACAATGAAGCGCTCTTCTGTTTCTGGGATGTCGTCACACAGTAACAGTTAGAACAGAGAATAAAATATTATGCGAAAATGTTTTGCCATATCCCGATTCTCCAGTACTAATTGTAATTGGCATACAGACTTGCGACCTATGAAGTGTGTACGATTGTGAAGTAGCATACTTAGAATTTTGCTTCGTTTGTACTATTCAGGTTTTCAGTAGACATTCCAACTGGACATACTACTATGAGAGACGAAATTATACATTATTTGAACTAAAAAATCGGCTTTTACAATGTATTTGAAGACCATTATGTGGACATCTGATAGAGGATGGTTGCCTAGTTGTACTTCCTCTTGCAACAATAATCACCGCCACGACCTGTGGACATCTGACTGTACAGTGACTGAACTTCAGTAGACAAAGAAATCAAGGGCGCAAATTACCGGGGTAAGGGGGGGCGGCCCTCCCCCCAGCTCTCAGAGAAAGGCAGAAATCTAATGTAGTCAGGTGTTTTCCTTTCAAGAAAATGATTTAAAAGTCGGTATTACGTAGAAGTGGTAGTACCGCCCCCCACAAACAGGCAGGGGATACCGTGGGTGTTATTCTACCGCGGAATACAAGTTGCCATTCATCTTCCAAAATACTAAAAATACTACATACCCCCAGGTCTAGCACGCCCCCCTACAAACTGCCCATGAATGAAGTCCATTGTTTGTATATCTGAGAAGCAAACACAGATTTGCATCAAGACGCATTTTAAGAGACTAGGTACACTCAGACTACGTGGGAAGAACTGAGAAGCTGCGGCCCCGGTGTAGAAAGCCACGAAGAATTGCTGGCGACAGGCCTTCAGTTTAGGAGCTTAAGATGAGCTGTACATTGCTGACAGTCCCAGATGGAGTGTAGCGGAAATTTGAATTTGAATATTTCGAGATATCTGGTTGAATCCTGTGTTGCGCAGTGACTGCTCCAGAGGATGTTTCGAGCAGGCATCACCTAGAACAGGCTTCGCCAACTGTTTTCAGCTGAGCCATGAGGCCGTATGCACTGGGGCAGTAATCATTTCATTATGAGCTATCAGTAATGGCACTTAATTCATTTGTATCAGTTTTCTAATAGTTGTCTGCATTTCAGCACAATGATTTCGTTCCTGTAGTTAAAAAAAGACAACTTTTCTATATCAAGGTGGAGAACAAATTTTGTTTCAGGTCAAATGTATCGTTAAAATTTTTTTTATTAGATCCAATTGGACTCATATTTTAACATATTATGCAACTAGAATGTTTTAATGTTCACAATGACTTAACACAAAAACAGCTATTTCGTTCAAATCTCTTTTAATAAGAATGAGACTCCTGTCCCAAAATGAAAGTGAAATTTTACAGTTTTTTCCTTTATAATAGAACACATCTACTTTAGCAGTTCAGTGGTTATCCCTTTCCACTACTCTCTGGGACCAGACAGTGAGGGTGCCAATTTGAACCTCCCCCGTAATCAAACCGTGTTTTATGAGGGAAGTGGGCTTATAACATACTTTTGCGTTTTTCTAATAGGAAATAATATTCCTCTTGTCTGTCAGCTCTGATATAAGTAATTAACTCTTTGAATGTCAACTGGCTAGTATGCAGGTCTTTGGAGCAAGCGATCTCGGTTCGATTCCCGACTTGATCGGGGATTTTAAACTTCGGGGATTGGGTGTTTGTACACCTTTCACACTAGATTTCATGCCGGGAAGGGATCTATCCTCAGTGACGTGCAGGTCAGGTCTCTCTGGAGACCGGAACCCAGTATTATTATTATTATTATTATTATTATTATTATTATTATTATTATTATTATTATTATTATTATTATTATTATTATTAACCGCGGCACGTGATGCGGTTGAGTGGTTAACTCTACGCCCGTCCGCCTTTGCCCAATGGAATTAATCTGGTACTCATTTATGGTGTAGGCTGAGTGAACCTCACGGCCATATGCACCTCCGGAAGTGGAAATCTCGTTTCTTATATTTTACGACTTCCTGACGCGGATTCGAACCCACGTCCTTCCGGGCGAACCGAGCACGCCTTTACCGCCTCGGCCAGGCAGCCCCTTTGGAAAGCGAGCCGACCTTGCAAATACTCCTACACATATTACCAAACTAATTTACTTGAAATGTAAGTACTCTTGATCTTTTTTAATACCTTGAAAAATATTTGATTAAGGTGAGGGTTTGTTCTCTATACGTTTTAAACAACAAGTTATGAACATTTTCATCAAATAACTACAGGAAGTACATCCTCCCGGCAATACTACCAGTGGGCGGCACTACTACTACTCATTCACCATGGAATATTAATTCGTAACCTTTTATGCAATTAAAAAGTGGTTGAATCTCATAGTTGATTACAACGTTCTCTGAATCGTAGGAAGAGACAAATTTTACCAAGCTTTCGACATCCCAAGGGTTAAAGGTCTCCACATAGCGTCTCGCTGGTTACGCAGTGCTCTTTGCAATGCGTCTCTTATCGTAAGTTCTTATAAACACGATGAAATTGTTTTCGAAGGGGATACGCGTTTAATTTTTGATCTTTATATCGATATACTTTGAATTTCATACTGCAGACTGGTATGTATATCTTGAGAAACACTTCGCTAAAATAAAGTGAATTAAAACTCAAACTTACGCTTTGTTTCCAGCTTCAATCAAAATGAAATTTGCCCACTTTTAATGCCCGAACGTTCAATGCAGCCCTTTAAAGTGGAGGTCAGTGTGACGATTTTCTGAATCGTATTATAGGAATTTCTCATCTCAAGAACCTTTAGACCAGGATTGATATTTTTATACCAACTGGGAAACGAACCCGGTTTCTACTGTTCTTTTTTGTATTAAACATTTGCAGTACTTGCACAATTCCTTGGATGAACATTGTTGATGGTGTCAAAACTACGGACATGAATTTTACTCGGGTTGATATGGAAGTAGGTGCACGTCAAAAGACTGCACGAGGTGAAGACATATATTGTGAAGATAAGAAGGTGGATTTTGATGCAAGTATGGGAAGTAGACCAGATGTAATACTGGAGAGAAACAGTTACTAATGTTGTGGGTTTCGGGACTTCGTCACTGCAGAAATCTAAAAACTGCCGAATGTGAAATTCTCATAAGAGATGTCCACCACAAGCCTGAGAAAAACAGTGAGGTAGGACCGTCTTAATGAACGAATACATTTATTAGCTTCTACTTTAAAGGTTTTCCAGGTGCCGGAATATTATCCCGGAGGAGTTCTTTCACATTGCGGTAACATTTCCGACATGAGTCTTGCGTATTTGAGTGCTTTCAAAACCTGAGCCAAGATGGGCTTGAGATATCTACACCAAACCTTAGAAATTTCTATATTTTGTGGCTAATGGTAGCCATAACCCTTGCCGTATCCTCCTGAGGACCCGAACGAATGCGAAGGTCCCCCGAAATAAGAGTGACCATGCGGGTAGTAGGAGCTGAAAGAGGACTTCCCTGGGAAGGGGAAGCCTCCTCCAAGGAAATAGCCTTGGTGCGCTGAAGGGAAGTAGTTGATGTAGCGGTTGAAGAAAGGAAGTTTTCCTAGGAATGGGGAGTCATGAAAACCACCTCCAAAGAATGGAAGTCCACCGGCGAAATGTTGGTTGAAGAAGGGAATCTTCCCGATTGAGGGGAAACCATGTAAAAATGGGTGATGGCCATGTAGGTTAATGTTGAGGAAAACCCTGCCGTAGCCTTTGTGACACCCGCAACCGTAGGAACCACATCCGCATCCGCGACCTCCGAAACCATAACCGCCGCGTCCACTACAACCACGACCTCCGTAGCCGTAACCACCGTATCCACCGTAACCACGAGTTCCGCAGCCATAACCGCCGTATCCACCGTAACCACCTCCGTAGCCATAACCGCCGTATCCGCCGTAACCACCTCCGTACCCGCCGCCGCCGCAGCCTCCTTTGCAGCCACAACCTCCAGGGTGATAGTTGGCTACCGGCGAGTGGACCAGCCTCCTGGTCTGTAGTGCCGACTGCTCCACCTGGACACACATCAAACGGGCAATTTCAGTCAAACTTTGGGGGTAGTAAACGTTTGTCCGCTGTGCAGGGATCACACTACACCTAAACTTGACACGTGTCTCTAGATCTAAAAAACTCAACGACGATCTCACTCTCAGGGACTCTTCTTTATCTCAGCGGCGGTTTCTGTCCTTCGTCGTCTGATCGACACGGTAAGGGTACTTGAAATAAGAAGAAATATAATTCTTGATGACTGATTATTTATTTAAAAATAAAAAAGGATGAAAGAGAAAATAACCAATTAACTGAAATTAAATTGCGTGATGACGAAGACAAACAGTCAGAATAAATTCTATGAAGAATCATAATAAATCATACATTGCTTCCTTATAAATGAACTCAATGGTCTTCTGAGGTTGCATACCACTGTCAATTCGAAGAAACCTGAAAACTAAAGACTTTATGTGAAAGTTTGGTTTCTAGAACATCAATCTCCAAATTTTCGTCCAGTGTAAGGTTATACACACTTGATACCAGGCAGTCATCGAATGGGCACTTAATACTAATACGACTCAATCTCCAATTTAACTTGGATCAACCGTCAACGTTAGCCAACATTTTATTTAGTCAAAGTTCAGTTTAAATTAATTGAAGAAGAAGAAAGAAAAGAAGATTGCATGACTTGAAATAAGACTGACACAAGCGCTTAAAGCAAGCACAAGAAAAGCGTGTTCCAAATGAACACTCTAAACTACTCTCAGATGTTTACGTTTAAATTATTATTATTAATAATAATAATAATAATAATAATAATAATAATAATAATAATAATAATAATTAAAGAAGAAGGCAAGTACAGAATCAGGCACAACAACGAACTGTACCAACAATTGGAGAGCATTACAACATCTATGAGGAAGAGGAGATTGAACTTCTACGGTCATGTCATGAGAATGGACAATCAGAGGCTCACCTCCAGAATCTTCCACACCATCTCTAGAGGGAAAGCGACTAATGCCAAGTGGGCAAGACTCGTCAGAAAAGACCTTCAAGAATTGGACATTGCTCCCAGTGAAATTTATGACAGGAATAGGTACAGAACGTTGATCAGAACATCAAACTCTCTCCAGTCAAACCAAACCAAACCCCATGGCACTACAGCCCTTGAAGGGCCTTGGCCTACCAAGCGACCGCTGCTCAGCCCGAAGACCTGCAGATTACGAGGTGCCGTGTGGTCAGCACGACGAATCCTCTCGGCCGTTATTCTTGGCTTTCTAGACCGGGGCCGCCATCTCACCGTCAGATAGCTCCTCAATTCTAATCACGTAGGCTGAGTGGACCTCGAACCAGCCCTCAGGTCCAGGTAAAAATCCCTGACCTGGCCGGGAATCGAACCCGGGGCCTCCGGGTAAGAGGCAAGCACGCTACCCCTACACCACGGGGCCGGCACTCTCTCTAGTCACTAACAGTAAAAACAGTACGTCCGGGAGGAGGTGTGAAATGGACTCAGGAGCGAAAAGACATTCACAGTGCAAGAATGAAGGAGTACTGGTCAAAGAAGAAAGCTGCTAGAGATAAGAACCACGTGGTCCATAGCAGGCCCAAACGGAACTAAATAATAATAATACTAATAAGAATAATAATAATAATAATAATAATAATAATAATAATAATAACAATAATGATAATAAATCTTCACGTTCATGGTGCAGATAATTGAAACTGAAATCACATGCTTAAAATAAGCATTCGAATTGAGTTGAAGAAAAGTGAATGGTTCACTGAACAACTGGGGCAACTTAAAATAAATTCTCACATGTGGACGACTACTAAATAATCAGCTTCACTCCAGCCACACTTGAAATAATACAACGACATGCTATACAACGGATATTTTTACAATCCTAACTAAGGGGCGGATTTTAATGACATGTCATATTTTTGCATGAAAAGTCATATTTTGGACAATTTAAGGTAATGGTCATATTTCTGCTTGACGCGCAATATAGTAACATTTCCTGTCATATTCCAAGAGTTTTCATATTGAGTGAATTTTTGTGGCAAGCTATTCAGTGAGAGAATCTTGCTGTAATAGGGAGTCTGTTTGTGGACTGTGGGAATGGGCAGGTAGCAGGTAACTGGGATCATGAACAAGGGATCTTCTTGGGATTTCATAATGAGGAGCATAAAAGATTGATAATAACAATACTCAGGAAATACAGGCTTCTTGTTTTGAGACCACTTCTTCAGTGTGATTTCAACATGCCTAAACCGAAGTGTTTAGAGAGTATGAAATTAAGGCAGTTTGTTAAGGAATTTCGAGAGCAGAATTTTAGCAGTGATGGTGTTATTTTATATTGTAAATTGTGTGAAGTGAAGGTATGTGCTCAGAAACGTTTTAATGTGCAACAACACTGCTTTACAACTAAGCATCAAAAGTGCTTAATAAAATCTTCCGCAGCAGAGAATAGGCAGCGTTTGCTTTTTGAAAGAACCTCATGTACAGCTACAGCTCCGTCAGACAAGGATCTCTGTAGAATGATGGTTACTGCAAACATTCCCTTGATAAAACTGAATAGGTCCTTCTTAAAGAAGTATATCAGTCAACCTGTTCCCAATGAATCAACTTTGAGAAAATTTTATATCTCTGGTGTCTATGAAGATGTTTTAAAGAAGATAAGATCTGAAGTTCTCAACCACAAGATATGGGTTTCATTGGACGAAACAACTAACGTAAATGGGAGGTACGTAGCTAAGGTAATTATTGCCATTCTGAAAGATGACAAGCCCGGCAATGTGTTTCTCCTGACGTGTGCGGTTTTAGAGAAAGGAAATCATTCCTCCATTGTGTGCTGTTTTATAATGCTATGAAGTTACTGTGGCTAGATGGGGTAAAAGGAAACAACATACTACTTCTTTATTGATGCCGCCCCGTACATGAAGAAGGCAGCTAAATGACTAAATCTACATGAGCCGAAAATGGTCCACGTAACGTGCCTTGCCCATGCTTTGCATAGAGTGGCCGAAGAGGTACGGATCAACTACCCTGAAGTAGATAAGTTAATTGCAAACGGCAAGAAAATATTCCTGAAGGCTCACCTTCGAGTTCAAAAGTTGAAAGAAACTGCTCCTACTCTGCCTCTTCCACTTCAGCCTGTCCTTACTCGTTGAGGAACTTGACTCGACGCTGTTCAATATTACTGCAGCAATTATGATTCCTTCAAGACGGTTGTTCAGGAATTTGATCCTTGCGATTCATCATCTGTTAGGATTGTGTAAAATTTGTTTACTTCTGCCAGCTTGATCGGAAATTTCGTGTTCATACCATCGAATTTCGGTGTGATACCAAGAGCAATCACTCGTCTTGAAACTGTGGGGTTTCCACTAAGTGACACGTTGGATGTTGTGAAAAACATTGAGTGTGATTTAAAGAAAGGAAATGGTGAAGTGGCTGAAAAAATTCTGAAAAATTGAAAAGAGTGCTGTTCTCAAATGAAGGTTATTCTATGTTTTGTAAGATAATTGACTTCTTTGTGGGCACCGTACAACATTTTGGGAATTTCAGCAGCAACTTCCTCCGGAGGACATAACATTGTTCAAATTTGCCCCCATAATATCGTGTGGAGTCGAGCGGAGTTTCTCCAGTTACAGAAACATTCTCTCTGACTACCAAAGAGGGTTCGAGTTCGACAATTTCAAAATGCACACGAACATCCAGTGCAATTTCACTGCCGAAAAGGAATACTAAGGTATGGATATTTTCATCGTCATTTTTATAGAATTTTGCCGATTCAGAACTAGTTAAATATTTTATCAGATATTCATCCGTTGTTAATTGAAGGTCCCCCCGGAATAAGGGTCTATGCCACAAAACTAAAATGATCAGGAAACAGAAAAAACATCTGAATAATGAAAAATATATATCTATATAAATAAAATTGTAGGGGGTCCGCTGTCTGTAATTTATTTTATTTTGCCAATTTTTCAGATATTTATCCGTTTTAGGTCAACTCAAGACCGAATCGGTGGTTTTTACGTTTCGTGTCTGTTTGTTTGTCTGTTTGTCTGTTTGTCTGTTCCACCATCACGTTGAAACGGCTGGATAGATCTCAACCAAACTTCATATTTAGGGTAAATTCATCCCGGGGAAGGTTTCGATATGCATATCATTTTAAAATCTTTGAATACACGGGGGGTTTATAGGAAAACCAGAATGGGTTTTCCACCATCACGTCGAAACGGCTGGATAGATCTCAACCAAACTTCATATTTAGAGTATACTCATCCCGGGGAAGGTTTCGATATGCATATCATTTTAAAATCTTCGAATAGACGGGGGTTTATAGGAAAACCAGAATGGTTTTTCCACCATCACTTCGAAACGGGTGGATAGATCTCAACCAAACTTCATATTTAGAGTATACTCATCCCGGGGAAGGTTTCGATATGCATATCATTTTAAAATCTTTGAATAGACGGGGGTTTATAGGAAAACCAGAATGGTTTTTCCACCATCACGTTGAAACGGCTGGGTAGATCTCAACCAAACTTCATATTTAGAGTATACTCATCCCGAGGAAGGTTTCGATATGCATATCATTTTAAAATATTTCAATAGACGGCGGGTTTATAGGAAAATCAGAATGGTTTTTCCACCATCACGTCGAAACTGCTGGATAGATCTCAGCCAAACTTCATATTTAGAGTATATACTCATCCCGGGGAAGGTTTCGATATGCATATCATTTTAAAATCTTTGAATAGACGGGGGTTTATAGGAAAACCAGAATGGTTTTTCCACCATCACGTCGAAACGGCTGGATAGATCTCAACCAAACTTCATATTTAGAGTATACTCATACCGAGGAAGGTTTCGATATGCATATCATTTTAAAATCTTTGAATAGACAATCATATTTACTGCATGTACACTATTTATTTCGATATTCGAATACAATGTAGAATACCGTAGCGAAGCACGGGTACATTCGCTAGTGTAGTATAAAGCAATTTATCATGTTGAAATCATGGAATAAGGGTCTAAACCACATTTTCACAGTTTGATACAGTATTACTTATTTGGAGATGAATCAGTTCAAATCACTATAGAATCCTCTGAATGCTTGAGACATATAGTCACACATCTTCAGTAGGTCATTCTTTTTTCTTTCTTAATGGGCAGCGTTGAGCCGTAGTTTTGTGGCAGGAATAGTGGCTGATTCCGTCTGTTCTTGACACCTTTAACTAAGGCATATCTTTCTCGAGGAACAATCATATTGTGGCATCTTCCCATAAACACAGATGTGGGGTCATCTTCAGAAAACTTCAGTCACATTGCTTCAGTAACCTTGAATTTAGGGTCTTTGACCAACTTTTCGCGTCTTTGAAGTCAGAACTCTGGACAGACAGACTAAACATGTCTGAAAAAGTTATTTTACAAACCTGCAGTGAACTAATGTCACTACCTTTTGCTAGAACGTGGTATTCAAAAGAATGTTTCCGACGCGAAGTGGCATCTGTTCTCTGATTACACCTCCTTTTCGGTTCAGAGATTTTGAGGCACTATTCACAAGAAACAAAGACTGCTCATTAAGGTCCATGGTATAGTATTCTGTACACTACTCCTCCTTTTCACAGTCAGCGAGCTGAATACACCCATTCTTGTTACAGAACTCTGGATCAAACACACGGCCCCGAAACAACGAATAAGCAGAAAATTATTATAATGTTATACCCTATACCATTTTACCGTAATGATAATTAAATGAATGGTTTGTATAATGCATTATGTATTAAACAATGACCAAATTTATTCTAAGGACTTTCCTTAGCACAACAAAACCCATGTATTATAGACCCTTATTCCACTCGCCGGTTGTGGCTTCGTTTTTGCTTCTTTTATAACGCCTTTCGTTGTTGTATAAGCCTCACCCCTATTTTGTTTCCTTTTACGTTCATTATCCTTCCAGTTATCCATATTTATCTTAGTTTTTCTGGTTTTATTCAAGTTTTTTTAACTTGTTGGATGAAAGATTCAACACACTGGCAGCCATCTTGAATGAGTGGCATAGACCCTTCTTCCAGGCAAAGAAGTTTTTTAACAGACAAATGACCTATTTCTGTTAAAGGTATGACTATCATAGTTCGCATGCAATAACCTGAGAAGATATAGACCCTTATTCCGCAAAAAATTCAACTTGCTGAAAAATGTGGCTTAGACCCTTCTTCCGGGGGGGGGGGGGGAGAGAGGCTTCAAATATTTCTTGATTTTTCATGATACTGGTGCTTCCATATCTGAAGATAAAATAACTTTGTGATTAACAGAAATTGAATTAACAAACAAGACTGACAAATATTCATTTATAGGCCTAAATTAATCAATTATAATGTGAGCTCATATTTTTTCCTTTTTCTGTCATATATAAAATATTTTTGGGCCATATTTGCTTGCATATTTCGAAGATTTTTAGGTCTTTAAAATCTGCCCCTTAATCGTTACCAGCGATAAACATTAAGTATAAAATCGTCAGGATCAGCTATCAATTAAAAATGCAAAATCATAGAATATGACAACCAGCCAACTAACCGTTTACTGGTAGTCCAAGTCAATCACTGTTAATGGGATTTCATGGGGTTAAAATAAATACATCGAACGACTTTACGCGATACTAGATCAGAATGTGTACCCAGCTGACTCGGTTTCTTACATCTTTCGTTTATCCCACGAAACACCCTTCCATGATCTAACTCGAAACACTCTTGAATAAATAAACCCCGATATAGTTTATAGTATTCATAAACGAAGAAAGTGGTGTCCAACTAACACCACTGGCATTATAACATAATCATTGTCATAGTGTCATTACAACTGGTCACTTGTGAGGTTCCACCCTCCTTACAACTGGTGAGAATACAAAATATGAAACGAAAACTCCAGTAATCCACAAACAGTGTGTCCCATCCGTCCATGAAAATAATGTATACTCTTCTCATACTAAAACTTCGACGCTCCCGAATGAAATAATCAACTCAACATGAAGTTGTTAACTTTAATAAATTTGACATAAATACATCTACTCTCCAAATTTAAATTGTTGAGACCTATGAATAATCTAGCCTTACTTAGCTTCACTTAGAACTGTCGGGCGAAAATCTACCATTGAACCTCATGGACCTTACACAATATCTGAATCATGGAACTTCACAAAATCACTTCAGACATCTCAAAATCTTTGTGGGCTCTCCCGGCTATCCACGTATACGACTCTGTACAACAGGGTAGCTGAAACCTCGCTACACCCTGCAACAACACCCATGTACACTCACTAGGAGCGATCACGCTCTGTCTGGACAAAGTACAACATCGTCTAAAACAACGATCCCACAATTAATACTACCGCCTGTTCCAAATTTGATGACTGTAAATTCCTATATCCAACTTAGACTTGGACCTCAAATCCATCCCAAAATTAATGCAAAATTAAATCATTTTAAATATCTGATTTTCGAATTCGTTAATACTCATTTTCTTAACGATTCGTAATTTGTTTTCGGACACAATTTAGTCTCACTATAAGTGTAATTTTGGATTAACTTTCGGCACAATCCCTAAGACGCCGGCAACTACATGTCCACATGCCGACTCTAATCTCGTAACGGAGACCTACTTTATTTTGAAATGGGGCGCTACTCAGCCAAAAAATAAAACATCACGGCACGTTAACAACAATGATATAGCTTTTAATCAAATTAAGGCAGACCTTTGGTTGTGATGTCCCCCGCCACCACCGGCTGCCCCATATGGTATTATTTCCTCATATTCACCAATATAATGGACATTCTTCATGGTAATCGTGTTCATCCTGCTGGTTTACACTTTGCACATGTAACACGTACATTCTTACACTTGATTCACGTTAGTACGGTATCTGATGCAGTACTGACGCACGTTGTTTCTGAGACGACAGTAATATCCCGATGGTATACTTGGGGGCAAAACATGACGACCTCGCCTCCAGCGGCAGCCCGGTGTCTAATAGCGGCTTACAGGATTTACTACATCTACTGTAGCCGGAGTTGCCAAATCGTCTACCTCATTAGCACCAGACGAGCCAGAGCAGGAATAAGAATAGTTTTGTGGAATTCATTTGTCATTTCGATGTAAACTGAATTATTATTATTATTATTATTATTATTATTATTATTATTATTATTATTATTATTATTATTATTATTATTATTATAGATCGTGAATTTAGACAAAAAATAATGTTAATATTGTATCTTGGCGATCTAAAATAGGTTATGAGGTTACGAAAATAGGCCCCTGAATACCAAAATGCAAACGACACATACAACTGGACTAGCTCAGTGACAGGGCGACGGGCTAGTAACCCGAAGTCGGGAGGTGCTGTGGGTTCAAATCCCAACGTCGGCTGCTCTTGAAATGATTTCTGTGGTTTTCCATTTCAGCTCCACGTAAATGCCGGAACATTATAAGGCTGAAACAGCCACATGAATAACAATAATAATAATAATAATAATAATAATAATAATAATAATAATAATAATAATAATAATAATAATAATAATAATACCAGCACTCTGACAGACTCACAGACATGATCAGGAAACGCAGACTAAGTTTCTATGGGCACATAGAGAGAATGGACAGCAACAGACTTACAAAGAAAATCTTTGATGTAGGCTAGTAAACAGTTCAAGCAAGAAAACAAATTGGTATCATGAAATAGAGGAAGAATTAAGGCAGGTGAGAATCAACAGACAAATGATATGAGACGGAACTGAATTCAGAAAAAAGTAGGAATACAAAATTTATAGTAAATGAGAAGAAGAAGACAGGAACATTGTGGACAGAACAAAGGAAACAGGAGCACAGCCAAAGGATGAAGAAATTTTGGGAAGAAAAGAAGGGAAAGAAGTGAAAATTGTGTCATCATGAGATATTCGAGTTCAAACACTGTCCACAAGGGCAAAAATGGTATGAACGAATGAATGAATACTAATTTGCTGTTATTGTTGTTGCTATTTTATCCCTCTATGGACGAGCGCAACAAATTTGTAACATTTCCAATACATTGCTTTATCTGTATAGCGAGAAGCATTTTCTCTCGGTTTCCACGCGTAGCAGATTTGTAACGCTTCAGATTACAAGTCTAGGAAGTGGCGCAGTGTTGAACCATTTGAACAGTTGAATGTCGGGAGTTGTGAATGGCATGGACACGTGTATTTCAGCTGTGGATATTTATTATTACTGATATTGAAAAAGGTAAGTGATGAACTGTAACAAAGTAGTATATGATAGAGGTAATTTCAGTGTACATCTAGATAAAAAAGTATTATGGTAGACAGTATTTCAAGAATTTGTGACCCCTTGTTTTAAATGTTACAAATTTGTCAACTTAGGCATTTACAAGAAAACTGTTGTTTTTATAGAAAATAAAGCCTGCAACATTTTACGGAAAGAAGAGGAGTGTGAATGCTCGTATGGCGGGCGGAACGGATGGAGAGGGTGTTGACAGTTGCCTGAGTGCCGCTTCTAGTGATACAGATTATGATTATGTGCCAACGAATAGGAATGCTACATCAAGCAGTTCTGAAGATGGTAAGATTTTAGCTCTTATCTCTGTTTTTGCACGGCAACGTTATTTAGAACTGTTTCTGCATTAGTAGATTTCAAAAGACACAAACTGTAGACTGTTTCTGTGACTTTCAGAACCAAGTAATAAAGATGACACCAGTATCTCTGACGTAGACAACACTTCAGCTGCTTCAACATCACGTGAAGCCACTAGGCGAAGACTTCTTTGGAGAAATGTTAGTAAAGACAACAGTGCTCGTGATATACCAGTGTGGCGAGGTTCAATCCCAGACTCCACTGCAATCAAGGAACCTGTCGAGTATTTCACACATTTCTTTGATAGTCATCTTGTCGAATATGTAACACAACAGTCGAACTTGTATTCTGTTCAGAAGAATCCATCCAAACCTCTCCAACTGACTGTCAGTGAATTGGAACAATTTATTGGAACAGTGCTTTATATGTCACTTATTAGTGTACCACGTACTAGATTATATTGGTCTATTTTATTTGGTGTTTCTTGTGTATCAGATGTGATGAGTCGAGACAGGTGGGAAGATATAAAGTCTAATCTCCACTTCAATGACACAGCAATGCCTGATTTAGAAGGTGCTAACAGAGATAAACTTTTCAAACTTAGGCCACTGATAAACAGTCTGCTGGGAAAATTCAACGAGCTACCTATTGATAGGATGCTTTGTGTTGATGAACAGATGGTGCCTTTCAAAGGTGTGTCTACCTTGAAGCAATACATGCCAAAAAAGCCATACAAATGGAGCTACAAAATATATGTCTTATGTGATTCAAAATGAATTGTGTACAATTTTGAAGTGTACTGCGGCAAAAGCCATCCTTTGCCGGGAATGCAAGATTTAGGGGATAATGCAAATGTTGTTTTGCGCCTTTGTCAGGTCATTTCCAAACAATTGAACCACTTGTTGTACTTTGACAATTGGTTTACGACAATTCCACTCCTTTCGGAGCTTGCGCGATTTATTGTTTGGGTACCGTTAGAGCCAACAGATTGCCAGGATGTACGTTGGTGACTGACAAAGATTTTTAAAAAAGGGAGAGGTTCCTATGAAGAATGGTTTGACAACAGATCCGTAGTTCTTGCCTCTACATTTTCTGCTGCAGAACCACTGAGTAAGGTGAAACGATGGGATAAAAAAACAAAAGAAAGGGTTGACGTTGACTGTCAATCAATGATTCGTCTCTACAACAAGTTTATGGGAGGAGTGGATCTTTTAGATTCACTTATTGCATTGTACAGAATCCACATCAGATCGAAGAAGTACTATCATCGGTGATCGTAACTGCTTGGCTCTTGTACAGGAGGGACTGTGACTCCTTTGGTGTCCCCCAAAGTAAACAGATCCCGCTTTGTCGATTCAAGGCTCAAATAGCTGATGCTCTGTGCAAAATGAAGAAGGATGTAAGTGGGAGAAAGAGGGGAAGACCTTCTTCAGGTGTGGATTCTGAATATGCAAATAAGAAGAAAACAGGGCATGCATCAAAGCCAATTCCCCAAAAGCTTGTTCGTCAGGACAATGTTGGACATTGGCCAATTGTGTCTGAGAAGAGAGGCAGATGCAAAATGCCAATTTGCAAAGGAAGTCCCTCAATTGTGTGTCAGAAGTGTAATGTTCATTTGTGCATTGAGAAGAAAAGGAACTGTTTTCTGTACTTTCACAAAGAATAAGAACTAGGCAGATGCAAAATGCTGAACTATAAGGGAAGTCCCTCAATTATCTGTGAGAAATATTTTCATTTGTGCATCAGAAAAGAAAGTAATTGTTTTCTGGACTTTCACAAAGACTAAGAACTGTACAGGTCAAAAATTCCCATTCATATATTTTCATATGTAAGAAAATGATATAATTATTCACAGACCAACATTTAATTCGTTTGTACACTTAAATGCCTACTGTGACAATTATGTAACGCTATAAAATATATTATATAAACATGAGTTATGTGATTTTTTGATCAAAATATGTTTATTGTGGCCCTTAAGGAACACAAATATAGCACTTTATTTTTTTTGTCTTTATCGATTCATAATTGGATGCCGTTATGCATCACTAGACCAAGCGCCAAAAGTTGGTTGCGAGATAATCGCGTTTAAATTTGGTTCTATGTGTAAATTCGGGCGAACATAATTTTACTAAATATGGTATTACTGGTGTTGTAGGATAATAGATTGTACCTTCTCACCAAATTTCAACATTTTTATAATCGCACTACATAGATTTTCTTCAAGAAATGGCGCTTAGTCTACTGATGCAATTTAAGGTTTTCTCAAGTGCGAATAATGTATCACGATGCTACACCAATAACACCTAACTGTTGAATATCTACTGAGTAAAACTTCAAAAAAATACAACGTGGCGGCAGCCATGATTAAAAACTGAATCTCCTACTGTCTGAAAAGGCCCGCTAAGTGCTTGAACCACCACGAGCCGCGCCACAACTCCGGTACATTATTCAAGTTTTAGATGGAGAAATTCTAGAAGGGAAGCTATTCTCTAAAGTCGTTGCTATAACGACTTACTGATTTTAGGAATTTCAACTTATTTGAGTCAAATACAAATGGTAAGACATGAGCCATTCTAGTCTATACAATTCTTAATGGATTTTCCTTCACGATAGGCCTATTATATTCTGAGAGTACAGTATTGACGTGATATTTTTAAGCCTATGGGTAAGTTTTGTTCTGCTTGAGACAGAAAATGTGATTAAAGATATTTTCTCCCATAAATACACACAAATCACTGGACAGGTAATAAGATTGTTGCTCTCAGTTCATTCAATCTCGAAATCAGGATCTCCATTAAATTCATCTACGTCATCCACGATCTGAGAATCTGCTTGAAGATTCTGGTAAAATTGTTTGGCATCTGTAGGTATTAGGTGCATCAGCGAACCAAAGTCTCTTAGTTTGGCTTCAGAGATAGGGTTTCCTTTTGGCCACAGAGGTATTAATGCCTGGTGAAATGGAACTCTACTTTCCCGTGGTCGTCCCTGTCTTGACTTATTTAGATTTACTTCCTGAGATTCACCATCAAATTCTAGAGAATGATTCTCAGACGCAACCTTCTTAGCAAGCTGCATTAGTAACATTGTCCTTCTCCTTACTTTTGGAAGTACTTGATACATCGCTGAACTTCGTCACTTGATAAACCACTCAATATATGACCACGTAAAAATGTCAGCACTATCGAAAATGCGGGCTCCCACGCTGTCATCCGCGCGCAATGTGAGGAATGTGACGCTTTATCCAATGATGCAGACTGGTACGTCGCATAGTCTACTGATGCAATTTACGTTTTTACTGATTTCCGCTTTGTCGCTTAGGTTTTCTGTTTACTAACAACTAACGGCCTCTTGTAATGCAGTGGGGAATTTTTTATAAATAGTTCAAGCCTTCCTCTACAAGATGGCGCTAAAATCTCAATTTTCATCAAATGGCGCTTAGTCTACTGATGCATAACGGCATCCAATTCTGTCCATAGAGGGATATATATATTCGCTTACGGCCATTAGAGACCACGTTAAGTAACAATTACATGTTTCTGGAAGCTTTCCTCACAGCCCAGAACTTTAGCATCCTTTCTCTGGCAGCCTGTCTTCTTTCTTCCGTCCACCCATGGTTAAGTTTTGGTTTCGTCATGGAATCCCTGAAATCTGTCGATCACTGGACCTAAACTTTGTTCGGTTTGAGATGTCTTCTGAATTTAGTCCCACCTGTTTGGGATCCTTTCTTACCTCCCTGAACCATTTGTCCGACACTTTAGGTCTGCTGTCTAGTATTGTGAAAATCCTTTTCGTTAGTCTCTTCTCATCCATTCTAAATAAATGCCCATAGAATTAAGTCTCCGTTTTCTCATGGACTCAGTTAGCCTTTCATTGTCTCGGTAAAGTTCTTCCCTTCCTCGCAGCCTATACTGTCCATCCACAATCTTTGGACTCATTATTTTTCGAAGGATCTTTCTTTCGAATTTCTCAGCTTCTCTCAGTCCCGCTTTTTCTGTCATTTGGAGGCATTCACTAGCATACAGACATTCCGTTTTAATCACTGTATTGTAGTGCCTTAGTTTAGCTCGTCTGGAGATGGTTTTCTTCTTGTATATAGGATATGTCCTACGAAAAGTCTTCTCCCGTCTGGTGTTGTTTGCTTCTCTTTCATTTGTTTTCAATTGCACTATTTCACCCAAGTACTTAAAGCTATCAACTCTTTCTGTTTTACCATGTTCTGTCTTCAGGTACCGAGGGGCTATTTTGATGTTTGTTACATATTTAGTTTTTTCGAACGAAATCTGTAGTGCTGCCTTTTCTGCTTGTAGTTTTAGTACATTCAGCTGTTCTATTGCTGTGTCAGTATTCCTAGATAGCAGCGCAACGTCATCAGCAAAGCCAAGGCAATTAATCACGACACCACTTTTTGACCCTCCAATGTATACTTGGTTAAGTGGTCCTTTTCTGTCCAGTTCTTTTTCCCATTCCCGGATAATCTTCTCCAACACACAGTTGAAAAGAATTGGTGACAATCCATCACCCTGTCTGACTCCTGTTTTAATTTCAAACCGCTTGGAGTTCTCTCCCATGAACTTAACTTTCGAATGTGTCCCAGTTAAAGTCTGCTTAATAATTGCTGTTGTTTTGGCGTCGATTCCAAATCCCACTAATATATTGAATAGCACTTCCCTGTCGACTGAATCATACGCCTTTTTGAAGTCTACAAAAACGACTACCAGATCCTTTGAGAGATGATTCTCTAGTACACGTTTCAGACTCCAGATTTGATCAACTCATGATCTTCCCTTCCTAAATCCCGCTTGATACTCACCTAGTTGGTGATTCACTTGTTGTTGTTTATATATAATTGTTAACGGAATTAACGATCAAATGACCCAATTTTATCCCACGAATAGGCTGCACACTTTGTAATGTAAACCATTTTGAAAAGTGAAAATATTACTTTATTCATACTGAATGAAGAGACAACTGAAGTATTCATTATTAGTATAATTATTGGCTCCTCCGTGGCACAGACGGTAGCCTCTGACAAGCTTAAATAGTTTGGATTATTGATATTTTTTTACTTTTACTTTTTATTATTCATACATATTTGTTAAAAGGACCAAAAGCATTTAATTTGAAGTGTGGGTCCACAGGAAAACTATTAATCATTAATCCATTAAAGTTCTTCTTATTACAATTTTACCTTAATCCTCGTCGTCTTCCTCCTCAGAAGAATCTGTTAGCTGGATGCAAATACTCTCATTGTCAAAAGTGGACTGAATGTTCTTGCAATTTTATTTTCTCCACGTGGCTGATGTAATTTCTCCACTTTTCGGGTATCACGAGCATACAGGCTTCCTTCAGTGATTGAATAATTTCCTCCAATGGTTTATTTCTTAGATTTCCTGATGCGGTCCTCCATTTCATCTCCGGCCACACCATCTCAATGGGATTAAAAGTGCAGTGGTATGGCGGTACGCGCAAGACCGTGTGTCCATAACAGGCTGCCAAATCGTCTACAACATACTTTTCTTCCGTTCTCCAAAAGGCGTGTTCTCCGCAATAATTTCGAGAAGTACCTGAATTATATGAACAGGATGAGGGACAGGAATATTTTTATCAATCAAATATAGAAGCATTCGATCATTCTTCCAGGATTGATTAGGTTTAAGGTTAAATACACGGCTGTGGTAGAAGGCCTTGTCTATGACTATTAGAGATGGTCCTTATAAGCGTCGCAGTATCTCGTCTTCAAACCAATTTTCAAAGGTTTCCGATTCCATGCCCTCATGGCCATCCGCGGGAGCATCCGTCCTTTTAGTGACTAGAAGAGCATCACTAATAAAACCACACCATCCACAGCAATGAACGACAACGATTCTATCGCCTTTGTTGAATGGAGTTATTACAGCACAATTGTCGGAATCATCTGTCCAGTTCTTCATTCTTCATTCTGCTACAGGTACTGTCGAACCACGTTTCGTCCAGGTATATGTCAGTATAACCCTGGGCCCGAAGATCTTGAATATCTTGAAGATATCTGTACTACCAAGCAATTATTTCAGGTGTTTCAGCTTTTAAACACTTTTTAGTTACATGTGTGTATTTAAACCCCACACTTTTGAGAAGACGACAAAGTGTCATCGCCCCATACGGAAACTGATAATCTTTCCCAGCTGTCTTCTGTTTCATTGATTCTGTTAGGTTACCTATTATTGGAGATTTACCTTTCCTATAATAAACTGTTTGACGAAGCAAGTCCCGGGTGATCAACATCATCAGTGTTCTGCCATATGGCAGGTCATTCACATGGCAGCTCTCCACCCAATACTGCATCTTGCCACCCTCTTTGGGTTTCCTCATACTTGTATTCTATCCTCATACTGTCCAGCATCTGATATCTTTTCCGCCCTCTTTGTCTTTTTCCATTTACCGTTCTTTCTGTATCATCTACAAGCAAGCAATCTCTCATCATCCAATGACCAATCCACCTGTGCTTTCTCTTCTTGATTACTTTAAATATATTTCTCTCTTCCCCAACTCTTCTCAAGACTTCTTCATTATTTACTGTTTCTATCCATTGTATACTTTCCATTCTCCTCTAAATCCACATCTCAAATGCTTCCAGGCTTCTTTCACCCTCTTTCCTCAATGTCAATGTCTCAACTCCATACAAAGCACTTCACGAATCGGTTCCTTAAGTCTCTATCCATGCCCGCACAAAAAGACTGCTCTTCTTATTAAATGCTTCCTTTGCAATCGCAATACGAGTTTTCACCTCTCGACTGCACCTCATGTCCTCAGTTATTACACTTCCCAAGTATTTGAAAGGATCCACCAGTTTTATTATTTACTGCCCTAACTCTATGGTTGTCTTGATTTTCTTGTGCTTATCACCATACATTTTGTCTTTTTCTTATTAATTCTCATTCCAAATTCTTCACAGACGGTATTTAGATCCGTTAGCATTGCCATCATAGCTCGTTCAATCTCTGCCAGTAGGACATTGTCATCAGCAAATAGAATACATTGTATTCTCCTACCACCAACTTTCACTCCTCTTTTTCCATTCTTGCATTTCTGGATAATCTCTTCCAAGTAAACGTTAAAAAAGTATGGGGAAATATAGCAGCATTGTCTTCTTCCCCTTCCAATTGTGGTTTCCTGTGTCATCTCATTCCCTATCTGCACTGTTATCTTCTGCTGTAGATACAGATTCTTAACGAGCCTTCTCTCCTTCCAGTCGACTCCGTTTCTGCTTAGAATATCCATTAACTTTCTCCACTGTACCCTGTCAAAAACCTTTTCAAGGTCATTGAACACAACATATATTTCCCTTCCTCTTTCAATGTATCTCTCACCTAATGTTCTTAATAGTCCAGTTGCATCTCTTATTCCTTTACCTCTCATGATACCATACTGTTCTTCAGAGGTACAGTTGTCTAGCCTTCCATGAAGTCTTCTGTTCAGTACTCTCAGTAATACTTTGACCACATGAGTGATCATACTGATGGTTCTAAAACCTTCACATTTCTTTGAATTATTTTTCTTTTCAATCGGTATCATTACTACTGAAAGAAAATCATCTGGCCATTAGCTGCTTTGATATATATCATTACAGAGATATGTTAGCTCTTTCACTCCTTTATTTCCAAACCTCTTAAAAAGCTCTGTCGGTAATCCATCAATCCCACTTGCTTTGCGGGTAAAATCGACTATTTTATCAAATTTAAATTTCTGCTTTCGAATTACTTTTAGTGGGGGTTTCATAGGTATTGACATCAATGATTCTAAGTATTTTTTCACCGTAGTAATACCGATTCCTAACGCTTTAGACACTAAATTATTTAAATTGTTACTAGTTATAACACCATTTCCTAAAACACCTCGTAAGAAATGTTTAACGTTTCTCACCAACATAACGGTTTTGGTTTTCGTAATTTAACACCTCTGCCAATCACATTTTTGTCATTTTTAGTTGGAGTTCTTGGAGAAGAAGAAGGTTCGGGCAACTAATTTACTTCCGCTTCATTACACTGTGATTCTTGATTTACCCACGGCCGGGAGAAGACCTGCTCTTGCGCTAAACTAATAAGTTATTAATATTACAAATATCATTTATTCCATATGTTACTATTAATAACGCTCACTAGGTCACTACAGTGCTCTCGACCATAGTTACAAGCCGGAGTCATGTAAGTTTGGCAAAGTGCACCGGAAGCCAAGGTGAAAGCGCGGGGGAGCTATCGATGTATGTTCGTGTGTAGTGAACTTCGTCTTGTGTTTCGTTTTATTTTTCACGAATATGTTTTAGTATATATATAACAAGATAACTGATTAAATAAACATACGTGTAGCCTATTATTGAAATTATGTGAAGGCGCAGGAGAACTGAGTAGCTTGGACGATAAAGCTGGCTTTCCGAGCCCAACTTGGCAAGTTTAATCCTGGCTCAGTCCGGTCGTATTTGAAGGTGGTCAAATACGTCAGCCTCGTGTCCGTAGATTTATTGGCACGTTAAAGAACTCATACGGGGCAAAATTCGAGCATCTTACAAAAAATCAGTAAATCAATACCATTATTACGTGTGAATGAGCAGACTGGTCTCAACTAAACGAATATTATTACATTATAGAGGAGCCACGTTGGAAGTATTAAAATGCTTGATAATTTCATTAGGTAAACAGTGAAATCACAAACCTCATATATTTAAGGGAACAATTCGTGCACTAAAAGAAGAAGAGTCACTAAACAATTTTCGTTTTAAACTGTGAACTTTGAAACTGTTAGGGAAGTTTCAAAGAAATAACTTCGAAAGATCGTTTGGTCAGAACCGATAGCTTAGTGGTTGTAACTACAGTGTTACTACACTTACAGTCCTAGAAAGTGAGATGACAGTTAGGATTACGGCTTGCAGTGGTGGTGGTATGGAAAAGTGCAGTTTAACTGTAGCTAATTAGAAATGTCTGATTCCATTAAGGCTGGGGATCTTAGGCCCAATATCGAAATAATAAACAAGTTAGACTCACTTTTATCATGTGAATTTTTGGTGGACATTTTGAGATGTCAGGGATAATATACACTGAGTGGCCAAAAGTCATGGGAAGACACTGAACGTGGTGTTAATAACGAGCCCTCTAAACGGCAGCAATACGGCGAGGCATCGACTCTACAAGGTGTTGGAATCGTTCTGGAGGGATCTGGACCAACGCATCTTGTACTGCTGCTCACAATTGGTCTTGTGTAGTTAGTGCGGGGTTAATGGAGCGTACACCAGCATCGACAGCAACCCATAAATGCTCTATTAGATTAAGATCGGGGGATCTGGAGGGCGAATCCACGGTCGAAACTTCACTGGAGTGTTCCTCCAACCACCTGGGTGCCACCACAGAGCGGTGACATGGCGCATTGTCCTGTTGAAACATGGCATCTCCATCAGGGTGCTCTAGGGCCAGAAAGGGATGCAGATGGTCTGAAAGAATGTTCACATAACGTGCACCAGTCTGCGCTCTCTGCAGTCGGACAATGGGGCCTAATTGCGACCACGAGAACGCCGTTCAAACCAGAACTGAGCCTCCTCCTGCCTGGACACAACCTTCTTGACACGCAGGATCCACAGCTTCGTGGGGAATACTCCACACTCTCACGCGCCCATCAGGTTGATACAACTGGAACCGGGATTCATCGCACCGTGCCACACGCCACCACTGTCCCATGGTCGCGGGCTCTGTGTCGAGGTGTCAGCAAAGGGACACGAGTAGCTCGTCGGCTGGTGAAGCCTATGCGGTGCAGTTGCCTCCTTACAGTCCTGGCAGAAATGGGTTCCTGATTCCCATCGTTCAACTGGGTGGTGATCTGACTCACAGTAACCCGTTGAGTGCCCAGTATGGTTCTGCGGAGGCGACGTGATATCCCTTCGTTAACACCTGTGGTCTTCCCGTGCGGTGGTTTACGCGGCTGGTAACATTTTCTCTGGGATATTGAAGATCCACCCTCGACAATGTTGACCACGGTAAACCGAATTCGCGTGTAATCTCCGCAATGCTATGACCCATGCACCGATGACCATCCCACGTTCAAAGTCAGTTAACTCGCGACGTGTTGCCATCTTCACGACACTGGTGTCTGTGACAGACTGCTCAGCTCGCCGCAGCTAGCCACAGTGCTTAGGGGTCATACACGGCAAATTTTCTAAAGGAACACCGCTTCCCGTGACTTTTGGCCACTCAGAAAGATAAGCTGTGACACATGTTTAGATCTCCTGCAGAGTAATGATAAAAATTGTCCCTATTTTGAAGAACTTCGGAGAGGTGGGTTACTGGTGTCATCAGATTGTGTTGTGTGTGATTGCGTAACAATGACAGGAATATTTACCTTGTCGGTATCTGAAGACTACAAGAAAGACTACCTGGATTGTGGAAAGCACAAAGCATTTCTCTTCTCTCTGTCTAGAACTGTTTTAGGAAGAGATGAAAATCAACAGTTCTGGTTTGAACGCCGTCATTGTGCACGTGACAATGATGGTCTGATAGATTTATTGTCTACATTTCCTAATGTCGTGTTAGATAATTATAGAAAGCAGATGAAGAACAAGAGTTATGTCAGCAGTGAGGATAAAAATATTAAGCGGAGGAAGCTATCAACGCTCCACAATAATTGAGTTTGTGAGTGTTGCTCTTAAAGTGTTTTGTTTTTAATCATATAAAATGTGTATTTCTAAGTTCAGTGAATGCATTTACGGATATGTGTGTTTCTTAGTACCATTTTACGAAGAATGTGCATTTATCATCATCATTGTATTGGTCTAAATGTAGTGAATATGTGTGAAGTCATTCAAAGTTGGACACGTCCCCACTTTTCTCTCGGCCTCCGTTTGATAGATGGGTACAGTGTTGCCAAGCGTACCTTCCGGCTTTAATTGTAGATGGATCTGCTCCCGACACGAAGAAAGAGTCAAGACTGAGAAGAGTGGTTAGGCAACCTCTCCATACCAAGCAAGGATCACATGGAGCTCATTAACTGAGCGGGGTGCAGGGTGGGATTGACAGCTCGCTCGCTTTTTAAAAATTCTACTCCTAAGAGCTGAAAGTAACTGGCTGCTGTAATATTTAATTATCATGCCGCGGCTTTCTCTTTCTTGTGGCATATGATGGGATGGGACAATATTAGCAACTCTGTTTCTTGGTTTATTTTTTTGTTTGAATGTAAAGGAATGTAAAGTGTTTGATATCACAACCAAAAGGATAATCCATGATTTACCTATAGAATATTTACAAATAGTGGCTCCGGAATGTTGTAGTGGTAAGATTTATTAGAAATAAACCATCTGTACTCCATTGCGGGTGACCATTAAAGTCCGCAATACATGACTTAGAGTATGTAATTATAATCATGAAGTTATACTGAATACTTCCTGCTGAAAAGTTGATCATTAGCCAGAGGTTACGTTCTCAGGTATAGATACAAGTGTATAATTTGCAGAAACCTCTTACGATTTGTAATAAGATTTTCTCTGCGTCAAAAACTCGAATGTTCAAATTTTGGAAGGTAGTCTCTGTGTGTTCTTCGGCAGGGTACCTCTGGGTCCAAAGAGGAGGCCTGTGACAACCCATTGACAAAGATAAATATTATATTTAGCTGATCGATTCGGCAGACATTGCTTTTCCTGAGCCTGTTGCAAGTCCCTCCCGAAGCGAATGGTAGGATCTAACACCATCGCTATGATGTCCACTCTTCGCGTTGAGATGCAGTGAACTTCTGCAGCTCTTGAGCAATGGCGGTACTTGATGGTAACAATTGTTACTCGGTGCTCTTGCTGAACCGCAGCACTTGTCCAAGCATTTCCCGTAAGAGCAAGTTTAGGTCTAATGTGATCTGAAGTTGTTTCCTTAACATTAAGACGGTATCCTAGCTTGTCATTAGAGCAATGGAGAAACTAGAGGCTGCAATGCGGTGAGTTGCTTCTGCACCGCAGCGATCCCTTTGGACCAGCTTAATGTATACCAGGCGCGCGCATTTAGGATTGATTTGTGAGTATGTGAGCTACATTTGGGAATACAGTGAGTGTGAAAATGTCATCGTTTATTTTTCCTAGATGTCGATCTGGTTACAGATCACATAAACCCAAAACCCATGGTGCAACTGCCCCGAAGAGCCATGGCCTGCCAATTACGATGTGTCGTGTGGTCGCCGCGACGAATACAGGTCAGATATAAGTAAACCACCTGAAAATGAGGAGCATTTCTCTAAGTGGGTTAGAGCAATCCCAAGAAGATGCATGCTGCTTACGCATATGTCTAAGATTTGTGAAGGTGACTTTTCGGAGGCTTTCATTATAAAGGTAGACTTAGTCTATTGATAATGGAGAAAGAGTTTAAATTCCGAGAATAAGGTTGAGTTTAAAGGCAGGAGCTGCCCCGCACATTTTTCCAGACTTGCTATCCTATTTAAGCAAGTCCCTGAAAAATCGAAAACCCCCATTGGAACGAGCCTTTTTCAAAGAACATGCTGGCAATGTCAATATTAACAACAATAGCTTAGAATGTAATGAACATCTAAAATTGTTAATAGTGACGAGAATATAGAAATAAAATAACCTGATCTCTATTTGCCCTGTATATCTAAACGTGGCCGATAGTGAACTTGATCTTTCTGGAATTATTATAAATTTGAGAAGAATGTTGAAAACCTTGATAGGAATTAAATTAGAATGAAAAATAAATTATCTAAATACAGAGCTAACCTGAAGTAGATTGAAGATAATGTCATTGTGTCAAGTGAAGGTGAATACTTCTGGACACAATGCTCAAGAAAGGTAACACCAGCCCCAAAGGTATGCGCTATTCTAATGAAGTGCTTTTGAAAATCAAATCTCCTAAGGGTTACAGACATTGAAGCACTTCCTCTCCCTGCCGAAGCTCATTGGAGACGACTATGCAAAGGGTTCAAATGTAATGATGGTGTTAATGGAAGTGCCATGAATGCAATTACAAACGAGCAAGACGAAAACAAACGACTGGGAATATTGATTTTGGTGAAGTGAAATTGAGGGAAGATACTAGCTTCAATCCGACAACACTCACAGTTAGTTGATTTACGAGATGAAACTTTCGATGACAAAAATAATGTCGTGCCAATCAAGCACTTGGATTTATGTTTGCCCCTTTGATGCTCCAGCCTGGAGCAGTTAATGCTAGTAGAAAAGCTACTCCTGGAGATTGTCAAACATATTTCTTAAGGTGGCAATTAAATTGGGACGTGTGATGGAAGTCAGTGTATTAAAAGGGCATGGAAGAAAGATCTTAAAACCCGGTGGATCATCGATGGCGAGTGTGTACATATTTTGTAGTGCAAACGTAATTATTTCCACGATAACGTCCTTTTGCTGTATAAGAGCAAACAGGTGAATTACAACTTTTGCAGGCAGTCACTGTATTTCAAAATGATACATCTCCTGATTACGCCGGTATTCGAAGTTGTCTAAAGATAACATCCTCTCATATAAGCCCAGCCTCATTTCATAGGATGAAAGCGAGGTTAGCTTTTCAGTAGTCAGTAACAGTTAGTCCACACAATTTCTAAGCTGCTTAGAGAAATAAAGCCTAAGGAATTCATTAATAGTGGGCGTACAGACATTTTCACGAGAGAAATCAATAATCTTGCAGATGGCCTTAATTACATATTAACCGAGCTTGAGAGCTGCAGCCGCTTAAGTGCGGCCAGTATGCAGTATTCGGGAGATATTGGGTTCGAACTTCACTGTCGGCAGCCTCAAAGATGGTTTTCCGTGGCTTCCCATTTTCACACCAGGAAAATGCTGGGGCTGTGCCGTACTTAAGGCCACGGCCGTTTCCTTCCCACTCATGTCAGTACGACGTAAAACAACTTGTAAAAAAGTAATCCATATTACCCGTAATGGTTCTCCGTCGCACAAAATATTACTTGAGTTCTTAGAATACATCATACCTCAGCAAAACACATTTGCATCATAAAGAACTTCGGAATCAGAACTCTGGAAATGACAGAGTTTTCCTGGAGCGGAGGATTTAGGTATTTCGTGACGGCAAAATTGAATCAAGATCATTTGGAGCGCCATTCCGGTCTTTTGAGTTCCCTTAGTTGTGGTGCTTACCATTCCACTGTGGACGTTTTACATGTACACGTGCTGTCATCCGTGTACATACCTACCAAACTTAAATTCCACCGCAGACATCCTTCGTTAGTCATATCTGCACAATGGGTAAAGGAAGTGAACGTAAGAACAAAGAAATTAAAGATTAAGCGCAGGCCAAAATTAAAGAAAGAATAGTTCTCACGGACTTGGGAAAATGTTGCGATGGAAACCTCACAAAACAGAATTTAGTGTTTCACTTAGCAGGCTACATAAAAGTGACTAATATGTCGACTGCTCACGCCCTTCCTAGTTAAGAGCCACCAGAGCCTTCACTGGCAACATTTACATTCATTAAAGTTTAAGGCACGAAAATGATGATGATGCTTGTTGTTTAAAGGGGCCTAACATCTAAGGTCATCGGCCCCGAAGGCACGAAGAAAGATATCCGTTAATTGACATATTGCTATTGCTAGTAGAAGAGGTCGTCTCAGAAAAACTGCCACCAGAAAAAAAAATGTGGGAATATATTTTGGCATGTTTAGACAGCATAGATGCTATTGTTGTCGGACCCAGAGACTTTGTATGCAGCACTGATATCACAGTGTTTCATTAAATGCCACTTCTTTTTCCGTACGAGGAAATAAAGGAGTTGATATCGTGCAAATCAGCGAAATCGTCCCGGAACGCTTTCATTGGCGAGCTAAACCATTTAGTATATGTCTTAGATAATGTGAAATATATATTAGTTTCAACCATATCTCTGTATGAAAAATTTTGATATAAAAATAAAAACGATATATTACTTGCTCTTTCAAGAAAGTCTCCTGAACATAAATAAAGCAATAATTGTGTCTGTACAATTCAAATTTCAGCCTCATACCCGGTGTATGAGTTCACATCAGTTTGCATCCCTGTCACATCACAGGAAAAACGGCTTAAGAGAATTTCAGGAACTCAGTTTTGAATGGCCGGCGTATGAACTAGGCGATATGTTACATTGACTTAGCAATATTAAGGGGATCGTAACAGGAAGTAACAAATTAGCTGCATACAGAAACGTGTACCGGTATAATAAAGGATAGGTAGAATATAATTCCCAATCTTCTCACAAATTTTGAAATATCACCTGTAATTTCATTCATAACAAACATTTTAAAACTCTTAATGTCTGATGCCGTTCTACCGTGTGATATATTCACGAATATTCAGCAAGTGCATCGCTGACATGAATAATGGTTCAGTGGTGATGGTAGCTGCCTCTGTGGATCAGTAGTAGAATGTCGGCCTCCGTAGCCCAACTACCCGGCAGAGGTAGTCACGATCTTTGAAGGGCGGAAAAGTCCATTTGACACTACATGTTGTGCGATATCGGCATGTGAAACATCTCTGGTGACACATTTGAAGTTCACCCGACAAAATTCATTAAAACTGAGGCATAGACGCCCAAGAATGGTCCCGTTTGCTATGCGGTCTAGAAGTAAAATAGAACGTCAAAACTGACGAGCAAGCAGCCAGGTGGCGTTAAATTAAAATGTCTGCATAAGATAGCTGTCGCCATACGATTATTATTATTATTATTATTATTATTATTATTATTATTATTATTATTATTATTATTATTATTATTATGATAACGAACTAAGTAGAGGTGGTAGTGAAACAATGTTGTCATTGGCCCCTTAATGAAGATGGCTATGGAAATGAGAGAAAAAGGAGTGATGAAAGAGAGGGTTGTCGTTGGCCGGAAGAACAGATGCTAAGTTGCCGTCAATCATGTCCATGAGATGGCATTACAAAATCTAACGGTAAAAGCTAGTTGTGGTTAAATCGATGTCCCCTTAAGGTACTCACATTTGTAGCAGCCTGGTAAAGCAGGCAGCACAATAGCAGAGGCAGGTAGAAACAAGTTCCCTTCATGGCGACTGCACGACCTCCAGCCCTGTCATCTACTCTTATATAGCGAGTGACTTCGTGCCTGTGTACAAGTTCCAGATGTGAGTCAGTAGGCTATCAGCCTCACTTGCCAATCAGTCGCCACTCCAGAACAAACAAGTCTGCACTTTTCCACTCCTCTTCTATACTTTTGCGAGTTTAAAGGAAAACATTGGCTACTGATTTCTCTGCACCTTGTTCGATACTTCCCTAACATAACACGCAAACTGTGTACTGGACATTGCATTTGATACAATGGGGCCATGTGTAATGTTCTGATACATGTCCCATTGTCCCACTTGTATGGGGGATTCCAAAATGTCCACCTTTTTTAAAATTAAAAAACGATCTTATTGTCCACGATAGTCGATGTCAGCTCTCAGATTCGAAGGTTATGGAACAATATGGCCAACGTTTTGAAACGGTTTTTGTTCTGCTCGATTTGTGAAAACAATGTGAGGAAAGGATGACTACTATTTTCTTATCCCTGTTTTTGTCTTTTAAATTTAAGGGATGGGTATAGAAAATTTTGTAAATGGCATTAAATCTTTCCCCTCCGTAAAGAGTACCGTACGACATTGCAATATGTAGACAGCTAGCCTCCTCGTATAAATGAATATATAAAACCACGTTACATCTCCCTCCTTCTGGAATTCAGTAGGTCAGAGATTCATAGTTTGATCCGTATTATTCGTCTTCACCAGCAAGCAGAGAGAAATGGGCTTAAGAATAAATGTAATATGTGCCGAAATAGCCAAGGTCACTGGTCCGAATCGTTAGTGTTCTGACGGCATAGCCATCGTAAAGTATTAAATACATGATAATCGGACCATAAAAATGCCGGACACAAGCGATACTGTTTGATTATTTATTTATTTGTTTATTTTTATTTATTTATTTATTTATTTATTTATTTATTTATTTATTTATTTATTTATTTATTTATTTATTTATTTATTTATTTATATTCTGTAACAAGGGAGTCAGCTCCCAGATGAAACTACCGATACATCGGTCTGTTTTCAGATCAACTTTGCTTTATACGGGAATGAAAACTGGGTGGACTCAGGCCATCTTATTCATAAGTTGGAAGTAACAGACATGAAAGTAGCGAGAAGGATTGCTGGTAAAGACGGGTGGGAACAATGGCAGGATGGTACTCGGAATGAGGGAATAAAGGCTAAGTTAGGAATTAACTCAATGGATGAAGCTGTACGCATTCGGTGGTGGGGTAACGCGAGGCGAAATGAGGAAGATATGTTACATAGGAGAATAATATACTCTGTTATGGAGGGTAAGAGGAGTAGAGGGAAACCAAGACGACGATGGTTAGACTCAGTTTCTAACGATTTAAAGACAAAAGATAAACGAGACCATAGAACTAGTTGGAAACAGAGGATTGTGGCAGCGATTAGTAAATTCACAGAGACTTGCAGACTGAACGCTAAAAGGCATAACGGTCTATAATTTGAAAATTTATTTATTTATTTATTTATTTATTTATTTATTTATTTATTTATTTATTTATTTATTTATTTATTTATTTATTTATTGAATATGAGTACATAGGCATTGATGTCTTATGAGGTACCTGCTTGTCAAAAAATAAATGAAAAAAAGAAGAATTATTAAACGCACAAAATATGTAAATCAGATTTTAAAGTATTTCAGAGTACAATTTATACAATTAATTCTCTTAAGTTATTTAAAGAAAAAAGAACAGTAAACAGCTATGAATGACGGGTCTTGAAAGAGTCTCAAGAGCTCGTAAAGTTAACAGTTCATGGTCAGAATTTCGAAAAGGTGACTAGGGTTAGGATTTTCAGGTGCGCAACTTTTCGCTCAGGGTCGATTAAAACTCTTCGGAAAGATACCACAGTATGAAATTTTCTCTCTAATTCTTTCTCAACGGTGCCCGTAATCCCCCTCTTTTTCCCTTTTCCAATTTTTCTTATAATGTGACTTTTCAATAAACTTTTAAGTGCATTTTATCATTTATAAAGAGATACGACTTGTGAGTTTCATTCCATTTTACTTCCAGTAAACGCGGGACTGAAAGCACACCTGCAACAATGGAAAATAATGGCTCAAATCCTCTTTCTCTCACTTTGCATAGCTCGCTACAATGGAAATGCTTATTTCATTCCATGAACACCTGCAACAATGAAAAATAATATTGTGTATGCACAAAACTTCCTTCTCGTACTTCCCTTTCCATAAAACATCACTTCGGTTCAATGTAGTCTTACATACACACATAATTATTCAATGGCTGCTTATTGCCACTCATGACTGTCTTTACATTTACCATAAATACAACATCAAAAACACAATTAACAGCCATGATGAAATTAAATATAATTCCACTGTGAACTTATTGGACCAATATTACCAAAGTTAACAAAAGATTTACATGTGGTGGGTCAGTGGTAAACTTAGCTTTCCCTCCAAATGAGAATTATTGCTATTTGCCGCTAGTTCGTAAACTCACCCATTCGTTTACACTGTATTATACATCACTGACACAAGCAAATATGTTTCATATCCATAACCAATTTTGCGGCGTTTAATTATATTTACATACTAGCAAATGTACCCGTGCTTCGCTACGGTATTCTACATTGTATACGGATATCGAAGTAAATTACTGTACATGAAGTGAATAAGATTTTTAAATTGCATGTCTCTTGACGTTATCCGAGAAACAGCATAGGGAGATCCGCAGACGTTGTTTCCAATGTAAAGTGCGAGTTGCGGAGTTGTAATGATAACGACAGGTCCACTTGTCGACTGCAATTCACTATGCGTAACGTCAGTCACATTTTGATGGGTAAATTTGTTTATAATCGGGGGCAACCTTGCAAGGGGGCACCTATTCCGAATGATAAAGAGAATCAGCTAAAATGCACGCTCTCTGCTAGTCAAATCGAGAAGGGAATTATTCATAACAATAGTACACAGGCGTTGGAGGAGGACCCCGTTCCTACTGCCAGTTAAAATCGATGTGGGGAGTACTGATTACAACAGCAGATGCCCTCCAGCTGACAGTCACTATTGATTTGTAAAGTATTAATTACAATGTCAGACACACACCCTTCTAGATCGCTACAAATCGACTTCAAAGAATAAACGTAGATCGACATATGAAAGTGTATGCATGTTCACCTACATTTACAGAATAACTGTTGCTAAACGGTGAATGATATCGAAATGCGGATTGTACGGTAAGACGCCTCTGGCTTCATTTAGCGATCTAAATGGCTGACCCTAGATATTTCCTCGTATCTAATCTATTTAAGGTAAGATTGTTTTAGAAAAGCTGAATAGGGTGAAATTTGTGTAAGATTTTCACACAGTGAATTACTTTTCAGATACTTATGCGACAGCTTCAGACATGGAATTTGGCTCGCGTATGGCTACTGGGTGGGCCAATATTCGTGTAGAATTTGATGATCCCATCTTTCTCTTAAGTGAATTAAATCATCAATTATACGTGTACTAAGTGGAAAATTTAGGTAAATCCAGAAATACAGCCAAATTTAACGTACAAGAAAGCTATAATTTTTCCAAATTTCAATTTTCTAACTGGTCTGGGAGATTTTGCCGCCGTCTTCAAATGGGGAGGGGATGAAAATTAGGACTTTCAGGAAACGTTTAAGCCCATGAAACCTATAAGTTATCGTTCTGGATAAATATCACCGACTGTGTTTTTATGCAGATTTGAAACTCCCAGCGTGTCCCCCTCAGAGAATTTTGAGAATTTTAGATTTTTCTAGGGATCCTGAAGCCATCATCTTGTCTGGTACCAAGTTTTAAGTTTATAAGTTGCCTAGAATGGTCTCATTAATTCACGCCTGTTTTCATTTTTATGCCTTCATTTTTATATATACAGTGGTGGTCAAAATAATAGAGCCACCTGGCAAAGGTTTAGAATAAAGTGCAAATTTATTACTAGACATGTTTGTACTATGATGGAAACAAAATTTTACGTTGTACAGGAACCATTACAACAGAGTCACATTGTACCACAGTCAGTTATATAGATAACACAACTGAAACTAATCAATAATATTCAAAATAATACCAGACCACAGGGTCAAAAAAATAGAGCCAATTGACACAAATATTTTGTACTTGATCTAAGTCTTATGAAATTTACAGGAACAGTCGTTTTTGCATAGGAGTGCATTAGTACTTCGTAGTGTAACCCTTATTTTTGAGGATTTCCCTGCACCTCTTACCCGTAGAGTCGACTAAACGCCTGCATTCGTCGCTGCTGATCGCATACAAGGCTCTCTGGATTTCTTCCCAAAGTTTATCTAAAGACGTAGCTTTTGAGCGGTCAATTCTCTTGTCTACGATCTCCCATAAGTTCTCGATGGATGATGCGTCAGGGGATTGAGGTGGCCACTCTAATACTTCGATATGGCGATATTGAAAAAACTGCCTTATGATCCTTGCAGTATGCTTTGGATCGTTATCGTGCTGAAATTTCCATTTCAGCGGCATTTCCTCTTCAGCATAAGGCAGCATCACATTTGCTAAGATGTCGTTGTACATTTCTGCGTTCATTATGCCGTTGATACGGTGTATTGGACCAAGGCCATACCATGAAAAACATCCCCATACCGTAACATTTTCGCCACCGTATTTCACAGTTTTTAAAGTGTACTTGGGATTAAATTTCTGGTTTGGTGGGCGGCGCACATAGACTTTTCCGTCTGAGGCAAACCTATTATACTTGGATTCATCGGACCAAAGGATGTTCCTCCATCAAATATTGGGTTTGTGTTCATTTCTCCGGGCGAAGGCCAACCTTTTCCGAACATTAGCTTTTGAAACATGTGGCTCCTGTCTCGCAATGCGCCCATTCAATTTTGCGGATCTCAGTCGTCTTTGAATCGTTGAAGTTGATGGTTGAACATCATTTTTGTCGCTAAACAAAATGGCTTTCAGTCGTGGTGGTGACAAAAATGGGTTTCTTTACTTCCCTCGTGATGAGTCTGTCTACGCGAAGAGTAGTTACACGAGGTCGCCCCCTGTTCCCCACCTGCGGCTTTGTTTGTTTTGCCAGTCTAATGGCGTTCTGGACTCGTTTTCGCGAAACGTGTAAATCTTTGGCTATTTGATTCATGGATATCCCACTTTTGAACATCCGGAACATTGCTATACGACCATCATCACTTGTATGCTCTGCTCTGCCCATCTAGAACAATGTAAACAAAACCAAACGTCAGTTTACATACAAAATAATATTGAGTGGAGGTTTGTTGACAAATTATATCGCTAGCCCCCAAAACAACTGCAAAAAATCAATTTGAACGGGACTTCTGTAAAACGGCTCTATTATTTTGACCCATAAGATTCTTACCTTTATGCCTCTTTTCGAACGTCTAGCTCAAACGCTTCCTTTCGCACAACTACAGACAGCAGCGACGTCTTCCCTGATATTGTCTAAAAGGGACTGACAACACGGCACTCGCGGAGATTTTGCGAACTAGTAGATATCCTAGTTCTTAATCTCGTCAATAGAGGTGGCTCTATTATTTTGACCGCCACTGTATATCGCTCCAAACTGCCTTCCATTCATTAATACAGATTATACTTCTCCCGCTTCCCTACTGGTTCTAGGGGCGTCTTACTCCCAAAGTATGTTTTCCAGGTATTAAGTCATACTTGAAAGTCATACTGCAACATACACACGTCCACTATCTCGGTCATTTTTTGACAATTTATTTTCTCACCTTCTCACCCCCTATGCCGAAGTTGGACTTAAAAAATCCGGAATGTTACTATTCATCTCAGCGACCCGGAAAACTATGGATTCGACACTATTTCTGATTATTTTTATATCTCAATCCCCCTCGCCCCCCCCCACTAAGAAGGGGGCTGAACTTTAAAACTTCCGGAGTATCACTATTCATCTCAGTGACCTCGAAAAGTATGGATTCGACACTACTTTCGTGGCAATTTATATCTCAGCCCCCTCGCCCGCCCCTAAGGGTTCCTGGGGTATCCTACCCCCACGTGGTTTGTCTCCTGGTACTAAAATTTCGAAGTGTACAATTCACCCCGGCGACCCCGAAAACAATGTATTCGACACTATTTTCGATTAATTTTATATATCACACCCCCTCGCCCCCACCCCCAAAGGGGTATGAACTTGGACTTATAAAATATTCGGAGTCTCACTATTCATCTCAGCGACCCCGACAACTATGGATTCGACACTATTTTCCATTATTTTTATATATCACTCTCCCATCGCCCCCACCACGAAGGGGGCTGAACTTTAAAAATTCCGGAGTATCACTATTCATCTCAGCGACCCCGAAAAGTATGAATTCGACACTATTTTCTATTATATCTATATATCACTCCCTCCACCGCCCCCACCACGAAGAGGGCTGAATTTGGACATTAAAAAATTCCGGAGTGTTACTACTCATTTCAGCGAGCCCGAAAAGTGGGCATTCGACACTACTTTCGATGATTTTTATATATCAGCCCCCTCGCCTCCCCCCTAAGCGTTCCTAGGGTGTATTACCCCCACGGGGTTTGTCTCCTGATCCAAAAATCCGAAGTGTACAATTCACCTCGGCGACTACGAAAACTATGTATTCGACTCTATTTTCGTTTAATTTTACATATCAATCCCTCCTCGCCCCCACCCCAAAGGGGGCTGAATGGACTTTAAAAAATCCGGAGTGTCACTATTCACCTCAGCGACCCCGAAAAGTATGGATTCGACACAATTTTCGTTAATTTGTATATCTGACCCCCTCGCCCACCACCCGTAAGTGTTCCTGGACTGTCTTACCCCCACATGGTTTGTCTCCTGTTACTAAAAATACGGAGTGTACAATTCAACCTCGGCGAACCCGAAAACTATTTATTCGACACTATTTTCGTTTAATTTTATATAATACTCCCCCCTCACGCTCTACCCAAAAGGGAGCTGAACTTAGACTTTTAAAAAATCGGGAGTGTCACTATTCATCTCAGTGACCCTGAAAACTGTGGATTCGACACTTTTTTCAATTATTTTTATACCTTGCCTCCCTAACCCCCCCACTCCTGAGGGAGCTACAGATGGCTTAACCCCACTTTTCAAGAATAAGATGGCGACTACTGTGTGTGAGTCTGTGATATCCGTAGTAGATAATGGTGTAAGATGCAGTGAAAAATGTGGCAAATGCAAAAGAGTAGTTAAAAATGGGATTCTGTGTCGTAAGTGTGATGAATGGTACCATTTTCGTTGTGCAAATATTGTAAATAGGACTGATATTGAAGAAAGTGAGTGGCTGTGTCCCGAGTGTAAACAAACTGAGAGTGAGGCAGAACAACAAGAAAGAGAGACTTACGAAACTATAATTAAGATTTTAGGAGTGCTACAAGAGGACTTATGCGCTCTGAAACATGAAAATGAAAGCTTAAAGGACAGAATAAAGAAACTCGAAGATAAAGAAGACATTGGAGAAGAAAGATCGCCGTGGACGGAAGTGACGCGTGGCCATTTTAGGCCTAATGTTAAACATATGGGAGAAACTACGTACAACTTAAAACCGGGAAAAAACTCTTTGCAGTGCCAAAATAGATTTCAGTTATTGCAGCAAGTTCCAGAAGAAGACACACCAAGTTTTCCAAATAATTTTAAATCCAGTGGAGGTAAGCTACAGAAGAAAACCAACCGAAAGTCAAGATCGCCAAAGATTCATCTCTACGCAGACAGTCAAGGGCGGGGTATGGCAGAAGGCATCAAGGATGAGCTGCAGAATCCAGAGACTGAGGTTTTAGGACTAATAAAACCAGGTGCCAAAACTGAAGACGTCCTTTCAAGTTGTGATCCTGTGTTAGAGAAGGACAATTATGTGGTGATTGTGAGTGGTACAAATGACATTGCTGCAAATGAAGGTGAGGAATTAATTACGACTCTCAGAGGTAAGATTTCTAAACTACCTGACTCAAAAGTAATTGTAGTAAATGTGCCACCCAGGTTTGACCTTTTAGAGGACTCATGTGTGAACAAAGCTGTACATGATGTAAATATAAAAATCAAGAGATTAAGTAAGAGTTTTAGAAATGTCCATGTAGTAGATACTTTAGGTCTTGGCAGGCAAATGTTCACTAGACATGGGTTACATCTAAATGGTAATGGAAAAGCAACTCTCTGTAGACAAATTGCTACAATTATCAACAGAGATTTGCAAACTAATCTGTACTTAAGAAAACCCATACCACTAAACTGGCACATACAGGGAAACTTGCCAGAAAACCCAGACCCTTAAATCAAGATCTATGTACAAGGATCTGGGTTCCAGGGAAGTTCTCAACTCATGAGTCAAACGTTACCCAATTGCAACAGTCAAGTTTTAGGGAGGAAGGAGGTCTGAGATTGCTCTTGGTAAACTGTCAGAGTGTAGTAAATAAACAATTAAAATTCGGTACATTGATGGAATCTTATGAGACTGATGTGGTGGTAGGAGTGGAATCGTGGTTGAGAGAAGGGGTGGGTAATACAGAAGTATTTCCAGAAGGGTATACAGTCTATCGTAGAGACCGAGGAGATAAAAAGGGAGGAGGGGTATTTATTCTGGTGAAGGAAACTTATTGTTCGCATGAATGGTTTACTGATGAAAGGGATGAAATATTAGGGATAAAATTAGTTTGTGATAATATGAAGGAGGTGGGAATTATAGGAACATATAGGCCTGGAAGAGAGGAAAGAGACATGGAAATATTTGAGAAAATAATAGATTATACTCATAAAAACAATAATGATACGGTAATAATTGGGGGAGATCTAAACTTGCCTGAAGTTGAATGGAATGGAGCTGCAAGTGAAGCCCATGAACAGAAACTGGCAAATAAGTTAATTTGGGAGGGAGGATTTACACAAGTAGTACAAGAACCAACTCGTCTCAATAACTTACTAGATGTATTCTTGATTAAACCACGGGAAATTGTTGATAAAACTGAGGTAATTGAAGGAATAGGTGACCATAAGGCTGTAATAATGGATGTAGGACTGGTACCAAAAAGGCTTAATAAGAGGGTCACACAAGACAAGAAATTGTACAGAAAAACTAAAGTTGATGAATTTGGGACTTACCTTAAATCACAATTCAGTTGTTGGATAAGTGAAGGCAGTAATGTGGATACACTTTGGGCTAAATTCAAAGGAATCATTTGGGAAGGAGAGAAGAGATTTGTACCTCAGACCCTGTTTATTACACAAGGGAAATAAGAAAATTAAAAAGAAAATGTAGAATAGTAAACAGGAAAATCAAAGAAGGTAGGGAGAGTAGAGAAAGTAGAAAACAGCTAATGAGGGAACTGAATAGAGTGAAAAAGGAAGCAAAAGAGAATTATATGAATGACATTCTTCAAGAGGGTAATGACCACAAAGGGAAATGGAAAAAGCTGTATTCATATATTAGGAATCAAAAAGGAAAAGGAATCCAAATTCCTACAATGGTGGGAGAAGGGGGTGAACACTATTTAACAGATACTGAGAAAGCAAACCTCTTTAGTAGGGAATTCCGAGATTCAGTAGAAGATTGTCAGGACTTGGAAACCGTAACAGAAGATAGAGAGGGAGAGACACAGAGGGAAACACGAAGCTTCTCATTCACAAATGAAGATATTTTCAGAGAAATCCAACTGCTTCAACAAGGAAAAGCAGCAGGAAGTGATCAAATTACTGGGGAGGTATTAAAGACAATGGGGTGGTATATAGTGCCTTATTTAAAATTTCTCTTTGACTATGTCATAAATAATAGTGTGATACCAAAGGAATGGAAAGAATCTATAATAATACCAATTTATAAAGGAAAGGGTGATAAGAGGAAACCAGAGAACTACAGACCAATCAGCCTGACCAGTATAGTTTGTAAAATACTGGAGAGTTTAATAGCAAAGTACATCAGAGGGATATGTGATGATAAAAATTGGTTCATGAGGAGCCAGTATGGATTTAGAAAGAAATTTTCTTGCGAGGCACAACTGGTGGGATTTCAGCAGGACATATCAGATCAGTTAGATTCAGGAGGCCAGTTAGATTGCATAGCCATAGATCTTTCCAAAGCCTTTGATAGAGTGGAACATGGAATATTATTAAAGAAATTGGAGGGAATAGGATTGGATGTAAGGGTTATACGTTTGATAAGAACATTTCTAAATTCAAGGGTTCAGAAAGTCAAAGTTGGAAATAATATATCCCAGGAAGAGAAAGTCTGGAAGGGAATTGCGCAGGGTAGTATAATCGGTCCGTTACTTTTCTTAATATACGCAAATGATTTAGGGAACAATATAACATTGAAGATAAGATTGTATGCAGATGACATAATTGTTTATAGGGAAATAAATAACATTGAGGATTGTTCAGAATTACAAAGGGACCTTGACAGTATCCAAGAATGGGTTGAAGAAAATAATATGAAGATTAATGGAGGCAAATCAACTGTTACAACATTTACAAACAGGAGCTTTAAAACTGAATTTGAATATACTTTGGATGAGGTAGTTATCCCAAAAGATGGCAAGTGCAAATACTTAGGTGTGAGATTTGAAAGTAATTTGCACTGGAAGGGTCATGTTGATGACATTGTTGGGAAAGCATACAGATCGTTACATGTCATAATGAGACTACTTAAAGGATGCAACAAAGAATTAAAAGAAAAAAGTTACTTAAGTATGGTTCGTCCATTATTGGAATATGCAAACAGTGTTTGGGATCCTCACCAAGAATACCTAATAAAAGAACTAGATGGTGTGCAGAGGAAAGCAGCAAGGTTTGTAACAGGGGATTTCAGGAGAAAGAGTAGTGTATCAGAAATGTTAAAGGAACTTGGGTGGGAAACTTTAAGTAAGAGAAGGGAGAAAACTAGACTTATAGGATTATATAGAGCCTATACAGGAGAAGAAGCATGGGGAGATATCCGTGAGAGGCTTCGGTTGGAAAATAATTATATTGGTAGAACTGACCACAAGTACAAAATTAGAAGGAATTTTAGCAGAAGCGATTGGGGTAAATTTTCTTTCATTGGGAAGGGCGTGAAGGAATGGAACAGTTTACCAGGGGTAGTGTTTGATCCTTTTCCAAAATCTGTACAGATATTCAAGAAGAGAATAAACAACAACAGAGATAATAAATTAAATGTTAGAGGGCATTCGACCAGTGCAGGATATTGTAAATAATAAATGTGTGTGATTAAATTAATTCCATCCCCTGGTCTAAGGAGTTTGGACAGCCCAAGTAGGGGACTGCCTGTAGGGGTGAAGTACAGTGGGGACTTCGAGGGCCCTGGGACCGCTACGGTAGCTGTGAAGGCCCTTCAGGAACTCTGAAAAGTGGTGGCAAAAGGGGCTCTGGTTAAGACGCAGCAGGTCGTTATGCTACTTAGGTTCCAAAATGGGTAAAATATAAATATGTAAATAAATTCAGTGTTAATTTTAATCTTATACCAGTTGTATAGTATTATTAGAAGTAATTTCACATATCGTACTGTTTGTAAGATATTATAAGTAGAATTTTGTAAACAATATAAATTTATTAAGGATGATGTGTGTGTTTAATAGAAAAAATTATTAGCGTAAATTGTATAATATTGTATTCTAGGAAAATTTTCTTCGTCTCCTGTTAATTTAAAATTTAGTGCTTGACAATAATGTATTTTAGTGTACCATTTGCCACCGAGGTAGACACCTCATTTGCAAATAAAGAGATTTTGATTTGATTTTGATTTTGACATTGCTCGTCACCAGATAGTAAGTCATAAGTGTACCAAGTTTCGTTGAAATTGCTCCAGTGGTTTAGGAGGAGATGTGTCTTTTAAACACACACACATACACACACACACATCCATTTTTATATATAGTAAGATGATCAATCGGTTTGTTGACCTGACCTTGAGTTTATTATTACACTTAATTCATTGTGACATTTAACTACATAGGTTTTGCGTTGCCGTTCTAGGGAGTAAAAGATAATGCCATTGTTTTGAGTGAGACTAACGGGCTGTCCATTCTACCTAACTGTATCATCTATTTGAATATAACACTACAAGAAATGAATATTTACAAAAATGATAACACAACACTAACAACGTAGTGTTCCAGAAATAGGACAAATGACTCAAACTATCGCAATGTTCACGACCTTCCTAACTTATTTAGATAATCATCACACCGTCGATTAAAATATTCATAAGCCACACAAATGTCTGCAAAAGTTTATGATAATTAAAATCTCTTAATTTACTCATGATTATTATAAACGCGAAATTCGTAGTATGAAAATTGATGTTCACCAACTCAATTAATTAATTAATTATTTTAATTCGTGTGTTATCACGGTTAATCACTTGCAAACATTCATTTTGAAATACGGTGTTTCTCTACAGTTATAATATTTAATGTTGCAATTATTATCAATATTAGTTACCATTGTCGGCAATCATTTCACATTTACAAAACCTTGTCTACCTCATCATTTATTATCAGACATTTTAACATCTCACAAGCGATGATTATATGATACTCATTGCTACCTCGCTTATGAGTTGATCTCATATGGGTCCTCGCTATGCTTATTCATGTACACGTTATATTTAATTAATTCCTTATTATCGCTGTTCATCGTTTGCGTTTCAATATTCATTTCTCTCATATATCACGGTAGATTTGCTCCTGTCCATAGAGCTATTAATATTCTTCTCTATTCGTCCTTTGCCCTAAAAGACGTATTTTACTCATTCGTCGCGACGCGTATGTGTGCAACCGTCATTGGCTCACTTCTATTTTCAATTATATTACCTTCAGTAATATTCACTTCTCACATTTTCAGGGATATCATATATTCAACACTTATAATCAGCTTCTCTATCTTTCGACTGGACCTGTATTTCATTTATTTTTGTATCTTGCGAGTTAACAGTGATGCATTAACACAGCCTGTATCATGGCCATCGACCCGCATATATGATTGCCTTCACAATGATACACTCTATTCGTCAACTAAAATTTACGTGTAATGCTTTAATTTATCCAATTTGAACTACGAACTGTCATTATTATTATTATTATTATTATTATTATTATTATTATTATTATTATTATTATTATTATTATCATAGTTTAAGTTCAACCACTGCTTTGCAGTGCGTTATTTGACAATCAACACGCAAGTTTGAAAATAGAATAACTTTATTATTATTATTATTACTATTATTAGGTTTGATGTGACCACGAAACTATCATCACGATTACCATTGTAAATTACACCTGTTCACACGACCTGTATAAATTGACAAAGCAATTGTTCGATGCTAACTTTCATTATTGTTACGAGGTTATCCGTGGATCACAGAGGGGTGAAAGAAGGTGTGGGCTTGAATGGGTCAAACTACGATATCAAAAATTAATTTAAAACTTTAAATAAAGGTTATATTTCTTTTCAGATCTTAAAATTAACAACATTCTTCACTTAGTGAAGGAAAACCAATGTATCAGTTGCAATGACAATTTTGATACCAGAATAGAAAACCCCAAGAATAGGGAATTTAACAGTATTGGGCTTCAAGCCCCAAATTTACACGGTTACAATGTCGCTAAAGTAGCGTTTAATTAGACACAATTTTCCAGAACACATTGCTCCAACCGATACAATTTACGGCCTTCCAAAGGCACCACTCAGTATTACACAAAAACCAGAAAGAGTTTACAAGCTCTCCGAATTCAGCAAAGGAGACTGGCTCCCAATTTCTTACAGCCTACTCAAGGCAACTTTACACAAAACCTTACAATCCCTGACCTCTCTAGGCACAACCTACAATTTTAAATACCTTTACACAGGGGTATCTAGTACCCATACTACTGGGCCTTCGTGAAAAAGAAGAACAGGTTAATATTACTGGCCCAAACTCAAAATGGACGGAGGCGTACACTTGCGCTCCTTGAAAACTATCTTTTTAAAACCCTACTTGGGCATGTGGCCCGACGATGCAGAGGCTAATGCCACACTACTGAGGTGACAAGCAGAACAAGTTACTTGGTAATTTATAGGAGAAAAACGGTTACAAAATCGTAGTCACCTCAAGATAAATTGAAGGAGAACTTGAGAGGGTAACGCACTCTCTATCTCCGATTTACAGTTTAAGTCTTTTATGAAATTTTATATTAGCCGAAAGAACATCTACATGTTAGAAAACAGGTGGTTACATAGTTAAAGATCAGAACCCTACCCTCGAGTAAGTTTGCGGAGATAGCTACAGAGATGGAAAACAGTTGGCCACTGGGCTGATGTTCTGCCTGCCGAAGAATGAGGCAACTCGCCTCCTGTCTTAACACACACACACACACACACACACACACACACACACACACACACACACACACACACACACACACACACACAGAATTCCGATGATCAATCAGACACGGCAACTAGGAAAAGCCGCAGCTAATATACCCAACAGTAGGGTTCGAGAAGGCTCTGGACTAAATCCGGGCACACCACCTCATTTTTATTCGATAAACCAAAAACCTACAAGAAGCCTGTGATTGGCTGAAAAATAATTACAGCAAATTGTTATTGGCCAGATTCAAAAGCTGGCGGGATGAAAAGGAAGTGTTGCAAACCTTGAAGTACCAAAATAAATGAAAGTCAATTCTGTTGAGAAAACCTATAAACACAAAACTCCTTCCAATCACTAATTCTTCCACCTTGCACCAGAGTGCATGACCTCAGTTTTTTTGTAGAGACATCTATGGAGAAAAGTTCAAACTTCTTGATGTACACCAAAACTAAACAAATTAATCCAGTCAGTTTAGGAAACCTTGAAATAACATATTACTCAGTAATTCAGTAGAGACATCTTCTGATCAATGTCCCTACTTAATGCATTAGCTGTTTCAAGAGTTGTTCGATAGATTGACTTGTTTAAGGTGCCTCTTTTAAACGTGCGGGGTTGAGGTGTACCTCCCGGTACAATTATTATTATTATTATTACTATTATTATTATTATTATTATTATTATTATTATTATTATTATTATTATGCTTATTATTATACCGCTCATTCAAAAGAAGCGCCTTAATCAACTCTATCTATCCAACAAAACGTGAAACTGCTACTCCATGTTGGGATATTAATAAGAAGATGTCACTACTGAATAATTGAGAAGTTTGTCATTTCTATGTTTCCTAAACTGATTGGATTTATTTTGTTTTGCTTTGGTTTACATCAAGAAGTTTGGACATTCCTCCATAGATGCCATTACAAAAAACCCTGGTCATGCACCCTGGTGCAAGGTGGAAGAGCTTGTAATTTAAGAAGTTTTGTGTTTCTGGGGTTTTATAACTGAATCAATGTTCATTTATTTTTGGGTTGGCAACACTTCTTTTTATTTCCACCAGTTTTGAATTTGGCCAATTAGAAAATTCTGTAATTATTTTTCAGCCTATCACAGGCTTCTTGTAGCTTTTTGAATTGTACAATAAAAATTGAGAGGGTGTGTCCGAATTAGTCCAGAATCCTCTCGAACCTTCCCTTCGGGTATATAAGTTGCGGCCTTTCAAGTTTCCTTGTCTCTTGATCGCCGTGTTTCTGAGTGTGTGTGTGTGTTAAGGTAGGAGGCGGGGCGCCTCATTCTTCGCCAGGCAGACCACCAGCCAAGGTAATGACCATCAGTCTTATTTTTCTGTAGCTACCTCCGCAGATTTATACGAGGGGAAGGTTCGAATTTCTAACTATGTAACCAACCTTTTCTACAATGTAAATTTTCTTTCTGCTAATGTAAAATTTCATAAAGTCTTAACTGTAAATCGGTGACAGAGAGTGCGTTACCCTCTAGAAATCCCCTTCAGTTTGGTTTGAGGTGACTACGATTTCGTAATTGTTTTCTTTCCTGTAATGTCTTAACTGAACCTTCTTTCGAGTCTCCTCAGTAGCTTGGGATTAGCCCCTGCATCAACAGGCCGAGAGCCCACTTAGGATTTTATATTTTATTATCTAGGAGCGCAAGTGTACGCCTCCATTCAGTTTGTGTTAGGGCCATTAATTTTACCTGTTCTTTTTCCACAAAGGCCCAGTAGGTTGGGTAATAGATACCCCTGTGTAAAAGAAAATGTAAATTGTAAATTGTGCCTGGAGAGGCCAGAGATCGTAAAATTCGGTGTAATGTTGCCTTAAGTGGGCTTTTCAAATGTGGTTAATGTTGGAGAGCATGTAAGCTCTTTTGTAAGTTTTCTGTAATAGTGAGGAGTGCCTCTGGGAGGCTAGAGATTGTAACTTTTGGAGCAAAGTGCTCTTGAATTTGGGAGATTTCTATCTTTGTCGAAATAATACCACTTTTGAAATAGTAAATGTGTAAACTAAGGGCTTGAAGCCCAAAATTGTTAAATTCACCTTTCTGGGGTTATCTATTTTAATCCCCAAATTTGTCATTGGTTTTTCACTAAGTGAAAAGTTGTTAAATTTGTGATTTAAAGAGAAATATAACCTTTGTTTTGAAGTTTTCATTTAATTTTTCATATCGTAGATAGACCATTCTCTCCAGCACCTCTTTTCACCTCTTTCTGCGATCCACTAAAACACGGTAAAATTATTATTATTATTATTATTCGTCTGAATTTGGTATTATATTTCTGTAGGCTCAAATTATCATTAATTATTATTTATAAGCACACACTTATTAAAATTAAATTGATCAGACAAAATTATTTGATGTTGATCAGAATATTATTATTATTATTATTATTATTATTATTATTAGTGTGATAACTCAACTGTAAACAAAATCAAATATTACGATTCAGACGTATATGCTAGGTCATGCAATTAACCGCATACAAAGAAATTTTACATGGAAAATCCGGGCATTCAGTAATTATTATTATTATTATTATTATTATTATTATTATTATTATTATTATTATTATTATTATTATTATTATTATTGGATCGAGCTTACAAAAATCAGACTTCGCTCGCCAATCTGACTGCTTAAATTTCATGACTTAAAATATGATTATTATGAGAGATACGTCACACAACTGTCATTATTATTAGTTTTCCGGTACGTGAACTTAATATTTACAATTACACTACATTAAGACAATATCGGACAACGTATTAATCTACAGCCTTAATTTATCAAGACAATGAATTGAGCACCTCTTTACCTGCTGGCCGGCACGACATTCCGCCGGACCTCGTCGTACTGTGTTTAGTGCATCTTGACTTTCATATTTCTGACGTTATTTGCTTAGTACTTGTTAATTAAACATAATTTAATTATTCGTAGCACACGCACGACCTGTTTCTTGATTTCTTGATACCTTATAATATAACTTATAGACTAACACAATTTTACAAAGATTAATTTTGGATCGGCGTTTGTACTGTGAAAAACTATCTAATTTCACTGCCGGCTTATCTCTTCTGGCTCGTGCAGCTGATATCGTTCCTGTTACGGCGCGTTAAATGTTGTAAATAAAACAAAGTGCCCGTCCTTTGACCTTCCTCTGCCGAGCTGGGGATGCTTGTCCGTGCAAACCAGATTCCCGGAATTACCTGTCTGCTAACGGTACCCCTTCTCCTCTCTGACCAGTTCCTCTTATAATTTGTCTCTCATAACCACTGTTCTCAATAACATTTATGTTTAATGTCTATTCTTTCGCTTTCCTTTTTAAGAATTGTATGCGTACAACTGCCGTTGAAAATAAATCGTTTACGTTTTGCAAATGGCAGTAAAGGTATGACTGTCCGTAACTGAAAAGTTCATTAAAATTCATTAAAAGTTGTAACTATCCATAGAGTTGTCTTACAAATCGCGATATAGCAACATTTTCCTAAACTTACGATATACTGTTCGAGTCACACTAGCTGGTTAAGTAACATATCAGTTCCTCAATATATGAATGAAAAGTGAATGTTGCACAATACCGAGTGCATAGTGTATTTGAGCATGACATAGTTCCTATGATTGTCCGTGTTGGGTTAACACTCACCTCGATCGACAACGACACTCGGATGATAACTGAAGACAGCGTATAGCAACCGTACATGAGAGCAGTTAAGTATCATGTGGTTAACAGCTGGATAACTGCAAAACACCTGAGCAACTCAACACTTAATATCAACTGACAAGTGAACGACTGACTGACTGACTGACTGACTGAACGACTGACTCCTCTGTCTGCTTCGACGGTCTCTTTTGTATCTTCTTACGCCACGCCACCGTATGATCCTGGGAAGGGGTCGCGGAAGGATTTGTATTATACTTCGTCGAATTAATTTGATGTCCATTACTTAATTTAATATTGAATTATAGTCAGCGACTCCATAAATGTGTGCGGTTCTAAATGTTCTAATAATTATGGAAATCGATCGTAGAGTTTTACGCAAATTTTGAAGCGTCATTGTTGTTAACTGAATTGGTGGATGCACTATGTTTGTCGCCTTGTGTGTTCTCACTTTTGGACGAGTTCACTCCACTTACACTTATGGCGTAGATGCTTGTATTTAATTAATTACGAAAAAATAATCGCGAAAATTACCAGAGAATTTCACATTAATTTATTCCAGTTGAGAGCACAGTCTTTTTCTATTACACAGTCCAGAATCTCGAAATTGACTGACTAACAGATTTATCTCGGTCAGGCGACTGTCTCGTGAAATTTTCTGATTGGTTGTATTTTGCTCCGGGCACGAAAGATGTCTTCCGAATAGGATCGTACCAAGTTCTGTGAGGGGTGGGAGGTGTAGGTGCGTCCTCCTTCTGAGAATGTGGTCTCTGTCTTACAGTAAGGTGTGGCTCTTCTTTGTTTCCAAATTTTTCGCTTACCACGAGAAAGTTGCAACAGAAATATTGCAGGCGGCGCATTAAGTTATATTGAAGGTGGTTTATGGCCGGTTGGGCCTTCCGGTACGTGCTTAAAGACAAGTACAGATGATTTGGTCTGGCTCCAAGACTGTCTCTTTGTTACCAAAACTGGGGACCATCTTCCGTAAGTTTTCAATGCGTATTTCATTATGTGAAATTGATAAATTTAGTTAAATTATTCCTTGGGGTAATCGCATATTAGGTGGAATACATGGTTTCAGCAGTTAATCAATTGAAACCTTTGTTCCCTAAGTTAAAGCACCTGACATGCCTAGTCCATACCCTTCACAGGATTTATGAATCCATAAGGAATTAATACGGTACAACATGGCAAATGAATTCATCTCTGCCCTGAAGAAGATTGTACGGAAAACTCCGAGCCGAGTTGTTGCCTACAAGGAAATCACTGGCCTTCCCCTTCCACAATTCCCAGTCATTACTCGCTGGGGATCGTGGATTCAGTGTGCTGCTTTGTTGTGAAGGAATTTCGACTAGATCAAGGTGTTTCTGCTTTCATTGAATCCTGCCAACACAGGTGCAATTTCCAAGGCCTAGCAACTTCTGCTAGCGGAAAAATACATAATTTGCTGTGTGATCTATTTTGTACCCACGGTTACAAGTACCTGACTGCAGCTGTTAAACAATTAGAAGAGCAATATATCGAAGAGGAAAAGCAATGGGATATTTTTATTTCAAAGAGGGACCAATTAGAAGACTTTGCCAAAGACAAACTTGAGCCTGGTCTTCAAAAGAATCTAGACGCCGAGGAATTTGCCACATCTGTAGAGTTGCCATTCCGAGTGAATGCGAAGTTTGCCCCACTGATTTCTGTGGAAGTCTAAAGGAGCTTTAGCATCTCCAAAGACTTTCTGTCTCCTAATAGAAACAGACTTACTTTTAAAAATGTAAAGATGTTAAATTCTTGAAATACAACAGCTTCCTGTATTGCTGGTGATGCATTTTTCTGTAACTCAATAGCCCAGAATAGAATTAGTTGAGTAAAACAGCACCCTTTTGTCCCCTTTTTAACCTATTTTAGCACCTTTCCATTCCTTTTTTCGTGTGAAAATTGCACCAAACATCCTGTGTTCATTACTACCCACTGGTGATTGGTTTCCTTTATCTTCATTCTTAGGCAGTAGTGAATATTCGTTATTTATTTCTGCTCTAACAATAACATTCATTTCGGCCTATAAAATACAGCTGTTTGCTTTCACTTAAGTTGCCCAAAGTAGCGGCATACGAAGACTACTCTGAGACACATGGTCAAAATGGCTACGCGGATTATGCGCTCTGACATTGCGCTGTAGGAAATAAGAGCTGAGTAGGTTCCTAAAGCGTCGTTGGTAGTTTGTGCTGTTTACTCGTGAGATGATGTTATCCCCGGAATCGTGGTCTTCCTGTGAGTTATTTTTCGTGGTGCCAACGATACTAGTCATGCTAATCGATCTTGTTTTGTCAGTTATGGCTTGCAGACCATCCGTTACACGCATTACGTTTACCGCAAGTAACTGCCAATAGAGGCCTATCGTGAGGGGTGCCTTAAAGGGGGCCCCAGGGGTTCTCTTAACTTGGAAGTATGGGTTGGTGATCACAGGGCCCTCAGCTGAGTTCTGGCATTGATTCCACTTGTGTCAGGCTCCACTTCGTCTATCCTACCTGACCTCCCTTGGACAATTCTTGTTCTTTTCCGACCCCGACGGTATTAGAGCACTCGAGCCCTAGGGAATCAGGTTTTTTACGCCCTTCTTGGCCCTTGACTTTCTTTGGCCGATACTTCAATTTTTCAAAGTGTCGGATCTTTTACATTTTTCTAACTAGTGTTACTAGCGGATGGTTGTCTAGTTGTACTACCTCATAAACAATAATCACCAACGCCTCAAGAATATACAGTGGGATTTTGTTTGTTGGGGCTGTCTAAAGCAGGTAAACAAAGGAAGGAAAAATATATTGATTGACAATTTTGATTGGTTTTCTTTGACAAAACATAAATATGGAAATAATTTTACTTATCGAAGTGAAATATAGAAAATATTTATGTAGAGCTCATAAAACATTTCTTTCAGATATAATCTCTTTATTAGGATATTTTGTCATTTAAAGTTTCTGGTATCTACTGAAACAAGCTGAGAAATGTGGTAAGACTCTGGAAGCAAAAGTTAGATGTTTTGTACCGTCTCTCAGTTCTACATTGAACAGTTGCGTGTTCTTGACCCTTACCATAGAAGTAACTCATAAAGGATTGCGTTGTTATTATTATTACTATTGGTTTAACGTCGTAAAAACACATCGAAAGTTTTCGGCGACGGAAGGACTGAAAAGGGAAGGTAACTTCCGTGGCCTTACTTGGTCTCGTATGAAAATGTGAAACCTCGGATAACCATCTTCAGGGCTGTCGACGGTGGGATTCAAGCCCGCCGTATCTCAGCTACGCGACCCTAACCGCACGGTTAACTCGCTCGGTAGGTTGTGTGACATAAAGGTCTCATCACCACTTAAACATTCGTCATCACTTTCCAGGAAAACAGTGAGAATGTCTTGCTCCAGACACAAGGACAATAAGTACACATGGATCCGTCGGGCACAGATGCTAGCGATGCAAGGTACTATGATTCACATAAATAGCTCATTGTGGACTGCCAAGAATTCCAATTCAATTGGGCGAACTTGTACCCAGAGAGAGAAGGAAACAAAAGGACCAAGTTTGAAACTAAATGATGGGAACGCGACGAGTCTCCGTGAGCGTTTTCCATACCAAGACATTCGAGTCACTTGTATTTTCGGAAACGACTGCAGCCACGAAAACCTAAATAAGCACTCTTCGAAAATATACATCCGAAACAAATGAACGACTATAGGGAGCATGCGACTGAGGTGGTAATAATGCAGACCATTATCGAGGGAATATCAAACTACAAAAACCAGTACCAATCACTTCTTCCTCAGCACTGTTACCGACGATCTTTGGATGGTTGCTCAGCGGAAACCACTCCTGGATGTACATTTCGTTGACGTGAACCAGCCTCTGTCACCTACAGACGATGAAGTTAGATAACTTTGGGAATTTTTGATAATAGAAATAAACAGCCAACACAAAGAAACTCTAAGTATGATGGATTCTGCCACCCTAGAAAAAAATACTGTCAACCTACAAGGCTACATCTTCAAGAAAGAGTGGTCTACTTTGTCTTGCTAAGAAAGAAGACAACAGTGACAAGCAGCCGTCCGAACTGTGTGAGACGCCTACGATGGTTAGGAAATGGACCGCAGTAAAACGAGGCTGCGAAGAATGTCTGCGACAGCCAAATACTAGATTATATGCTCAAAAGGCAAGTGGAGCTCATCATCATCAAGCACGGAAAAAGTTAAAAAAGCAGGATGATTGTTTTAGATGCTAATCCTCATGAGGAAAATGAACATCGTCCTTGAATGCTCTGCCATAGGAGATCTCCTGAAATTCAAAATATATCTTTTTGGGTCACCTGTGACATCACGCAAGCGTCCTTACAGCCAGGTACCTAGCGAGTGGCTGCGCGTTCGAAAGATAGTGCGTTTGAACCCCATTATCGGCATTCCTGAAGATGATTTACCGTGTTTTGCCATTTTCACGCCATGCAAATGCTGGGGTTGTACCTTAATTAAGGCCACAGCCGCTTCCTTTCCTATCGCATTGCCGCCGTAAGATTTTTCTGCGTCAGTGGACATAAAGCAAACTGTAAACAAAAATTACAGCTAGCCCTAGACGAAGAAGAACGGGACTTGACGAGGTTCCTTTTACAAGAAGATTTTTAAGATACAGAAAGCCTCCAAAAAAGTACAGGTCGCTTCCCTAGGTTTGGTCACATACTACGTATAAATTATCTTCAACAGAGGGTGATGGAGGGAAAAATAGATGGAAGAAATGGAAGAGGAAGAAGAAGGTTTGGAATGTTAGCAGATGTCAAACAAGGAAGAACCTATGAACAACTGAAGCAAGCTGCTCAGGACAGTTGATACCTGTCTCAATACAGATTCACAGGAGAAGAAGAAGAAGAAGAAGAAGAAGAAGAAGAAGAAGGTTCCTTTTCGACCTTACGTGCGGACTATTTCTTCTTTCGGCAATCCTGAGAGAATAGGCTGGTTTATTTGTGAACAAGAGCGCGTATATGGATGATTTTGCGTAGGATGATTACTCGGTAATTACACTGTATTTGCAACTCACGGACCGGGGCCATCAATTCGGAACGCGAAACAGCAAGCCTTCTCGATGAAGACATCAGTGCTAGGGTTGGGATGGAATACGAAAAGACCCTGACAACGTCCTAAAGAAGTTCAGGAGGGACCATCTTCCACAGACAGGTGAGAAATTTGATGACACACTTGGTCTACTGTTTTCTGTTGCCATACTGAGTGAAATACTTTCCAGTATACTTGTAGAAGAATTTGAAATTGTACGAGATCTTAGCCCTTCATCTCGGCAATGTATGGGTTGTTTGAGTTTCCGTCGGTGTCTGAGGTACATATCCGTTGCTTATTAAATTCATCAGGCGCACAACGGTACCAATATTAAGGTATTCTGTCATAGTCCAGAAAGAGAATACAGAGCGCCTATTTATGTTCGAGCTTCAACTGGTTTTGAAACTCTTCTTTGTTTAGCATACCGTACGAAGTGACCTGTACCTCTCAAAAGATTTGCTCTCCTTAGCTGCGCTCCTGGGAATGCGACTACTACAGTAGGTTCCGACTTCACAAAGGCTACGTTGACGATCGACTTTAGGCTGGATAATCCTAATTGGTCGCAGGTGTTCGTTGAAATCTAGTGGCCCAAATACAGTCATAGGCCTCTTGCAGAATGGAAAGACTCTCCTTGAAGGTACAACCCTGCTGATATCTTATCGCGAGGTATCATGGGAGATCGAATAACCCTGCAAATTTAGTTGAAAGGATCGATATGGCTCTCACAACCAGAAGAATTTTGGTCATCTGTTAAGCTTTCAACTGACGTGCAACTACCTCAGGGAAAGAGAATCGTCCAGGATTTTCTGACATCCTCATGACAGAGCGTATCATTGACAATTCCAAATTCAATACCTAAACGAGACTAACATGTGTCAGTGCTTAATACTCACTCGAAACACAAAATCCAAGTAGAATGGACGGCTCTTGAACTGAAAAAGGGCACTTCCTCTCTGGATGAAATTTGCTGAAATCATGTCTCTCGACTGAACTCCATGCCTTGCACCCTAACCAGCAGCATTCAAAAGGATTTAAGAAATAGAACGTCTCAACCAATTTCTTGACGACTGTCAAATTTGATTAGGCGGCCGACTAAAATTCGCATACCTTTCTGATGCAAAACCATTCCATACCTCTCGATGGCAGCCCAGCCCTACCTGCAATGGAAAACCCACCAAAGATTACAGCTTTAAAAAGTAAGTATGGTATAGTGCTGCCCGTTCTTCGAAACGAGTTTTGGAGACATAAAGGTCGTCAAGGTCTTACACAATTGTCTCCCGTGGAAACCCCCATTTGGTCAAGAAGCAGAAGTTCCACAACCAAGCGAAAGGTCCAGCCACCGAAACGATCTGTTGCTACAGGGATAGACTTTGCTGGACCTCTGTACATTGCAATGGGCAAAACGACGCACACGGCCTATAACACGCTCCTCACATGTGCGGTTACTCGGGCAGCAAACGTAAAACTCTGCTCAGATTTGACGACAGACACACTTTTAATGGCACGTCAACAATTTGCAGCACGACTTCGCCTGCCACAGTTTATTTATTCCGAGAACTCAAGGACATTTTACGCAGCGAATACTGAACAGTCGGAGCTGATATCTACACTACTTCGAAGACTGTACGTTTCTTCATAGAGAACTGCATTGCATGGAAATTTATCGCACCAGGTGCGGTGTGGTGGGTGTGGGAATGACGGAAGATGACGATCGGTACTGTAAATTGATGCATTCGGACAGTCTTAGGGAAGTAAAAACTTACGGGGGAACACCTTACTACGATGCACATCAGCATATAAAACGCAATTGGCTCACAAGTGGAAGATTGCCAGCTTACTTCCTATTTTTTTTTTTTTTTGCTATTTTCTTTACGTCGCACCGACACAGATATGTCTTATGGCGACGATGTGATAGAAAAGGCCTAGGAAGTGGAAGGAAGCGGCTGTGGCCTTAATTAAGGTACAGTCCCGGCATTTGCCTGGTGTGAAAATGGGAAACCACGGAAAACCATCTTCAGGGCTGCCGACAGTGGGGCTCGAACCCACTATCTCCCGATTACTGGATACTGGCCGCAATTAAGCGACTGCAGCTATCGCGCTCGGTGCTTATTTCCTCATAGGAGTGAATCTTCTAGTAACACCATCTGGCCAAGAACCCACTTGGTGAAGGAATTGAGCTTGCAGAAAACTTCTGGAGATGATGGTCGCTGGAGTACCTCCTACAAAGCCGGGAAGATCGCTGTATTCGGACTAGGAGGTGGAGGATGTCAGGAACGGAGATATCTGCAGCGCGAGGGATTTGCTTTCCTTACTTTTCTTTTCTTAAGTAAAAATTGCGATTTATTGACAGGGACATTTATTATAAATATTCCGGCGCATGCTGTCATCTTCCATAGGCTTTGTAGGTTGGTAACACGGCTGGAAACATGAAGTGGTGTTCACGTCGATTGTTTCCAATGCCATAATGAGTTCTATATCCGTTCTGCAATGTGCAGTCGTTCACGTGTTTTCAATTGATCTAGTGTAAGTAAAATCAGTGCAATAATTCTTCAAAACGCGCAAAATGAGTAGTTACTTTCCGTCAAGGAGAGCTTTATGTGATCGTGTAAACTCGAAACAAGCACCGAAAATACGGATCACGAAGGACGAAGATCCACGGGAGAAAAAGGAAGCAGAATGTGAAAATGACTGGCCATAACGTGGGGCAGAGAAACGAGTGGAGGATATGTCGGAGTGTGGAAGTTGCTGTAATTGAGTACCGACACCTTTTCTCCCATTCAATTTGTAGGCTGTATGTTCCTTGAAACTTTGTAAAATATCTTCGTGGCTTATTTTCTTTCGTGACACACAAGATGCAATGGTTGTTGTAGTATGGCAAGTAAATTCCTGTCTTCGTCACGGAATGCTGCAGCTCCTTACTCCCACTGGAGGTGAGTGGTATGAACAATTCTTAAATCTGTGGCAGTACCGTGATCGAACCTGGGTCTCTGAGGACGACAGCTAATAGCAGCAACCGTTACGAGCGTTGTTATTTAATTCCCCCATAACGCCTTCAATAACAAGACAAAACGAAAAAATAATACGTCTAGAATCTCTGACAGAGAACGTAAGCAAATCTTATAAAATATAAAGTATTCAGTAAATCTAAAAACACATAATCTCAGAAACAGCTGAACTATTACCAAATATATTTCAAAACGGTTTGTACACATACAATACACGAAAGAAAATAAACATACAGTTATGACCGTACTGCTGATATCCACGGAATTATGCTTGCCATAAGTTTGTTGATGTGGCCATATCAGTAAAGTTAATGTGGCAGACCCCCCGGCGTAGGTGGCCGTCATCTGTTATGTGTGTTGTGTATGCGTCGCAGGAATGTTGAGAACAGTACGAACACCGAGTCCCAGAGTCCCGTTTAAGAATAAAATCTCTTGACCCAGCCTGGGACGGATCCTGGGGCCCGCTAGCCGAAAGCCAAAACGCTCACCACCAGACATATCAGTGTGTCAGTTTGCAGGACGTCAAGCAGGGGCGGTTCAGAAAATATTTATAGCCAATACCGCGAGACAACAAACGCAATTGGGCGAGCGGACTGATTACAGCGTGTTCAGGTTTTCAAGCCACTGGGCATTGCATTCTGTAAACTGCTCTGTAGGATGTTCCTACGTTGTTTGTCGCTGATTGCACTTGTTTTAAAAAGATACAGTTATTGTTAGTTAATAGATAATTGCTTCACATTCACGAACATTTTTCAAGGCTGTTAGAGGAGAAAATTCAGATTAAAAGGTTTCGAAGACCAACACCGCCTATTAAACTTGGTCTTAGTTTGGAGTTCAGTGCTTTCTTGTGTGAGTATACACAATACATTAGTTTGAAGGCAGCTTTCGACATTTCGTATTTGTAATATGCTGGTAATATAGCCATATAGCTCCTGGATGAATCTATCTTTATACATCGGTCTGTTTTAAGATCAACATTGGTTTGCGAGAGTCAAACTTGGGTGAATTCAGGATATCTTATTCATAAGTTAGACGCAACAGACATGAAAGTACCGGCAATGACTGCTGGTACAAAGAGGTGGGAACAATGGCAAGCGGGTACTCGGGATGGGAAGATAAAGAATGAGATAGGGATGAACTCAATGGATGAAGCTGTTCACATAAACCGGTGTCGGTTGTGGGGGCATGTGAGGCGAATGGAAGAGGATAGGTTACACAGCAGAACAATGGACTCGGTTATGGAAGGTAAGAGAATTAGAGGGAGACGAAGACGACGATGGTTACACTCAGTTTCTAACAATTTAAAGGCCACAGCACTAATTAGAAATAGAGAATTGTGGTGGCTGTTAGTAACTTCACAGAGGCTTGCAGCCTGAACTCTGAAAGGCATAACAGTTTATAATGAAGATGTCCGTATCTCTCAAACTGCTGAAACTGCTCAACGAAGAATATACGAATTTTCTTCAGGGTGTTAATACAAGTAAAAGAACATCTCACTCCCTGAATTACACGTAAATTTTGTTGCCCTCACAGTTTTCTTGCATTATAATGAAAACTAAAATGTGAAAGCTCTCTTCAATCTGGTTCAGTCAACTTAGGAAGACAATTATAGCTTGTGATAGTGTGAGAGTGGGCATTGTCGGTAAGCCATCTTTTGAAATCACGTTATAATGCTGGGATTGAAGAAGTTTACAGAGTAAGGCAGTGGATCGCAGTTAGCTAGGAACTCTGGATCCCCTGTTATTTTCCAAGGTCTGCCACGGACCTCGCACTTTCTAATGGTCGTATTTACTAAAGAAGGAATACATTAACACAATCCTTTGTTTACAACAAATCAGAGTTACAGACTGCAGGCTTGTAACTTTTTTCATTGCGGGAGAAATCATCCCTCTTTTTATTTTGAAATAATCCTTGATCATCTTCTTCTATATTTCCTACTGTACCAGGAAATACTTATGGCCTGGAACATAGTTTTGGTTTGCAACGGGACGGCTCGAACGTATGTGTAGAGTGTACGAGGTAACGGTACGGCACGGAGCTGCGAGCAGCAAGTATGGGGATGACGCAACTACCAAGTGAACTCCACCTCTCTAGAATATACCAGAAGGATTTCAATAACTTCTAAACCCTTTGAGGTATTGAAAAATGACATATAATCATATAGCTCATTATCTGAATATGAACATGCTATAATTTAATGAAAATCGGTTCAGGAATTTTCGAGTTATTCAGCTACAAAGAAACTGCATTTATTCACGAGGAGAAACAGCTGACCTCGACAATCCGAATAAAAGGACAGGGTCCGGCAAGGCATAATCAGTTACAACTTGCAACTCACAGCTGACAGACTGTCATGCTGGTCTCCGCGTATGGGTCTGCAAGAGTCGAACCCGGTAATCTTGTCGCGTATTATCTTCAATACAATCTTCGTCGTACTTGTAAAAATTGTACAGTATTTTGGACCTCAGAAAATCTCCAGTATTTTGAGACGAACTTAAACCTTTTGCGGTGTTATTTCAGAACTTATAATATTTCTGCAATTCACAAACTTAGTATTTTTAGTGCTAGAAAGTAAACGACTTCACTTAACTTAGTCCTGTGCTAACACTCAATCGTGATTTACTTTTAACTGTTATAGTGAATAACTGAGTGAACATTAAGGCTATTTTACGACAGTTTAGCCGAATACTAATTTTATTCAGTGGAAATAATCTACAATATCTCTCTAATTCGTGTGCGGTGAATATTTAGGAAAGTTTGAACTAAACCAGACTTGTGTCGCGAGTGAACTACATTTTACACTTCGTAGCATGATAGTCATTTGGACTCGTATTCAATTAGAATAAAAACATTTGTTATACATTGAACAAACTTTGAGTTACGTGTGTAAATAGTATAAACTGTGTACGATAAATTGTGTTTCGAACTGTGCTTCCAATTAGTCAAGCAACAATTACTCTCTGCTAGTGACTTAACATTTTTGCACTTAGTAAAATCGTGCCAATTTAACATTCGCAACCCATACCGTCAGTTGAACTTTCTCGTGTTCGCGAAATTCATTAGTGACACCAGAAACCGTGACAGATTGCCTTTTTTTTCACCGTATCAACCTGATCTTCAATTCGACGTGGGATTTAACGTGGTACATCGTCGGACTTAACGTGGTACATTGCTGGAGATGGTATGTGGTACTATGGTAGACATCACGACCTCGATTACAAAGGAGTTTCAAAGCTGTTCGCTGAACAGCATTTTCCAGTTCCAGTTTCAAGACTACTTTACGAACAATCTTACAACAGAATAAACATTTTCTCAAAGATTGAACTTTAAGACAGTGATTTCTTCATTTTCGACGAATTAGCATTGCTGATTGGAAGTCACATAATTCACACAATATTTCCAAGTGTTGGACAGTACTTATAAAATAGAACACAACACTAGACTTTGCAACAAGATTAACTTTACGTTCTTTTACATTCTCAAGTGTTGACTTTATGAAGAGAATGTAGGAATTGTGAAGTGATCTATACTAATATTATAAAGAGGAAAAATTTGTTTGTTTGTAACGGATAGGTTCAAAAACTACTGAACCGATTTTAAAACTTACTTCACCTATAGAAAGCTACGTTGCCAGTGAGTAACATGGGCTGTATTTTATTTTCAAAACAATTCGAGGTGGGGGCACGGGGGGAACATATAAAAATAACAGGGTAATATAGGCAAAATATCGAATTTGTCGTATAAGGACGAGACAAAGCTCAATTAAATCCTCTTGACGCAAAGAATAAAACTCGGTAAGCCCTACGGGCCCGAAAACCATGTTTTAGGGGCCTAAAACCAACCGTTACCATGGCAACGTCAGCTCCAGGATTCTACAGCAGCGCAATTATCTTCTATATAAATAAAATCGTAACGACCGTGTGTCTGTACATTGATTATTTTGGCAAAATTTCCATACAGTTATCCGTTTCAGGTGTAATAATGACCATCTGCATCATTTTTAGCTTTGGTGTCTGTCTGTTTGTTTGTTTGTTTGTCTGTTTGTCTGTCCTTCTATAACTTGAAAACTACTGGATATATTTCCACCAAACTTCATATTTAGAATCCACCTGTCCTTGGGTAGGTTTTAGCGCAAATATCGTTTCTAAATCCCTGAACTGAGTGGGGATTTTTACGAAACCGAAACCGCGATTTTGCACTCCCTCATAGTATACACAACCGAACTTAATGGAAATCTACCTACCTTAATGAAAATTAATTTCTAAACTTTTTTCTCATGTGCATCATTTCGATAACAGGATTTAATAAGGGAGATATCATTAACGGACCGTTTTTTGGTACAAATTCCAGCGGACTTGACGCAAGAGCGGGTGCGTGTAAAGCGTATTTCTTACAACTTGAAAACTACTGAAGATATTTGAACCAAACTTTATATATAGCATTCATCTGTCTAAGGGTAGGTTTCCATGGTGACCGTTAGTTAGTTTGTTTGTTTATTTGTTTGTTTGTCTGTTGGTCTCTTTGTCTTTCTATAACTTGAAAACTACTGGATATATTTCCAACAAACTTCATATTTAGTATCCACCTGTCCTCGGGTAGGTTTTAGGGCAAATATTGTTTCTAAATCCCTGAACTAATTGGGGGTTCATACGAAACCGAAACCGTGATTTTGCACTCCCTCAAAATATACACAACAAAACTTAATGGAAATCTACCTGCCTTAATGAAAATTAATTTCTAAACCTCTTTCTTCTCATGTGCATCATTTCGATACCAGGATTAATAACGGAGATATCATTAACGGACCGTTTTTCGGTACAAGTCCTACCGGACTTAACGCAAGAGTGGGTGCGCGTAAAGCGTATTTCTTACAACTTGAAAACTACTGAGATATTTGAACCAAACTTTATATGTACCATCCATCCCTCCAAGGGTAGGTTTTAAAGTTTATACCATTTCAAATTCCCGGAATGGACTGGGGTTTTATAGGGGACCAAAATGGTGATTTTTTACTCTCCCACAATATATAAAGTACAAGACCAACCTGACTGGAAATCGATCAAACTGTTTGGAAATCCAATTCTAATTTCTTTTTCTCATATGCATTTTTCAACGGGATGATTAATAAGGGAGATAACATGAAAGGTCGGTTTTCAGGCTAAGTCTAGCGGACATAGCCCAAAAGGTGTTATACGTGGAGCAGATTCCGTATCTATCTAGATAAATCATATCGTAACGACCGTGTGTCCGTGCAATGAATATTTTGGCAAAATTTTCGTACAGCTTTCCGTTTAAGGGGTATACCTGCATATTTTTTAGGTATAGTTTCCTGGAAGTCCTAAATTTAACCCCCCCCCCCTCGCTCAAAGTCAAGATTGCCTCATAATCTGCCACACGAGCTGAAAAATTGAAATTAAGCAAATTTATACGTTTTAACCGGTAACCTACGGAAAACTTCCAAGATCTTTAAATATTTCACTTTTTATGTCGAATAATTTCGAAATATAGGCAATTTAATGACGTTGCAGACCTTCATTTCGAGGTATTTCGCAGCTAAACGGTAAGTCCTATCATAAAACGGATGGCACGATCTCCGTTAAATTTCGAGTGATATACAACTTTGGTCCTGTGATATTTTGTCGTATCTCTCTCTCCCGTATAGGGTAGATTTGGCTGTATATTTCGATGGTTCGTAAATGTTGTGCTTTTTACAGGTGTAATACTTAATTTGACACACTTATAGGAAATGTAGCGTCATCGAATTTGGCACGAACATTGACACGACCAATGGCTATATGCGAACCCAATTTCATGATTCTAGCTTCCTCATAAGTATGTGAAAAATAATGTAAAATGATGAAAATGTACCCAAATTTCACCCCATTCAAATATCGTAACTCAATCGAACCCATAAATATGTGAGATACGAGAAAACATTTAGAGCGACGAAAGGGACGTCTGAGGGTTTAAACCGTTTGTTGGTATGATGTACCGTTTAGAAGCAGTAAATTTCGAAATGAAGGTTTGCACTTTCAAAACGTGCTCATACTTATCTGTCATCTATATAAATATAATCGCAACGACCCGTCTGTCCATACATGGGCTATTTTGGCGGAATTTCCGTACAGTTATCCGTTTCAGTTGTAATAATGACCATCTGCATATTTCTTAACTTTGGTGTCTGTCGGTTTGATATATGAGTTTTTATAACTTGAAAACTACTGAATATTTTTCTACCAAACTTGATATTTAGAATCCACCTGTCCTTGTGTAGGTTTTAGGGCCAATATTATTTCTGAATACCTAAATTTACTGGGGGTTTATCCGAAACCGGAACCATGATTTTGCACTTCCTCAAAATATGCACATCCGAAATTAATCGAAATCTACAATCCTTAATGGAAATCCATTTCTAAAACTTTTGTTCTCATGTGAATTTCTGGACAGGAGGATTAATAAGTGAGCTATCATGAACGGTTGGTTTTGCAGGTTAAGTCCAGCGGACGTAGCCAAAATGTGTTGTACGTAGAGCAGATTCCTTATCTATCTATATAAATAAAATCGTAACGACTGTGTGTGCCTGTACATTGACTATTTTGGTGAAATTTTCGTACAGATACCCGTTTGAGGGGCAACAATGATCGTCTGCATATTTTTTGGTTTAATTTCCTGAAAGTCATAATTTTTACCCCCTCACCCAAAATCCTGATTTCAGCATAATCTCCCAGACAAGCAAGAAAATTGAAATTTGGCAAAATTATACGTTTCAGCCTGTAACGAACGAAAAACTTCACAGATCTTTAATTTTTTCATTTTTATCCCCGAAGAATATCGAAATATGGAAGTAATTTTAATGATGGTGCAGACCTTCGTTTCGAGGTATTTCGTGGGATAAACGGGAAGTCCTATCACATAACGGATGGCACAATCTTCGTTGAATTAGGAGTGATCTTCAACCTTGGTCTTATGACTTTTTGTCGTATCTGTATTGCTTATACATTAGATTCGTCTCTATTTCTCGATTTTAAGTAAATTTGGACTCTTTACCTATATAATTCATACTTTCAATCACTTACAGGAAAGATAGTATGATCAAACTCTACACGAACATTGGCCCACCCAGTATCCATATGTGACCCAAATGCTATGTCACATAATTATCCGAAAAGTAATGCAAAGTAAGATAATCTTACACAAATTTCAACCGATTCAACGTTTCTGACTCAATCTGACCCATGAATAGATGAGATGCGAGAAAATATCATAGGACCAGCTATTTACATCGCTAAATACTGCGCCTTACGGTCAATCCTTTGTCAATATGACGTACCGTTTAGTAGCAATTAATCTGTAAATGAAGGTCTGCAATATTGTAAACATGCATATACTTTCGTATGTCCATCTATATATATTCATTAATGTCGATTTGTAGCGATGGAGAAAGGGTGTGTCTGCTATTGTAATCAGTACTCCCTACACTGACTTTGACTGCTGGCAGTAGGAATGGGGTCCTTCTCCAACTCCTGTGTAAATGGCATTAGTAATGAGGGCTTACCATTTTAATGAATAATTCACTTCTCGATTTGTCTTGCAGAAGGCAAGGGATCATGCAGTTTTGTTCGAAAGTCCCCTACCCTATTGTGTTAGGCTCTAGGCCAGGGTGCCCGCTATTGTAAACAAATGTTCCAATCTAAAATTTGACTAGCATTAGGCATAGTGGCCTGCTCTTTTCATGGAAACTCACTAATTCTGTGTGACTGGCAGTAAGCTGACTGGCAGCAGTAAAAAGGGCCTGTCAATAAAATGATAACTGCACAACTCAATTTTGACTGGTGGTAGGGAAGTTGCCTGCTATTATAATAAAAACTCCTCAACTGTAATCTGTCTGAAAGTAGGAAATGGGTCTGCCATTGTAACTAAAACTTCCCAAATCGATTGTGACCGCGCAGCAGGCAATGGGGCCTGCAATTATAATGTAAACTTGCCACCACGATTGTGAATGGCACTAGGCAAGTGAGCCTGCCGTTATCCTCACAACTCCGCAACCCTCACTTTACATTGGAAACAAAGTATGGGGACCACCCCACGCTATTTCTCGGATAAGGCTCTAAGAGACATGCAATTTTAAAACAATCTCATTTACTGCACGCACAGTCTTTACGTCGATATCCGTATAGAATGTAGAATACCGTAGCGAAGCACGGGTACATTTGCTAGTCTACAATAAATCAAAAAACCTAACATGTTACAGACATGAAAATTGATATTTGAAATCTCCTTTAAAAATAAAAGAACAAAAATATTCGTTTTCAGAAAATCCACATAAGGGCGCGGGGTGAAAAGAAGTGAGGAGGGAGTTGAATTATTTATATGAGGATACATATATCTCAAAAAATGAAGATGTTACAGACTTTAAAATTGGTACTTGCAATCCTTTTAAAAATGAACACACTCTTTTTTGGAAAATCCCCTTAAGGGGGTGAAAAGAAAAAATGGGTGAATTTTTAAAATGAGTATCTTCTTCTTCTATCGCTTCACCCACACCGCTGGGGTTGCGGGTGCGAGCTGTGTCGCACATGTGGATTTAACCCTTTTTACCGCTGGGTGCCCTTCCTGATGGCAACCGCATGTGTAGGGATGTAATCTATACTTCTATACTAATATTATAAAGAGGAAAAATTTGTATATTTGTTTGTAACGGATAGACTAAAAAACTACTGAATTTTAAAAATTACTTTACCTATAAAAAGCTACATTGCCAGTGAGTAACATGGGCTGTATTTAATTTTCAAAACAATTCGAGGGGGGATATAAAAATATTAAAATAATAGGCTAATATAGACGAAATCGAATTTGTCGTACAAGGACAAAACAAAGTTCCTTTTAAGCCCCTTGACACAAAGAACAAAACTCGGTAAACCCTTCGGGTCCGAAAACCATGTTTGAAGGCCCTAAAACCAACCGTTATGGAGATATTGGAACCACAAAACACACTACCCCTGCTCTAGGAATCGGATAAAGAAACGAACGGCCGTAACCATGGTAACGTCAGCTCAAGGATTCTACAGTAGGTAGATTATGCATATACGTTTGGGCATAGCTGCCAACCAAACTTGATACACATATGACTTACTATCTGGAAAAAAGTAACTGTTGTGTAAGACGCTCATAGCACTCCTTTGGGCGGGGATGGAAAGGGAGTGAAATATAAAAATAATAGCCCCGGAGATCTCCGTAGTACAGCGAACCAGCGGTTGCCGACGGGCCTCCGTTTTTACGTACTGTACGATTTTCATCGTCCTAATAACGAGAAAAACGAAGGTGTTACAATATTTACGTTTGCCATGTACGGTAATGAGATCGCAGAGATTATTTAATTGAGCCATACATCTAAAAAAGGAACGGATATATCTGGTTAAATAGGCCGTGATTTCATAATATATAAAATACGGACGCATAAAATCAAGGAGGCCGTGAATGTGACGGCAAAGATGTTCATCTGGCGAATCAAGTATGCCTAGGTCACGAAATTAGACATAAAGGCATAAAGGATCCATGCAGCCGTGATAAAAAAATAATAGAAAGTTTTAAAAATGGTTAAAAAAAGAGTGAGTGAACAATAAAAAAATTTTACGCAAAAACTTCGAAGCAAGTTCATCCACGAAGAAAATAGTCCTCGCGAGAAGAAGAAGGGAGATATATACAGAGCAAGAGCTAAAGATTCAGCACATTGAAGAATTTTTAAAGTTACGCCGATATCCAACCTAATATCGAGGCAGATAAGCAGAAGAAATTGAGTAATATTTGGACAGTAGTCGGAATACAAACTGAAGGTCGTCACGAAATACCAAAACAACTTAGACCTCTCATATGCTGAATGTCTGAATGAAAAACTAAGAGCTAATTCGATAATTTACTTCTTAAAGTCTGTTACGAAAAATAAACATTGGATTTCTGCTAGAATAACCTGCTACAAGACCATAATCTAGCTTCTATGTAGTATATTTTGAAGGCTATGTTCGTGACATTAATGACGATGCTGGAAATGTTTCTTTCAAATGTGACTAGCTGCTACAACATGAGAGGCTAAGTCGGAGATCGGGCTGACTTTCCGATGTAGACCGCCCGGCTGTTCCTGCTAGCCCAAGTCTGGAGTCTACCGCCTGATGATGACGTAACGGATGTTGGAGGCTATCTACGCAGCCCTAAGATGACAACATCGGAGCCTAACCCAGTCATTTAAAGTCAGCAGTTGCAAGTTAAGTCCAAAGAATTATTTTATATTTTTGACATTTATGTGTCGTAGACGTAGTATATAAATACTTGCAGTAAACGTGGATGTGTAGCTTGTTACAAAGTTCTTCATGATGAAATCTCAGTCGATACTGTCTTCGCAATGAGATTATCCTAGTGGATTTATCAGCACGGAAGTAGGTATTATTCAAGTGTATATAATCAATGTCATGATGTAGGAATGCTTAAAGTTAAACAAGGAGAGATTTCAAATGATGTTTTCGACCATTATGGAAATAAAACGACGTACTCAATGTGATATATTCCAGACGTAACGTTTTAAAGAAGATAATTAATTTCTGAGTTGTTTAGACTTGGTTATTATTACGCTGCGACTACATGTGAGTAAATTTTAACTTATTTTGTTTATACATGTGTTTCTTTTACAGAATAACGTGATCATGTGTATTACAAGTGAAATTTAACTCAGAAATGCACTACTGTAGTATATTAACGAGATGTTGAGATGATTTGCCGCCTAGATGGAAGTGATTAATGTTTATGTAGGAAAGTAAAGTCTTGAACGACGTGTTGAGGAGGTTATGTGTACAATTATTCGCTGAGATATATTTATGGTTATGAACGACACGTTATTATAATGTTTAATGTTCACATATGGAGAGATAGGTATACGCATGAATCTCTGGTAGTAAATACGATGCGTTACTAACCATTAATAACATTTAACGTATGCGGCATGATTTTAAAATAGTAATGCAAGATATGTTGGGTTAATGATACATGTATACAATGAAATACGTCGCAGAATTCGTATATTGGTAATAGTCAACTGTCTTTAGGCTAAAATACCAAATAAGGAATAAATAAGGGTAAACTTGTTGTCTTCTTGGAGAATATGTCAACGTTGAAATGAATGTTATTTGATGTTTGGTCTCAAGGGTATATTTTAATGGATAAAGCGACTTCATAATTTAAATCTCTACCACAATTAAATAAATAATGTTACTAAATATATTCCTACGAATTTTATGGTACTTGATTGGACATAGGTGCAACCATAAATCATGATAGATACAATTTCTGATAGAATTACGAAAATAACTGATCGTTATACGATACCTACATTTAATTTTATTATGTAATATGATTATTTTACCAAATGACATGGTCAAACTGACCAATATTTTTCATTTAATGTTCGATATATGTTCGAAATAGCCATTTTGAGCTATTATATTTGGAACTTACTTGCAACTGCTGATATTACAATTATGGGAGATATGCATTTTGTTCAATGACAAAATACGAATTAAATACCGACGAAAATAAGCATTTAAAAAAACAACAAGAGCCGAGGGACTCTAATTAAGCATACTGACTTTGCATTTTCTAAGGCTCAGGGACATGGATTTTTTAACCAATGTTAATTTATCTGCTTACTAATTCATTTTCATTTTAATATGAGATACTTAATTTCAAAGAATATCTGACTACATCCTCATCAAATATGACTGGTACCTACGACGTATGTGATTATGAGAATTTTTCTTTGTTTTTTATGTTGCGGATAACAATTATTTAGCAAGAGGATTAATTGAATCAGATCATAGATAGTTTAGGTTTATATTTTTAACAGAAAGAGGGGAAAGGTGATTGATGTAAATGACTGTTATCATATTTTCTTTATGATTCTAGAATCATGAATAAAATTGTAGATTTATACAATTAAGAGGTTATTATTGAAAATAGGCTGATATAATTATGGTAGATAAGATGATTTTGAATTAACTTAAAAAAAAAAAAATTCTTGAATGAATGGACACGAACAACTTAACATCGATTCCGACGGTTGGATGGTATTGCTGGTAAATTATTAGAAGGAAATGCGGGTTCCCAGTTGACCTCACGTTAAAAATACTATTTACAGATGCATATTAATTGTCCCTGAGAGGTGTCGCGTGGCAATTTGGAGACTGTTTTGATGACAAATGTGACATGTGAAATGAAGATTGCGGCGCTGCTTAATTTTTTTTATGGCGCGGTCACTGGTTTATTCACTGATTAATAGAAGCAAGTATAGCTACCGACATTAAGCATCGTTTTCATAAATGCATTGATCCATTCTACTGATCCGAAAGGATGATAGTCGGAGGAGGGATAATTAGCCGGAGCATTTGATAGGTCGCCCATGATGGTGCAAGAAAATTATTCCCCGCAGGATAGTGCAGTACTGGCTTAGGTTTCAGCATTTTGCGGAGTCTGTTACCTATAGTTTAAAGTATTTTCTATCAAATAATGGAGTAGTAGGATCACTGATGTTATTAGTGCCGATATTTTGGTCCACTTTTACGATCATTGTAACTATGAAAACAACCTATATACTGTACACAATTGTAGAGATGGTGTGCCCATAACTTGAAAAAATTTATCAATATGTGTACTCAGATTCATTATATGATGTGCGACATGAGTGACAAGCCCTGAAAATTATAATTCTCGATAATTATAGTAGTTTCTTTTATGTATCGCCTATTTCATTGATCATTTGTAATAGTTACTAAATGTCGGATCAAACAAATACATTCAATAATATTTATATTTGTGGTACTATCTAGCGGAAGTATACTTACACTAAACCTGCAGCTTTGTGGGAATGAAGGAAAAACATGGTAGCAAAATATTTTAGAGGTCGACGCTAATTACGAACTAATATTTAGAGGCCCCCAAGAAGAAAAGGTGAAGAAGATACACTATAATTCCAAACATGACAAATAATTTCTACGTACTTAAGCAAATACACCAATGATATAAATATATACTGGAGTCGCTCACACCGATAGCATGAGTAACCAAAGCCAGTTTCTGATAACCCGTACGAAGAACGGGTATTTCTGCTAGTCACTTTATAAAGAGACTGTAGGAATTTTGAAATGATAACACTTTAGAGAGACTATAGGATTATTCATTCTTAAAGTGAAGTAATATTTATTTTCACATAATATTTTGCGTTATTTTTCAAGACGAACTCTATGAACTTGATAAAAGGAATTATTAATTTTGAATGTCATTTATTAAAATCATTAATTGAAAATTTATGACATTGTTGGAGTCGAGCAACATTAAATTCAACAGAAGATATTTAAATTTGATTTTATATTTTCAAATTCGAAATAATAGGGGAATTATTCATGCTATCCAAAAATTGAATAAACTAAAAATGTTAAAGTACCATGTATTATTTCGCACATTCTCATCGTCGTAAAGCCACTAGTAAAAGAAAACATTCTCTGCACCTGCTCCTAAGAACTGAACACCCCTTAGGTAAGTCCCATGCCCCTTTTCCTTTGACTTTTCCTGGTAAAGTACCTTTAAAATTAAATCAAGATCAAGATGGGTGCGATTGTCCTTCAGATAACTACATGTTGAAAATGTTTCCTCACAAAGATATGCGGAACAACATGGAACTAGATATTTGAAAGTTTTTCACCTAATTTCTTAAAATCAGAAAACACCTTTAAACAGAACTGACAAAGTGTCCTAAATGGACTAAGTTCATCTTTCTTCTCATCAGGTGAAACTGTTAAAATTGTTCCTCAGTATGTATAAAAGAATTTTGAATCCACAAATTTTCACGATTGGATGCAGGGAAGTAATCTATAAAGCTAGTCACTAAATCTCGCGAATGCTCATTGATGATATGTTGGCAACTCTTCGTCAGAGGGCACGAGAAATGACTTCAAATTTGGAAAGTTATCAGTTTCATATCGACTTGCCCATATCCTTATTTGTACAATTACTGCCTCTACGCAAAATATATCCACGTCACTACCTTCAACTGCTCAATAATGCCAACTTATCACTTATCTAGGCTATCATATTGAATACAATTTGTTCGCATCATTGGCATATGAATAAGTTGTTATAAAATAATATGTGGGAAAGAATAGTTCGTATCGAAGCAGGATATGTGGAAATTCGGCAGGCTGAGACATGTCTTCAGAGGTACACGTGTAAAGGATTGACGGATGTTGCATCATATAGGGCACTAGAATTTTCCATTTGGTAGACAGAGAAACTTGATAACGACATGAGACAGAGCTGAAAATATCTACCCGCGGAAATTTTGAACCGACGAATCACGAGGTAGCGCTCAAATGAGTATGATAACCAGAGACAGGAACTATGGTGCAATCAAGAGGCGAAGCCCTGGTGTGTGTAATGCGCTAACGACGAGCTCACTCTGAATTCTGAAACTGAAAGGGTCGAACGTGTTTCTACAATCGTCGCTTGGAAAACGTGGAGTCAACATTGATCATTTCTGTAGGCAGAAATAATAACTGTAACATTGGGGACACAAACTAAATCTGCAGGATTTTCCCATTATGAAAATATTAATGGTTGAGTTTTACAAAGTACCGAGCCATTTGTTATTCAGGCAATGTGGAATTTCATAAGTAATGTAGTTGCGAGTCAAATTAGAATTTGTAATTAATATTAACTAATAGATTCCGGTGGAGAATAGGCTATAGACTGAACTGCTACGTACACGGAATCGTGAAACTGATTATTTCATTGTGTTTCTTTAATTGTGATCATTGATAATGTAGGTTTCCTATGCTCAGTGTATTTCGTTCCGTGCCGGGGGCGATCTGCGAACTGTGCCGTGAATCGGATTGTTTCGGGACAGTGTACATCAGAAGAAGAACCATAGAAGAGGCTCTAAGGACCGTAGTATTTCCAATGTTATGATGGTGTGAGCGCAGCATCGATGGGTCGAACCGACGGCTGAAATGGTGCATTGCTGAATCATGGAACGACGCGGACAAGGAGGAGTATATCTGATTTTACTTAATCTAAAATAATCACTTCTGGCTGTAGAAATAAATATGTACATAGTCATTTCTTGCATGTAACATTTAAATTTATTTGAGTTAATTATGTAGCAGGGGTCAGCTATATTTGGATAAGTTATTTTGTGGTATTAATGCCTTGGGGGTGTTTATTTTTGTGTATATAATTTTTGAGTGATGGTGTACTTTTGATCTTCGGAATCTATTCTTGAGCGTGTGTTGAAACAATCTTCTTCCAATGATGTATCAGCGTGTATTAATATAGGCCTGGCATTATGTACATTTAAAGAAGTTTGTGGGAGCATGTTAATTGTATGGCACGTTGCATGTGAATTTTGTTCTTCGAGAAAGACCCATCAGTGTTGTGCTACGGACTCGAACCAGTGACCATCAGTGAATACTACAATTTATATTTAAAGTTTTCGTACGAGGATAAGTGATTTGATTTGGGTTCAGATAACGATCTGTGCTGTGAGGTAGTTCAAGTTTTTCGTCGTTTCTTTATTGTGTTTATTTAGTGATTTTTGGGATATGATATATTTTAAACAGTGAGGGGAAGAAAATAATTGAGAGATATGAGATGCGATATTATGAAACTTATAATAGAAGGAAAGAAATTGTGTATTCCGGATCATAGGTTTTGAGGAATATTATGTTAATCCTGGTGAAGTTTGAACCAGTGGATGTTGTTAGAGAACCCGACAGAGGCCAGATTAAAAGGTATTTTGAAGAAGACTGAATATGTACTTGCCTTGTCGTGGAGATAGCTAGAGGGATGCTGACATGTGTGTTACGCCAGAGAGAGCGTTTAATGTTATATGTTTACTCTCACGTTACGAGTCTCCCAGTGACTGCGTCTGAATGTGAAAGATTATATCGTGTTTAGATAGGGTCATCGAAGGCTGATTAAGGTGTTATTTTATACAGTTCCATTGATAAAGTAGAACCACGTCCAACTCGTTGGCTGAATGGTCAGCGTACTGGCCTTCGGTTCAGAGGGTCCCGGGTTCGATTCCCGGCCGGGTCGGGGAATTTAACTTCTTTGGTTAATTCCAATGGCCCGGGGGCTGGGTGTTTGTGCTGTCCCCAACATCCCTGCAACTCACACACCACACATAACACTATCCTCCACCACAATAACACGCAGTTACCTACACATGGCAGATGCCGCCCACCCTCATCGGAGGGTCTGCCTTAGAAGGGCTGCACTTGGCTAGAAATAGCCACACGAAATTATTATAGTAGAACCACAGCACGAGTTTAATTGAATATTTAACGTCATCTGAATATCATTTTGGTTAGAAGTCAGGACATATCAGGGATGCTGTAATTAGATGTCTTGAGGGACATCGCTTCGATTCTCGACCGGGTCATTGGACTTGGGCTTTTTTCTGATGGTTGTCATCATGGATTTATTTGTTTACCTGTGTGATTTATATTTCTTTAATGTGTATATAACAAAGCACATTCTGTATTGTGGGTGTGATTTGTTGATTGTGGACTCAGTTCTATGTGGTTGCCATGTCTTTGAGGCAAGGGTTCCATTCCCACTGCAGTAAAGCCAGTGTAGTTATAAGTTTTGGGGGATTGTATTTGTTTATATTCCGTAGGGCCCTTCGCTGCAAATTTATTATTAGTGTGATTTGTTAACGTATAATTTCCTTGTTGGTGTAATATAATAATTAGACAGCTGGTTGTGTTTGTTTATGAGCTATAATTTTTGGTTGGATATACTCATGTCTGTGAATTAGATCGGATATACTCGTTCAGTCCGTGTTCGGTTCGCAATAGTAAAGTGTAGAAACGATTCGGCAAAAATGATGATGCAATTTAATCAAATTGAATTGAATTTGGTTTAATTAAATTTAATTTGATATGATATGATTTAATGTGATTTAATTAAATTCAATTTGTAAAGTGTTAACACAGGTCAACTTCGTTTTTGGAACAATGGTGTTAATAATGAAACCCAATAAGAGGGTAAACAAAATGAAAATGATATGTAATAATTTATGGCGATAAATTCTTTTGTTATAACCAAGCCGTAAAGATGGATCCTAAAATTATGTAAATTGAATTTAAACTACTCGATGTGTAATTTTCCTAGGATTTCAAGATTTTGAGAGACTGTTGTATTATGTCAAAGAGTTAATGCGTGTGAATGAATTTTGAAATAATCCGACTTAAATTTAATAAGTGATGTATTAATTGTGCTCAATTGAACAATAACACTTGGAAGATATAACAGAATTTTGTAATATCCTTATAGATTATTGTTGGGTTTTCTTGTAAGTTGACCTTTTGAATTTTATTTATACATTTTATTTTTGTTCCTGATTTCTTTTCGTATTTCTTACTGCCAAAGTTTAAAATAAATTAGTTTGCAAAGAGTTCTCATTCATAATCTTTTTCTTACTCTTTATCTTTCCTGCCTATTACGTATAGTTTTTATTTTATTAAGAAATATCTCTTGCGATCACCGGTACTCGACCCTGGGATTAATAGCCGGAGCCCAACTTACAGTCTGGAAGGGTAGGGTAGAATACACATATAAATAAAGTGGGAAATAGTCGTACATCATAGCGTATCTCAAAGATTCACTGGTTTGATGCAGCTCTCCATGCCACCCTTTCCTGCGCTAATATTTTTATTTCTACGTAACTACTACATCCTACACCTACCCTAATATGTGTTTCATAATCGTACCTTGGTCTACCCCTACCATTCTTACCTCCACACTTCCTTCAAAAATCAACTGAACAAGTCCTGGGTGTCTTAAGATGTCTCCTATCACTCTGTCTCTTCTTCTCGTCAAATTTCGCCTAATCGATATCCTCTCACCAATTCGATTCAGTATCTTTTCATTCATTATTCGGTCTACCCATCTGACTTTAGCATTGTTCTGTAACACGGCATGTCGAAGGTCTCTATTCTCTCTCATTCTGATCTAGCTATCGTCCATGTTTCACTTCCGTACAAGACCATGCTCCAGACGAAGGTCTTCTAAAACGTCTAATTCCTACATCAATGTTCGACGTGAGCAAATATATTTTCTTAAGCAACACCATTTGTTTACTTGTGCTAGTGTGAAATTTATGTCCTCCTTACTTCTGCCTTCGTTAGTTATTTTACTACACAAGTAACAATATCACCTAACTTCATTCGACTGCACTCCATTACTTTTGCTTTGGATTTATTTATTTTCAACTTGTTTTCCTTCTCCAAAACTGTGCCAATACCATTCAGCAGTTACTCTACGTAGATCTTCTGTAGACTCAGATAAAATAACAATATCACCTCCAAATCTCAGAGGTTTGATTTCCACTCCTTAGATGGGAATTCCTTTTCCAAATCCCTCTTTGATTTCCTTTACCACCTGTTCTATATAAGCAGTTAAAAGGAGAGGAAACAAACTGCAGCCTTCCCTCACTCCTTTACGGAATGCTGCTTCTTTTTTAAAGCTTTCTCTTCTTATCACTGTAGATTGATTTTAGTTCAGAGCGTAGATAACGCTTCGTTCTCGGTACCTGATACCGATCGCCTTTAGAACCTCAAATAGCTTGGTCCAATCAACATTATCGAATGCCTTTTCTAGATTTACGAACGGTATGTAAGTGGGCTTGTCTTAATTCGGTCCTCTAAGATCAGACGTAAAGTCAGGTTTGCTTCACGTGTTCCTACATTTCTTTTGAAGCCAATGTGATATTCTCCTAATCAACTTGTATTTCCATTGATTTGTAAATAAAACGTGTCAAAATTTTGCGAGGATCAGATACTGAACTAATGGTGCGATAGTTTTCACACCTGTCAGCACCTGGTTTTTAGGGAATAGGTGTAACAACATTCTGCCGAAAATCGGATGGCACATCTTTTGTATCATTCATCTTAGACACGAAATGGATTAACCTCGCCATGCTGGTTTCTCCTAAGGCAGGCAGTAATTCTGAGGGAATGGCATCAATTCCAGGTGCCTCATTACTGTTTGGGTCTCTCACAGCTCTGTCGAATTCTGAACTCAAAACTGGGTCTCACATTTCATCAGCGTCCACAGCCTCTTCTTGTTCTCTTTCTCTTGTTAGAATTCTTTAGTTCCTGCCATTTTTCTGTCTTGCATGTAAGGGTTTCCTGCCTGATCTCTTAATACTCATACACCCTAGTTTTACATACTCAAAGGATTCTTTGATTTTTCTGTATGCAGAATCTGCCTTCCCTACAACAATAAAATCTTCAACATCCTCGCACTTCTCTTTCAGTCATTCTACCTTAGCTGATTTGCAGTATCTGTCTACTTCATTCTTCAATCGCCTGTATTACTCTCTGTCCTACTCACTTTTGCATTCTTGTATTTTGGCCTTTCGCCAATCAGGTCTAATATCTACCGAGTTATCCACTGATCCTTACTTGATCTTACCTTTCTTCCTAATTTCCTTCAGGAGCCCTAGTGATCTTATTCTTCACGACTGTCCACACTTCACCTACTGTGTTTCCTCCAGCCTCTTCATTTAATCCCGGTGCAACATGTTCCTTGAAACAGTCCCTCAGACTATTTTCTTTCAAATTATCTGAATTCCATTTTAGTACCTTCCTTCCTTCCTTCCTTCCTTCCTTCCTTCCTTCCTTCCTTCCTTCCTTCAATTACTTGAACTTCAGATGACATTTCATGACCACAAGTTGTGGCCAGAGTGCATGTCTGCCCCTGGGAAAGTTTTGCAATCCAACACCTGGTTTCTGAAACTCTGTTAATCGTAATGAAGTCTATTTGATAACATTTCATTGGATCCAGGTCTCGTCCACGGATACAGCCTTCATTTCCTGTGTTTGAACTAAGTATTAGCAAGGACTACCTTATGATCGCTGCAGAATTAAACCAGCCGATATCCACTTTTACTCCTTCGCCCCATTCTGAATTGTCCTCCACCATTACCTTATCTTCCTTGGCATACCACTGCATTCCAGTCTCCCATCATAATTGTATTCTGATCTCCGTTTAAATATTGTATTCATTCTTCTATCTCTTTGCCCATATATATTCTTTCGATTTCTTCATCATCTGCTGAACTGCTGACCTTGGTGTCACTATACTGGTCGTAGTAGCTTACCCGCTGCCCTATTTTCTTATTCATTATTAAATCAAACCCCTGCATTTCTCCTGTTTGATTTGGTGTTGATAATTCTGTAATTGCCTGACCAAAAATTCTGCTCTTCCTGCTAACGTACTTCACTTATACCTACTGCATCTAATTTTAGTCTATCCATGTCCCTTTTCAGATTCTCTAACCTACCGCAACGATTCCGCGCTCCGACTCGTAGAATGCCAGTATTCATCTTCCTGATGATTGCCCCCTCTCGTACAGTCCCCGCCTAGAAATCTGAATGGGGAACCATTTTACCACCGAAATATTTTAACCGGTAGGAAGCTATCATCAGTACATCATTCATTCATACAGAGAGAGCTGCATGTCCTCGGGAGTTAGTTACGTTGCTTTCATCCGTTTAGCAATATCAACACAGCTAGGCCATGTTAGATATTACTAGAAGGCTATCTCAGTCAATCATCCAGACTCCCGCCCTTGCAGCTTCCGAAAGGCTGCTACCCCTTTTCGATTAACAATTATTTAGTCTGTTCTCTTACCAGTTGACTATACAAAGAATAATGTCCACCAGATCCAAGAATATCTGCATAAGCTCAACATCCATAAGGGCATAGGCACATAATATGGTGATATCAGTGTTCGTAGAATGAAGAATCAGTTCCGTGAACGTGAGTCTGAGAATTGGTGTTCACTGAGAGTTGTCCCGCAGCCAACTGAGACACTAACAAGCTCCGCGCAGATCTCAATGAGAAAGAAAGAGTTGGTCACCTCTTTGAAGCTTGTCTGCTCAACCATCATCGAGTGTGACTGTCAGTAGCCGAAATCCTGGGGAAGAAGAACTATTCCTTGAATGAAGAGGTTCCTGGTATCTTCGAAAACAGCTGTACTCGGAGAGTTGATGTGATAGCCTTCGAGGCAAAATGATCGACCCTACAATAATATCGAGACCCACGCAGAACAACTAGCTGAAGTCCACAACGATAAAACTACAGTTCCCTACTACAAAGAAAAGTTGGCCTCATGGTAGGATTTAGGGGAACCATCACAAATCATTTTGTCCAGTTCTGTCGACAGTTCTCCCTAGATAAGTACCTAATGAAGAACGTTGCACTCAGTAGCCTGAACTCAGGAACCACTTGTATGGATTGGGATACGTACTGGAAAAATTATTCGATTACATATCCGTTCTAATACATTTTAATTTGTTTCTTTGTTGTAATAAGGCTCAAGATTTAATTAATTATAATACATTTTTCGTTTATTATATCCATCAGGCCAGCTTGATCAGTTAGCAGAGTTTTGTAAATACATAGATGCTCACTTTTTATGTCTAATAAAGCACGAGCGCCATCTGTTAACACTCCCACATATTTCTCCCAAGAAATGGAACTTCCCAGAAGGAAGTCTTAAAAATGCATTCTGCTGTAGTATAAAGAAGTCCAATTGAAAATAAAAATCCTCCATAGCTTTGTCCTCCCACTCATAGCCTACAGCTTTGTAACATCCGTGGTCACATCAATTTACAATGAAAAGGAGATGCAATGAGAGTTCGTTCTACTTCACCCGGTGAATGACATGTTGTCGGAAAGTACTCACCATCATCTTGAACCATTCCAGCTTCAGCACTAAATGTTGTAACATCATAAGAAACAAAATGGGAAAGACTGGAGTAGGATACTGATCATTTCGTAAATAAATAACTCAGTGTAAGATCTTTAAAAAATATATTTTCTTCACGCCAGTCAAGTACATTCAAAGTTTATTTTTGCTGTCGAACAATAGCGCTCAACAGTTGCATCAGGTGGTGATAACTGCAACAACAGCATTCAGTAGTTGTTGATCACTATAGTTGTAGTAGTTGATGAATCCTATAGTTGTAACTCCAACAACAGCGTTCAGTAGCAGCTGATAATTATAGTTGCATCAGGTGATGATAACTGCAACAAAAGCGTTCAGTACTAGTTGATAACTACAGTTGCATCAGGTGATGATAACTGCAACAACAGCGTTCACTACTAGTTGATCACTATAGTTGCATCAGATGATAACTGCAACAACAGCGTTCACTACTAGTTGATAACTATAGTTGCATCAGGTGATGATAACTGCAACAACAGCGTTCAGTAGTAGTTCAAAACTATAGTTGTAGCAGTTGATGATAACTGCAACAACAGTGTGCAGTAGTTGTTGATAACTATAGTTGCATCAGGTGATAACTGCAACAACAGCGTTCACTACTAGTTGATAACTATAGTTGCATCAGGTGATAACTGCAACAACAGCGTGCAGTACTAGTTGATAACTATAGTTGCATCAGGTGATGATAACTGCAACAACAGCGTTCAGTAGTAGTTCAAAACTATATTTGTAGCAGTTAATGATAACTGCAACAACAGCGTTCAGTAGTAGTTCAAAACTATAGTTGTAGCAGTTGATGATAACTGCAACAACAGCGTTCAGTAGTTGTTGATAACTATAGTTGCATCAGGTGATGATAACTGCAACAACAGCCGTTCAGTAGTAGTTCAAAACTATAGTTGTAGCAGTTGATGATAACTGCAACAACAGCGTTCAGTAGTAGTTCAAAACTATAGTTGTAGCAGTTGATGATAACTGCAACAACAGCGTTCAGTAGTAGTTCAAAACTATAGTTGTAGCAGTTGATGATAACTGCAACAACAGCGTTCAGTAGTAGTTCAAAACTATAGTTGTAGCAGTTGATGATAACTGCAACAACAGCGTTCAGTAGTAGTTCAAAACTATAGTTGTAGCAGTTGATGATAACTGCAACAACAGCGTTCAGTAGTTGTTGATAACTATAGTTGCATCAGGTGATGATAACTGCAACAACAGCGTTCAGTAGTAGTTGGTAACTATAGTTGCATCAGGTGATAACTGCAACAACAGTGTACAGTACTAGTTGATAACTATAGTTGCATCAGGTGATGATAACTGCAACAACAGCGTTCAGTAGTAGTTCAAAACTATAGTTGTAGCAGTTGATGATAACTGCAACAACAGTGTGCAGTAGTTGTTGATAACTATAGTTGCATCAGGTGATAACTGCAACAACAGCGTGCAGTAGTTGTTGATAACTATAGTTGCATCAGGTGATAACTGCAACAACAGCGTGCAGTAGTTGTTGATAACTATAGTTGCATCAGGTGATAACTGCAACAACAGTGTACAGTACTAGTTGATAACTATAGTTGCATCAGGTGATAACTGCAACAACAGCGTTCAGTAGTAGTCTATAGTTGTGGCAGTTGATGATAACTGCAACAACAGCGTGCAGTAGTTGTTGATAACTATAGTTGCATCAGGTGATAACTGCAACAACAGTGTACAGTACTAGTTGATAACTATAGTTGCATCAGGTGATAACTGCAACAACAGTGTACAGTACTAGTTGATAACTATAGTTGCATCAGGTGATGATAACTGCAACAACAGCGTTCAGTAGTAGTTCAAAACTATAGTTGTAGCAGTTGATGATAACTGCAACAACAGCGTTCAGTAGTTGTTGATAACTATAGTTGCATCAGGTGATGATAACTGCAACAACAGCGTTCAGTAGTAGTTCAAAATTATAGTTGTAGCAGTTGATGATAACTGCAACAACAGCGTGCAGTACTAGTTGATAACTATAGTTGCATCAGGTGATGATAACTGCAACAACAGCGTTCAGTAGCAGTTGGTAACTATAGTTGCATCAGGTGATGATAACTCCAACAGCGTTCAGTAGTAGTCTATAGTTGTGGCAGTTGATGATAACTGCAACAATAGCGTTCAGTAGTTGTTGATAACTATAGTTGCATCAGGTGGTGATAACTGCAACAACAGCGTTCATTAGTAGTTCAAAACTATAGTTGCATCAGGTGATGATAACTGCAACAACAGCCGTTCAGTAGTAGTTGGTAACTATAGTTGCATCAGGTGATGATTATTGCAACAACAGCGTTCAGTAGTAGTTCAAAACTATAGTTGCATCAGGTGATGATAACTGCAACAACAGCGTTCAGTAGTAGTTCAAAACTATAGTTGTAGCAGTTGATGATAACTGCAACAACAGCATTCAGTAGTAATTGGTAACTATAGTTGCATCAGGTGATGATAACTCCAACAGCGTTCAGTAGTAGTCTATAGTTGTGGCAGTTGATGATAACTGCAACAACAGCATTCAGTAGTAATTGGTAACTATAGTTGCATCAGGTGATGATAACTCCAACAGCGTTCAGTAGTAGTCTATAGTTGTGGCAGTTGATGATAACTGCAACAACAGCGTTCAGTACCAGTTCAAAACCTTAGTTGCATCAGGTGATGATAACTGCAACAACAGCCGTTCAGTAGTAGTTGGTAACTATAGTTGCATCAGATGATGATAATGGCAACAGCAGCGTTCAGTAGTAGTAAAACCTCTCTATAACGGCCACCTTCGGGACCGAAAAATGTCCGTTATGAAGGGGTGACCACATAAGAGAGGTTATGAGACCGGTACCATTAAACATAAGATGGAACACAATAACCCATGTATTGTATGTGTTAACAATTCTCTCAAATGTACCTTTAATTGTATACTGTATACAGTAGTGTACAATATACTGCACTGTACTCACACGAGAAAGCTGTAGATGGGCTGCTGAAGCTGCGATGTACTGTATTAAAGAGACAAAAACACTTCTATGGAAACCTCTATTGAGCACACTGTACACTATTACCGTTCACCATGTTAACATTAAGAAGAACATACGGGTTTTTGAAACTTTAAATCGATATGTAGATGTTGCAATCTCTAGCACAGTACAGTAAAACATTAGCACTTGAAAAAATCCTTAATGTTCGTTTGTTTCGTCATTTCGGTTTAGAAATGATGTTTTCACTATGTGCAATTAAATCCTGTGTCAAATCTACACCTTTTTCATCGTTTTGTTTATAATATAATTCTTTCAGTCGCTTAAGAAAGCCGAAATCCTCACTCTACGAGGTTATTGGCAGCACATCAATTTCCATATTTTCTTCAGAGTCGTCATTAGCATCACCTTCACTCCCGCATTCGTCAGAATTTTCATTGATGTCCTTCTTCCCATGGATTGACTGATGAATCGTTTTCGTGTCTCCACTCTCACACTATGTTGGAATATCTGTATCAATTTCGATATAGGTGTTCACTTGTACACTGTAACATGCTGCATTAATCAACTGTTGTGTTGTTTCCATGCTGTCAGGAAGGGTATCCGATTCTATTTCGGGATGTCCACCACTAGCCGGAAACCCAGCTTTCAGAAAGCAGTTACGAATTGTTGATGCTATACTGGTAACGTTTTCAATGCGTTGGTTATCCGCAAAATTGCTTGGAGAACATTCGGTCCTTTTGTCAGTGTTTGAAGAGTTACTTCATTCCCGTTAAGTTCTGATACTATGTGCTTCATCATTAACTGTCTGTACATAACCCTGAAGTTCTGGATCACTCCTTGCTCAAGTGGCTAAGAAACGGATGTTACATTTGGTGGGAAAAAGACGATCTCCACATTTTGCAACTTGCTTGTATCCGGATGCGATGCTGCATTATCGAGGAATAATAACACTAATCGCTCCTGGGATATAATTTTTATGTCCAATTGAGCTAGCCACTCTGTCATTATTTCTCTGGTCTTCCATGCTTTCCTATTCGCTTTCCATTCAATGCCAAACTTCGTAACGTCCATATTCTTAAAACACCTTGGTTTTGCAGCTTTTCCTATCACAAGGTGCTTCTCCCGTTCTCCACTCATACTTGTCCATAACAAGATCGTAAGACGTTCTTTCGCAACTTTTCCACCAGTACAGCGATTTCCTTTGAAACACGAAGTTTTGTCGGGTAACGCACGGAAAAATAATCCAGTTTCATCGGCATTCAAAATATTTTCAGGCGCATACCCGCCTATGATTGAAGGTATTTTTTCTTGCCAGTTTTCAACAATCTTCAAAATCGTCCGCCAATGAGGGATGTCCGCCGGTGAAAGGTGTCCGTTAAGGCAGGTTTTACGGTATTTGGTAACTATAGTTGCATCAGGTGATGATAAATCCAGCATATTGTACAATTTATTGTTTAGTACTTGATAACTATTGTTGAAGCAGTGATGGTACTTTCAACACATTGTCCAATAATGGTATGGAGTTGCTGCTGATAACAACGGTGTGCAGTTGCTGCTGATAACAACGGTGTACAGTTTTTGCTGATAACAACGGTGTACAGTTACTGCTGATAACAGCGATGTACAGTCGCTGCTGATAAAATGGTGTACAGTTACGGCTGATAACAACGATGTACAGTCGCTGCTGATAACAATGGTGATCGTACCTCCCATATGTGTCAAGTAGTTCACAGTTGCGCACAAGACCTACCTCGTCCACAAGTTTTCAATGCCCGAAGAAAGAGCCCGTCGTTTATGAAGACCTGGACGGTGTTTTCCTTGTAGTCCTTGGCACGAATGGTACTGCTCCATGTTCCACGATGACGTGCTAGTTGGATGTGACTGTGAGTGGCTTTACCTTACTCTTGGACGTTTGCCGTTTCATCAGTTTCATCCTCGTGGCCATTTCGTCTTCTGTGCTCGTCATCAAAATACGGGAGGACGAAACTTTAAGGAATTTCTAGTTGGTTTAGCCCGAGCTCGATAGCTGCAGTCTCTTTATTGCGGCCAGTATCCAGTATTCAGGAGGTGGTGGGTTCTAACACCACTGTCGGCAGCCCTGAGGATGGTTTCCGTAGTTTCACCATTTTCGCACCTTAATTAAGGCTACGGCCGCTTCCTTTCCACTCCTAGCCATTTCCTATCCTATCGTTGGTGCGACGTAACGTAACTTGTAAAAAAATGTTGGTTTAGAATTTGATCGATGCATGCTGTACTCAACGTGCACGCCCTCATCTAAAAAGATCCATTCGTTTTGGGACACTCGTATTCATGGCTCAGGTATGCAATCTGAAATATTGCTGCGTCTTCCAAAATTCGATTAAATTTGTAGGTTCCCTGTATGTTCCCTACTTTGATATACTGTGATGTAGCCTGTAAATTAGCCAGCTTCTACGTTACCTGCTGGAACGACCTCTTCTGTGTTCTAGATTGCTGTATATTTTATATCCTCTCCCGTATCCTTCAAAATCCGGAAGCCAGCCCTTCTTGGTGTGTATCTCTCCACCCTGTAAAATAAGTTCTGTACATATCGCTGCTGTCGTCGCCGCAGTCTTCTGAGAGCCATCCTATACACATCTCGAATTAAGTATCTCTTCCCTCTGTACATTTTATGTACTTTACGAACTGAAGTTCTACCGAGGCCTTTCTTGGGTAATTCAATTAAGGTTTTTTGAAATTTCTTGTACTTTCTTGTGAATCTCTTGCATAGAACAATGTTGGATCTTGGTCGGTAACTCGGGGATATGTTTCTATGCAATGTTCGTCCGAGTATTCTGTCCTCCGGATGGCTTAACGGTCTCCTTCCTCGAGAGTCGTATGTGCGCTTCTTGTTCTGATAAGAAATGAGCTTAAGATACCTGTTCTTTCTACGTCGAAGACTCCTCCTCAGCTGCAGGTGCGATTTATATTTCGTGCTTCTTCCTCGACCAGATATTCTGCTGGACAATTCATGCACCGCCACCAGTTCCCTGGGTGTCCCCCTAATATTGTTTCTTCGCAACAGAGTTCGCCATACTCGTAGTCTGCGTGCTTTGTACCGGTACTTTGATATGTGCCAGATTTTGTCAAAAGACTTGTTTTTCTTTCGCCTCAGCAATCGGCGCCATGAGAATGTGTTGTCGCCAACGCTGATTTCCTTCCGCCTTCCTCTTGGCAATTCAATTATTTTACTGTGGCTCTCGCCGTGTGATCTTAAAGATAACTTCCCTCTTCTGTTTCCTCTCCTGCGGAGACCAGTGAGTCGCGTAGATCGTGATCTGTTTGATGGAGCAAGGCCATGTCCTTTGAAGGGTATTTCTAAAAGTCTCTTCCACTGGACCCTTCTCAGATAAGACTTCAGACTATATTGGGTGACTTTCGAACCTCTGAGGAGACGCCGAATAGTTTTATAACGCGAAGGATTCATACCCTTATAGTAATGTCTTCTCAGCCTTGTGCCGTACCCTCTTACGTACCTGCCTGGGGCAATCTTCTTGTTCCCGGCAAGTTGGGTAGTCTTGTACTTACGAATGACAAGAGCGGTAGTGGGATGGCGAAGTGAACCATTCTCCAGCACTAACATTGGTCTGTGTCTCTGCTTCCTGGTTAACAGAAGTGATTTGTAAAAGGAAAGTTTCAAGAGTCGCCTCTTACTTTTAAAACCATGTACATATTTTCCGTAGAGATACGGGTACGTCTGTTTTGAAATGTTCTTCATTAACTTTTCCCTTGACAGAAGTGTTCCACTTTTATCTCGTACTGCTCTTGTGCCGAATAGGTCCTTCGCCCGATTCTTGTATACGGGAATAACTGTTATTTTCTTCCCGTGCCTGCCAGTTCTTACACGTTTTCGGCTTGCAATGCGGTGCTTTCTTCGCTGAGCTGCCACCCTACGTTGCCGTTCATCACGGGTCGTCAAATTCACAATAGTGATTGTCTTCTTCGCTAGATCTGGAAAATGTCTGCCCGTAAACACATCTAGTACAAACTCTCTCTTTAGATTACCGTTTGCTGCCTTATTTATGGGTGTTTTGTGATTCTCTCTCTCAAGGACATGAACTAAGTTTCTTGCTTGTCCTTCTTTCACAGCATCGAAGAGAACTTGGTAATTGGATTTTCTTTTTGTGTGAAGACGAGTAACAGATAACCTTTTCATGTTCCTATCGAGTATGAAGGACCGACGATCATCTTTTCCGGTTTTAAAATACTTAGTGCGTCCAGAACTCGCCATTCTTCCAGGACTACGATACACAACTACTTTTGGAATTTCTTTCTTACTTATGAAGTTTCTATCGCCAATGAACAAGTGTCTGCTAAGGCTTCCAGCATCGGCTATTACCTTTATGACTTCATTGTCCATTGTGGGCGGACTACTGGCTAGTCTGGCAGGATTAGAATGGAAAACTAAAGACTTAACATATTGTTTCCTTCTTGGGTTTATGTGACGTAAGAAGACGCGACGGATCGGATTTCCACCATCAAACATTATTTTTCCAAATGTATTATACTGTTTGCGCAAATTATTGTATAATCTGATTGGCCTGGGATATAGTACAAAAGTCTTTGCATACTTTTTCCGTCTAAGCCTTCTGTCGCATAAGAGGATGAGATTGCCATCTTTTGCACCAATAACATTTGGTTTTCCAACTTTAGTACAGTGCTTGCGCAAATTATTGTATAGTGTCGCAGGACGGGGATATGAAACCAAAGTCTTACTGCGTCCTTTGCTTCTCGGCTTCCCGTTACGTTTAAAGATGCGACGGCTACCTTTTTGACGATCAACAATTATATTTCCAACTTTACTGTAGTGCTTGTGCAAATTATTGTATAGTTTTGCAGGACTGGGGTAAAAATCCAAACGTTTACCCTCAACATTTATTGATTTGGTGGTTTTAGTGTGCCATTTGCGTACACTGTCTGTGAATTTCCTTGGACTAGGATACAATGCGAAATTCCCAAAAGGTACTTTGCCTCTGAGATTCCTCCGGCGAAAAATGTGCCTGCTAGAATTTCCTTCATCGACGATTATTCTCGTGGATACTGACAATCTGTTCTTCTTGGAACTGGTAAGCGGATTAGTGCTCAGTCCACGTACGATGACAATCTCACGATTTGGCGGTTTAGGCACATCATCAAGTTGACACCCGTCGCATGCGTGACGTTTGAACGTAAGCAGATTATTTGGCAAAACAGGTACGTCAAAGATATTGTGAGACACGTCATGGTACTGCAAGGGGAGGGGATGGGTGACAGCCGTGTGATGATGAGGTTTGTTCTTCTGACCGATGTCAGAGTAGCCAAGAGGTTTGTAAGGCAAGTCGTCATGAGGGTAATTTGAGAGCAGTGATGCCGACGTATAATGATTAAAAGGATTATTCTTCAGTGCGAGATGATGTTGAAACTGGAGTTCAGCAGATAAGTCAGCATTTTTTGCCTTCAAATGATCGACTAGTTGAAGGAAAGCAAAATATGCACCCTTCCAACTCAGAGCGCCATTCTTCATGTTACCCTCGTTTTTCTTTAGGATTCCTTCGCTTGAGAGGGGGATAGTGTTATGAGGCCCTGGATTAGTACCACCCCATGTTTTAGGGAATGCCATTACCAAATCGTAATTCCGTCCATGGCAGTTGGAGTCTGTATGTCTCCCCGCTCCTCTGTTCATGTTCAAGTTCGGAAATTCACAACCACAAAGACCAACGCCATCACATCCTCCACAAATATTTGTAGAATCAGATTGTCCACCACAGTCATCCCCTTTCGAGTACCCATCCACGTATCCTCTCCCTGATGCTTGTTGTCCTTGAGCCCGTCTATATTCACTGCCTTTACTTGCACAAGGTCCATTGTCTCCACTACCATCTCCTGCAAAATTTCCTTTACATTCTCCTTCATCACCACCTCTTCCATTATCATCCCCTCGACCTCGATAACAATCCCTCCTTCCACTACCTTCTTCACCATCTCTCCCTCCTCCACACCCATCATCACAATTTCCTCCTTCACCATTTTCTCCACTCTTGTCTCCATCATTTTTTCCACCATTGTCTTCACCATTTTCTCCACTCTTGTCTCCATCATCTTTTCCACCATTGTCTTCACCATTTTCTTCATTCTTGTCTCCATCATCTTTTCCACCATTGTCTTCACCATTTTCTTCACTCTTGTCTCCATCATCGTTTTCACCATTGGCACCGTCTTCTTTACCATTTTCTCCACTCTTGTCTCCATCATCTTTTCCACCATTGTCTACACCGTCTTCTTTACCATTTTCTCCACTCTTGTCTCCATCATCTTTTCCACCATTGTCTTCACCATTGTCTTCACTCTTGTCTCCATCATCTTTTCCATCATTGTCTTCACCATTTTCTCCACTCTTGTCTCCTCCATCGTTTCCACCATTGTCTACACCGTCTTCTCTACCATTTTCTCCACTCTTGTCTCCATCATCTTTTCCACCATTGTCTTCACCATTTTCTTCACCATTTTCTTCACTCTTCTCTCCATCATCTTTTCCACCATTGCCTTCACCATTTTCTCCACTCTTGTCTCCATCATCTTTTCTTCCATTGTCTTCACCATTTTCTTCACTCTTGTCTCCATCATCTTTTCCACCATTGTCTTCACCATTTTCTCCACTCCTGTCTCCATCATATTTTCCACCATTGTCTTCACCATTTTCTTCACTCTTGTCTCCATCATCGTTTTCATCATTGTCAACACCGTCTTCTTTACCATTTCCTCCACTCTTGTCTCCATCATCTTCTCCACCATTGTCTTCACCATTTTCTTCACTCTTGTCTCCATCATCCTTTCCACCATTGTCTTCACCATTTTCTCCACTCGTATCTGCATCATCGTTTCCACCATTGTCTACACCGTCTTCTTTACCATTTTCTCCACTCTTGTCTCCATCATCTTTTCCACCATTGTCTTCACCATTTTCTTCATTCTTGTCTCCATCATCTTTTGCACCATTGTCCACACCGTCTTCTTTACCATTTTCTCCACTCTTGTCTCCATCATCTTTTCCACCATTGTCTTCACCATTTTCTTCATTCTTGTCTCCATCATCTTTTGCACCATTGTCTTCACCATTTTCTCCACTCTTGTCTCCATCATCTTTTGCACCATTGTCTTCGCCATTTTCTCCACTCTTGTCTCCATCATCTTTTCCACCATTGTCTTCACCATCTTCTTCACTCTTGTCTCTATCATCTTTTCCACCATTGTCTTCACCATTTTCTCCACTCTTGTCTCCATCATCTTTTCCACCATTGTCTTCACCATTTTCTCCACTCTTGTCTCCATCATCGTTTTCATCATTGTCTACACCGTCTTCTTTACCATTTTCTTCACTCTTGTCTCCATCATCGTTTCCACCATTGTCTTCACCATTTTCTTCACTCTTGTCTCCATCATCTTTTCCACCATTGTCTTCACCATTTTCTCCACTCTTGTCTCCATCATCCTTCCCACCATTGTCTTCACCATTTACTCCACTCTTGTCTCCATCATCTTTTCCACCATTGTCTTCACCATTTTCTCCACTCTTGTCTCCATCATCTTTTCCACCATTGTCTTCACCATTTTCTTCACTCTTGTCTCCATCATCTTTTCCACCATTGTCTTCACCATTTTCTTCACTCTTGTCTCCATCATCTTTTCCACCATTGTCTTCACCATTTTCTTCACTCTTGTCTCTATCATCTTTTCCACCATTGTCTTCACCATTTTCTTCACTCTTGTCTCCATCATCTTTTCCACCATTGTCTTCACTATTTTCTTCACTCTTGTCTCCATCATCTTTTCCACCATTGTCTTCACCATTTTCTCCACTCTTGTCTCCATCATCTTTTCCACCATTGTCTTCACCATTTTCTCCACTCTTGTCTCCATCATCTTTTCCACCATTGTCTTCACCATTTTCTTCACTCTTGTCTCCATCATCTTTTCCACCATTGTCTTCCCCATTTTCTCCACTCTTGTCTCCATTATCGTTTTCATCATTGTCTACACCGTCTTCTTTACCATTTTCTCCACTATTGTCTCCATCATCGTTTTCACCATTGTCTTCACCATTTTCTTCACTCTTGTCTCCATCATCTTTTCCACCATTGTCTTCACCATTTTCTTCACTCTTGTCTCTATCATCTTTTCCACCATTGTCTTCACCATTTTCTTCACTCTTGTCTCCATCATCTTTTCCACCATTGTCTTCACCATTTTCTTCACTCTTGTCTCCATCATCTTTTCCACCATTGTCTTCACCATTTTCTTCACTCTTGTCTCCATCATCTTTTCCACCATTGTCTTCACTATTTTCTTCACTCTTGTCTCCATCATCTTTTCCATCATTGTCTTCACCATTTTCTCCACTCTTGTCTCCTCCATCGCTTCCACCATTGTCTACACCGTCTTCTCTACCATTTTCTCCACTCTTGTCTCCATCATCTTTTCCACCATTGTCTTCACCATTTTCTTCACCATTTTCTTCACTCTTCTCTCCATCATCTTTTCCACCATTGCCTTCACCATTTTCTCCACTCTTGTCTCCAACATCTTTTCTACCATTGTCTTCACCATTTTCTTCACTCTTTTCTCCATCATCTTTTCCACCATTGTCTTCACCATTTTCTCCACTCCTGTCTCCATCATCTCTTCCACCATTGTCTTTACCATTTTCTTCACTCTTGTCTCCATCACCGTTTCCATCATTGTCAACACCGTCTTCTTCACCATTTCCTCCACTCTTGTCTCCATCATCTTCTCCACCATTGTCTTCACCATTTTCTTCACTCTTGTCTCCATCATCCTTTCCACCATTGTCTTCACCATTTTCTCCACTCGTATCTCCATCATCGTTTCCACCATTGTCTACACCGTCTTCTTTACCATTTTCTCCACTCTTGTCTCCATCATTTTTTCCACCATTGTCTTCACCATTTTCTTCAGTCTTGTTTCCATCATCTTTTCCACCATTGTCCACACCGTCTTCTTTACCATTTTCTCCACTCTTGTCTCCATCATCTTTTCCACCATTGTCTTCACCATTTTCTTCATTCTTGTCTCCATCATCTTTTGCACCATTGTCTTCACCATTTTCTCCACTCTTGTCTCCATCATCTTTTGCACCATTGTCTTCGCCATTTTCTCCACTCTTGTCTCCATCATCTTTTCCACCATTGTCTTCACCATCTTCTTCAGTCTTGTTTCCATCATCTTTTCCACCATTGTCCACACCGTCTTCTTTACCATTTTCTCCACTCTTGTCTCCATCATTTTTTCCACCATTGTCTTCACCATTTTCTTCAGTCTTGTTTCCATCATCTTTTCCACCATTGTCCACACCGCCTTCTTTACCATTTTCTCCACTCTTGTCTCCATCATCTTTTGCACCATTGTCTTCACCATTTTCTTCACTCTTGTCTCCATCATCCTTTCCACCATTGTCTTCACCATTTTCTCCACTCGTATCTCCATCATCGTTTCCACCATTGTCTACACCGTCTTCTTTACCATTTTCTCCACTCTTGTCTCCATCATTTTTTCCACCATTGTCTTCACCATTTTCTTCAGTCTTGTTTCCATCATCTTTTCCACCATTGTCCACACCGTCTTCTTTACCATTTTCTCCACTCTTGTCTCCATCATCTTTTCCACCATTGTCTTCACCATTTTCTTCATTCTTGTCTCCATCATCTTTTGCACCATTGTCTTCACCATTTTCTCCACTCTTGTCTCCATCATCTTTTGCACCATTGTCTTCGCCATTTTCTCCACTCTTGTCTCCATCATCTTTTCCACCATTGTCTTCACCATTTTCTCCACTCTTGTCTCCATCATCGTTTTCATCATTGTCTACACCGTCTTCTTTACCATTTTCTTCACTCTTGTCTCCATCATCGTTTCCACCATTGTCTTCACCATTTTCTTCACTCTTGTCTCCATCATCTTTTCCACCATTGTCTTCACCATTTTCTCCACTCTTGTCTCCATCATCCTTCCCACCATTGTCTTCACCATTTTCTCCACTCTTGTCTCCATCATCTTTTCCACCATTGTCTTCACCATTTTCTCCACTCTTGTCTCCATCATCCTTCCCACCATTGTCTTCACCATTTTCTCCACTCTTGTCTCCATCATCTTTTCCACCATTGTCTTCACCATTTTCTCCACTCTTGTCTCCATCATCTTTTCCACCATTGTCTTCACCATTTTCTTCACTCTTGTCTCCATCATCTTTTCCACCATTGTCTTCCCTATTTTCTCCACTCTTGTCTCCATTATCGTTTTCATCATTGTCTACACTGTCTTCTTTACCATTTTCTCCACTATTGTCTCCATCATCGTTTTCACCATTGTCTTCACCATTTTCTTCACTCTTGTCTCCATCATCTTTTCCACCATTGTCTTCCCCATTTTCTCCACTCTTGTCTCCATTATCGTTTTCATCATTGTCTCCACCGTCTTCTTTACCATTTTCTCCACTTTTTCCCCCATCATCGTTTCCACCATTGTCTTCACCATTTTCTCCACTCTTGTCTCCATCATCGTTTCCACCACTGTCTTCACCATTTTCTCCAGTCTTGTCTCCATCATCTTTTCCACCATTGTCTTCACCATTTTCTCCACTCTTGTCTCCATTATCGTTTTCATCATTGTCTACACCGTCTTCTTTACCATTTTCTCCACTATTGTCTCCGTCATCGTTTTCACCATTGTCTCCACCGTCTTCTTTACCATTTTCTCCACTTTTTTCCCCATCATCTTTTCCACCATTGTCTTCACCATTTTCTTCACTCTTGTCTCCATCATCTTTTCCACCATTGTCTTCACCATTTTCTTCACTCTTGTCTCTATCATCGTTTCCACCATTGTCTTCACCATTTTCTCCACTCTTGTCTCCATCATCGTTTCCACCACTGTCTTCACCATTTTCTCCAGTCTTGTCTCCATCATCTTTTCCACCATTGTCTTCCCCATTTTCTCCACTCTTGTCTCCATCATCGTTTTCACCATTGTCTCCACCGTCTTCTTTACCATTTTCTCCACTCTTTTCCCCACCATTATCTCCACCACTATTTCCACCATTTTTTTCACCGTCTTCTTCGCCATTGTCTTCTCCATTGCCTCCATCATTTTCTCCACCATTGCCTCTTTCCCGTTCTTCTTCACCATTATCTGTCTCTTGCGAATTCGCACTTTGATGTAACACCCTCCGGAATGTTATTTGTTGTCCAATGGTGTTTTCTATAATTCCTTTTATTGTTATTATAGTAATATTCATGTTATTGATTTTACTCTGCCTACTTGGCCGGTGCGTTTTGGTCTCCTTATCTGCGTCGACATTCTCTACGTTGAGTTGTTTCGTCAGGTCTGAGTAGTTTTTAGACTTCGGGTAGGGAGCAACCTTTACCGACAAGGTTGTCAGATGTTTCTGCAAAGGGAAATTATTCATCAGTATTAGTAGTGCACATATTTCATCTATTTCATGAATACCGTGTGAGTGAATTATTGCAATTTTTTAGTTTTATTTTATTAAAACACTGTGGCATAACGTTATTGTTAATAGGAAATGCAAGTTAGTGCTTTAGTTTGCCAGCTAATGCCCGCCTGGCACCCATAATCGTTAAGGCATGAAGTCTATATGGTGTGACACAGTAGTTAACCGGTTCTATTCCCTTTGGTCGAAAATATTTTTATTATGAGATTGTTTGTCGGTAGGTAAGTAGAGGTGATGATCTATAATTTATAATTACTAGATTGCGTGCCATAAGCCTCTGCAGTGTTAATATGGATTGAGGGCTTATGACGCAGTTGATAGCGAATCTTCCTTCGGATGGGGACGTTAAAGCTTGGAGCGGACCTCGTGGTGCTATTTGCTAGGAGTAGGCTACGTTCCGACATCTGGTTCGACCTTTTCCGTTCCTACTATCAAATTACCTCGTTCATTTCACCTGGTTAGCTGCTCCGATGAGGTTGACGTCAGGAATGACATCCAGTCAAAAAAACTTACCACGAACATTTATCTCACTTCATACCAGACCCCCTAGAGAAACGGGACAATGGTTGGACATACACGCAGGCATTTCGCAGGCTGAAAGTATTCTATAAACTAGATGGCAGGCCTGAAGATGATTTTCCGTTGTTTCCCATTTTCACACCAGTGCAAGTATATTCGCATGAATTTTATTTTAGATGCGGTATGATCCTATGTTTTTATCTTAACTAATATAAATATGTGATATGCTCTCTAAATGAATTTAAATTTAATGAAACATCTCTAGAATATGAAGTGGACTGTTCTTTCCCTTCTTACATTCTCACACATTTGTAGCGTACGAGTAATTACCTCGAAATAATTCATCAACCGTAATCGTGTCGCCATGCTTACGAACGAACTGTTCGTTGTGATTGTTGTAATTAGGTATGCAAAACCGCGCGATCACTAACCGCTGTTGATCAGCGAGATCATGACCATTGAAATGCCAAGAAAATTGAGACAACTTACGGACAAGTGTGTGACCTCCTTTCCATTTGGTGTACTCTGGTCGTAAGGTGGCGATCCCCATTTCTTCTTTTGTCTCCGCTCCCCCTGTACTATGACGGCTTAGGAACCATCTTTGAGTTTCCCCGGACCGTAAAGGAAGCTCTGACGAATTTATTTCCCGATATAAGCCTTTTCCCACTTCATTTTATGTCCACTCATACCAGGTTCACCGCCGGCTCGGTTTTCTTCTATGTGATCGCAAAGTAGACCTGACAAGGTCTTCACCAACTCCCACATTAGTTGTCAGTACAGACATTTGGTAGGTGTTCACCATTTATCCATATTCTTTCGCTGTTATCAAAATCATAATCCAAGGTTTAGTGTGGCAGAGACGTACAAAGAACCATTCCATGATAGAATGTCATAGCGGAATATTTTGTCAACAATATTCCTAATGGAAAACTCATTTATCTTTAAAGTATATAACTTTTTGCTTCTATATACGAAGGTTGGAACTTAAATAGTGGCAACTATTTATTTACAACAGATACAAAGAGTTACATGTTAGCAACTTTTACTGTCCTTCAATGTAGTCAACAGCGTTGTGTGCAACCCATTGCCAGCGATGTGGAAGTCGTAGTATACATTTAGCAGAGCCTGTTCTGTTGATGGTGCGAATGGAACGGTCTGCTGCCTGTCGAATCTTTGCAACCGTTCTCAAGCGAATGCTCACGAATCGTCTGGTTTCGATCACTGTTCAGTAACGTGGCAAGTGTGTGATGTCTTCACTCATAGGACGACTTGCCCGGTGAATGTCCGCCACTGTTTGCCGAACACCGTTGAGGCTTATACCTTACCTGCCACTGTTCTGTAAGGCAATGCAGATTACCCGCAAGCCTCTTCAAGACCTTGATGACACTGTCGTGCTGTATGACCTCTGGCACATTCAATCTTGATCTAACTCCGCTGTTCCTGTTTGGAAAACATAGTAAGTAGCAGTGTGGAGCAGGACCAGGAAGCTATTTGGACGTGTTTTCAAAAGATCTAAATTCTTTGATTATGAGTATCAGAATTATAACGTGGTACGCATGCGTTTCGTACCCTCCCACAGTACTGGAGACGCCCCCACAGCTCTTATCCATACCTGGGATGACCACGCCCAATGTCGCTAAATTTTCTGTACTAGGTACTCTTCCATTTTACCGATTTCGGGGTAATTTTGGAGTCCTCTCACCGTCGTCCAGTCAAGAGGAGCATGCTAGTTCTCTCACAACTTTCCTACGGAAAAGCGCTCCCCATCCAGAAAACGACCACCGTCAATCTTGCTTAAGTGGTCTGGGGAACGATTTCCTATGACACCAGGAGCACCTTCGTCGTTATCCTAATAACCTTGACAACGCATTTCTACGTCAGACTGGTGAATGAACCGGCTTGGCTGCCATTCATTCGCAGTAATAAGAGAGGGGAGGTTCCAACAGGATAACTCTCGTACTCATGCCATTGCGGTCACCCAATGTGTTATACAGAAAGTTAACCAGTTACCATGGCCACGAGATACCAGACATTTCGCCCATTGAGCACGTATGGGACATTTTTGAATGACAAATCCAGCGTTTGTAATACCAGCAATGGACCAATTGCAACACAACATGACGTATGACACTATGCATACACGTGGGGACTACAGCGGTTAATGTTGTCACATATCTTATTGCGCAAACTTTGATCTGTGACTTGGAAATTTTAATCAACTAAATGTGAAGCTTTCTTGGTGTTGGGATTTCATTTTCCGCCAGTGTATATACTCGAATTTATGTTCAGAATCCATTAATATTTGCAGCAATATCATAACTCGCATAAGATTAACAATAACACGTAATATATTTAGAATAAGGCTACAAGATAAAAATAGATCAATGGACGAACAGATGAAACGCGAGCCAGTGAAATTTCTACTCACCATTTGGAAGAACATTCAATTTCTGCAAAGGAAGGAAAAAAGGAATACACCACTTATTTCCGAGTCACTATCGGCATTGCCATCGTGTATTGAGTTTTCACTCTCGCTTCACCGTAATGCGATAATAAAGTCGTCAACATAATCATCTGCCATAATTTCCTTTTCACAACTTTGTTCCAGTCTTCCGCACTTGCAACGCCTATGGCTTCCAAAATAAGCCTTTCAATTTCTGAAACGGTGACGATATGGCGATAAAATAGTGATGGTATGATGGAAGGCGCTATGCCATGCCTCCTTGCTATTTCACCCATCACGTAAACTGAGAACTGGGGCTTATTTTGTTTCACTAGATGCAGGAGATCCCCTTCCTCATGCCATTGCGAACTGAAATATTGTGTTCCTTCAACCACTGAATCAACTCATTCCTTCCAGGCGCCATTGTAATTGCTCTGACCTGGCGCATACTGAAAATCTGATTTTGACAGCCCCTTTATGGTCTGAAACCACACTGGTTTTCATCCAACTTCCTCCCAATCACTGATCGCGCCCTCCTTTCCAAGATGCCAGTGAATACCTTGCCTGGTATACTAATCAATTAGATACCTCGATAGTTGTAATCCTTCCTGTTCCCTTCTTATAAATAGCTGTAATAAATGGCGTATGGCTTTTAGTGCGGGGAGTGTCCCGAGGACAGGTTCGGCCCGCCAGGTGCAGGTCTTTTGATTTGACTGTCGTAGGCGACCTGCGCGTCGTGATGAGGATGAAATGATGATGAAGACAACACATACACCCAGCCCCCGTGCCATCAAAATTTCCCAATGATGGTTAAAATTCACGACCTTGCCGGGAATCGAACCCGGGACACCTGTAGTCAAAGGCCAGCACGCTAACCATTTAGCCATGGAGCCGGACATAGACAGGTTAAATTACTGCTTTTCTCGAATACGAGGGTACCTCACCAACACTCAATGCTAATATTACTTTCCTATGAAGCCATTTCATCCCTGTCTTCCCACTATACTTCACCATTTCAGGTCAAATTTCATCTATTCCTGCTCCTTTATGACAATGGAGTTCATTTACCATCCTTTTCACTTCCTCAAGCGTAATCCCACCAGCATCATTTTCCTCCTCCCCATGAGCTAAGTTGTTCGCGACATCCCCAGGAATATTTCTTTTCAAGTTGAGAAAATTTAAACAAATATTCCCTCTACCTGTACAGTGATTCCCTGGGATCGGTTATGAGTTCACCTGAATTACCCAAAAAACTGTTCATCTCCTTTTTCCCTCCCTTCCTAAGATTCTTTATTACTGTCCAGAAATGTTTCCCTGCTGCTTGACCTAGCCTTTCCAGATTATTAAACAGTCTTCCCACGACTTCTTTTTGGAATCAACAACTATTTGTTTCGCTCTGTTTCTTTCATCTACCTACAATCCCCTGTCTGCATCAGCCCTTGTTTGGAGCCATTTCTGATGAGCCTTCCTTTTACGTTTACAAGCAGCTCTCACTTCATCATTCCACCAAGATATTCGCTTTTGCCCATCTTTATACACTTATGTTCCTTGGTATTCCCTTGCTGTTTTTACTACAGCATCCCTGTATGCCACCCATTCTCTTTCTACATCCTGAACCGGCTTACTGTCCACTGTTCGAAACTTCTCACTAATCCTATCCACGTACTTCCGTCAAACTTCCTCGTCCTGGAGATTTTCTACCCCTATTCGTTTGCAGACAGATTTCACTTCCTCTATCCTAGGCCTAGAGACACTTAGTTCACTACAGATCAAATCCCGTACGTTCCTAACAGACTTTCTGAATTCGAAGTCGGTTAAGACACAGTCTATTAAGGATTTGATACCCCTAGCCTCCCGTGTGTAGCGGTGAATAGCCTTGTGCTTGAAGAATATATTCGTAACTGTTAAACCCATACTAGCACAGAAGTCCAGCAAATGCTTCCCATTCCCGTTAGCTTCCATACCTTCCCCACACTTACCAATCACCCTTTCGTATCTTCCAATTCTATTTTCAACCCTTGCATTGAAATCGCCCATTAGCACTATCCTATTCTTGCTGTTTACCCTGACTACGATGTCACTGAATGCTTCATAAAACTTGTCAACTTCTACCTCATCTGCATCCTCGCATGTTGAATACACTGAGACAATTCTCGTCCTAAATCCTTCAACTCCCTTATCTACCTACATCACTTGCTCATTTACGTGCCTACAGAAACTATGTTGCCTGCAATAGTATTCTTGATGAACAGTCCTACCCTACACTCGGCCCTTCCCTTTTTAACACACGTCAAGTACACTTTATAATCTCCTATCTCTTCCCCGTTATCTCCCCTTACCCAAATATCACTTACTCCTACCACATCCAGATGCATGGATCCTCTTTGCTGACTCAGCCAGTTCCACTTTCTTTCTTCCATAAGCCCCATTAATATTGACAACTCCCCATCGAATTCCATTTAGTTCGCCAAGTTGTTTCTTAGGAGTCCCTCGCCTGTCAAATGGGAGTGGGACTCCTGTTACTCCCCTAGTTCCGAGGCTTGCTTAAAATGTTCTGAGATCGGTAAATTCATGAAGCAGGATGCTACTCTACTTAAACATAGTCCAAGTGAGGATCCCTCCTCTAACGGGTTATGGACCACCGGTGGACTGTACAGTCCTAGCCGCCTGAACACAAGGAGGGCCATGACTCAGAATATGTCCGAGATGCGCACTCCCATTCCGTAGCAACTGGTATCCCGACTCTCAGGACCACTTACTAGGCCACTCACCCGTTGTCCATGGTTCATGAATTAGGGCGTGACTACAGTAACCCACACCATGAACAATGTGAAAACATTCTTATTAAAATAATATTTCGGATGTAATGCTACTTACAATGTTGTCAGTAGGAATCAATTGTTAAGACAAGGACAAGCAAATATCGACAAAATCTAACTTCATAAACTGAACAGGTCAATTTTTTTTTTGCCACACAGCCTTCAAAACTGTGAACGAGCTAGAGGAATCAACGATTGAGGCAAAGACACAAGGGACGGGATACGTTCGCCCCTCAAAATTATGATCTTATTTTATGAAATACATGCAGTTATCGACGTACTGAACCCTTTTAAGTCCTTCGTAGGATACCTACCTTCCTTACCTATTAGCAAATCGCCATGAGACCTTTCTTTCGGGTCGTCTACGGGTTCTTCGTCACTTGCTTAGGTACGAGGCTGGTTTCAGTAATTTAAACTGTCTACTAAATGAGAGGAATCGAGTCAAAGAAATTGGTATTTTATTGACCAATTTACGATGAAGTCGAAGAACACATGACATTTTAACGTTACTAAATAACCAACTCAGTCTTGTCCTTAAAAATAAATATAATTGCAATAATAACGCTGATGAGAGATACTGGCTTTGGAGACCTCAACTCAACTGCCTGAGAGGCATCCTTACTAGAAACCACTGTTTTAAATTATGAGTGATATAAAGAAAGTCGGGAGATCCCTAAGATCGGCTTCCATGTGAGACTGCACGTACCACCATAATTATTCGTGATGATCAGCCCCCGTAGCACGAGCTCTGGACTCTTGGTATAATTAAGGCAGTGCAATCGGTATGTGCCGCACAGTGGTTGTACGGCATGGACCCTTAATTGAACCGATGTGACCTGCGACTATGTCATGGACAGACACCTAACTTTGTAATTTACGTTAAAGTCATTGTGGATGTTGACCGCAAGGAAAATGAAACTATAATGGCAGATAGCCCTAATCTAAGTCACTGAGGTTGATGACCCCATGACCATCCAAATTTCTAAGCTGAAGGCTGAACACAATTAAGTTACAGTAGTTGTTGACCAAGGTTTCCATATTAATAAATCCTCAGCACATCTGATGTTCAAGAAATCAAAATCAAAATTATGACAACAACAAACGCTCACAACACTTGTGGCAGTAAAGTCCCTTTGCCATCGGACATGTCCCCTTAATTTTTATATTAATAAATTGAGATTTCGTAGCAAATAAAACTAAGATTTCCAGAATACATTTTCAAGTTAGTCACTTGGTTTTTAGCTAATTCTCATATACGATTTCACTGAATAAAATAAATTAATAAATGATGAATCTCATAATCTTAAATAACAACAAAATTTAATCATTTAATTAAAAGATATTGTTTTATGCTCGTACTTTCTTCATTGCCGCTGGAAAACGTTTACATTGTTATGATTTCCAGTACTATATTTTTCATGACGTCACTCAACTAGCTTACATTATAACACTAACAATTATTAAGAAACTAGCTTGGATAATCTTAACATTAAATCCTACAATCTGCATAGATTAACCCACAACGCAAAATAAACCAATCCCTGTCAAATTGCTCCGTGACATTCAAATAAACTTTTTACACCCTCAAATGATATCAGACAACATTACTACCGATTCTCACAATTTGACATCCCTGAAAATGGTTATTTCCAATAAATCATATCATCATCTCATTTCCGTCACTTCAAAATATGAATGAAATTCTCTACTAAAACGAATCTCTCTAAATAATGAAATATAATTCCAAACATTTTACTACAAATGACAAATTTCAGTTACAGTTAGTTTCTTTCTAGTAGCGAGCTAAATCAACTACCTAACAGTTGGCCTGAGTAACGGGAACGCAAGCCTCCCTTCGTTATCTCGAGACGAAACACATGTTATTCGTATTTTAACCTGCGTCAAAATGAAAGAAAAAACTTGCCTCGCTGGCAATTCATATAAAATGTAATTCTTGACCTACATAGATTATGCGAAGACATTTACTTTAAGACGCCACTCAAAGATTCTTATCAATCATGGTCCTACGGTTTCAAGTGGAATCCTAATTACGGACTGACCCTATTCTCATCTTAATAAATAATTCATCGGGTTTCCTACATTGGACATCCCGGCATCAATATTACAGGATTTCAACAACCTGATACACAATCCTTCCTTCCTATCCCTCTTCGCAAGACTTGAAACACTCGGTAACACAAATTCTCGACACGACAATAATATGGAATATCTCTCTTGGGTGACCCACAATGCTGTTACATGAAACACTCTGTGATAGCTAACCATCTCTCCTCGCATATTTGAGCTAATGTTTCAAATACAAACTCACAACTTGACTTACTACATTTTTACCGTTATTTTCTTCTCATCCATTCTACACAGATGTCTACAGACTTTGGAATAGCAAATCCCTGTAACAAATTTTACCGGTCTCGCCTCGTTACTTCCCATCAATGAAATTTTACATCGCTTAACACAACGGGGTGCCTTTATACAAATCTAACTGAATAACCAGGGATTACGCTTACATGAATTTCATCTTTACACCGAACAGAATTTTATGATAAATTAATATCTTAACTCAGACAAACCACAAGTACAGAAAATAAACGTACATAAATGATACTTTGCTTTAGACATTATATTCACTTCTCAACCATCAAATAACTACTCTACAACACTTCACACGCTAGTTTCGCGACTTTCCCGATTATAAAAAAACCCACAAAAACAAATGACCTTTTGACATATTCCTCTGACATTTTGACGAAATAAAAGGGTGACAAAATGCGTTACAGATACACACAAAAAATGGTGACATCATGAAATAAATAAAAGCATTCTACAAATGTGATAATTCACAAAACTGTATTCGTACGTCGTCTCCTAACATTACAGATCCACCAGCATCTCAATCTTTTTATTTAGCCATCTCGACAGATAGTGGCTTTACAAAACATTATTCATTTTGTTTTAATTGTATTTCCATTCACCTGAAAATAATGACATAAACAAAAAAATGTCCTTCACACGTTCTCTTCCTTGCACGGACCGAACACGTCTGTCGAACACCGACCCGCACACGCAATACTTTAGAATACAACAATTATATTTACAACTTCAATTGCAGGAATTGCAGGATCGCGACATTAGAATGACCGTCTGTTACCTGTCCCTGAAAAATGACGTGATGTTTCCTCACTTGGAATACTGTCGATTACTTTTATCGGAAGAATACTTTGACTGACTGTTTTTATGTTATGCAACTTTCAGCAATTACCGACCTCATCCTTATAACACAACAGTTGAAATCGTAGGTTATAGAATGATTGCGATTCCGTACTTTAAAAACCCATCTCCACTTGGAGATGGTGTTACAGCCACCTTCGGCCAAAACCTACCTTCCCTTGGGACTTAGTCTTTCAAACGCTGGTTTATAAAGTTACTCTGAAATACGTGGACTCGCATTGGATCCACTGGACACAATCGAGTTTGCAAGTCGCTCTTTTATACATTTTACTCCCAGTCTCATGTCATTTTCATTTCCCGCCTAATTTTTCTACTCCATAAAATGTACTTAATGCAGGTCTCGATGTAACACATAGTTGTTTCGTTTAGTAGCAATGTTATTGATAACAGTGGCGTATACTGAGGGCTACTGAGGCTATCGGTGAAGCCCAAAAATCAAAGAGACAATGGGAATCTTAAAGCAAACTATAATGTAAGCATCTGACACATTGTTTCGTTTACAAAGCGTGAAAGCAATGAGAAAAACGTCGCTCGTAGTTCTGAGTGCAAGGCATCGGCGACCGACATTGCAGCCCTGGCGGTACGTCCCTCTCCCCTCGACTTCTGTATATCAGATAGGTAGAGGGGATAGGTGTGCAAAGCTTCGGTCCGTCAGATCGCCACTGCTAACCAGGGGGAGAGAGCAACCATGCATTCCTTATCACATATACTGTACTTCCTCACCTCATACTTTATATAGATAACAGAGTGCTAGTATTTCACTCCCCTCTACTTATATATCCTTGTAGGAAGACACTGCAATGTCTGCTGTTATGGGAGTAGTATAATTTTCTTTTTATACGTAGATCTGCTAAAATGAAATGTAATCTTTCAGGTTCAGTATTCTCTTTTGTTCTTTGTAACCGAACCCGTGATCATCGGTCGGACACCACCACTGGTTTACCTAGAAACCTAACAAACCGGTAAAAGACGTGTACGACCGCTTGTAACGCTGTAAAATTCCACATGTTCATTTGATAATAATAATAATAATAATAATAATAATAATAATAATAATAATAATAATAATAATAATAATAATAATAATAATACCTCTTCCAAACACTGAGTGAATACAGACTGGACAACAAGACTCAGAAAATCATCGGATTAATTCTTACCAACACAACCTCCCAAGTAAAATTCATGGGAAATATATACGAAAATTTTCAGATAAAAGCCGGTGTCCGACAAGGAGATGGACTTTCCCCCCTACTCTTTTACATAGCCCTGAACAAAATCATAAGAGAATGGGAACAAGCTCTAAAAGCTCAAGGAAATTGGCAACCATTAAGTACGACAAGAAAACTTGTAAAAATCTCCTGTCTCGCTTTCCCAGATGATTTCGCGATCCTCGCAACAAACGAATAACAGGCAATCAGTCAAATCGAAACCATCAAGAAATGCTCAGCAAAATTCGGCCTACAAATCTCCTTCTCAAAAACCAAGGTCATGTGCAACCACTGCAGCCCCCAGAATTTGAACACGAAATTTGGTACAATCAAAAAAGTAGCTGAGTTCCGATATCTCGGAGGAATTGTAATACCAACAGGAAAAGAACAGAAGGCCCTCGAGGTCCGCATCCAGAAAATGAACAGAGCACTCGGCAGAACGCAAAACATTTACAACAAAAAAATGCCTTTCAATCTTCACCAAAATGCGATATTACAACACTGTGATCAAACCTGAAATACTATACGCGAGTCAAACACTGGATCTCCACAGAAACACAGTACTCGAAGACATCCTGAAAGAGGAACGTAAAATCATCAGAAAAATTTTCGGCTCAAAACTGACTGACGAAGGATATACTGCAACCTCGTACAAAAACCGAGGGGCTCTCAAACCTTCCGGCCGACATCAGAAAAAGACGCCTGAAATTTACGGACACATCAAACGCCTTCCAGAAAACAGACTGACAAGAATCTTACTTGAGGCAACCGAAAACATCAAAACAAATAGGTGGACAACGGAAATCCGCCAAGATATGGAAAAATCCGGAATCAAAGTGGCCGACATCGGTGACCGAACCTGCTACAGAACGAAAATCAGCAAATGGGAAGTAGAGTCAGAGAGTAACCACAAGAAGAAGACAGGAGCTAAGTGGACAGAAGAACGAAGAACCAACATGAGAGAAAAATTGAAGGTTGCCTGGCAAAGAAGGAAATGCACAACTTCTAAGTGAGCTTTGCGTGATCAGTTTTCTGATCTTTTTCCCATCTAATGATAATAATAATAATAATAATAATAATAATAATAATAATAATAATAATAATAATAATAATAATAATAATAATAATAATGTGCTGCATAGCCTCTGGAAAAGTTTGGTGGTGACCCAATGAAGATGTCATAAATACGCAGTTCCGAAGTGTGAGGAACTAGGAGTACGAGGAGGTTGATTCCGAGAATTTAACCGGGGCCATCGGACTAAGGGCAAACATTCTACCCATTTAGCCATAAAGAAGGACTTTAATTTGTTAAACCCGCAGCTACCATTTCCACTGATCAGGTGTTGGGTATTGGCAGTGGCAGAAGCCAGGCAGTAAGTTTTGAAACAGCATCGACAGCACAGTAAGCAACTCCGGTGGCTCAAAACACGTACGGCTTGACGTTCACTAAACCAACCATCGAAAAGGGGTAACCTAAGTCTAGTGGTAGCCCACGTCTTGATCGCAGCATACGCCACTGATTGATAAGCATTTAAGGATTTCTCTTAAACCACTGAATTGTTAAATTACCTCATAAGGCAGACACTATATTTGGTCGAGGTAACAGAGTTTGAACGGAGAGGCGCGCCTTTTGACAAATTTCCTTCTGAAGCTATTTAGCGGTCTAAAATCTGTATCATTGACGACGAAATTGTTTCACTTACAATTTCCTAACATTTACTACGGCAGTTTCGCCGCTAATTCTTTTTTTAAATGTACTTTTTATTAGAACAAATAGTCCAACATATCCATGCTCGTTTCACACGTGCGGGTGACGTAATTTCTGTAGCGTGAGAATGAGAATCACCACCTGTTTCTCCATGTGCCGTCTATGGTCAGGTAGGTAGAGCTCCTGACTTGTAATTTATATGGGACCTCATGTAATGACTTTAGGACTCTGGTTCCTTATGGCACAAAGATCATGGGTTCAGTATGGTCAATCGCCAAGAAAGATTCCTCGGCATGCAGTCACATGTCAAGCAAATAGTGGCCGGCCTTGCCACCAGTCTGTCACATAGTCTTCTGGTACGTAGGTGAACGCTCACCCGTTATCGGAGTTTGAGAGGAGGCTTCGCGAGGCTCACAAAACATTTAGGTCGTGTTGGATCTAGTGGGTTCAGAACGTTACTGACTGCCACGACCAGAGAGAATCCTCAGAGAAGAACAAGCAGATCGAACCGTTACGGTGTCCACCATCTAGGCACATGTAACGCCATGGTTACAGGCCCGCTTGGCGGGCCTCTATCCTGTGAACTTGTGACGAGGGGGGTCGGTCTCCCCTAGTAGTCGTACGAGGACTCACAGCGATATGTGCGGCCGGATGTGACCTCGGTATTTCTCGGACCACTTCATCAGCTTAGGTGTTTGCACGATGTAGAAGACCAGTTGCAGCACATATGGACAGATATACCCCAGGATACCTGTACGGCTTCATGTCCACTCGTATTCAAACTGAAGGAGGAGCCACAGAGTACTTCAAGTATGCAGTGTTCCTCAAGAAATTATCATTTTATTCTGACACTGTGATAACTAACCCATATTAAGTTCTACACAATTTCGACTCCTCCTTGGTGGATAATTTTTTTTGGCAATGAGTACATTATCACCCACCAAAGTGGAGACACCCCTAAAAACTAGGGTTCAGCGACGCGTAGTCACTTGGTATCAAACTGGTACGCATGGCAGCCAACTTGTTAAGGCAGCTCTTGCGTGTCATTATCCAGACGTTACGCTTCTTATATGTAAATAACGGCAACAAGTTTGTCATCTTTCCAACCTACATTGTACACGTTTCACACACACACACACACACACACACACACACACACACACACACACACACACACACACACACACACACACACACACACACACACACACACACACACACACACACACACACACACACTCACAGTGCTCTTTTTCCGCGTTTCAGTCGGAGTTCTATCTTCAGCTATCAAGGTTTCTAATTGTAAAATTTTGAATATATTGAACCCATAATTCTACGGTGAAAAAAATATTTTTCTCAATATTTATTTGGTATCAAGAAGCTACTTTTATTTTTGAGGGCGGCCATGTTGCGCTCCTAAGAGCCCCGATGTCGCGTGGGAAGGATCTCACTCACGGCAAGCTCGTGAAATACCGTGACACCTCGGCGGACCTCGAGTGCCCGATATTTCTTTAAATTTATGGAATTCTATACAACGAGGGATTTTGCCAATACAGTAAATAAAGAAATAAATAAGTTAAATTATTCGTAAACCCTACGTGAAGACAGAGCCCCCAGAAAAAAACATAAATGCAGTTAAGCCTAAGTACATGTTAGCGTCAGATCAGTGAACCAGCTACACGTGCCAAGGTCAATGGAAGAAGAAAACGCGCGAAACGCACGGGCAGAAATAATTTATTTCCCCTATTGTGAGTGTGGTAAAATTATAAGATTAACATCTAAAATAATTCCAAGCCTGTCCGGAATTCTGGGACAAGTCTCATAAAAATCGGTCTATTGGACGCAAAATTGGCATATTACGCAATCAAGCTTAATAGTGTGGGTAGCGTCCCTTCTGAGATTATAAAAGAAACCCTCCACCGTATATTTTTCAGTGTCGATCTGGAACTTGAAGCCGCGGGAGCTCGTGCCCGTCGTCATTGGAAAATCGCGCCAGATTGATCTACAAATAACTAAATACATGTCCGTGGCTAAGGTCCACATACTCGGTTAAGAAGAGAAGGTGATTGGAAAAGTTCTGAACGTTTGCCGACGAACTAGGAAAGTGTAGGCGTTGGTTAAAATATACACAGCAGATTTTATTTATATCATCTCATGTACGTTTGAAAGTGAAGAGGGTTGGGGAAGCTATTCAGAGTAGTTCTGCTCCCTTTATCTGTTGAACACCTGTTTTATTGGAGTAACAGAGAGAGACAACATTGGGAACGAGCCAGACAGTTGCAGTCGACTGCAGAACGAGGGAAGTTCGTGGTGCAAATTATAGAGAAAAGTGCGTGATTTGTGTGGTAATTTTAATATCGTGTGTGAGAAGGGCAGTGTTTGTAAGAGTGAGATGTTGGAAATGATAATGTTATTTGTGAAAATGTACGGCTAAGCACGAGGTCTGCTGGCGACGATGTAACCAGAATACTGGGAATGGCGCCATTGTGCAGGTCGTCTATATTTGTATTATGTTGTAGTTAGTTTTATTGTTCTGTCCCAACAATTTTTTCAAGATGATTGTCGGGTTGATATTCGTAATTATCAGGCGAAAGGTGTTGTAATTTTTGGTCAGCGTGTGAAAACTTCAGTGTGTAAATTTCATGTCAAGAAACTGTAAAATGCGACGTTTAAAATTTGGTGTTAATGTTCGATGAGATATTGTCCAAAGCGTGGATTTTTGGATAGTTATAAGGGTAAATTAGTCGTGGCGAATATCTTAATCTCAAATATCAGTTGAATTCGGAAATGTTTGTCGATAATAATAATAATAATAATAATAATAATAATAATAATAATAATAATAATAATAATAATGTCTACCGCGGATAAAGAAATTTTTTCTATGTTAAAAGTGCATTTAACCAGTATATTTTTACAAGGATCGCAGGCATATTTAGATAATTTCAGTGAAATTTGATAGAGTTACAGTTATTCATGGGAAGTAAAATTTTGAGACATTGTGTATATCAATGATACGGAAAGTCGCGGTGTGTTCTTGGATTCTCGAGGTCCGAAAGTCGTAATAACAGTAAAGTAAGAGATGTGTTTTACAGTGGTTGTTGTTTTCACCAGGGGATTGAATTATGAAAAAAGGTCTTGGAAATATAAGAAAAAGAGATTGAGAGCGACGAATTTATATGTAGGTGGAGATGAGAGGGATAGGAATATTGAAGATGAAATGAAGCCTGGATTTTAAGTGATACCGCTGGAATAAAGCGAGGAGAATGAGTTTGAGAAGGCTATATTTTTGCAGAGGAAGTATTTAGGAAACAGCCTGTGTCGAGGCAGGCTGTAGTGTTTTCCGCTACTAATCCGAAATTTGAGACGTCTACTGTGTGAAGCACCGTAGATTTCTAGTAAGATCCCAAGTGAAAACGACTCTAGTAAAAGGTTAAAAATCTTGGTAGTAAACGTCCAGCGATTTGTTACTTAAAGCCCGTATGAATATTAAGATAATGCGACCTCAAGGATAAAAGAGCATTTTGGACCCATGGTTGGGGTGTATTGAATTTCGTCCACTGGATATGTCATTGATATAAATAGTTGGAATTGACGATAGGCGATTGGAGAGTTTCGAATGCGGTAGTGATGATTATTATTTTGAAGGCATCCCCTATGGTAGACGTGTGTTGGGAATTGTCATTGCTTCCCTAAAACTTCAGTGCACAAGCTGAGATTGTGTTTGAGGTGGAGAATCGTTCGTCACGTATATTTATTTTTGAGTTCACGTATTGTAACGATATAGAGACTTACTGCATTTTTCGACTTGCATTCGTTTGATAGTAAGAGACGTTGTTCCGTTGTGCGTTATTTGTCTGACCAGGTTTAGTATTGAAAGTTAGAGTTTGTTTGAAATTGCTAGTTCACCTGATATGTTAAGGGATGCGTAGTACGACCCACTTTTGACGCCCGACGATAGATTTAGGACGTCACATGTTATCCTTGGAGTCACTGATGATGAGACGTCCTAGTTCACGCCCGACGATAGAATTTGGAAGGTATCATGTACATAGTGATTAGTGTTAGGATGTACAGATTGTAAGTGAGCCCGACGATAGGTCTGGGATGTCAGCTGTACACACTCAAGTCTCAGATTAGATGTTTCTTTTGTTTTTTTTTTGAAGTGGCCTGGACGAAGGTAGCATCTACAGTAAAATATAAATTATGAAGAGGGTCAGATCGATAATGATGAGGCCGTGTTCCTTATGATAACGGGACCGCTATCGGCGAATGAGGGTTGCCCAAATGTTGGATATCGACCTGATATAGATTAAATATTTTTACTGTAATTCTCCGTGCGTGTTGAGTTTAAATGACTTCGATACGTTAATTTATTTTTACGGACTTAATTGTTTTCTCGTTTTGACGTCCGTTTCGTTTGATAGTGTGCATATTGACACTCAGCGTATTAGTGTGAGACTTGAGTTGCGAATGCGGTTTCGATTCGTCAGCCAGTAACCATATTTTATTTTCAATCTTGTCGTACTTTCATTTTATTCATAGTTGAAGTAATTAAGTAATCACTTTATAAGTAGTGTGTTGGGACAGACAATAAATAGATAGATCTGTACTGGTAGACATTGTTTTTCAAGGGAAAAAATTCCTTAAAGTTGTAGTAATTTTGAACGTGGACTGGTAATTTTATTTAGCATAACAAAACCATTTCTAACCTGAAAATCGGTTCGATAATACTACTTTTCAAGTGACTTTCCACTTTTTAATTCACTTCAGTGTTTGGCATTTCTTCTAAATGCATGATGAATAAGTGTTTCCTGCATTTCGCAGTTTTGTTCCTTTAGAACGACATAACGTAAGATCCTCACGGATCATGTTGTTGTTGGTTCCTTCCAAACAGCTGTTTTGGGTGATGCACATTTAGCATCGGGATTACCTTATCACTTAAGGGTGTCATGAATGACAGATACATGGTGGAATTTTATTTCAATTGTGAATGATGCTGTTAACTCGTAGTGAACACCATGCTTTCCCATAATATTTCGCAACCTATCCAAAGCAACTGATAGTCAGTTTGGTTCGATTAAGGGTCCATTCGGTGGGTGTTCCGTATCCGTAAAGGGTATTCGACTGGTGGATAGCCTTAATTGAGAGAAAATCAGGCGTTCTACTTGTTGAAAGTCAGATTTTCCACGGATCGTGTGGATTAACTCTCAGTTCTCGTTTGGAATAATAGGTGCCCGGTTTTCAGGTCTTCCCTTTTCAGTTTTTCAGTTTCGCTGTCCACTAATATACTAACTTCTCCGAAGCAACTCTTCGATATTGTAAGAAACAAATCAACGCTATGTAATGTGACTGTGTTTGAAACATTCAAAAATCAATAATTCATACTTTTTTATTTCAAGAATGCATATTAAATTAATGATGTTATCGTGCTATTTCGATTTAATAAAAGTTAGTAAGCACATTTTGCTCCTCATTTCAAGTAGTTAGGCTCTCTTCTGAACCCCATCGTTTGGTTAAGATCGTGACCGAATTTATTCCCGCAACGACCCATGATTTAAGAGTTCTAGATTGTTCTACTGTAGCAGCCGTGGCCGACCAACGATGGAATGGTAAGTTCAAGGGTTCAATATGACTAATAACTTGTTTGTTTGTTTGTTTGTTTGTTTGTTTGTTTGTTTGCTGTCACCTGTCCATTAGGTGACCTTGCCCAGTATTGTTTAACTGTGCATAGTTGAGGTGATCTCAGTGTATCGGTGTTGTTTCACCGTCCCCCTACTTTAGTTGTGGGAGATCTCTCGCAAACCATGTGTGGTGATGCGGTAACCTTCCAAAAAAAAAAAAAAAAACTGGCCTCTGCGAACGGTTTGTTCTGTAAGTCAGATGAATAGCGATTGTAGTTTTGAAAAGGTGCACCCGCCTCGGTTGCCGATTAGTGCCAGTGAGACTGTATCGTGTCTGTTTGTGGAGGTTCCGTACCTTCCGAAACATTTCACTCAAAATATATTGTAACCGTTCATCACCATGCCATGTCTAGTCAATTATATATGCCGTTTTCCGCAACATTCTGTGACATATAATGTAGTAATTAGCAGTCTACATGCCGGACCGGGATGTGATTTGCGATATCCCAGCCCGAAGGGAGCAGTTTTCTGCGCTGTAACGAGAAAGGGATAGCGTAGTACTGCTGAACTTTGAAATCGCGCTCTCTTTTCGTGTGAGCGAGATGGAAGGATGATCCTACGCGTGGAAATGTAGGTTGTCGGAGAGTGGGCTGAATTAAGATGTGTTAACCCCTGAGAAATAAATGCTAATTGTTGATGCATATGAATGCAGTACTTGAATAGTGGATCCGTAATGACGCCTGTCATACAGTGGTACGCAGAGTAAAGATGACTGCTGAAATCTGACAAGGTGTGGAAAAAAGTGGGAGATCTTGCGTGATGAACCATGACGCGTGATTTTCTAAAAGGACGCTTTTGAGATTGTGAATGACCCACTGATCGCTTTAGGTCTATATGCGATCAGTAAAACGTAGAGGTCACAAGCTATAATTTGAGTGTTTTCACGTCGCTGAAAGATTCCGATTACCAGACGTTCAAATTCAGCAGGGGCATAATTTACTTCCCCCCTGATCATATTGTCCGGAGGCTATAAGTAGAGCCAGGACTTAGATACAGTATCTCATTGTCATTTGTGTAGCTGCAGTACTAACACGTTAGGAGTAAACTTGGATATCAGTTAATGAAGTGTTGTGTCATAGAAGAAAAACACATCATTGCGATGTAAAATATCGCGAAATAAGCCGTGTGGTACAAGAAAATGTACAGTATTTATGAATAGAAACCTTATCTCAACATTCAATATTTCACATGTCAACGACAGTCAGTTGCGGCTCATGGTGCAATAATCAGTGAAAGGGCAAACGCGTCAGATTGTTTAGAAGTAGTGAGACAGCTAATTATATTCAGCAATTACTAATGACTGATCCAAAGCATTTTAAGAGTGAGTGACGTTCAATAAAATTAAATAACTGTTCCTGATAAAATTAGCGTTGGTATACTCCATGGACACTCGTGGTGATAGACTGTGTGATTAATGGGGAAATGAACAGTGAGTTCTACAAACTTGCCACTATTTGCATTGATCTATTTAAAGTTATCAGTGTATCGTGTCAGCAGTAGATCCCTTTTGAAAGTACATAAACAGTGTTTAATAACTGATTTCCCATTTTGCCTGTATGTTCGTGAGTGATCGTCGAACCCGAGATCTGGAGCCTACAAGAATCGCGCCTAAGTGCCTGCAGTCATTTCTACAGGGAGCGTCCAGAGACTCAACTAAGAAGACCACAGTTCGAGACATGGATCGTGGTAGCACGGAGAGGAACTAAGGACTATCAAAGAGACACGAGACCACGAGATTTGCATGCCAGTAGCAATTTTTATTTTGTAAATATTAAAATGTATAATTAATCATATTAAATGTAGGGAACACATACGCGTGTGACTGGGAAAGATTTATTATTTTAGTTAGGATTTTAAAATGATTTAAGAATAATCATTGATATTTAGCAGGTTTATTTGCATGAATTATTATATAGATCCCCTTAAATTCTTAGTGTATATGAAGCACATATTTGGGAAGAATAGCGATTTAGCTAAACTTATAATTTCTTCGTAATGTTATTATCTGGTAAAGATTTTTATAGTAGTTTGAATATAAACTATATGTTTGCTTCAAGGTGATTCAGATATTATAAATCCTGTATGATAATAGTTGATCATTGAAGATGTCCCAAACCGAGGTATTTTGCGATTTATATAGATATGCGAGAAGACCTGTAAGAATGGAGTCTTCTCTGTCAATTAATAGAAAGGATTTGAGATGCGGTGGTGTGATATGGAAGGGTGAAGCTGTAACATGTTGTGTTGTTGGAACGATAAAAGATAATAATAATTGTGGCTGTTGCGATATATTGAATTGGGCTGAATATATAGCCAAATAATGAAGAATAAGAAGTAATGGCTCTCAAATGAATGCGTACTTGAGAACAAGCCGAGATGATATATAAAAGAAAGAAAGAGAGAAAGAAAGAAACAAAGAACGACGATTTCAATGTGTTTGTAGCCGCAGAGCTGGTCACACAGCTGTTGTCATGATTGACAGTTTTATTGCCTAGGGTCGGAGGAATGCTTGTCGTTTCCAGCGGGTTAATGTTTACTGGCGAGATCCTTTTCATTCACCAGAGCAGTCTTAATTCCATTCTATTGATACGTTATAAGTAATGCGGATAATTTTCTGATTTTGCGAAGAATAGATCACTTCCCATGTTATGCATTGAATTAGCTCGTGATTGTTGTTTTTAATTTTTTTACCTTGGAAGCTGAAGTACCTGAGTTCGACCCATGTTGGAGCGAAGAATTTAACCAGATACTATGGCTTGGTTAAGCCATAATCTTCGAGATGTATTCTGTGATATAAGTTGATATGTTTTTATGTAATGTGTTTATGTGTTTTATTATTTCCCAGAGTGTTCTATGGTGATGGGTTCGATTCCAGCGTTGGCTGATTTTTCTTTGAATTTAATTTGTTAGGTAAACCCAGGATACACGTATGTGTTCAGTGTAAATATATAATTGTTGTGGTCAAATGGACCATGTGTTTGATATACGGCGATGCAATCTCGTGTTTTAAATAAAACGTACTTATACTTTCTACAACCGTGATAATAAACCGATGATTTGAGGTATGCCGAGGACCAAGTACAACTATGAATAAACTACAAGGACACGAAAGCATACTATATATATAATTTTTGCATTATTCTTGACTGTTTCTTGTTCATGTGTTGTAGTATGGCTCCATCTCGTGTGATTTATCAGTATCAATAAAATGTTTAGCAATTAATATTTAAACGAAGATTCTTCTAATTTAATAATATTAGTGTATTCCTCTTACATTATAGAATCCTACCTTCGTTATATTTTATCTGGTGCCTATTTTTCTTTTTCGAACATTCCATTGCCCGTATGCTATGAGTTCAGCCGGTGACGAATGAAAGTAGGGAGGACGAGACTTAAAACCTGGTAAGTGATTGTCTGGAGGTTCTCATCCAACTATCCCATCTATACATTTGTTTGTGAAACCAAATTATGTAATAGTTGCCCTATTTGACCCAGTATGGGTACAATATGTGTCATTAGCAAGAAGTAAATTTGATTTTTGATGAAGACAGGTGTGGAAGTTGAAATACACACTTTGAAACCTGAGGAATCACAACATCGTGTCCAAACTTACCTTAGCGTAATCTGACGGCATCATGTCTTGGGCAAAATAGACATCTCGCTCTACGAAAGACAATAAATTGTGAGCATCGCCAGGCATTTGGAAGAGTTGAAACTGTCCTTGTCGCCACTGAAAGGAGAAAATATTCAATTTTAAAAATTAATTTCTGTCATTCATACGAAGTTAAATCGTAAACAATACACGCCATTACTGAGCAGGGAGAGCGAAAATCATGTACAGAAGGCCATAGATTTTACCTTTATTTTAATGCATGATACATACCTCCCAGCGTGACACCGAGTTGAACATGCCTAGCGTAGCCACATCTGCACGACCGATTTTACCTCTTATCTGGGCTCAAGTAATGATTTCCTGGGAATTTCTGCATTGATAGATGATTGATTACCTCCTAGCGACACTTCTCAACTTTTCCTCGAATGAAAACTGCAACGTTGGGGCGAGCATGGTCGTGAAGTAGTCTGACATGTTAGGGCGTTTGTCTGTAAGAGCAGGCCGTAACTTTGCCAGTGCGGTGCAACCTTGCTCAACCAGACCCAAGTAGCTATCTTCAACATTTCTCAGATGTTATTTTTAGGGACGCTGGAGCTGCGGCCAGGTTTTGAAAATGTATGCCCTTCCTGACCATACGTGATTTTTCAGACGAAAATTCCAACCCAAGATCGGCCACCAAGACGGAAAGGCAGCAGCTATGCCACAACGCTAATGACAGACCCAAGTAGTTTTTCGTAAATAAAACAAGGAAAGACGTATTTTGTACGCTACTTTTCTGAAAATGTTTTTCTTGTATTTAAAAAAAATGTATAGCGAGAGACTTCTAATTACGCTCTCAGACTCAAAAGACGCTTACAGACACTTGAAGTGCGCCTGCGCTATGATTTGAGTTATCGTTGTGTGATTTGCTGTTTCTACATTGGTTGTTCTCCCTCCTGTTCCTTCCCCTTCCCTTCTCAAGCGTAGTCTTGGTGGCTGGTTGTGTCCAGCGTTTGTGTGTCATTTTTTGTTTGTCGCGCTACCAGAGCATCTACTTTGGGGTTCCTTTCGAACCCGAGGCTTCTGGGCTGCGAACATCGGAGCGTAAGTCGTTAGTGAATGTTGCATGTGTATATTGAGTGAATGGTTAATGCTTGTGGCCGCAAATGGGTGTGTAATTGGGTTAGAGTTGTGCTTCTGTGTGTGCTGTGCTGTGTGGATGTGTCGGGTTCGTAGCCCAGGGGCCTATGGCCAGTTGAAGGCCGTTTCTTTTTCGTAATATGTATTTCCTTAATCTTACATTCTATTATTATTATTATTATTTATTTTCCACTAATTGTAGTTACAATTTAGGGATGGTGAATGGAGAAAGGGCATAGCCCCATATACACAAAAGTGCCTCCATCACCACTTAAAATTATAATATACAAATATACAATTACATTCTACATGATGTTCTTATATACAGTTAAAATATTTACATAGGCATATTTACATACAGTAATACTCACAAGACCTGTTCAACATTCAAGTCATGACGACACACACACACACACACACACTACTTGTATATCTGTTATATTACCTGTGGGTAACAGATCTTCTGTTCTCTGATGTATGTACGAGGCCAATAGAAGTTTATTGGTTTACTTTTGAAAGGGTGCTTCAGTTATGATATTGTAAATATTTTGTTACGGTACCTTTGAATAAATTAATGACGGATGAATTTACGGATGGTAAACTCCCTAACCTCGGTCCACCTCGCTTCCCCTCTGGGTATGTTCCTTTTTCCCTAGGCCCTAATGCTAGCACCTTCTCGCTTTTCGATTGCCTCTCGTACAACTCCGGGGAATGAAACAATATCCCGTAATTGTGTCCACTTGCGGTGCTGGTTAACAGATGTTTGCCCCCGCAAGGAAGCCATCACCAGTACGTCATTCATTCATACAGAGAGAGCTGCATGTCCTCGGGAGTTAGTTATGTCTGTAGTTTCCCGTTGCTTTCAGTCATCTAGAAGTATCACCATAGGTAAGCCATGCTAAGTATAATTAGAAGACCATATCAGTCAACATCCAGACTACCGCTCTTACAACTTACTAACCATTCGTTAGTCTGGACTCTTGACAGATACCCCTCCCATGCGGCTACCTGCTTCATTGGGACGCACAGCCTCTCCACCGCGGCAAGGTCACGTGGTTCACAAATAGTCAAATACCACTCGAAAACCTCATAGTGTGGTGTGTTCAGTTTCACACGCATCTTAGGTGCTCACCAAGTAACGATTTTAGAGTTTTCTACTCATAAGGGGATGAAACGAGAGTTAACACCGAAAACCGAAATATTCTTTGTTGCGAAACCTTTTACGTACAAAGTTGACATTTCACATACTATTTTTCTATCGTGTCCCAGATGATAAATAAAAGAGAATTTTAAAACATTCCAACTTTCTTGAGGCTGTATGGATGTTAAGACACGAAAACCACTTGACTTACGATATTGAAATGTCACGTGGCGATTGCTGTATTATGCCTTAGATGTTAAATAAGAAACTGTTTTACACCATTCCACCACTAATGGTGTTGAAAGTTGGATAACAAAAATATTCATTCACCCGAGTGCTCTATAAAAGATAAAATTTCACACGATCATCATGTCCTCGATATCAAATTTGACAGGGGTTGAAACATTCGACCCATAAGAGGGTGGAATGGGAGTTGAGGTACAAAAAGAATTAATTCCTTCAGAATCATTTTACCTATGAAATTTCACATGTTCTAGATATTAAACGGGAAAATACGTTAGAATATTACAACCATAAAGTGCTTAAATGGTGGTAGCTCCTAAAACAAAAATGTTCATGCCTCCTAAACCGTTTTAAGTACGAAGTTTTACATTGATTGATTGATTGATTGATTGATTGATTGATTCCGTGTATCGTCCGGAGAGGTCTGGTAGAGGTCTGTCTGGTTGACGCCACGGGCGACCTGTTCAACTGGATGTCAGATGATGATGGTGGTAATGAGATAGGGAGAGGATGAAACCCGGTGTCGGCACGCAGCCCAAGGCTTAACGTCACCGTCCGACGGACGAATCACAATCAACTGCGTCATATGCCCTCACTCCGTAAGAACACTGAGGAGATTTAGGGAATTTAATCGAGGCTTTTGGCACACAATTTAGTGATAAGAAATTGTATTCCACCACCTCCCTACCCTGCCCGCCAACATTCTGATGGTGACTTAAGCCGGCTAACGATCATGACCATGAGTCGCTCTCTTATGTTTTAGGTGTTATGCACGGAAATGTTCTAAAACATTCTTCTCCTAAGAGATTTAATGCGGTTTAGACCTGACAAGAATAACATTCACATCTACGATTCTGTTTGACATATGAAATTAGGATTTCACATGATGGTCGCATCTATGTCCTAGGCGTGAAATATGAAAAGGTTCTACGGCGTCCTATGGCGTTTAAATGACGGTTAGATCCGAAAACAGAAAATATTCATTTCTCCAAATCCGTTTGATTTGATATCCTATATTTTAAGGAATCTTAAAATATTCTACCACCAAGTCGGTTACATGGGTGTTAAGGGACCAAAAGAAATACATTCATTTCTCTAAAACTGTTTGTCGTACAAAGTTGAAATTTCACATGAAAGTCGTGGGGTGCAAATAGAAAATAATTTAGTAATTTAATCTCAGGGATTCGAGCCTGAAAATCAAGGTTTGTCGCTTCCCCTAAACTATTTGTCACATCACCTGCCGAGAATTTCATTTGAAGGGGATTGCAGACCGCTGTGCGCATGTGCCAGTTCGCTGAGAGAGGTTCTAACGTGTGCTAAGCCAGTTCCACACTGAAATGGCGCTGTGGACATGTGCATGTGGTTATTCTACTTGTGATGTATAGACCACTACAACTCTAAAATGAAATAGGATGCTAGCTGATGATTTACGGATTGTTTAAGTACTATGAAACAAATTCTGGTTGGCAGGGTAAGTGTTGAACAAAGCACATCAGTGTAGACCGTGGGTGAAAAAGAGAAGGCAAAATATGTAGTTTACAACGAAGTTCTGTGGGATGTATTTGTAAAACATTCACAATATCAAAATTAATATCTCCTGGAAAACCGCAAAAGTAGCTAGTGAGACAATAAGAAGTATACTCTTCCAGTGATCAAAAATGACAAAATGTTGAGCTCCTGAATGCGGTACAAACAGACCAAGATAAATGCTCTTACCGTAAGGTAGGCCACAATGAGCAGTGGTAGGAGCTGCCACGGAGGACCTTTCATGATCCTAAATCCTCAATACTGTTCGTTCTCCGGACGAACGTTTCCTCTTATATGGGAGGCCATATCTCTATCGAGAACGATAACTTCCTTTCCTATTTCCATGTGACATAGTAATTTGCAGGTGTGTTCTTGGTGCAGGTGTTCATCAAAGTCTGCTATCGGCTGCTGATTACTGCCAGCTCATAGCTTCCTCTCCAGCCACCGTCCAGACTATAAGTGATAATTAAGGCTCGTTTCTTTCATGGAATATCCACCTGAGGGTTGAGGTGGTAGAATGACATCCGCGGTACCCCCTGCCTGTCGCAAGAGGTGACTAAAAGGGGTCCAGGGGCTCTTAACATGGAGAGCATGGGTTGGCGACCAAGGGACACTTACCTGCGTCCTGGCTTTGCTTACATTTGCTTGTGCCAGACTCTTCACTTTCATCTATCCTATCCGACCTCTGTTCGTAAATTCTTCTTCTTCTCCGACCCCGAAGGTATTCGGTTTGCGAATCCTACGGAGTTTTTATTTTCACGCCCTTCGTTGCCCTTGTCTTTCCTCGGCCGATACCTTCATTTTTCGAAGTGGCGAATCCCATTTTTCTCTGTGATTACTGTTATATAGGGGATGGTTGCCTAGTTGTACTTCCTGTTAAAACAACAATCACCACCACCACTTACAGGAAATGTTCAAAGTTCCCTCCGCGGGAATAAACGCGCCTTCGCACTGAATAGCGGATGAGCTGGGTTATTGGATCAGTGGAAGCTAGGAGCCTATTCGGGTTCTTAAGGGTGCTAACCTGTCCTTTCAGCATTCCTAATCGTAGGTGCTATCTGGTGTTAGCCGAACAGAATTAATTAAAAATAATTTTTCTGCAATTTCACAGAGTGAAACAGGCCATGGAAATTGTCAGACTGCCACTCCGAAGAGCGCTCGGATCTGCTGACAACCACTACAGTTACAAACAAATTCGAAATTACCTTTCATCTAACAAAGAATAACATGTAACTCTATACGGTGTTTAGCAGTGTACGGCGATGCTCCTCTCTCAGGCCGGGGGTATCTTCTGCCTGTCGTAAGAGGCGACTAAAAGGATTAGTCTTATGATTAGTCTTAATAGAGAATGACCGCCGTCATCCAAGGCCCACTCCATTATCCTCCTCCGTTCGCCTCACGTGACCCTACTGCCGAAGCCGGTTGATAAGTACTGATTCATCCATCGAGGTCTTTCCTAACTTAGCGTTTTATCTTATTTCCGGTACCCTTCTGCCATTCTGTTCGAAATCTTTTAAGTTTAACATATGAATAAGGTATCCTGGTTCTACCCAGCTTTCACTCATCTACAGCAAATTCACGCTTACGGAAACCTGATGTAAAGATAGTTTCGTCCGATAGTTCGACAGTCATTTGTCATATAAAATCTGTGACATTTTCATGTAATATTTTCGCAAAGTTTTAAATCCTACAGGAATGTGCTGGTATCATAATTTTTCAAATTTGTCCCAGTTCAATGAATTACGGTTCGAGTTTCAAATTCCTTCTGTATTGCGCTATGCAATAGTAAACCAAATTTATAACTGAAATCGTGATAATTTCATTTCTCCCAGACTTTGAGTAGATTTTTCGTGCTCTTGAAGTTGCCGTATTAGAATTCTTTTTTGTTGTTGTTGTTGCTATTTTGCTGAATGTCGCTCCGACACAAATATGTCTTATGGCGACGATGGGATAGGAAAGGTCTAGGAAGTGGAAGGAAGCGGTTATGGCCTTAATTAAGGTACAGCCCCGGCATTTGCCTAGTGTGAAAATGGGAAACCACGGAAAACCATCTTCAGGGCTGCCAACAGTGGGGCTCGAACTCACTATATCCCGATTACTGGATACTGGCTGCACTTAAGCGACTGCAGCTATCGAGCTCGGTCATTAGAATTGTAAAGACAGTTAGGAAAGATAAATTACTTAGGAGCAGAATCTGCTATATTGCTCCCCTGTGGGTGGGGGCGGTAGAATAACACCCGCGGTATACCCTGCCTGTCGTAAGAGGCGACTAAAAGGAGCCCCAAGGACTCTCAACTTGGGTGTGTGGGTTGGCGACCGCCGGGCAGTGAGCTGAGTCCTGGCATTGCTTGTGCCAGGCTCCTCACTATCAGATCTCGCTTGGTCAACTCTTGTTCTTTTCCGACCCCGGCAGTGTTAGAGCACTCGAGGCCTAGGGAGGCTTTCATTTTCGTGGCCCTTGCCTTTCTTGGCCCATACCTTTATGTTTCCCTCTGATTAGTGTTAATAGAGCATGGTTAAGTAGTTGTACTTCCTCTTAAAACAATAATCACCACCACCACTGCTACATTGCCCGACGTACTTTCACCCAAACTTTCACTTCCAGGTACTGATTGGCAACCTGAGACACCAAAAATGAATAAGTTATGCGGCGTAATCGAAAACTTCGAATAATATTGTAATTTATACAATAAAGCAAAGACATAACATATAGGTGAAAACTGAACGTCCGAAAATTATTGCAATGGCTCAGGAAAATCCAAGCACGTCTCGTGCCTACGTCTCATCAGTGGAGACAATACGCTGCAGAAATGCGTCTCCTTCGTTGCGGTATCTGTCTAGGTGGATGTCAGCCAGTGGATACCGATACTACTTTGGTACGTCAGTGAGTTGATATGGAACCCAACAGGATACAATTTTTCTCATGCTAAGGTATTTCGTGAGGATGTGGAACACCGTTTGATGACTTTCCTAGTTCTTTTTGCTTTCTTGAGTTGACGTTTATTATTCCAATGAAATAGTTCTTCTTGAATTTGAGTTTGGAAGGTGTTTCAAGACGCTCCGACTCGTCCTTCTCGCAGATATTGGGACTCCCCAGAACCCTAGGTCCCGTTGCATTGCGTAGTTCAGTGGTGGATTTCTCCGCCGAGCTGCCATCTGTTCTTTCAGCGACATTTCCATCTTGCGAATGAAGTTGTGATTTGTGAAGGAAGGAACTAGCTTCCAAAGTAAGATCGAATTGTTAGTCCGAAATGATTATTTTTTCGTGGTTTACTCCACTAGGTGCTTCCGGCTCTCATTGCTCTCTTCCGCCTTCGAGACAGTTGACTGATCACCCTGCAGCCGCCCCTATCATGGGAGCCAAACGCTGCTGATAAATAGTGTACTCATACTATTCCCTGAGTACTGGGCTGCCTCTTCCGCAATCTTCACCCTTCCGAAGTTCAATTTCTAGCTGTAGATTCCGATGAGGTCTTCTCTCTTAACCCTGAGCTGGGACCCTTACCAGATATACACCGGGTTAGTGTGCTCTGGGACTCGCATAGGCAGGGGCGCCACTCCCTGGGTAGGCCTGCCTCCGAAGAGGGTCCCTAACTGCTACCGTAATTATTTTTATTATTAATACACTGAAGAAAATGGAAATTGCAACACCCAGAAGGAGTGGTGCTACATTGCTGCAATTGAACATGCAGGATGAGTGTTCGGTTGTGATTCGATGATTACACTTTCATGTCCCTCTGACTGCAAGTTTGGACAACAATCAATACAGGATGTGCCCACCACGAATTCGTCGAGGCATGGAGTCAATAAGGCCCTGGATCGCTTCCTGAGGAATTGTGGTCCATGCTTGCTGCTCTGCATGGGTCAGTTGTTCCAGAGTTGTGGGTGGCTGAGGACGGTTGGCCAGTTGTCGACCCATTATGTTCCACACATGCTCAATAGGACTGAGGTCCGGGGATCTGGCGGGCCATTCTATGGTTATTATGTCGTGGAGAGCTTCTCTGAAGATGCGTGCAGTGTGAGCCCGGGCATTGTCTTGCTGAAACATCCCATTAGCAATGTTCGCCATCATAGGGACAACCACTGGATTGAGTACCATATGAACGTACTGTCGAGCAGTCATAGTACCCTCAACAAGCACTAATCGTGATTTCACATTAAAGCCAATAGCTCCCCAGACCATAATGCTTGGTGTTGGTCCTGTGTTCCTCTCGACAATAAGATCTGGGCGGCCCCTCTCACCGGTATGACGGCGCACACGATTCCGGCGATCACTGCGGGCAAGACAGAAGCGCGATTCCTCACTAAAGATGACCCTATGCCATTCGTCAACCCACGTCGATCTTTCTCGACACCAGGCCAGCCTTACACGTCGCTGTTGTGGGGAACACCTTCTGCAGGGACACGGGCTCGTAAGCCAGCTGCACGCAGGCGATTATCAAATGTTTGTTGTGTAACGTGGGGTGCCACAGCCGCTCGAATTTGCGCTGTTGTAGCATGGGGTTCCATCCGGGCCATCCGAATGATGCGGCGATCTTCTCTCACAGTTGTCTGTCGCACTGGGCCTGTTCCAGGTCCACGAGTGCGGGTACCTTCATTTGACCACTGCTGCCATACACGTTGTACCATAGATGCCTGTCGGCCAACACGTGCTGCGACAGTCCTTAGCGATAATCCAGCCTCACACAGCCCAATTATGCGAGCCCTCTCAAACGGCGACAGTTGTTGATAGCGTGCTCTTCTCTGTCGTCGAGGCATGGTTGACGGGGAACACTTCTCTGCACAGACTGCAAGTCAACTGCGCTACACCAGAGTCCGTATACTGGAGTTGCTTCCTCCGCGACCAATGACGTGGGGAGACGTGTAGCAACAATCCAATGGGTCTGAAATTTTGATCGTTTACATTCCTACATGGCATCGTTCCATAGCTTGAAAATCAACACAAACGACCAATGCCTTCATGGTGTTGCAATTGCTATGTTCTTAAGTGATATTATTATTATTCTTATTTGTTGTTTTTGTTTGAGTCAACAGTCCATACACTGATTTGATGCAGTCCTCCATGCCACCCTACCATGTGCTAACATTTCTACATAACAGCTGCATCCTACATCTGCTCTAATTTGCTTGTCATACTCCCACCTTTGTCTACCCCTTCCATTCGTATTTATTTATTTATTTATTTATTTATTTATTTATTTATTTATTTATTTATTTATTTATTTATTTATTTATTTATTTATTTATTTATTTATTTATTTATTTACTTATTGTCTTGTTTTATATGGCGGGACTCAGGCTATGAAGCCTGCTAGTCTGTCCGACCATACATACACTTACGTGAAGAGTTAAATATACACTAAATTATCTACAATTTAATATCTTAAGGTACCGTATCAATTAAATGTTTTAATTAACCTAATAACTTAGCTATGATTTAATCCTAGTATGTTATAAGAAATTATTATTATTTATTAACCAGGTTTGACAGAGTTTCTTAAAGTGGAAGCGGTTTGATACTCTCCTAATTTCCAAATTCTGCTGGCGGCGATTACAAATGATCTACTGTAGCCAGTTGAACGGTGAACGGGAATGCTTAGTAATGAGCTGGATGATGATCTGGTAGGAATACTAGAAGATGATGCTAGGTAATGGAACTGTGTGGCAAGGTATTCAGTGGTGTTAAGGTTCACTATACGATGGAACAGGGAAACAGTGTGTAAATTTCGTCGCTCTCTTAAGCGTAGCCATGGAAGTCTATTAGATGCGTGAGAAATATGGCTAAACCTTGGTATATCTGAAATAAATCAAACACATGCGTTATGTGCCTTTTGGAGCTTGACGGAAAGTGAGGCGTTCAGGTTACTGTATACTCCGTCTCAGTAGTCAAATATTGGCATTACCATACTTTGGATAAGCAGTTTTCTTACATTTTTGGGAGAGTAAATGTCTGAGTTTCTTGAGGGAATGTAAGGAATAAAACACTCGCTGACATATACCTGTTACATGATCGTTCCAAATAAGGTTTTTATCCATTATTATCCCTAAGTTTTTAACTGAGTCTTTGAATTGTAACTGAGTGCCTCTTAATGTTACTGAGTGGGTATGCACGTCTGTAAGTCGTGCGTGGATTTTTTGGGTAGCTAAAAGTATACACTGCGATTTTTGGACATTAATTTTAGTGCACGGTCATCGGTCCACCTGCATATTCTTTCTAGGTCGTCATTCATATTATTTATTGCAGTCGGTAAGTCATAAGGGTGTGCATGTGTATATATTTTTTAAGTCATCTGCATACACATTATATTGACAATGTTTAATTACTTGTATTAGTCCTGAAATGAAGATCGAAAATAGGAGTGACGCTATCACTGACCCCTGTTGTATTCCAGTCTCTACAGATTGCCATGAAGAGAAATTTTCACCTGTAGATACACGCTGCCGGCGATCAGAGAGATAGGAATACATCCAGGATAGTGTGCTTTGTGAGAAATTAAGAGCACGTAATTTTGCTATTAGTATGTCCGTGTCAACGCAGTCGAAGGCCTTACTAAGGTCTAGAAGAATTAAAACAGTAACTACTCCCTTATCCATAGCTATTCCTATGTCGTTTGTAATGTTAAGTAGTACAGTAGTTGTGCTACGATTGCTTCTAAAGCCAGACTGGTATTTGTCAAGAAGTATGTTGTTATTTGATTATGCGGTTATTTGTCTGTGGACAAAAATGGTAAAATGCAAATGGATCGAAAATCTTTGGGTTCGACGGGATTGTTGATCTTTGGGAGTGGGCGAACAATTGCAAATTTCCAAAGGGAAGGGAGTATGCTGGTTATCAGTGAGGTATTAATGATGTGGGTTGGAGCTGGTAGGATTACGTCTAGAGATTTTAACAGTAACTGTGGAACAATCTCGTCACCTCCTGTTGTCTTTATTGATCGTGCAATTTGTCTCACTTCTGCAGGAGTTACGGGTGAAAAATATAACTTTTCTCCTCCTTTGTTAGTATTGTCATTGTATAGAATTTTGTTAATCGTCTGTTCCTTTGTTATCTCGTCAATGTTAACGGGTCTTGTAGTAAAGTATTTGTTTAAATCATCCAGTGGTAGTTTAATGTCAGCAGTATGTATTTTATTTCCACCTATGCCCATTTTTATGGTTTTCCAGATTGCTGTTGTGTTCCGGGTTAGCAAAATGTTCTGTGAGTGTCTTATTTTAGCATTCCTTACGGCCTGTGTGGTCCTGTTACGAAGGGTCTTGTACAGGTCAAAATCGTTTGGTACTTGGCTAGTTTTAAATTTTCTGAAAGCTTTGTCCCTCTCTGTCATTAAGTCTCATATTTTCTGAGTCATCCATGGAGCCGCAGGGCGTGTTACGCAAGCAGTGTGTTTTGGCACGTGTTTATTGAGAAGAAGTTGTGTGTTTAAGAACTCCACTTTATCATCTATATTATCTAAAATATGGACATTATGCCAAGGTATGCTTGCAGCGTCTTCTAATAGGGCTTCGTTATTTATACTTTACAGGTCTCGGAATGTAATTAATTTAGGTCTGTACTTGGAGCATTTAGGTGAATAAGCTAAATAAATTAAGTCGTGATTGGATAGTCCGCAAGCAGATATTTGCCCGTGGGTCAGTACCCTGTCAGGGTTATTCGTCACAATTAAGTCCAGTAATGTATGTGACGTGGCTATGTGATGTGTTGCATTAAGTGGCAAAATCGTCACGTTACAAGATGTAAATATGTTGATTAGTTGTTTAGTCTCAGTCATTTTGTCGTTAAGGATGTCAGTATTGAGGTCTACTAGTGATAAAACATGTTCATACCTGGGTAAGAGGTCTAGTAGGATGTCCTCAAGGTCGGTGATGTATCCAATCTTTGGTGGGCGATACACTACACTCAGTAAGCACTTTTCACCTAAAGTCTCAATTTCGATGAACATGAACTCAGGCCTTGCGCAGTATTCACTAATTATTTTGTAGATTATTTTATATTGTAGGTCGTTCCTAATATATATAGCTACTCCGCCGCCGCCTTTACCTGTGTGATCATTTCGGATCAAAGTATAATTTTCGAGATGGAGGAGAGAATGTGATAACCACGGTTTCATCCAGGTTTACCCGTTCATGACGATGTGAGGTTTGACATTTGTTTATTTATGTATTTATTTATTTATTTATTTATTTATTTATTATCGATGAAAAAGCCCTACTTTGTCTAACATATTAGGGTTGCAGGTTATAACTAGTTACCTTGAATAGTACAAACATATAATACAAAATTTTTGAAGTGAGTGATTACACACGCAAATTTACTAAACTGGGAGAAAAGGAAGAAAATATTCTTAAATTTTTTCTTAAATATACTGCAGAAACTTAAAAAAAATTCATTCAAACAACACATCTTGTGAAATATACTAAAAATAGGCTTGACTAACATTACTGTTCAATAATTTAAGTGTTGTTCCAAAATATATCTAGCTTTGCTGAAGAATGGACAATCAAAAACAAGGTGAGTTGCAGTTTCTTCATCTCCACAAACACAGCTGTTATTACTACTAATTTTGAATTTGTATATATAAAATTTAAATTTTCCGTGACCCGAAAGAAACTGAGTGCTGGTGAACTTTGGTTTCAATAAACTGCAGTCCAAACGGTCCTGTACCGTGGGAAAAAAGATTGTTCTTGTAACTTCACCCTTATTACTTGAGTTCAACAGCTTTGACTATGCACTGATTGTGAATTTATATAATCCACGTTTCACTTTTGATATAGGGGCTGTTTTGTATACAGTTTCCTTGTCACTAAATGCTGCAAGTTTAGCAAGCTCATCTGCTCTTTCATTACCTAATAGACCTTCATGCCCTTGAACCCACTTAAAACAGATATGTCTTCCATACTGTGAGAGATCTACTCTAATGCTACATGCCAAAGAATTTAAATTATGTTTGTTACTTGTAGATTTCAGAGCTGCTTGCCAGTCACTATGTATACATGCACTAAACTTTCTTTCTTTTATCCGCTGAACCGCATACTTTATAGCAAGAAGTTCTGCTTGAAAAATGGAACACTGGGAGGAAAGTTTCATAGTCTTAAAATATATTTCTGCTTCATCTTTATACACAAGAAAGGCACTTCCTACTACATTAGTACAATCCTCTTTGGGTGTTCTTGAGCCATCTGTGTAAACTTGTACCTCATGTGAGAGAAAAACATTCAGTGATAACATAATCATACTGATATGCTGGATGACCGCATCAAGGAGATTTACTTGTTGCTCAATATCAATTATGTTACGGAGTTCGTGGAAGCGAAGAATTAGACTATGAACGTTAACATGTACTACCTGTAAGGAATTTGGGAAGTTGTTAAAAGCATTAGTATTAGGGGGCTGGGTATGTATGGAGTGGAGATTCCGCTCAGCTGACCACCAGTAACGTTGCCGAAAATAGACGCATCTGCAGCGCTCTCACTTCGAGTTGCCAACCTGTACTCCATCTTGCTTAGTTATATGTAAATCTAATGAAGATATAATCTAAAAGTAATAGTTGGAATAGTAATTATAGTCTAGTAATTAAAGTCTAGTGTCTTAGTTAAAACTGTAAAATGTAAATGTGTAATGCCACGTTAGTTTCGGTCTGTCGGTTTATTTAATCCTGTCCAATTCCGCTCGTCTCGACACACGATATTTCACACCACTGTGTTTCACAACAATTGTACCGTCTATTGTCCAACAATTGGACACAGAAAATCTAGTGATCGCTTCTTGCAACAGTTTCATCCTGATTGACTTGAGGTCTTCTCTGATTGTTTTGCCCGTTCCTTTCAGTTTCTTTCTAGATTTGAATAGTTCGTTCCGTTTGCGGTACGACACGAACTTCACTATTATCGGACGCGGCTTATCTGTACTCATCTTGCCTACCCTGTGACTTCTATGTATGTCCTCGTGCGTTAAATTTACTTCAATATTGTCAGCTAGCTCGATGACAATTTTGTCCGTGTCCTCGCCACTCGATTCCCGCACCCCGAACACACGCAGTGATTGCCGCCGCTGATATTGCTCGAGAGCATCGGTCTTAGTTTCGAGCTATTCTCTGAGATCTGATATTGTCTTGTCTCTGGCCTCGAGCGCTTCCCTCGACTCCTCGATTACTTTGGTATTAAAATCTATCGTAGCTTTAAGCTGCTCTATAACGGCCCTGGCTACCTGGTCTTGTATGATGTTTGCTAGCGTGGCGAGTGTTTCCTTGTCTCTCAGAGCTTCCTGTAGGGCGCGCTTCACTGGGCTGTCTATTGTTGCTGCCTTTCCTTCCCCTGGCATAGCTGTTTACAAGAAATATTATACTGTTAATTACTTGTGCCACACTTTGAACTGGCTATTCGTAGCACGGTGGTTTTACTAATCACTTAGTTGAAAGTTCGACACGTAAATGCCGATCTTACACCTTAAAATCTCTGATAAATCTGGGTACTGAAACACACACCACTAAGCACTGGTCGCTATCTTGCGAGATCATACCCCCTACACTTCCCTCAAAAACCATCTGTACAAGTCCTGGGTGTCTTAAGATGTGTCCTATCATTTTATCTCTTCTTCTCGTGAAATTTAGCCACAACGATCTCCCCTCACCTATTCGATTCAGTATCCCTTCATTCGTGATTCGATCTATCCATCTCACCTTCAGCATTCTTCTGTAACACCGCATTTCAAAAGCTTCTATTCGCTTTCTTTCTTAGTGACTCATCGTCCATGTTTCACTTCCATACAATGCCACGCTCCAAACGAAAGTCTTCCGAAACATTTTTCTAATTCCTATTTCAATATTCGAGGTGAGCAAATTTCTTTCCTTAAGAAAAGTCTTCCTTGCTTGCGCTAGCCTGCATTTTATATCTTCCTTACTTCTGCCATCGTTAATTATTTCACTACCCAAGTAACAATATTCATCTAATTTCTGTACGACTTCATTTCCTAATCTAATATTTCCTGCCTAACCTGACTCCATACGACTGCACTCCATTACTCAAGTCTCCGTCAATACCATTATTATTATTATTATTATTATTATTATTATTATTATTATTATTATTATTATTATTAGTCCAACCCTTGTCCCATTTCTCCACGGGGTCGGGAATGAGGTGACATGAATTTGTCGTGGCGGGATTTTATGAACGGTTGCCCTTCATCACGTCAACCTCATCAGAGGAGTTAATGAGATATAATGAATGACGTGATATATGATAGTAGGAAGGGGGACGGTGAAACCCGGTGCCGGCACATAGCCTACTCCTGTCGAATAGCACCAAGGGGTCTGCTCATCGCTTAACTTCTCCAACCGACGGACGGATCACCATCAACAGCGTCATATGCCCTCAATCCATAACAGCGCTGTGGAGAGGTTTGACATTTAATCCAAGTTTTGACACTCAATCTAGTGATTAGAAATTGTATACCACCACCTCCCCTATCCGGCCGGTCAACATTCTGATGGTGAAACATTTTTCGACCAACGGGGCTCGAACCGGCTAACCATGGTGTCAGACTGTTTAGACTTCAATGCCTTAACAATCATGGCCACCAGGCGGGCTTTACACAGCACATAGACGAACAAACACTAACGGCAAGCGCTTAATTGAACTGGGTAGGTTATATCAGGTGAAGATCATGTCCACAGTTTACCCCAGAAAGGCAAAATACCAGACCACCTGGCAGTCACAGAACGCAGCTATAGGATCATTTCAAATCGATCATGTTGCAATCAGTGTAAAATGCAGGAAAGAGATCATGGATGTCAGAGTTCGTAAAGGTTGGAATGTTGATTCTGACCATTTCTTCACACAAATAAAGACCATATTACTGCCCAAACGAAAGATACCTTCTACCACAATTTCACTGAGGATTGATCCCCCATTCCTGTCGGAGAATAAAGAACGTTTTGCAACTGACATCTTGCAAAAAGATATGAAAAACTGGAACCAACTGAAGTCCACCATATGCGAAACCTTGGACAACCTTGACGGAAGAGACGACATAGATGGTGGAATACTGAATGCGATCTTGCAGTAGATGAGCGCTCCGCAGCCTGGACGAAGTGGTACTCGACTAAACGAAAGGAAGACTGGGAGAATTTCAGAATGATGCGGAAACTGTCGAGTAAGACCGTCAGACGTGTGAAAAGATCTTACGATCGGTCAAGACTGGAGAAGTTAGATGAGGAATTCAAAATGTGCAACACCAGGAACTTTTATCGGGCCTTCAAAGAGGAACTCAAGTGGTATAAACCACAATGTCTTCACTTTAAGAATACAGATGGGGAATTGGTCACCTGTAACCGCCGGAACGTGGAACTTTTGGCAAACTACTTTGTGCAGTAGTCAACTGCGAAGAGCACACGGAAAGATTACCCGTTGAAGATCCTCCAGAGATACATCTCCCATCTAACCCACCAACAATGCAGCAAGTTCCTAATGCCATCGGACATCTTGAGAACTGCAAGGCACCCGGGGAAGATGGCATCATTGCGGAAGCTCTAAAAGCAGGTGGAAATAAGATCACAGAGGCCATACACCAGATCTTGGTCGACTGCTGGGAGACTGGCAAGATCCCTGATGACTGGAAATCAGCTATCATACACCCTTTACATAAGAAAGGTGACCACAGTGGTGTCAACAGCTACCGAGGGATATCTCTGCTGTCAGTAGCATACAAAATGCTATCAAAAATTTTACTGGACAATGAGGAAAGCCAATGTGATCGAACGATTGGTGAATATCAAGGAGGATTTCGGCGTGGACGGTTCTGTACCGAACAGATCTTCAACCTAAAAACCATTCTCCAACTAAAACAAGTAAGGAGTATGAACATCGCTATGGTTTTCGTCGACTTCAAAAAAGCTTATGATTCCATCGACAGACACTCTTCACCGTACTGCAAGAACGAGGTGTCGATTACAACACACGCACGCTCATCCAACAGACTCTTAGGGATACAACATCTAAGGTGAAGTTCAGGGGAGAACTATCTCGGAGTTTCAAGATAAAAACTGGAGTACGACAGGGTGATGGCCTTCCACCCATTCTGTTTAATCTAGTGCTTGATAAAGTCATCAAGAACTGGGAATGTACACTGAAGAGTCTAGAAATCAAACCAGTTGCCATTGGAGCCGGGACTCGAAAGATTGAGATCTGGTGCCTAGCATTCGCAGATGACATCACAATCCTAACCAACAACTCTAAGGATGCTGTCATTGATATCGAAACCCTGCACGAGATAGCGGTGAAGGCAGGATTACAGATTTCGTACGACAAAACCAAGTACTTTGAGACTCGGCATCCCGGAAACTCCCCTTTTACGACCATACATGGAACGATTGGGAGTGTCAATCGCTTCCGCTATCTTGGTGAGATGTAACAAAGTCAATGCAGCGTGCCAACTATCCCACAACCATTATAATAAGAGGTGCATTTAGAAAAATGCTAAGATCTGTCATTACAAAACTGTTGTTACACCACAGTTTTTGTACACCTCAGAGACCTTCCTGATGAACAAAAAAGGCACCATGGATGATCTAGAGAAAGCCGAAAGACGTATCCTGTGGAAAATTCATGGACCGAGATTGCTCCCAGATGGAACCTACAGACTTAAATCGAACTCTGAGCTGTATCGACAGTTAGAATCAGCCAATACTAGCATGCGACGTAGGAGGCTTAAGTTCTACGGACACCTACAACGAATAGACAGCAACAGGCTTACCAAGAAAATCTTCTCTTTGGTTAAAAGCTACAAGACTGGAAGCGTGTGGCTTAATGAAGTAAAGAAGGACTTGGATTCGGCTGGGATTTCAGACATTGATATAGAATATCGTTCCAAATTGTGTGCTATGGTACACTCTTGGACTCCACCACCTAGAGTCCGTAGAATTCGGAAGCCCCTTTTACAGGAGAGAAAGGACAAATTATCGGCAGGGCTCAAGAGATGTTGGGAACGAAGAAGAGCATCGAGGAAGAACTATTATTATTATTATTATTATTATTATTATTATTATTATAGGGATAAAGTTTACGTGTGAAGGACTTCTCTTATCCGATTTCAAGCCATGGGCAACTGTATACTGCTGTCTCAGGAGTTCGCAGTGGGTCTCGACCCACAAGTGGCCACGGCTGGTCCGTGGTCAAACAGCTCTGCACTCCGACCGGCCAACCGAGCATGCGTGGGGTGGCCACGCCTGGTCCGTGGTCCAACAGCTCTGTACTCCGACCGGCCGACCGAGCAGAGGACGGGTGGCCACGGCTGGTTCGTGGTCCAACAGCTCTGCACTCCAACCGGCCAACCGAGCAGAGGACGGGTGGCCACGGCTGGTTCGTGGTCCAACAGCTCTGCACTCCGACCGGCCAACCGTGCAGAGGAGGGGTAGCCACCTACTCCTCTGTATTCGGGTGATGGAAGTGGGCTGGTCCGTGGTCCAACAGCTCTGCACTCGACTGGCCAACTGAGCAGAGGAGGGGTGGCCACGGCTGGCCCGTGGCCCAACAGCTCTGCACTCCGACCGACCAACCGAGCAGAGGAGGGGTGGCCATGGCTGGTCCGTTGTCCAAGAGCTCTGCACTCCGACCGGCCGACCGAGCAGAGGACGAGTGGCCACGGCTGGTTCGTGGTTCAACAGCTCTGCACTCCGACCGGCCAACCGAGGAGAGGAGGGGTGGCCACGGCTGGTCCGTGGTCCAACAGCTCTGCACTCCGACCGGTCAACCGAGCAGAGGAGGGGTGGCCACAGCTGGTCCGTGGTCCAACAGCTCTGCACTCCGACCGGCCAACCGAGCAGTGGAGGGGTGGCCACCTACTCCTCTGTAATCGGGAGATGGAAGGGGGCTGGTCCCCACCGTCGACTGTCCTGAGAATGGTTTTCTGCGGTTTTCCATCCTCCACTAGGGGACAGTTCGTAGAATAGGCCACTGCCACATTCACCATAAGTCTCCTTCAGCGATACAAATGTCCTTGGAGTGAGAGAATGCCCCTACCCGTTCAGAGTACGGAATATATTAGCAGTAGAGATGGCGAGGTCACTCTCAGTGTGGTTCATAATGCCTATTTGGTTCTATGCATGTAACATGGGAGATTTAACCGTTATTCCTATGATACGTTACTTCAGTTTCGACTGCCGAAGTCACGCTTAGGTTACATACCAGTCAAATAATAAAGTCCACCAATCATCGTCGTTCTATATCCAAGATCTCGGCTGAGGTCGAAGTTTAAATGTGGTTGGCTTCCAGCACGGTCAGTGTACGAGGGGGTCCAAATGAGCGATCACTGTCTCCAAAGGAGAGTAATGGCTGCGGAACAAGCAGTGAACACTAGCAGTCTCAACATCTCCAACCACACTGAAGTCAGGAACATTACTGGTAATGATAGTGAACAATCCGTCCTCTCGGCCTCTACTGGCCGCTGCCAGGAAACATTTCTTTTCTAGAAGCTGTACTGCGACAAAATGTGTAACGGAAGTGTAACCATAGCAACCGTGCAGGCTGTGATGTCAGGTATGGATGGTTGGCCAGACAGTGTTACCTAGGAACCGTGCAGACTATGTCTTATGGCTGGCGGTCACCTGGCCGTTAATGGATGGCATTAACCGGGAGACATATTTAAGATCATTTGAATTTCGCAAGGTGAATTTTTTTTTAACTGCCTGGTCCGGTAACAATTTACCTATGGGTATTAAAGTTCACTTCATAGAGAAACAAACTTTCTGCCTTTGTATAGATGAATAAGTATCCAAGAGGAAAGTACTTTGAGACGAAGGTGTTTCAGTGATAACATGCGGCGTTAGTGTTACCAAGCGAACTGTGAGTCAATTCTAAATATCACATGTCCGTGACTTAGGTGAGTCAGGAAGTTCCGCTATCAGCATATCCTATTTCTTTCTGAACATGGAGTCATGCAGTCCTTTTCCTTCCAATCAAAATAATAGTCTCAGAAAGTATTGCTTTACATGTTGCACGTCTACTATGAACATTCTAAACCTCAAAGACCTCGACGTGGTGAAAAGGCGTTTATTTGTATTACTTCTCGCATTACTTGAAAAGTCGCCAAGGAATACGATAATTTATTTGTTGGCTGTTCATTAATTTATTTGTTTATTTACTAACGTCTTCTAGTGTTTGGGCAAATTTTCGTCCAATTATGATACGAGGGGAGGAGTTGATCAACATTCCTCATAATAGCGAAATATCTCATTCTTATCCCACACCCAGGAACTGAGTCACACGTGTAGAGGGAAGTATTCTCTGTGTGTTTGAAAACGAATGTCCTGCGACAAACACAAGCAGCCAGTCCGCAAGTCAGACGTAGCCCGGAATCGAATCCGGGTCTCTCTAACCGAAGGTAGTACGTTGAAGCCGGCTTGTTACTCTTAAGAGAGTCATTGTATCCCGTACTTCTGCATGTGTCTTCATCGCAGATCCTTACACCCATCTAAGTTTGCGTGCCATGACGTGACAAAATGTGTAGCGGAAGTGACGTCACAAAATGTTTTACCTAGTTGGGAGGTGTTCGGAATGTAGATTTATACCGAAACAAATCGTTCGTTATCATTAGCTTTTCGCAACGGGGAACGTTTCTTTTTATTTACTATTCCTTCCACTTCCTCAAGCGTAATAATAATAATAATAATAATAATAATAATAATAATAATAATAATAATAATAATAATACAAATAAATTTACTGTTTGTACATCCTTCTAACTCATCATCACTCAATCATAAAGAGACTAGAGTCCCAGTTACAGGAGAAGACCGACGATCTGGAACAGTACACCAGGCGCCAGTGCTTGCGAGTGTTCGGTGTACCAGAGTCCGCACACGAGAACACAGACGACATAATTTTAAACATCGCCGAGGAAATTGGAGTCGATCTCAGTCTAGAAGATATTGATAGGTCACACAGGGTAGGGAAAAGAGAAGGCGGTCGTCCAAGACCAATAATAGTGAAGTTTGTGTCCTATCGGAAGAGGATCGCAATGTTCACAAACAAGAAAAAACTGAAGGGCACAAACAAAACTATCCGAGAAGATCTCACTCCCCTGAGACTACAGCTTCTCCAGGAGGCAATTTCGAAGTACGGCGTGAAAAATACGTGGTCGAAGGACGGGACAGTGATAGTGAAACGAGGTGACAGGAAAATTCGGGTTACAAATCGCCAAGAACTAAACAGCATTAGTTAATCATGAGCCTAAGCTAAAACTAGGCGAAAACTGTAATTCAATAGGAAAATATCTAGATTTGTAAATGTATCTGTTAAATTTAATTGATAACTTAGATTATGCTTAACTAAATTCCAGGGAACTAGTTCAGTTAGCATTTAGAAACTGTCAAGTTGGCTTTTCTTAGGTTAAAGGAAACAAATGTATATAATTACAGCCTGCAAATCTCCCCTCCTCAAACGCAGACCGGTCAAACTACAACCACCCTTTCCCACACCACTGCTGGCTGCCCCAGCGACATTCCTTCTGTACCTCCAGGCTCTCTGCAGGTGGGCCACTTGAACACATAGAGCCTTCTTTCCCATTTCACTGAATTCTCAGACATATTCTCTAACAACAACTCCCATGTCATATCAATATCGGAGTCGTGGTTGAAACCAAGTATCCCGTCTTCACTAGTACATTTGGAGGGTTACACGCTGATAAGAAACGATAGAGTAGGAAAAGGTGGGGAAGGCGTAGGGATATATCTGACCAAGGATATGAAATTCAAAGAATTATGCAAAACACCAAGTGAATTTCACAACGGGCCAGAGTTTCTATTTATTGAATAAAAAATTCGCTTTGTTAAGTGTTTACTGGGTGTTGTGTATCGTGTAATGTGTAATGTGACTCTGCTGAATCTAGACGACTCAAAAGCATGCTTACCTCACTCAATATGACGATCTTACCCCTAAATCCTACACACCACACAGCTACTTGCCATACTCTACTGGATTTAATTATTACAAACAATACTGATAGAATGCAGACTTACGGACAACAGCCAGCTCCCGGACTTTCCCAACATGACTTTATTTACGCAACTTACTTACTCACTGAAATGCCCCAAATATGAGCCTAAATTAATTTCTTATTGAGACTTCAAAGCCTAAACGAAGAGGCGTTCATTGATGACACACTCAAAACACCGTGGCACAACATACAGCTCGTACACGACATTAACGACAAAATAACCTTGTTTAACGAACTACTTTTAGGACTGTATGACAAACATGCCCCCATACGGACAGCACGAGTGAAACGAAAACCATCGCCTTGGCTGACGCAAGACATACGGGCAAAAATGGAGGAAAGAAATGCAGCTTACAAATATTATAGAAAAAATCCAACCGCAGACAATTTCGAAAAGTACAAAAATATTGCGTAACACAACAATGCTAAGGAATGCTAAGGTACGCCGTACACATGAAATATTAAAAAATAACAATTCTGACAATGTTTGGAAAGTTCTTCGGAACATTGGTTTGACAAAAAGTAAAACCGACGAAAACAACACTGACTTGCCATTAGACGAATTAAATACATATTTCTGCTCACAGACGAACGAACTAAAAGGGAAACAATCCACAGACTACATACGAAAAGAAACGCGATGAAGAGTTTTATTTTTCACATGTAACTTTTAATGACGCCAGAGAGGCAATTCATGAAATAAAGTCAGAGGCTACAGGATGTTACGGAATAAATTTTACATTAATTAAAGACTCTCGGAAATTGTTCTCCCAACACACATAATAAATACCTCACTCATGACAGAAATCTTTCCCAATATATGGAAAAGTGCCATAATACGACCGATAAGAAAAATCGATAATCCAAGAAAACCCGAAGACTTTCGACCAATTTGCATACTTCCTTGTCTTAGTAAAATATTAGAAAAGTTCGTTCATAAGCAGATAACAAATTACCTTAACAAACATAACTTACTCGACAAATACCAGTCAGGATTTAGACCTAACCACAGCACTACCACAGCACTACTAAAAGTTACAAATGACATTCAAATAGGAATTGACAACGGACAAATTACTATCCTTGTACTTTAGACCTAAGTAAAGAATTTGACTGTGTGGACAGGGCAATATTATTAGCTAAGCTACAAGCACAAACATTTTATTCAAGCGCATTGAAGTGGCTGCAATCTTATTTAATTGGGCGGCAGCAATGCGTTTCAGCAGGTACGAAAGTATCACACTGGCAACAAACTGAAGTTGGCGTAGTTCAGGGCAGTGTTCTAGCGCCACTGCCATTTTCACTGTACTTAAATGACCTACCAGAACATATAAAAACGTGTAAATACCATTTCTACGCAGATGATATTCAACTATATGTATATACAAACCCGAAAGACATCCAACTAGACATTAACAAACTAAACGATGACCTGGAAAATATAAAAGACTGGACTAAAAAAATTTATCTTAAAGTCAATCCATTCAAATCGCAAGCAATCATAATAGGATCCAAAAGTAATCATACAAACTGAAAAGTGTTAAAATTCCTCCAATCCTATTCCACGCAACATCAATACAAATAAACGAAACTGTAAAAAACCTTGGCCTCATTTTTGAAAAGTACTTAAACTGGACGGACCGGGCGAGTTGGCCGTGCGTGTAGAGGCGCGCCTCTGTGAGCTTGCATCCGGGAGATAGTAGGTTCGAATCCCACTATCGGTAGATCTGAAAATGGTTTTCTGTGGTTTCCCATTTTCACACCAGGCAAATGCTGGGGCTGTACCTTAACTAAGGCCACGGCCGCTTCCTTCCAACTCCTAGGCCTTTCCTATCCCATCGTCGCCATAAGACCTATCTGTGTCGGTGCGACGTAAAGCCAATAGCACAAAAATAAACTGGACGGAGCATAGGACGAAAATTTGCCAACGAGTATTCTTTCTTTGCACTCCCTTAAACGTTTACGGGATCTCCTTCCAATAAATACGAGAAAATTACTTGTTCAAAGCTTAATTCTACCCATCTTCGATTATGGTGACGTAATATAAAATAACCTAAACACCACACTTAACGCTAAACTTCAGCGGACTTATAATACATGCGTCCGCTTTGTATTAAATATGCCCAGGTATTGTCATATATCACCTTGTCTTGAACAGCTGTCGTGGTTATATTTGGCGGAGAGAAGAAACCTTCACTTTGTTTCGCTTGTTTACAACATTCACCGTACAAACACACCAACTTATCTGAGAATGGATCTTAAATACTTGTCATCCCCAAACAGTATACCTACAAGGTCAGAAACCTCTTCCCTGCTGAGCTTCCAAATTTACCGCACGACCGGGTACGGCAACTCATTCATACCTGCAACCATACGCTCCTGGAATTCCCTTCCGGCTGTAATTAGAGACATTCATAGTAGAAATGTACACTGACTGACAGAGCAAATGCAACACCAAGAAGGAGTGGTCAGAACTTTATGCCAATTGCAGGGTAGACTGACGTCACTGAGGTATGCTCATGATGTGAAATGCGCCGCTGTGCTGCGCACGTAGCGAACGATAAATGGGACACGGCGTTGGCGAATGGCCCACTTCGTACCGTGATTTCTCAGCCGACAGTCATTGTAGAACGTGTTGTCGTGTGCCACAGGACACGTGTATAGCTAAGAATGCCAGGCCGCCGTCAACGGAGGCATTTCCAGCAGACAGACGACTTTACGAGGGGTATGGTGATCGGGCTGAGAAGGGCAGGTTGGTCGCTTCGTCAAATCGCAGCCGATACCCATAGGGATGTGTCCACGGTGCAGCGCCTGTGGCGAAGATGGTTGGCGCAGAGACATGTGGCACGTGCGAGGGGTCCAGGCGCAGCCCGAGTGACGTCAGCACGCGAGGATCGGCGCATCCGCCGCCAAGCGGTGGCAGCCCCGCACGCCACGTCAACCGCCATTCTTCAGCATGTGCAAGACACCCTGGCTGTTCCAATATCTACCAGAACAATTTCCCGTCGATTGGTTGAAAGAGGCCTGCACTCCCGGCGTCCGCTCAGAAGACTACCATTGACTCCACAGCATAGACGTGCACGCCTGGCATGGTGCCGGGCTAGAGCGACTTGGATGACGGAATGGCGGAATGTCGTGTTCTCCGATGAGTCACGCTTCTGTTCTGTCAGTGATAGTCACCGCAGACGAGTGTGGCGTCGGCGTGGAGAAAGGTCAAATCCGACAGTAACTGTGGAGCGCCCTACCGCTAGACAACGCGGCATCATGGTTTGGGGTGCTATTGCGTATGATTCCACGTCACCTCTAGTGCGTATTCAAGTCACGTTAAATGCCCACCGCTACGTGCAGCATGTGCTGCGGCCGGTGGCACTCCCATACTTTCAGAGGCTGCCCAATGCTCTGTTTCAGCAGGATAATGCCCGCCCACACACTGCTCGCATCTCCCAACATGCTCTACGAGGTGTACAGATGCTTCCGTGGCCAGCGTACTCTCCGGATCTCTCACCAATCGAACACGTGTGGGATCTCATTGGACGCCGTTTGCAAACTCTGCCCCAGCCTCGTACGGACGACCAACTGTGGCAAATGGTTGACAGAGAATGGAGAACCATCCCTCAGGACACCATCGGCACTCTTATTGACTCTGTACCTCGACGTGTTTCTGCGTGCATCGCCACTCGCGGTGGTCCTACATCCTACTGAGTCGATGCCGTGCGCATTGTGTAACCTGCATATCGGTTTGAAATAAACATCAATTATTCGTCCGTGCCGTCTCTGTTTTTTTCCCAACTTTCATCCCTTTCGAACCACTCCTTCTTGGTGTTGCATTTGCTCTGTCAGTCAGTGTATTTTAAAAAGATGTTACAAATGGTACATAGACTTAAGAAATTAGTATTTCATGTTTTTTATAGTAACTCTCAGAAATTTACATTTTGTTTATAACTATTATTTAAGTTTAATTTTATAATTAATTATATGTAATTAGAAATCTTAATACCCTGTAGTTTGTACAATGTAACACATATAAGATGGTTTGGTATAACAGCAGGCTTCATAGCCTGAGCCACGTCATATAAAACAAGTCAATAAATAATAATAATAATAACTCATTTTTAAATGTCTCTGTTTAGACAATAGTATAGTATCGAAAAGCAGTCCAGTTAGATCGAGAACAAAATATTCTGTATTCTGACCAAAGGTCAGTCATCGCAATTGAGAACAGCGCCTCTGGCCAGCGGAACTTGAGTGCATGTAGAACATGTAAAGAATGGGGAAATGATTTATTTGGTAACAGAGTGACTCACACTTTAAACAAATTGAATGCTTGCTTCCATCCTGTATCCACCTTGCCATTAATCTATCTATCTATCTAACTAACTATCTATCTATCTATCTATCTATCTATCTGGTTCGTTTCGGCCTATTGAGGATAACGTGGTTCTTAACTCTGGCAGACCCAGTATCCTGTGATCGTTGCTCTGTGTAGTACATTTCACCCCTACTCCAGGCTCTTAATGGCGGGTGAGATCGGCATTCTGTACTTAACTCGATTGAAAATCTCATTTCTAGTTGTTCTAGGTCTTTTCTAACAAGTCTCGTCCACTTGACGGTAGTTGCTTTCCCTATAGGGACAGTGTTGAAGACTCCCGAGTAGTTTACCACCACCTACCTACCTACCTCTTTACTCTGGATCGGTCGAAACTGGCTGGAAACTGCCAGGAACTGAATCGGGACCTCTTAGACAAGATAAACAAAGTGTAAATGGCATGTCTCCAAAGCACAGAGACAATGACGTAAAGCAGAGGTCAATTAAAACGAATAAGCTTTAGCAAGAAAAGATTAAGATATGGGCATAGAACAAGCAAAACAGGGAAACACAGGGAGTCGAATACTTACGTACATAATTTGCGAAGATATATCAATCGAAATCGAATAGTTTCGTCTCATCAAACCGGATCTCATAAAATTTTACACAGTCGCAACAGAGGTATCATGAAAAGAGATACAATTATATTAAATCATTACCTGACAGTGGTAATTAAAACGTGATCCAAAGTATTTCTTTCTTAAGGACCAGATGTCATAAAGAGATGAAAGTAGCAGCTTTCACACAAGAAAATATTATCACGGGTTCCCCAAATAAAGTCAAGGCTTTTATAAAAAAAAACATGGCTCCCAACAATCTCCATAGAGACTGCATCCCCAGAAATGAAAAACACCAGTGAACCAATGCTGGCAGAAAATAAAATAAATATGGAACACAAGGAGGATAAAAAGGAGTTGCCATAGTTACGGAAACAAATATACTTGAGTCAAATGAAACAACTAAAATGAGAGTACCATCCCGAAATAAGCATATAAATCGGCTGAGCAAGCCGGAAACAATAGCGAGATAAAATAAGAATAATGATAAAAGTAAGTACCCATAAGATACTGCAAAATAACACAGGTCCGATAACCACACTACACACACACACACTCAGAGACCAAACATGCGAAGCAGAATGAATAAATAGTACTATATTGTAGCGGTATAATTTTGAGGGCTGTGTGAAATCACCGCTACACCGGAAATTTGTTCGTGTGGAATTTAAAAAAAGAGGGTGAATGGAAACTATTGTTTGATCTTGCCCAATGGAACGGAACTCTGCGATAACTAATTGTTGTACATTTAAGGTTCTTATTGGTGTGAATTGGATTATAACGGTGGGCTGATCCACCACCACTGGATACTCCGTGGAGCTTTGTTGTTACGAAGTTGGTATTGGTCAGCGCGAGACTCGACTGTTAACTGTTGTCCACTGCGCGCCCTTTTGTAAGCTGCTGGTACCGTGGTTGCTAATGGCCATCTCTGCTTGAGTCAGGATGTCTTGGCGACAGCCTACTGTTACTATGGCCGGCAGACGGTCTGTGTGTGTGTTAAAACCACCCTAATGTGACCCTTCGTGGTGAATTATATTATTGTTAGTGGTGGGTTGATGATAGAAAATTACTAGTATTTGTGTGGAGTTCTTATTTTAAAAGTTTACAGTGACCGTTCCGTTCACACCGAAGCATGCCTTAATACACGGATAACGTCGCCTCGGATGTAAGTTTTAAAATCTTGACAATGTGAAAAGGCCTCATCACCTCGGTAAGTCCAACTTTATATGTAATATAAACTGTCTCGGCGAGTTTGAAGAGTGTGGCTTTGTCAAGTTCAGGCGAACGAAATTCAAAATGTCGGCTCGGCGTATAATATTATATTTTATTTTTGACTGAAGATACCGTTCGCCTTCTTATCATATTAAGTGTTTGAGTGAATATTTTGTGGTTGAAATTTATTTATTCCGCAAGTTTTTACCATGCCCAAGCTGTTGTGTTATTTTAGGGCGAAGTATATTTTTAATTGAAAGGACATACTTCTACGTCACGAGACCGTATGTTTTAAAATAACCTGTTCTTTTAACAGAAGCTGTGACAAGTTAAATCACTGTATCTGTTATTAATTTAAAATTCTTCCCCGTGGAAAGGAAAGAAACCAAATGGGAAAGTATTTACTATCTATATGGTCTGGTTGTATAGTTACCCTACTAAGGGCGTCTAAAAATTTAAGATTAATAAAACGTTATGTCAATTTTAAACCCAAGTGAATACTGAAGAGTACTTTGGGTCGAATTAAATTTAATTCCATCTTTTCTTTTGTTTATGATAACGGTTTGATTAGTTTGCATTGTCGCGGCGTAAGTGTGAGTTGTAACAATACTTGTGACGTGCAGACGTACGTTGTTGTGCGGATAACTTATGCCGTTGGCGTGATGAACTGAGTCACGAGATGAGTTCTAATTGCTTCTATATTATTGTGCTATCGTATTACTATTATTGACCTCCTTCAATTTTCATTCATTGTTTTTCTTCTGATGTGAGCTCTTTCTTCATTTTTTTGCCTTCCTTAATGTTTCTTGAGGACATTGTCGGTCTGTTAGGGGACGCGGTTGAAGGATTTAATTTGAAACACTTCCGTGTTCACTGAGGAATTTCAAACATGTAATAATTTATTGTTTGGGTAATTTTATTGGGACGCGCGTACCCATAAACAGTTATTAATGACTTTGAAAATGATCATTCTTATAACTTCCTTAAAGAAAGATGGCTCGAGCTCGAACAAGCAAATTGTAATAAACAGTAATTTGTAATGAACCTCTAAGTCAAACTGAAGTTAATTCCGCCTGGAAAATATTGAATTATTTTAAAATTTGGTTGTAATTGTTGGTATGATGACTACGATTGGTAGTAATTCTGCGAATTAGCCTTGTTATTAGTTTTCTCTTTTCTTAAGAAAGTTGTTTTCATTTTTCTTATATATTTATATTGCACCACCCACCCTACTTATTTTCTTCTTTAAATTATATTAAATTTTTGGTTTAAGTGTGACGGAGTGCGTCATTATTGTGAATTGCTCTACCTCATATTCCTTCCACCCTCTGTTATGGTCGTTGACCTATTGGCCTCGCCCAGATTCGCATCGCTTCCCCTTCCTGTGTTTGTTTTTATTGAGGCCCTTCTCTCGGTAGTTGGCGTGATTCACTCTGGGAAGCGCCTCTTATCTCTTTGGTGGCCGCGCTGACAGTGGAGGACTTGGACTGCGGTATTGTGTTTTCACTTGTTTGATTCCTCACTTCTTCGATTGTCGGTACGCCACAATATGAGGACACGTTACGATAAGAATCTTAACAGCATGACAAGAATGAGTCAATGGCTCATGAGCTTGATCTGAGTGCACAGGTCAGATATCTGGGTCGCCGCAAATAGGCCTGGCTCACCCAGTCGACCCCATAACCAAAATAACCTACACGCCGCATGACGCGCATTCATATCGCACATCAAGGCGAACATGAATCGTACAGCATCAGCGTTAAACCATATTACAGACCATAAGCTCATGCCAGACATCGAAACCGAAGAGAAATATGAGGACACCAATCAAAAACTACAAATAGACTCATCACACACACGAAACAATCGGATGAGTGCTACCTTTCTCTCAACGTAGGAACGATAACATAACAAGGAGACATGCAGAAAAAGGAAGGACACAGAAATTGCAGCAAATAAAAAGATTAATACACAGTACAGGGATGTCTCAGTAAACAGAACCAGCATAAGTATATTTATTTATTCAATACTAGCTGTAGTACCCGGCGTTGCGCGGATAGTTTCTGAATATTTACCTTTAAGATTTGCATTACCAGTTAGTTATGTGCGATGTGAACTTTTATAGAATTCCTTTTTGACTTGCAGATTGATGTTATGATCTATTATGTAGTTTTAGAATTATTTAGATGTGTTTTATTTCGGGTTTTAGATTATTTAATTTTCGAGTAAAACTTCGTCCTTACGGAAGCTCTAATTGACTGGGAAGTATTTGATCCTGTCAAAAATTGATAAGTGATAACTATAATTATGTATTTAGCCGTCGCACTATCGATACGATGTACAGGATTTCAACTGTCAATGAGACTGTCCCCCTCTCGCCCCCACCACTAAGAGTTAAAAAGATCTGGATTTTCACCATTCATCTCAGTGACCCAGAAAACTGTAGATTCGACACTGTTTTGGATTATTTTTATATCTCACTCTCCCCTCACCCACACTCAAAAGGTGGCTGAACATGAATTTTAAAAAATTCGGAGTGTCACTAATCATTTCAGCGACCACGTAAAAACTATGGATTCGATAATATTCTAGATTATTTTTATACCGCCCCCCCCCCTGCCCATAAGGGTGATAGGGGTGTCTTACCCTCGCGCGGTTTGTCTCCTGATACTAATTGATAAGTGTACCAAGTTTGGTGAAATTGCTCCAGTGGTTTAGGAGATGTGTCATTTGCACACACACACTTCCATTCTTATATATAGTACGCTTTTCATACTCGTACTTCATCCCCTTTCCATCCCCGCCCAAAGGAGTCCTATGAGTGCCTTACACAACAGTATATATTTTCCAGATATTAAATCTTATTTGTACCAATTTTGGTTGGCAGCTATGCTCAAACGTACATACATAATCTCACTGCTCTAGAATCCTGGAGCTGACGTTGCCATGGTTACGGAAGTTCATTTCTTTATCCGATTCCTAGAGCAGGGAAGTGTGGTGCCAATATCTCCGTAACGGTTGGTTTTAGGGTCTTAAAACATGGTTTTCGGGCCCGTAGGGCTTACCGAGTTTTGTTCTTTGCGCCAAGAGGATTAAATTGAGCTTTGTCTCGTCCTTATACGACAAATTCGATATTTTGCCTATATTAGCCTATTATTTTTATATTTCTCCCCCGTGACCCCCACACCGAATTGTTTTGAAAATAAAATACAGCCCATGTTACTCACTGGCAATGTATCTTTCTATAGGTGAAGAAATTAAATCGGGTCAGTCGTTTTTGAGCCTATTCGTTACAAACAAATTTTTCCTCTTTATAATACACTGACTGACAGAGCAAATGCAACACCAAGAAGGAGTGGTCAGAACTTTATGCCAATTGCAGGGTAGACTGACGTCACTGAGGTATGCTCATGATGTGAAATGCGCCGCTGTGCTGCGCACGTAGCGAACGATAAATGGGACACGGCGTTGGCGAATGGCCCACTTCGTACCGTGATTTCTCAGCCGACAGTCATTGTAGAACGTGTTGTCGTGTGCCACAGGACACGTGTATAGCTAAGAATGCTAGGCCGCCGTCAACGGCGGCATTTCCAGCAGACAGACGACTTTACGAGGGGTATGGTGATCGGGCTGAGAAGGGCAGGTTGGTCGCTTCGTCAAATCGCAGCCGATACCCATAGGGATGTGTCCACGGTGCAGCGCCTGTGGCGAAGATGGTTGGCGCAGGGACATGTGGCACGTGCGAGGGGTCCAGGCGCAGCCCGAGTGACGTCAGCACGCGAGGATCGGCGCATCTGCCGCCAAGCGGTGGCAGCCCCGCACGCCACGTCAACCGCCATTCTTCAGCATGTGCAAGACACCCTGGCTGTTCCAATATCGACCAGAACAATTTCCCGTCGATTGGTTGAAGGAGGCCTGCACTCCCGGCGTCCGCTCAGAAGACTACCATTGACTCCACAGAACAGACGTGCACGCCTGGCATGGTGCCGGGCTAGAGCGACTTGGATGAGGGAATGGCGGAACGTCGTGTTCTCCGATGAGTCACGCTTCTGTTCTGTCAGTGATAGTCACCGCAGACGAGTGTGGCGTCGGCGTGGAGAAAGGTCAAATCCGGCAGTAACTGTGGAGCGCCCTACCGCTAGATAACGCGGCATCATGGTTTGGGGCGCTGTTGCGTATGATTCCACGTCACTTCTAATGCGTATTCAAGGCACGTTAAATGCCCACCGCTACGTGCAGCATGTGCTGCGGCCGGTGGCACTCCCGTACCTTCAGGGGCTGCCCAATGCTCTGTTTCAGCAGGATAATGCCCGCCCACACACTGCTCGCATCTCCCAACAGGCTCTACGAGGTGTACAGATGCTTCCGTGGCCAGCGTACTCTCCGGATCTCTCACCAATCGAACACGTGTGGGATCTCATTGGACGCCGTTTGCAAACTCTGCCCCAGCCTCGTACGTACGACCAACTGTGGCAAATGGTTGACAGAGAATGGAGAACCATCCCTCAGGACACCATCCGCACTCTTATTGACTCTGTACCTCGACGTGTTTCTGCGTGCATCGCCGCTCGCGGTGGTCCTACATCCTTCTGAGTCAATGCCGTGCGCATTGTGTAACCTGCATATCGGTTTGCAATAAACATCAATTATTCGTCCGTGCCGTCTCTGTTTTTTCCCCAACTTTCATCCCTTTCGAACCACTCCTTCTTGGTGTTGCATTTGCTCTGTCAGTCAGTGTATTAGTATAGAAGTCTTTACAGAGTTATCCTCCCTTATAGACTCTAAGTAATAGGGAATAAATGAATCAAAACCAAGTTAAGTAACTATTTAAATAAGATAAGAAGCGGGAGCGTCAACTTGGTCCTTAACACAATAGAAATTCTTAAGTCATTCGGCAATGTTGGCAAATGATCTATAGAGAAAATTGATACGAAACCCGTCATTTAGGTTACGTATCAAAATAACTAAGAGGCAGCCTCGTTATAGCAAGCTAACACCTGGTGTTGACCCACATCTTGTCTGGATGAATCAGCTAGTCTGGTATTAAAATATTCCACTACCAGCCTGCTCTAACAAGACAGTACATTCCGCAGAATGCACTGTTCTTCTTGAGCACTTACGCAATCACTTTTTCATCTACATAACATGCTAATCTCACTTTCCTTTCATATAGCTTTCTCACGCTACTTAAGAATTTATTCTATAGTTATATTGAAGTCAATTTTTCACACAAGAAAATATTATCACGGCTTCCCCAAATAAAGTCAAGGCTTTTATAATAAGAAACATGGCTCCCAACAATCTCTATAGAGACTGCATCCCCAGAAATCAAAAACACCAGTGAAGCAATCCTGGCAGAATAATTTACTCAAACTGCCTTCAATAGGCAATATTCCACTCTTTTGAGATCCTTGCAGTAATTTTTTGATCATCACTCCGTCTGCACATCACTAGAAACGTTTTCCTCAACTTCTATGTTTCTACATAAACACCTACTAAATGTAGGTCATCTGTCTTGTTCCCGGATCTTTCCTCCTAATCCAACCCTTATTTTTGTATAACCTCAATAGCCACCAAATCAACCCCCCTTTTTTGCCTCCTTCCCCATACCTTGTATTAATCTTGGAGATTTGGAATACCTTATAAAATAAAGGGAATCCCTTTCCCTGCATTCTTCTACAAGTCTTTGCATTTGAATGTACTTAATCGTAGCTTTCAAAGCTTTCTGACTACTACGTCCTTTACCCTCCTACGTCTCAAACCAAATATAACCCAATCCTACGTTCTCAACATTTGTTTTAATTTTAGACAATCAACTCTCTGCCCCATAGAATGCTCTGCTTAACACTAACGTCTTTAACATTAATCTCAAAATCTTATAAATTATCTAAGGTAATTTTGTCACTAATATTTTAACCATAGATAGTGCTGCAATCCTTCTCCATTTTGCCCTCTTAATTTGATCTTCCTAGCCACCCCTTCTATTTAACAGCAATCCTAAATATCTTAACTACTTCTTCTATGCTCTCTCCCTGTATCATCTGTTTCCTTTCCGTCTTCCTCCTCCTATTCTTGCTTATAATTAACACCTTTGATTTATTACTGTTAATTTTTAATGCCCACTTCCTTGCGAACTCCGACTGCTCATTCAAACTCTTTTGTAATCCCCCTCCTGTTAAACCATTAGGATATTATCTGCAAATATCAATCCTGGGATCTCTAGTTTATGCACTACCGGCACTGCTCGTCTTCGTCCTCCGTGCCCTCCCAAAATATCGTTAATGAATAGCAAAAGTAACAACGGCGAAAATTTGCATCCTTGTTTTAGCCCAATCTTACAATATATAGGTCCACTAATTAAGTTATCTTCAAGTTTGATACAACAATTTACCTTGACGTATATCGCTTCTATCGCCCGTATCATCTTCCTTGAGACCCCCAACCTGCCTACTTTTTCTATCAGTGCTTTTCTGCTCACCGTGTCAAACGCTTTTTCAAAGTCCATGCCTGCTAAGTACACACATCCTCTTTCCCTACTTAAGTATTTATCTATTATCATCTTAACTGTCACAATGTTGTCTGTCGTTCTCCTTCCTTTTCGGAACCCTCCTTGGAATATTGATATTATTGAATGCTTTTCGGCCCAGACCGTTAACCTATTTGCCAAAATGCCTGTGAAAATCTCATTCAAAAAGTCTAGTAGTGTTACTCCTCGGTAGTTACACTGCAAGTTTTTGCTCCCTTTCCTTTTATAAATTGGACAAATGATCCCACATTCCCACTCTTTTGGTATTTTACCACCATTGAAGATCCTGTTAAATTATTTTACTATTGGCTTCCTCATCTGTCTGTATTTGCAAATTTCTTTCAAAAAATGCCATTTCTTCCCCTTTGCCTATCACCTCCTGTACTTACTCTATAGAGATATCTTTGTCATGTTCATATATACTAACTTCCATATTTCTCCATGTAACCCTAATCCCATCCCCACACTTCCATTTGTCCTTATCTCCTAACAAACCGCTCAAATATGTCACCCCACTGGTCATGATCGATCCTAGCTTTGTCAAACCTTTTCCCTCCTTTATTAATTTTGCTTATTATTTCCTATACTATCTCCGCTTGGTTCTACCTGCATTCTCTGTTAATTAACTCCGTTTGTTCTATTGCCCGTTGCTTCTTCCTGTCGACAATTTTCCTTTTGTGCTCCTCCTTTAATCTGCAGAAAGTTTCTCTTTCTTCATTACTTTCACTTACTCTGTATTTTTAAGGCCTTCATTACTGAGATCCTTAATTCCCCTTACTCTTTGTTGCGCCATAGTCTCATATACTCTCTTTTATTGCTCTATCCGAGAAACCCTCTTTATAGGGTGTTCAATTAGGTCCAGGGCTCTATCGATATTATTTTCATCCAACGCTACTTCCCAGCCACATCTGATTAACTGTATCTCGTTCTTCGTAAGTTCCTATAGTTCTCTATGCGTGTTCTCAGCTCATTTATATTTAGCATAACTCTTACCCCTCTCTGCAACCCCTTTTGAACCCCCTCCCTTTCTTCCCCTATACTTTTTTACATCTAAACTCCTACCGGTGCATGGTGTGATCGCACCCAATCTTCAATTTCTATCCTTATGATTTTCCCTTGCATATCTTCCGAACAAATTACTAAGTCAATTACACATCCCCTGTGCTGTAATATATGTTCATTTACCTTCTCTATCCCCCTCCCAAAAGCCATTTAAAATGTAGAATTTTCCTGCCTCACAAAATTCTAGTAGCATTCCTCCATAGCTGTTTCTTTCCTTGTCTTTACTTCCTTTATCTACCCTTAAGCCCGTCTCATCTTATTTGCTAAACATTGGACATTGTTCCCCTATTCTAGCATTCGAATCACCAAGTAATACTATTCCGTCTTCTTCGAACTTCCCCCTAATAATACTGGTTTCTAAAAGAAGCTCCTCGAAGAACTTATCATTAGCGTAAGGTGATCCCTTGGGGTGGCAGTAAGCGCACGCCATGCACATCTTCCTTTCTCTTCCCTTCTCTCTCCCTGTGTTAAATCTTAACCATATGACTTCATCCAGCTCGTTTTCAATTTCCTCTACTAAATCGCTGATATCTTATTTAATTAACACTACAATTGCTCCTGGCGATCGGCCCTTGTTTTTTGTTGCTTTATTGACTTACTTTTAACAGTGACCCTCCCCCCAAGTTACCTACTTTACTATTTGTATCCAAGTCTCCAATATTGCTGTAATATCAAAACTTTCAACCACCTTTATCACCTCAATATTACTTATTTTGCTTGATAAGCCATCGATATTTACTAATCCTATCTTCCAGTCTAGTTATAACTTGCCCTCTCTTCCTTCTCCATTACCTTCTTTATTTATACTTCTCGTCACCATCGCTCTCTCGCCTTCTATCTCCACGCCTTCGTATTTTGATATTTTATGGCGTTCTTTCTTCTCCTTATCCTCTGTACCTTTGTTTTTCTTACCCCACAGACCTTTTAGATTCCTGCTTCTCCCTTTCATCATAGTGACTTTTCCATTCATATCATCCCTAGACCCGCTACCTCCATTATTATCCCCATGTTCCCTGAACTCTGCATTCTATTTTTCTTGGGCATCACACTCCACCTCCACCTCATGGATCCTTGTACTAAGCCCCACGCTGCACTGAACACTTGACTCTTCGTTAGATTCAGTTCTTATCTCGCCCCCATGTTCCTTTTGATCTGCAACCTGCCTTCCTTCTTCCCTTGTACCCGGGTTCTCTTCTTTCTTGAGCTCCTCTTCCATAGCTTTCAGTTCAGCTACCGACCAAAAACGCCTCCATTTCCGGTTGGACACAAATAGCTGTTGGCCGCTTAAATACGCCTTCAACCCCTGAGATCTTGGCCTGTCTTCGCGTCTCTTCAGTATTCTCAAATTCTGGCTACCTTCTCTTCCCATGTCTCGCTTCACCCACATCTTTTCCCTTGTAACTTGCCAGCATTTCTTATTCCTATATCCGCCATTAGGGTGGCTAACAATTGGACTTTTATTGGTCTGTGACCCTTCGCTTTACCTACTCTTTCCACGTCATCAGTGTCCACCTCACTAAATTAATTTTCATCTTGTATTGTAAAACGTCCACCACTTAGTGTATAATGTCTATCTTCTTCTCTACACATTCTTCCTGCACCCCATATATGTATAAACATTTCTTCATCCTTTTCTGGCTGTTAGCTACTGTCTCTCTTTTCAAATTAAGTAACTCCTCTTGCAGAATTTTGACATTCTCTCTTAGTACCTGAATATCTTTCTCGTTGCTCCCTGTCTTTCTCGCAGCCGCCACCTTATTCTTTTCAATAAAATCTTTCAGATCCCTTTGCTCCTTGCACAGAGCATCTATCATCTCAACTAACTTATCAAATATGCAGTGTTCTTTCACCACGTCTCTCATCATCTCCCGAATCCTCTCCATATCTTCCCAACTCATGTTTCAGCTGGGCGTTTGGTCCGGGGTTCAATTCCACCCCCTGACCACCAGACACACCGTTAACACCGCCGCCACCAGTAGCATCTCGCCCGTCTTCCCCTTCACATCCTTCCTTGTATTCCACTCTGTGGTCTTCTTCTACCTGCTCGTCCAGCTCCCGATATCCGCCCGATACTGCTCCACTCCCACCATAACTCTCCGCACTCACTACTCCACACGTCTGCGCCCGTCGCTTGGTTGGTCTAGACTCCAAAACTAGCATAACAATGGCAAGCCAAGGAAGGATAAATAGGATAAATAGCTGGAGATTGAAGAAGTAATTGCATTGATTCTAAGCAATCATATGCATTGACTCCGAACTGAGAGAGCCATACAAGGTCAAGTATGAATCTTTTTGAAATACCATTTATATGAGATTAAAATCCATCTTTTTTTTATCCAATCCATTATTGTCCCAGATCAGAGATCACACGAATCAAAGGTAAGCTATAAAGAAATGCTTTGGGAATCCTCCGTTACATGAGGTGCCATCCGTCTAATCGGGATGAACTACACTTCAAGTTAGACATAGAGAATACTAACCAGTCACAACTGACTGATTTATGACAACGTAAAGAATGCGATATGTAAAGTTAGATATGAAGGTGCGGCGAAATTGTCCACGGGAGATTGGTCCCCTCTTTCCCAAGCTGTTGTCGTGCTCTCTAGTTGTTGATGTGTTCAGCCCATGACTTTTCTCAGGATGGTTCGATCGTTCATTTACAGTCCTGACTGCTGTAGTGGAGTTCCAGATTCAGATCTGTACACGTTCTCTAGAAATGAGATACAGGTACGAAGTATTAAACAAACAATAACAAAGAAGGGACTTTAGAAATAGAATAAGAAATAAAATGTACAAAATATTGTCCGTGCCAGGTTCTCAAGATAGAGAGTAGGAAATGAAGATGTCAGCATCATGCACGTCATTCGCCGTTGTGGGAAGGCGATAGAATATGGAGGGTTGCTGGAGCAACGAAGTCACAAATTTCAGTCAATTGAAGAGACGTAAAGTGAAAAACATAATTTGTTTGTTAAGGCACTTCGCTTTACGTCCCAGCAACTGCATTTACGGTTTCCGGAGAGCCTAGGTGACGGAATTTTGTCCCACAGGAATTTCTTTACGTTCCAGTAAATCTACCAACACAAGGTATAGATGGATGGTCAGAAAATGTTAGCTAACAACTGTGCAGGCTGCGATGTAAGGTATAGATGGATGGGCGGGCAATGTTAGCTACAGTAACAACTGTGCAGGCTGTGATGTAAGGTATAGATGGATGGGCGGGCAATGTTAGCTACAGTAACAACTGTGCAGGCTGCGATGTAATTTATAGATGGATGGGCGGGCAATGTTAGCTAGAGTACCAACTGTGCAGGCTGTGATGTAAGGTATAGATGGATGGGCGGGCAGTGTTAGCTAGAGTACCAACTGTGCAGGCTGCGATGTATGGTATAGATGGATGGGCGGGCAATGTTAGCTAGAGTACCAACTGTGCAGGCCGCGATGTAAGGTATAGATGGATGGGCGGACAATGTTAGCTAGAGTACCAACTGTGCAGGCTGCGATGTAAAGTATAGATGGATGGGCGGGCAATGTTCGCTAACAGCTGTGCAGGCTGTGATGTAAGGTATAGATGGATGGGCGGGCAATGTTACCTAGAGTACCAACTGTGCAGGCTGCGATGTAAGGTATAGATGGATGGGCGGGCAATGTTTAGCTACAGTACCAACTGTGCAGGCTGCGATGTAAGGTATAGATGGATGGGTGGACAATGTTAGCTAGAGTACCAACTGTGCAGGCTGCGATGTAAGGTATAGATGGATGGGCGGGCAATGTTAGCTAGAGTATCAACTGTGCAGGCTGCGATGTAAGGTATAGATGGATGGGCGGGCAATGTTAGCTAGAGTACCAACTGTGCAGGCTGCGATGTAAAGTATAGATGGATGGGCGGGCAATGTTAGCTAACAGCTGTGCAGGCTGTGATGTAAGGTATAGATGGATGGGCGGGCAATGTTAGCTAGAGTACCAACTGTGCAGGCTGCGATGTAAGGTATAGATGGATGGGCGGGCAATGTTAGCTAGAGTACCAACTGTGCAGGCTGCGATGTAAGGTATAGATGGATGGGCGGACAATGTTAGCTAGATTACCAACTGTGCAGGCTGCGATGTAAGTTATAGATGGATGGGCGGGCAATGTTAGCTAGAGTACCAACTGTGCAGGCTGCGATGTAAGGTATAGATGGATGGGCGGGCAATGTTAGCTAGAGTACCAACTGTGCAGGCTGCGATGTATGGTATAGATGGATGGGCGGACAATGTTAGCTAACAGCTGTGCAGGCTGCGATGTAAGGTATAGATGGATGGGCGGACAATGTTAGCTACAGTAACAACTGTGCAGGCTGTGATGTAAGGTATAGATGGATGGGCGGGCAATGTTAGCTAGAGTACCAACTGTGCAGGCTGCGATGTAAGGTATAGATGGATGGGCGGACAATGTTAGCTAGAGTACCAACTGTGCAGGCTGCGATGTAAGGTATAGATGGATGGGCGGACAATGTTAGCTAGATTACCAACTGTGCAGGCTGCGATGTAAGTTATAGATGGATGGGCGGGCAATGTTAGCTAGAGTACCAACTGTGCAGGCTGCGATGTAAGGTATAGATGGATGGGCGGGCAATGTTAGTTAGAGTACCAACTGTGCAGGCTGCGATGTATGGTATAGATGGATGGGCGGACAATGTTAGCTAACAGCTGTGCAGGCTGCGATGTAAGGTATAGATGGATGGGCGGACAATGTTAGCTACAGTAACAACTCTGCAGGCTGTGATGTAAGGTATAGATGGATGGGCGGGCAATGTTAGCTAGAGTACCAATTGTGCAGGCTGCGATGTAAGGTATAGATGGATGGGCGGGCAATGTTAGCTAGAGTACCAACTGTGCAGGCTGCGATGTATGGTATAGATGGATGGGCGGACAATGTTAGCTAACAGCTGTGCAGGCTGCGATGTAAGGTATAGATGGATGGGCGGGCAATGTTAGCTACAGTAACAACTGTGCAGGCTGTGATGTGAGGTATAGATGGATGGGCGGGCAATGTTAGCTAGAGTACCAACTGTGCAGGCTGCGATGTAAGGTATAGATGGATGGGCGGGCAATGTTAGCTAGAGTACCAACTGTGCAGGCTGCGATGTAAGGTATAGATGGATGGGCGGGCAATGTTAGCTAGAGTACCAACTGTGCAGGCTGCGATGTAAGGTATAGATGGATGGGCGGACAATGTTAGCTAGAGTACCAACTGTGCAGGCTGCGATGTAAGGTATAGATGGATGGGCGGGCAATGTTAGCTACAGTACCAACTGTACAGGCTGCGATGTAAGGTATAGATGGATGGGCGGGCAATGTTAGCTACAGTAACAACTGTGCAGGCTGCGATGTAAGGTATAGATGGATGGGCGGGCAATGTTAGCTAACAGCTGTGCAGGCTGTGATGTAAGGTATAGATGGATGGGCGGGCAATGTTAGCTAGAGTACCAACTGTGCAGGCTGCGATGTATGGTATAGATGGATGGGCGGGCAATGTTAGCTAGAGTACCAACTGTGCAGGCTGTGATGTAAGGTATAGATGGATGGGCGGAAAATGTTAGCTAGAGTACCAACTGTGCAGGCTGCGATGTAAGGTATAGATGGATGGGCGGACAATGTTAGCTAGAGTACCAACTGTGCAGGCTGCGATGTAAGGTATAGATGGATGGGCGAGCAATGTTAGCTAGAGTACCAACTGTGCAGGCTGTGATGTAAGGTATAGATGGATGGGCGGGCAATGTTAGCTAGAGTACCAACTGTGCAGGCTGCGATGTAAGGTATAGATGGATGGGCGGGCAATGTTAGCTAGAGTACCAACTGTGCAGGCTGTGATGTAAGGTATAGATGGATGGACCGAAAAGTTAGCTAACAGCTGTGCAGGCTGCGATGTAAGGTATAGATGGATGGGCGGACAATGTTAGCTAGAGTACCAACTGTGCAGGCTGCGATGTAAGGTATAGATGGATAGGCGGACAATGTTAGCTAGAGTACCAACTGTGCAGGCTGCGATGTAAGGTATAGATGGATGGGCAGGCAATGTTAGCTACAGTAACAACTGTGCAGGCTGCTATGTATGGTATAGATGGATGGGCGGACAATGTTAGCTAGAGTACCAACTGTGCAGGCTGCGAGGTAAGGTATAGATGGATGGGCGGACAATGTTAGCTAGAGTACCAACTGTGCAGGCTGCGATGTACGGTATAGATGGATGGGCGGGCAATGTTAGCTATAGTATGAACTGTGCAGGCTGCGATGTAAGGTATAGATGGATGGATGTACTTTTGTGTACAATGAGAACTTCTTAAGTGTTGAATTGTTGGTTTCAGGGTGCCTTTTGTGTATTGTACTGAACGCGTGCTTTTGTGAATAGCGGCAAACTTTTGTCGGCGACCGATAACTTTAATAATGTACAGTCATCAGAGTTAGTGGAAATATTAATGTCACACTTCCTGATAAACTTGCACGATGCTCATGTCGCTTCGAGATTTCTTTCTATTATTTATGTTAAAATAAATAGGAGGAGAATTTTAAGATATAACTTTGTGACAACAATGACCTTGTCACGAAGTAACCCTAGTGTTAAAAATTGCCTTGTTTTAGTAATCTGGAATCGGAAAACAATGTTCCACTCTTCCGAAGCAGTAATATCAATCTCTTGGTAAGATCTAATTGAGAACTAGTTGAAAATGGTGCGAATAATCTGCGTTCTTGATTCAGGAAATGTGGTATTTGTCCTCTGAACAAGGAAGAAGTGCTGAAGCACCTGTACAATAGGGCAATGGATGTAGAAGGTGATGCTGTGAAACAAGCTGTATGTATGTTTCATTGAGCACTTGAATCACAAAACAGATGAGTTAAAACTAATGACTGAATTATGAGGAGACACATAGATGTGCCACCCGGAAGAGGTATGACAGCTTCAGATTTCGCCATTGCAGAGAATATTCCTAGCTGTAGTGGCACCGACAGAAACTATCGCTCAAAGAACAGTAAAGACACCGGAATAGAGGATTCAAGTAAAAATGACGATGGTGATATCTGTACTGAATGAAAATACGATTTCCTGCATGAAGAAGAATCTAATTCTGACTCTGAAGAACTTCCTTTTCGCGAAAATCGTACCTTTGAATCTGATAAGATTATTGGAACACACGTAATCGTAATATTCAAAGGCAAGTACTGTCTCGGAATCGTAATGAAAGTATTCAAGTGAGGTGGAGTTGTTAGTGCAATGGACAGCACTGGGATGTGGCCGGTATCAAGGAAAGAATCTAGTAAGCAGATGACGAGATATGAAAAATTCATCCAGCCATACAAAGAGGAAAACTTGAAATCTATAACATACCAAAACTCACAAAACACAGCGCAATGTAAACAGTTTGTAAACTGTTTTCTCTTGAATGCTGCGAATATTTCAAGTGTTTATATCTGAGGGATTAAAAAATCTACAGTGTATTGTATTATCCTGGTTGTGGAAGAAATTATCTTTTTATATTTAGCCAAAGTCTTAACCACTTACTGGGGGTAACTTTGTTACTTCTGCACCAAACGTGGACATGCAATCGTAAAAAGATGGTGCCACAAAGTAACCCCACATAACGGGGTAACATTGTGACAAGTTCTTATTGAAATATTGAGTGATTAAATGCAAATATACGATAAACATTGTTGCAAAACATGAATAAAGGATGGAAGCATACGATAATATAGGGCAAAACTTAATACATAATTCCAATTATATTCAAGAAATCGTCGAAACTGTCACAAAGTTTACGGTAAGGTATGGACGGATGGTCAGACAATGTTACCTAGCAACCCCACCTGCTATGTCTTACGGCTGGTTGCCATCTGAAATTAGCAGCCGTTGATGAATGACCATGACCGGGAGACATCATTTGATTTTCGCAAAGGGAAACGAGTTTTTTTTTACTAGTGAGCTGCAGTGTATTGATTTCAGTGAATTGTTATATATTATTATAATTATGTACTGGCTATAATTTAAGCTATGGAGGGAATAATGATGAAGTTGCTTGGGATACTTAGGTTTCGAAGTTTACAATGCTTTGCCATGCTGATAGCCGCATACATATCAAAATGTACTGCTTCTTCAGATTATGAACTGTATTCATGAATTCAGCCACATTCGGGTCGTACATCTAAGAAAAAAGAAGCACGTGGGGCAACTCGGAACGTTGTGTTGTCCTCAGGACAATTTTATTAGGTATTTGAATGAGGATTGCTTCCGCTATCGTATTTCAAATTCAGATCACCTAAGTGAATACACTGGGTGTCATGGTTCACAATGCCGTGTCTCTCCTATTCATAGATGCTCTTGAAACATCGCAATTCCGAGCAGCATTAGTCATCTCCATTTCAAAGTTTATTTGCAATCAGCTCTTTCTTGGACTTGCCATCACATACCGCAGTAAAAGTACACTTGAAACACCAATAACGAATGTCCTCATACAGTGTGCTTCTTTCTCATATTTAGTGTAATGACTATTCTTTACATTATTTGCGTTTTAGTTAAGTTCGAACCCAGAATGAGCTGTGGGAAGAGCGTAGATAAAGAGTACTAGCACTACTTACTACTGGCCAGTATGTGATTAGGAGTCAGGAATTAAACAGAAAGTGAGTGATAAGATTTCTATTTTTATTGATATTAAAATAAATAATTTTTACAATAAATACTGGTACTTGCTACATATCAGGAGAAAGTGTTTTGTGGACTACAGGCTTTTATCATGTTATTCTCAACTTCAAATTTCGATTTCATCACTATCTGTAATCCACATAACACATAGGATGAAGAATAGAGGTATTCCTTAAATAAAATACAATTAGTTAACAATAAACAGGTGATGTTAGTCCCAATGTCGAACCGGCCGCAAGTCGGACCGCACACAAATCATAGCACGACAGACACCAGCTCCTGGTGTATGACAGTCCCGTTGGACATAGACATTTCGGCGATCACAGTCAGTAGCTCACCAACAAACACGCAACAGGTAGAGTAAATACAATGCCAACTTTTCATGCTTGTCTTACAGTTACTGCAGTGTCATCGAGGATTAATGGAGCAAGAGTTTCCAAGTTGTTTGCAAGTTGAGTGAATCACTGAATGATCGGAGCCAGATATACCGTTTTGAATGAGCGCCACTTCATTATCCATTTGTTTAATAACTGAGTCGTTGGTATAATATTTCCAGATAAGTTTATTTCTGTTTTCTAGTACCGTATCTTGTATATTTTCAAACAGCTGTAAAATATGAACAAACACGAGTCATGTACTTTATATTCCTAATCATCTACCGGTGGAAGAGCAGTAAATGATTGAAATGGAATGGTTATTCATTGGTGTACAAGTCAACAGGAAGCTTGCTACCGTATTTCAATGCAAATGTTCAATAATCTGTACCTTTGTGGTAATTTACTGGATCACTTGCCCTACTAGGGACGAAAGAAAGATGTAGGGCTGAAGGTTAGGGCCAAACTGTGCAGAAGCTTTCCGTACCTGCCATGGAGTCAGCATCCACTGTCAACGATGTAAAGGTAGCAGCATGTCGCGTTCGAATGTTTTTGAACCAAACACTGCGAAGTCACGATGAAGCCAAGCGGTGGGAGTTCAAATCAATGAGACCGGCAAGTGAAAAAGACCTCTCGCCAGTCTCAAGTGTGTGTGCTTGTTTATGCCAGAGTGCTCAAATATTGAAATGTGGAAATGTTTCTCCTTGATTTGTACTCACTTGGTTTCAAATTAATGTTAAACATTTCCGAATTTATTTACTGCATCTTTATTGAATAATGTTCATGTGTATTGTTTTCTGAAATCACAGCTGCTGCTTTGACATCTCTTCTACATCATAATTTATAAAATATTAAACAACTCAAGCTCTTGTGCGTTGTCATACATAATGAGAATATCACCGACTCATCATCTCTCTACTGACCATACCGCTGCTATCTCTGCTGACTCCGTCCAAGACCAGTAAATCTTCGAAAGAGGAACGTGTTGCAATCTACATCCTTACTCAAAAAGAATGTGGAAACACAGTGGGCTGCTTCGGCTTCGCAACACGATCAGAGTTCTTGTTTGATTTCTGAGCTTTTTCTGCTTGTTTTAATGCATCTGCTCGGCTGTGCATGAGGTGAAGGTAATACTTTTGGAGGAAAGGACGACTTTTTACAATTTTTTGAACTATTCGACCGATATTCTTATATCTCTGAAGATTGGGATCTTTGGATGCTGCTGTGTAGGGATGTCCGGGGAACATACTGTGAGAGCCTGCAGCATACACGTTAGGAATAACGACGTTTGGTCCATAATAGCCACGACTAAAAGGTACAAAAGGAAGATGGAAATCATGGTGAGCGAATCCTGGGTTCGACAGATAGTGGGATGGAAGGTACCCCGCAGTGTGAGTGAGGTGATGACGGGACCCATATCCTGGAGTACCAAACCAGCCGGTACTTGGGGTGGCGCGGCAGCCACAGTCAGATCCCGGGATGTCGTTCGTAATTATCACGTCCTTTCGGAGGCTTGCACAATGCGGACAGCCAACTTCTCCTCCTCTGTTAGCCCAACCACTTCCACTAATACCACCCCATAAATTACCACCATTATGAACACCACACACCGCACAATTATGAACACCAACAGGACTACCACTCCATAAATTACCAGTATTCCCAATACCACGTCCAGAAACACTACCACCCCTCAAATTACCAGGATTGCCAATACCACGCCCAAAATTATGAACACCACCAAGACCACCACCACCCCATAAATTACCGCCATTGCCAATATTACGTCTAAAAATATTATCACAACCAAGACCACCACCCCAGAAATTACCACCATTGCTAATACCACGCCCAAGATTATGAAAACCACCAAGATCACCACGCCATAAATTACCACCATTGCCAATACCACGCCCAAAATTATGAACAGGACCAAGACTACCACCAAATAAATTACCAGAATTGTCAATACCACGCCCAAAATTATGAACAGGACCAAGGCTACCACCCAATAAATTACCAGAATTGTCAATACCACGCCCAAAATTATGAACAGGACCAAGACTACCACCCAATAAATTTCCAGCATTGCCAGCATCACGCCCAAAATTATTAACACCACCAAAACCACCCCTGGTATTTACGAAACCATGCATACCACCCCTGTGATTTACGAAACTTCCCATACCACCCTGAAAAGTTCCAGAACCATCCATACCACCTTGTAAATTTCCAGAACCTCCCATAACACCTTGTAAATTTCCAGAACCTGCCATATCACCATGTAAATTTCCAGAACCTCCTATACCACCTTGTGAATTTCCAGAACCTCCCATACCACCTCGTAGATTTCCAGAACCTCCCATAAAACCTTGTAAATTACCAGACCCTCCCATACTACCATGTGAATTTCCAGAACCTCCCATGCCACCTTGTGAATTTCCAGAACCTTCCATACCACCTCGTAGATTTCCAGAACCTCCCATGCCATCTTGTGAATTTCCAGAACCTCCCATACCACCTCGTAGATTTCCAGAACTTCCCATACAACCTTGTAAATTACCAAACCCTCCCATATCATCCTGCAAATTTCCAGAACCTCCCATACTACCTTGTGAATTTCCAGAACCTCCCATACTACCTTGTGAATTTCCAGAACCTCCTATACCACCTTGTAAACGTTCTGAACCTCCCAGAGCACCACCTAAAGTACCGGTACTCCCAGCAGTACTTAGTATGTCGTTCTTTAAGCAAGAGCAATCTCCTCCATTACTAAGATGCTGTATTACTCCGCTGTTGTTAGAGCCATTTGCATGCAGGTTACGCTTGATGTTGTCAGCCACTGGACAGTCACTGGAGCCTGATAGGTCCATCTGAAAACACGTACAAGCTTTCATTACTACAATAACACTTTGGTGTCTCGGAATTTAGAGAAAATATGGGCTGAAGGGAACAAAAGATATAAATGGTACCACCATCATTTTTAACAATTTTCTGATAGATTTTGTTCATTTTTTCGTAACATATAAAAGCCCGATTATGGCTTTTCCAAAGTTTCATTATTCTAGCTCAAAAGATAAATAACTTACTGAAATGATAAATATGTTTCAAATTTTAACCATCATTTCTGAGAAAATGTTCAAAAATATACACTAGCGCCAACAAGTTTAAACTCACATAAGTTATACATATAGTTGAAACTGGTGATTAAGATTTCTCATCTATTTCCTGCTGCAAGAATTTGTTCATTCTGATGTATTACATACGGAAATACGACATTTAATGATATGTAATGTAGTACAGATTTATTCACAAACATCTCTTCCTGGTGAAAATCGATATAGAGAAATTCTGTGATAAACTATATTGCGCCCTGGTGGTCGTGTGATAGGCGGCATTCAATTGTAATTAATTATTGAGAAATATATATTTCATTTTCAGAAGCAAGAATATCTTACTTTACATATTGTAAGTACAGGTCAGGCCGAGATGGTATTGTGAAACCTGCCACAGACTGTTGTCTCCACTAAGATTAAGAAATATAATGGCCAGCAGAATTAGAATTCTCAGAAATTGTGACGAGGGGGAAGAGAAAGGCAAGAGTTATTTCCAAGTCAGGGGAAAATTTCCAGAGCGGCGGGCGAAATTATAGTACAAAACACCGGATGAGCCGTATGCAGAATTCCTAGAAATGACGTCAGGGGATCTCCAATGTACTAGCGAGGGCTGTACGCAAGGTTGGTACTTAAATAATATGAAACTTCTCAGTCCCGCGTAAGCTTGGACCAATCGTAAAATTCACAGGCCAGAAGCAGGCACGACAACTTCGTATGGTAAGAAGCACTATCAACGTTAACTCCACGGATTAAATTTATAGAAGGAAGTGATTTATAAATTCGAGATAAGGTGAAATTTAGAAGCCTCACCATATAATAAAAGTTATTAAAAGTTATTAATTGAGGGAGATTGACTGGCGTAATTCTGAGAATTCAATGACGCTATCCGTTGATTGGCTGCAGGCAAGAGACACTACCAAAGGGCGCGAAATCCCCGCCTGGGATACAGGAGCTAAATTCACGATTATATTAATTACCAGCGAACGATATTATTTGATAATTGCCATAGAGCCTATGATAACATAATTACATCAGTGGATCCCAAGTTTAAGCCACTGGCAGGGCCGAAAATAGTCGTATGAGGATATTGGAACTGCGTGCGTTAAGATGACCTCTCGTGAACTCTGAGGGGAGGTAAGACGAATATAAATACAGGGTCTTGGAGACGGAAGAAGTTACTTGTGATAAATTGTTCGTGCCGTTACTACGCCAATGTGCGTACTTACTCGTGGAGAATTGTTTGAGATGTTATTAAGATACGTAGCACAGTGATCCACGACGTGCATTAGTTCGTATTACAGTCTTGAACAGTATACTAGCAGGAGTTCGAATATATACAGAACTCATTAAAACAAAACCTACGGATAGGAGTGTGAGGTTCCATATCAAGAATAGGAAGTACGTTACGTGAGAACGGTCGTGGGTGTTCGACGGAATTTCACCAAGTAAACAGTCAAATAAATAACTGATACCTGGTCAGCTACGCGAACGTGAGGCGGGAGAAATCGATTGCGCGCCGCGCCGCTGAAAGGGATACCGAGGTATTACGTGTTCCTAGTGTCCGAGAAAGGAACGAATAATGTATATTTACATTAAGTGGGCTAGATAAAAAGCCAAGAGTGTTAAATTTATATGTTAAAGTTAGAGTGCAAATGATTACAACTGCAAAAGTTATTTGTTTTGTTTTTATAAGATTTAAAATGTGTAATAATAAAACGTGTCAAGGATTACCACTTCAAGCTGGCATGAATACCAGTAGGATGCAGTGCTAAAAACCAGATGGGGCTAGGCTCCTCGTCCGGTTTAGAAAACACAGGCTGAGATGAGAATCCCTTAATATAAATTTGTAGATTGCTATTTCGCCCGCGGCTCTGACGATCTTTGGTGCCTACCATTCCCATGATGGATCGTCTGGTCAAGTTGTCTTAACAATCCTTCCACCTGTACCGCCGTGCGTACATTAGAAGCAATCAGCATACGCTGAATTTCGAACGGCAACTGCTTCGCACTGGCACTTATGAGCTCGGTCTCACAGACCGGATTATCCAACTCGCGCATCTTATAAAATTGTGCGGTGAAGTACCCGGAATATTTTGTTGGCGCAGAAGTAGAGTATCGTCTCGAGTATAACTCTATCCTGAGATTCTGCTGCGATTCCATACTCCATTACTTTTGTAAAAAGGTTTGGCGGAACCCCATGAAGTCATCAAAAGTATCAAGAAACGCCGTGAACCAAATCGTTGGCGCTCCGTCCAAGAATTTTTCCACTGTCCGTAGTTGTTTTTAGGCAAGTATCATATGCCCTTGGATGTAATTCGTTATCTCCCTAATGAACCATTTGGGCGTGATTTGCCCTCGAGCATCGAACTTGGGGTTTTGTCATCTGACATCCTAATATAATGAACTACAGGAGACGTAGCATGGTTTGCAGAGGCCGACGATGATCCGTCTCCCATGTGGAGTTTCGAAGATGTCGTATCGGCTGCCAAGTTTCCCTCCTTCATTCTGTTCAACCCTCTGTTCTCTGGGGTCTCGAACTCCCTATACTCGAAGTTAAAATCTCGAGTACCGGACATGTCCTCGTGCGTCTTCAACAGTTCAACTTCCCTTCTCAGTTCATCTATCTTGTCCGCGTTGACATCCGCAATGAAACTGTCTCTCCACGCACTCATCCAGTTTACTGCCTAGTTTTCTTTCCAACTCTTCGGTCTCCTGCTCCTGTATTTCAAACGCTTCGGTTGCCTTTATTAGCTTATCAGTTATTTCTTCACAGGCCTCCAACCTGTGATCTAAGCTTTCGATTCTGACTCCCGCATCCTCTAACCTTGTCCAAACCTCTCGAGTACTTTTGAGGGATTCAACTTCTGACTCCAGAACCGAAACCTTCGCTTCTGTACGTTTGTGGTTGTTACTTGGCGTTTCCATGTTTTCCACAATTTCGTCTATCTTTCGTGCAGCTTCGACGATATGGCCTTGGATCTGGGACCTAATCTCCTCGCGTCCTTGCCGACACTCCTCTCGCATCTTTTCATTCTGCGCTTTTGACTCATCACGATCAGCTGACATCTGGATCGTAATTTCATTGAGTCCTGCCACTAGTCTTTCCCTGATCTCGTTACGATCCTCCAAAGCTTCGGACCTAACTCGCTCAACCCTCTCGATCACTCGGATAAGACTTGAATCGAAATGTTCTTTCATTTCCTCCTTCGTCTTATGACACACCTCGCGTACCTGGTCTAGCCCTCGGGTAAATTCCCGTTGGTAATTTTGACATGCGGTCCGCACTTCACCTATTTTCTCCGCTAACTCCCTTCTACTACTATCACAAATGATCCGCATTTGTTCAAATTCCTGCTCCATAGTCTTATTACTCTGTTCTATAAACCTATTAGTTTGTTCGATAGACTGTTATAAGGAATTATTATTTTGCTCCGTAGACTGTTTTAAAGAATCATTGAACTGTTCTATAGACTTATTAGTTTGTTCACTAGACCTTTCTAACGACTTATTAAATTGTTCCTTTTTCTCCACCATAACTCTCATCACATCCGCTAACGTAAACGATTCTTCCTTTCTCACCTGTCCATCCTGGGATTTCTCCCCTTCTACATCAGACATTATGAATTTATATAATGAAAATGAGGGCCAACTGGCTCCTCGCCCTACAGCACTACGTTTAACAGTTGGTCAAGTTCCTATCATACAACGGTTCACTACTCGAATTAAATTTCTCTTTTCTTACCACTATTTAAATTCAGTCACTTGTATCAAACGAGTGCCATAAGGACAACAAATCTTGCTTTGTTCCTTCCAGAATAAATACGTGTCTGACACATAAAAATAATTTTGAAACTGTAATGTCAAACAACACCTAGAAATGTTTGACATAACACAGCAATCTCGTAGCTTTATATCTGAAATTAATAAATTCTCGTCGACATAGTTCCAGTTCTCACTCCTGTATTAACTTGGAGTTTGGTACTCAGTATAATTTTTACAATATTCTCCTTGTTCCTAACATCTCCTCCTACCGCCCTATGGTGACCAAAGTGTGGAGCCTCCACATTCGCAGATGTAAAAATCGCATCATCAACAATTATTCAATATTTTTTTAGAATACTAACTGATGAGCCCAACACCTAGTTCTACCATCCTATCAAATGAGCCCCGTTCAGAAATTACAACTAGCCTATGCTATGTTATTAAGTGTCTGAACACAATGAAAGAATAAAAAATAAAAAAGTGAAATGTAAACATTCAATTTAATAACCAAAGTATTATAATAATGGGATCATATCGTACACTAGATGATGCCATCATTATTTAAATTTACCTTCCTAGATCTGAATAAAGGTTTCCCAAAACCGGAAAGCCGTGATGAGGTCTATAATTAATTCAAATACCCCGATTGTGTTTATCTATGATGCAATCGGCCCCACGTTGGGCGCCATGATGTACCCGCCCAAAGCCTGAGTCCCAACCAGCATTTATCTCAGGGGGTGTTACGGTCCGAATCTATCGCAAATAAAAAACAATAACAAATATGAAGATATAAGATCTCCATTTAAATGTATGGGCGCCATCCAATCAGTACTACAGGGTTGAACGGGACACACTAATCATTAACTTTAAGGCTCATCATCATAAAAAAACACATGCAAAATATTTTAAATCAGATCAAAGGGAAAAATATGAAGGCTCCGTCCTAGGAATGAGGACGGATATTTAAACGGCCACCAAGGGTTTGCTATGCTACAAGAACCTGGAACTGTTTCCTTGCAAATGATAAAGAAGCATTTTATTTAAAAAGTATTTACACACAACAAAATTTGTTGACCCTTAATTTGCCGGTTATTTGGCAAATCATTCCTGAAACTTTTACATAATATTTTACACTTTTGACCACCCATCCATTTGGGGTGGTGGAACCGTTCATTTCTAAAGGTGTCAGTTCGACCATGGTGAACACAATGACCATTGATGGTCATGGACCAATTACCTGTTGGCCAAGTGGGGGCGATGACATGAATCATGTCATCGCCTCCGCTTTTATTGAGATGAGACCAACCCGGGATACTACAAAACTCTCCTCCGGGTTCCTAACCAAGATATGCTAATAGTTAACTGAAGGAAACGACAAAGAGACTCTAACCTAATGGTCCAGATGTAGGGATTTGCCATCACATTACAAATAACAAACTTAAACTTATTATTTACACCAACTTGACATTATTACGCTATTTCGCCAGCTGACTTTCCTAGTATCATTAAACATAATCATAAGAATTAATAAAAAAGAATTTAAAATTTTGTTATTATTATTATTATTATTATTATTATTATTATTATTAGAGATTATGATTATCGTAACCCGTAATCCTCATTGATTTGGTATTTTAATTTCATTCTCACCATTATTATTATTATTATTATTATTATTATTATTCTCTAAATAATTTAAGAAATTCTTCTTCTTATTCTACTTCAAATAAATTGAAATTCGAATTTTCAGTTTCAATTCCCACGACTATTATTATTATTATTGTCAACAATAATATAGTAAATTATTCTTATTCTTCTTCAAATTATTATTAGAAATTAATTTCACTTGTTACACGTCACTTAATTATTATTATGTTTAATGCATAACCCTTTTACAAGTACGACCTAGTTTGGCACTGATCAATCAATTAAAACATGATTTACCTGGAATATTATTATTATTATTATTATTATTATTATTATTATTATTATTATTATTATTATTATTATTATTATTTACAAATTTTATATTTTAATTTCACTTGTTACGTGGCAGTTAACAATTATTATGTTTAACGCATAACCCTTTAAAATTCCGGTCTAGTTTGGCACTGATCAATCAATTAAAACATGATTTACCTGGAATATTATTATTATTATTATTATTATTATTATTATTATTATTATTATTATTATTATTATTATTATTATTATTATTATTATTATTATTATTATTATTATTATTTCGAAAATTTATATTTTAATTTCAATCTTTAGAACTTAGTCACATATGTTAATTCCCAACTATGAACCACCAAGATCCGACTTCATATCGGTTGGGACATAATAACGATATTCGATCCCGCAACCTTAATTTCGTACTGACGTTAATTTATGGGAACACCATGTCCTCCCAAGACAAATCTCAAATCCCATGGCACCTCGCAGTTGGGCAAATACATCCAATCTCTGCAAGTGTTAAATTATTCCTTCCATTTCATTTTGAAGTCCATTTATTCCATTGGAACTCTTCAAACATTTTATTTATTAATTAATCTTCGGTGCGTGGACTCCTGCCACTCAAGACAGCGGAATCAAAATATTATATAGTTGTAGGCCCCAAGATCCATCTATTTCTTCATCAACATCAGTACGATTCATTTTCTTCTCATGCCGGATTTTTGCCCCACACGACTTCCGAACTCAAAATTTGGTTCAAACCACTCTGGGCTTTCAACATAGCGTGACCATCATATGCAAGTGCTTCTATGGCTTTTAAGCAAATATTTATGATTATTGTGGAGTCAAAAAACGTTTGATCAACAATTAAGGTTAAAATCAAATTTACTATCCGAATTAAAGCATTCACGCCACATGATATCTCCACATTGAAATTACTTTAACTTGCAATCATTCCATCAAACTAGGCCCGTGCCATTATTCACAAAGCATTATTTTTAAACACGCATTTACACATTACCCATGTTCATTTATCACTACGAAAGTTCAACTGATTATTATATTTCCGTCCGCTGGCTAAACTTCGCGGCACAAATAAGCATCTTCGTTTCATCATCTGTACTTTAGAACATGGGACGGCATATGATTGTGGAACAATGTGGCAAATTTTGTTGGAGATATCTTGTTGCAGATCCAGAAAGGTGTTCGTCAGGACTGTTCAATATTTATGGTGAGTACATAAAGAGAGCTGCATTTGAGGACCTCGATGGCGGATTTCCTGTTAGTGGTAAGAATATGTTATGCAGACGATACTGCACTCATTGCTAGTAATAACGAAAATGGCAGGGCTCGTTTCTCCTGTCAAAAACGTCAGTGCTTAAATGGAACTAGAAATAAACATGAACAGAACCAAAATAATTATTGATGATAGAGCCGAGAAATTAGCCAGCACAGACACTTCAAGGAATTGGAGAAGTGCTCCTGAGATTAAGAGAAGAACGGCGATGGCCAAAAATGTAATTAGAGTTTGTCCCATTTGTGGAAGGTTCGCACTAAAGCTGAAAATGAGATGTGAACTCTTTGTACTTCAGACCTGAAGAAAATGTGGTGCTAGCGAAAAATTTTACGCATACCTTGGACAGTATTTTATTATAAACCAGCTCAACCTCAGAATAAGCCTATCATCAATATATAAAGGAAGCGTTTGGACAGCTTTGCGACATGGGAATGGAAGCATATGAAAACTCATCATTCTTGGAAATGTTCCCAGAGAAATCGTGGACGAGTTCCAACATGATCATGAATATAACTGTGTTGTCCGGTCGAGGATCTCAAGAGCAATAGCTTCCTCGGAGATCACGATCCTAGGTATTATGTAGGAATAAGAGAGCCATACTTCGAATGTAATCTTCAGTCTGCATTGCGTTATGTTGCTTTACCAAAGAATATACGAACCTCGATAGACTGTGTAGTTTTTTTTGTTGATATCACCTATATACTTACCGTCCTCTCTTTCCCCTGAGAGTGGGTGCGGTAGAACAACACCCGCGCTATCGCCTGCCTTCGTAAGAGGCGAAGAAAAGGGGATCCAGAGGCTCTGAACCTGGGAGTGTGGCTTGGCGATCATTGGGCCCTTAGCTGAGTCCTGGCATTGCTTCCACTTTCTTGTGCCGGACTCCTCACTTTCGTTTATCTTCTCCGACCTCACTTGTTCTTTTCTGACCCCGACGTTAGTAGGTATCGAGGTCTAAGAAGTCTTCCATTTTCATTCCCTTGGTAGCCCTTGTCTTTCTTTGGCCGATACCTACGTTTTTTCGAAGTGTCGGATCCCTTCCGTTTTCTCTCTCTGATTAGTATTATAAAGACGATGGTTGCCCAGTTGTACTTACTCTTAAAACAATAAGCACCACCACCACCTCCCTAGTCTTTAATGTCTCTGTTGTTAAGACATTCCTTCCAATACTGACTTCCCTTTAGTATTGCTCCAACTTTTTTAGTATAGAAAATCTCTGCAGAAATCAGGAAAAAAGATAGAGTAAGTAATGAAAAGCGTGCATAGAAGACAGTTCATTGGTCAAACAGACAAATTGCTGCAGAATTTGTGATTTTCGCTCTGCTTTGAAGCTTTTGGAAGAGACAGGTACGATACTCTCAAAGATCGAGTATGCAGTGGACGTCGAAGAAGAACATCTGCTGCTACAGATAAACACACAGTCATCTTGGTCGAGCGTAAGTGGACATCAGCGCTGAAATCAACAGAGCAGTTGTCAAAGGAAACTGCTAAGCATCCTTTACGTGATTTAGAGGTATGTGGACGTGTACCTAACAAGAATAAACCGCTTTTCCTGCCGGTCATGGTCATCCATCACTGGTTACTAATTTTAGAGAGCAACCAGCCAGAAGAAATGGCTTGCACGGTGGTTAGGTAACATTGTCTAACAAATCTTCCATACCTTACACCACAGCCTGCACAGATGATAGATATTGTCTGACCAACCATCCATACCTTACATCACAGTCTGCACGGTTGTTAGGTAACATAGTCTGACCAACCATCCATACCTTACATCACAGTCTGCACGGTTGATAGAAAAACATTGTCTGCCATCCACCAAAATCTTACATTTCAGCCTGCACTTTTGTTAGGTAACATTGTCTAGCCATCCATCCATATCTTACATCACAGCCTGCACGGTAGTTAATTAACATTGTCTGACCAATCATCCATACCTTACATCAAAGCCTGCACGGTTCTTAGGTAATATTGTCTGACCAATCATCCATACCTTACATCAAAGCCTGCACGGTTCTTAGGTAATATTGTCTGACCAATCATCCATACCTTACATCAAAGCCTGCACGGTTCTTAGGTAATATTGTCTGACCAATCATCCATACCTTACATCACAGCCTGCACGGTTGTTAGGTACCATTGTCTGACCAACCAACCATACCTTACATCACAGCCTGCACGGTTACTAGGTAACATTGCTTGGCCATCCGTACCTTACATCATAGCCTGCAGTGTTGTTAGGTAACATTGCCTGGCCATCCATACCTTACATCATAGCCTGCAGTGTTGTTAGGTAACATTGCCTGGCCATCCATACCTTACATCATAGCCTGCAGTGTTGTTAGGTAACATTGCCTGGCCATCCATACCTTACATCATAGCCTGCAGTGTTGTTAGGTAACATTGCCTGGCCATCCATACCTTACATCATAGCCTGCAGTGTTGTTAGGTAACATTGTCTGACCACCCGTCCACACCTTACATTACAGCCTGCAGTGTTGTTAGGTAACATTGCCTGAACATCAATACCTTACATCATAGCCTGCAGTGTTGTTAGGTAACATTGCCTGGCCATCACATCTTGCAAGGCTGTTAAGTAACATTGCCTGGCCATCCATACATACCTTTTATCACAGCATACAACATGCTATGGTTCCAATTCCGTCACAAATTTAGTCGGGTTAAGTTACACAAATTGTCGGATGACCCCCAGCCATAAGTCATACGTATGTCAAAATCACTTTTAATTCGCCGTAGTAAGGGTAATACAGTTTTCTTTTTATTGGTAGTTCTGCTAAAATGAAATCCAGTCTTTCAGGTTTACTATTTTCTTTTGTTGTTTGGAAACTAAAATCGGATTCGTGATTATCATTCGGAAACCAACCCTCATCTACCGAGGAGCCTAATAAATCAGCGAACAACAGGTACGATCGCTTGTAACACTGTAAAATTCTACCAGTTAATTTAATAATAATAATAATAATAATAATAATAATAATAATAATAATAATAATAATAATAATAATAATAATCATAATAATAATAATAATAATAATAACATACATACATTATCATTATAGACTGTTATGCCTTTCAGCGTTCAGTCTGCAAGCCTCTGTGAATTTACTAAACGTCGCCACAATCCTCGACTTGCAACAAGTGTTGTGGCCTCATTTAGTTCTATACCTCTTATCTTTAAATCGTTAGAAATCGAGTCTAACCATCGTCGTCTTGGTCTCCCCATACTTCTCTTACCCTCCATAACAGAGTCCATTATTCTCCTAGGTAACCTATCCTCCTCCCTTCGCCTCACATGACCCCACCACCGAAGCCGGTTTATGCGTACAGATTCATCCATCGAGTTCATTCCTAAATTAGCCTTTATCTACACATTCCGAGTACCCTGCTGCCATTGTTCCCACCTGTTTGTACCAACAATCATTACTGCTACTTTCATGTCTGTTACTTCTAACTTATGAATAAGATATCCTGAGTCCACCCAGCTTTCGCTCTCGTAAAGCAAAGTTGGTCTGAAAACAGACCGATGTAAAGATAGTTTTGTCTGGGAGCTGACTTCCTTCTTACAGAATACTGCTGATCGCAACTGCGAGCTCACTGCATTAGCTTTACTACACCTTGATTCAATCTCACTTACTATATTACCATCCTGGGAGAACACACAACCTAAATACTAAATAATAAATACCTAAATTATCGACCTATTCTAGCTTTGTATCACCAATCTGACGTTCAATTCTGTTGAATTTCTTACCTACTGACATCAATTTAGTCTTCGAGAGGCTAATTTTCATACCATACTCATTGCACCTATTTTCAAGTTCCAAGATATTAGATTGCAGGCTTTCGGCACAGTCTGCCATTAAGACCAAGTCGTCAGCATAGGCCAAACTGCTTACTACATTTCCACCTAACTGAATCCCTCCCTGCCATTTTATACCTTTCAGCAGATGATCCATGTAAACTACGAACAGCAAAGGTGAAAGATTACAGCCTTGTCTAACTCCTGTAAGTACCCTGAACCAAGAACTCATTCTACCATCAATTCTCACCGAAGCCCAATTGTCAACATAAATGCCTTTGATTGATTTTAATAATCTACCTTTAATTCCATAGTCCCCCAGTATGGCGAACATCTTTTCCCTCGGTACCCTGTCATATGCTTTCTCTAGATCTACGAAACATAAACACAACTTCCTATTCCTCTCGTAGCATTATTCAATTACCTGGCGCATACTGAAAATCTGATCCTGACAGCCTCTCTGTGGTCTGAAACCACACTGGGTTTCATCCAACTTCCTCTCAACGACTGATCGCACCCTCCCTTCGAAGATGCCAGTGAATACTTTGCCTGGTATACTAATCAATGAGATACCTCGATAGCTGTTGCAATCCTTCCTGTTCCCTTGCTTATAGATAGGTGCAATTACTGCTTTTGTCCAATCTGAAGGTACCTTACCAACACTCCACGCTAAGTTTACTACTCTATGAAGCCATTTCATCCCTGCCTTCCCACTATACTTGACCATTTCAGGTCTAATTTCATCTATTCCTGCTGCCTTATGACAATGGAGTTTATTTACTATCCTTTCCACTTCCTCAAGCATAATTTCACCAACATCATTTTCCTCCTCCCCATGAGCTTGGCTGTTTGCAACACCACCAGGATGATTTCCTTTTACATTGAGAAGATGTTCTCCAGTGATTCCCCGGGATCTATTATGAGTTCACCTGAATTACTCAAAACACTGTTCATTTCCTTTTTCCCTCCCTTCCTAAGATTCTTTATTACTGTCCAGAAAGGTTTCCCTGCTGCTTGACCTAGCCTTTCCAGGTTATTACCAAAATCTTCCCATGACTTCTTTTTGGATTCAACAATTATTTGTTTCGCTCTGTTTCTTTCATCTACGTACCAATCCCTGTCAGCCTCGGCCCTTGTTTGGAGCCATTTCGGATAAGCCTTCTTTTTACGTTTACAAGCTGCTCTCACTTCATCATTCCACCAAGATGTTCGCCTTTTTTCCATCTTTACACACAGTTGTTCCTAGGCATTCCCTTGCTGTTTCTACTACAGCATCCCTGTATGCCACCCATTCACTTTCTATATCCTGAACCTGCTTACTGTCTACTGTTCGAATCTTCTCACTAATCATATCCATGTACTTCTGTCTAATTTCCTCGTCCTGGAGATTTTCTACCCTTATTCGTCTGCAGACAGATTTCACTTTCTCTACCCTAGGCCTAGAGATACTTAGTTCACTACAGATCAGATAGTGGTCTGTATCATCGAAAAATCCGCGAAAAACTCGTACATTCCTAACAGATTTCCTGAATTCAGTCCGTTAAGATATTATGGATATGGTACCCCTAGCCTCCCATGTGTAGCGGTGAATAGCCTTATGCTTGAAAAATGTATTCGGAACTGCTAAACTCATACTAGCACAGAAGTCCAGCAAACGCTTCCCATTCCCATTAGATTCCCTATCTTCCCCACATTTACCAATCACTCTTTCGTATCCTTCAGTTCTATTCCCAACTCTCGCACTGAAATCGCCCATTAGCACTATTCTGTCCTTGCTGTTGACCCTGACCACGATGTCACTCAATGCTTCATGGAACATGTCAACTTCATCCTCATCTGCACCCTCACATGGTGAATACACGGACACAATTCTTGTCCTAATTCCTCCAACTGACAAGTCTACCCACATCATTCGCTCATTTACGTGCCTAACAGAAACTACGTTGCGTGCAATTGTATTCCTGATAAAGAGCGCTACCCCAGACTCTGCCCTTCCCTTTCTAACACCCGTCAAGTACACTTTATAATCTCCTATCTCTTCCTCATTATCTCCCCTTACCCGAATATCACTTACTCCTAGCACATCCAGATGCATCCTCTTTGCTGACTCAGCCAGTTCTACCTTCTTTCTTCCATGAGCCCCATTAATATTGATAGCTCCCCATCGAATTCCATTTCGTTCGCCAAGTTGTTTCCAAGGAGTCCCTCGCCTGTCAAATGGGAGTGGGACTCCATTACTCCCATAGGTCCCAGGTTTGCTTAAAGTGTTCTGAGCTCGGTAAATTCATGAAGCAGGATGCTGCCCTACTTGCACATAGTCCAAGTGAGGATCTCTCCTCTAACGGGTTATGGACCACCGGTAAATTTTATAGTCCTAGCCGCCTGAGCACAGGGAGGGCCACGACTCAGAATATGTCCGAGATGCCCACTCCCATTCCATAGCAACTGGTTTCCCGACTCTCAGGACCACTTACTAGGCCACTCAGCCGTTGCCCATGGTTCACGAACTAGGACGTGACTACAGTAACCCACAAACATGAACCAATAATAATAATAATAATAATAATAATAATAATAATAATAATAATAATAATAATAATAATGGTGCATAGCCTCTGGAAAGGCTTGATGGTGGCCTCATGAGAATGAAATGAATGAGCAGGACATCATAAACACCCAGTTCCCAAGGCGGGGAAGTTGATTCCGAAGATTGAACGGGGGTCATCGGACCAAAGGGAAGCATTCTACCGATCTAGCCACAAAGCCGGTCTTATAGTTGCTGAGGACTTCAATATGCTAAACACTAGGCTACCATCTGCACTGATTAGGTGTTGAGTATTGACAGTGGCAGAGGCCAAGCTTGTAAAACAGTAGGCTTCTCCGGTTAAGGCTTGACGTTCACTAAACCAACTGTCGTAGCTTAGTCTACTGGTAGCCCAAGTCTTGATCGCAGCATACGCCGCTATCACGTACCGTTTACAAGATATCAATGAAAAGGTTGTCCTAAAATTCTTATATTAGGCGAATTTACAGAAATATGAAAATGTTTTCACGTACGTAATGAATTGCCAGTCATAACAATTGGTGGAGTACACAATAGAGTATTATGACTTACTATCTGGATAAAATACTACGGGGGTAAGACGCCCCTACGTGAAAATAAAATATATTGTGTTGGATTTATTGAATGTTTTGTATACTGCAAACAAAAACCGGACTCCGGCACTGAATTCAGTGTGTTATAACATCTCAGAGCTCAGAAGAAAGTTTATTTTACTTGAATGTAATTTACGGTCACCAATTAACTTTTTTTTCAGATCTTTGAAGGGCGCAAAATTTAGTGAAGTCTGATCAAAATGTTGATATTAAACGAAATGATGAAGCTGCTGTGAAAAATCCTTACGTGATACGGGGAAATGGAAAGCAGATTTAAATTCAACACACCTAAGTTAGGTAAAATCTTCTATTAAACTTTTATTTGTCAGGTTAGTGATATGTTTCTACATATTTTACGAAGTTTTCGTATATGTGTATGTGCATTAATAACCAACTGAAATTATCATCAAATTCTGTCCTTGTAACTCTACTTGTTAAGTTAATGTTAAGTAGAAATTATGGTGAGGTAGGATTGAGCAATGGAGTGTCCGATACAAAATTTATGTAGTAGTAATAATAATTATTATAATGTTAAACAAGCTCTATGTTTTTCCTTTGAAGTCTTTGTCGGGATGCACTGTAAAATAGTCTCGTAAAATTCATTTACAGTAAATGTTTATAAATAATTATTATCAAAAAGCAAATGTAGAGTATAGTTGTCAATATAATTTAGTCTCAAATGTGCGCCACTTTATGTGCATGTCGGGAGTACAACAACGAACATATGTGTACAGTGTTTGTTACACCTTAGCCTAGAGCAAGAACAAACCCCGCCCTCTAAGCGATCGTTTGATTGAAGAGGCCGGTTAATCCCTAATAAAGCAAGTCTTAACTCACCATGTGCTGGAGAAGGAAGAGCAAGATGAGCGAAGACTTCATCGTGGCCAGGCAAGAACGGAGCTCGCAGCACGTCCAGTGTCTTATAGCAGCACGAACGTGACGGAGACAGGTCAGTGTGCTGATAGGCGGGATGACACACAGGTTATCACTACCCTCTTCACATGGCCCCAAATAAGCTTTTATCTCGTTTCCGGAACACTGCTACTGCCGGAACTTCTTATGTTTCTGTGAACACAGGTGCACTTCAGTAATTTAAAAATAAATACAGTACACATTTCGTGTGTTTAATGGGAAAATAACAGAGTTATTTGTAATGTCAGGTACTGAAGTCATTGTACTGAATAGTCACAAAACATAAACATTAGAAACCAGCAGTCATTTGACTACCGAGCTCGATAGCTGCAGTCGCTTAAGTGCGGCCAGTATCCAGTATTCGGGAGATAGTAGGTTCGAACCCCACTGTCGGCAGCCCTGAAAATGGTTTTCCTTGGTTTCCCATTTTCACACCAGGCAAATGCTGGGGCTGTACCTTAATTAAGGCCACGGCCACTTCCTTCCCAGTCCTAGCCCTTTCCTGTCCCATCGTCGCCGTAAGACCTATCTGTGTCGGTGCGACGTAAACCAACTAGCACAAAAAAAAAGAAGTCATTTGACTGTGCTGTAGAAACACACCTTCCCAAGATTCAAGTTTGTTTCTCCCCACTTTAAAAGATTTATACTTATTTATATATTATGTTCGGCGTAGCTACACAGGAGTAAGAGTGTTGAGAAAAAACTGCAATACAGCGCGCCCATCTTCTGCAAACACTGAGCACCAAACTGACTGCATCGTTCTCACTTCGAGGCACGCTCCGACAATAAGCAGCGATAATCATAAGACAACGCTCACCGATCTTCACGATCCGAAAATTTGACTTCGCCTTTAAAAGCATTAAGCATCATTTTTCTTCTAACGAAATTATTCGTTCATTATCGACTGGGAAATATTTCAAACAACTGATCTTGAACAGTTTGAGTTTTTGAAGAAATTCCTCCCGGACGCCGGACAGAGGATTAAAATGTACTGTATGTCAGCTGGACACCCTCGCAGCGCCATATCACCTGCATTCACAGAAGGTGGAACTTCAGCTCTTGAGTATTGGTCTACACGTTAATGTTGTAAATTAGGTCGGGGAAGTAAATGATGTCCCATTATTCAGCTCTTAGGGATGTGTGGTGGTCAGAGGTACAGTAGCATAGTCAAATTTCTGCGTTATGTTTCTTGCCTTTGTGAAGATTACCTTGGAGGGGGAGATTGGGATTACTCCCTGTGTAAAAGTGAAGCCCCTTGTACCTTTTGAAATACAAATTTTGATTTGGTCGCCCTTGTATAGGACATGGCGATGCACATAGCTGCTAATAAGAAGAGAGGGTCGGAATTCTGGCAGTCAGCTCCTTCCACACCTACGTTATTATCTCTCTCTGTGCCCCACACTTCATTTATATGTTCAGGGTTCTTTTTTTTTTTTTTTTGCTAGTTGCTTTACGTCGCACCGACACAGATAGGTCTTATGGCGACGATGGGACAGGAAAGGGCTAGGAGTGGGAAGGAAGCGGCCGTGGCCTTAATTAAGGTACAGCCCCAGCATTTGCCTGGTGTGAAAATGGGAAACCAAGGAAAACCATCTTCAGGGCTGTCGATAGTGGGGTTCGAACCTACTATCTCCCGAATACTGGATACTGGCCGCACTTAAGCGACTGCAGCTATCGAGCTCAGTAGTGTTCAGGGTTCAGTTAAACTTTTGTTTGTTTGCTTCTTTGTTACCACATGGCGAGAAAATGGCTGAACAAAATTTCTTCAAGATTGGTATTTCAGGTCTGGAGTAGAAAGGGGAATATGTGTAAATGTCAAAATTGTGCAAAATATCATTTACGATTGCGTATTATATCATCGTCATCACCATCATGCTATAAAGCAGTCTCTCGCCAATGTTTCATTGGACGACGGATGGATTTCGCTCTTGAGGATAGAAGTGAGAAATTCTCTGGAAAATCTTCCTGTAACGATTCCTCGAATTTTACTTTTCCACCTTGCATCTTTTATGTACCTCCAATACCGTTTCATTCCTTTCATGATCCCGTCAACTATATCCCGCTGTTCTTCTTACGTATTCCACGACATATTAATGCTCCTCATTGCGCATGCTTCACTTCCATGACTGACTGTGCACGTACGCCGATCCCATTTGTAACTCCCGAAGTTTCATGATGATTGCTCTTTATGAGATAATTTTGCTACTTGCTTTACGTCGCACCGACACAGATATGTCTTATGGCGACGATGGGATAGGAGAGGCCTAGGAAGTGGAAGGAAGCGGCCGTGGCCTTAATTAAGGTACAGCCCCGGCATTTGCCTGGTGTGAAAATGGGAAACCATGGAAAACCATCTTCAGGGCTGCCGACAGTGGGGCTCGAACCCACTATCTCCCGATTACTGGATACTGGCCGCACTTAAGCGACTGCAGCTATCGAGCTCGGTACTCTTTTTATTAATTCGTTGCTTAATTACATTATGTTTGGAAAGCGTTCTTTCCCTTTAACGACATGATCGTAGATTTCTGTTTCGATGTACCCATACTTGGATGCTATTTTGTGCAAATTTTCGACCGATCATAGCAGGTCTTCTTCTGTTAAATCCTTTGTAGTGAGAACTACTCAACTACAGGTCGTGAGTTCCAGAGATGAAGTCGAAGAAGATACCCAGCTGTTCGTATCCAAAACTAAGAGACTGTGAAAGAAGGCAAATGCAGCACCAGCTCTTGCATCACAGACTGGCTCGAATGAGTATTCATCCATCATCCAATAGAGCAAATTTACCTTAGCTGCTTTCCTCCTTAGATCTTGCGGGGCAATATTAGCTAAGACTGAATGGGAGTAGATCTGACAGTACCAGTGATAACTCTCATGGTTTCATTAAGCTAGACATCAATGTTGTGTGAATGCTGTTTTGCCATACAGGAGCACAGTATTCACCAGCAGTATACACAAGAGCGAGTGCAGCAGAGCTCGGGGAAAAGGAACTACAGTCTATGTTACAAATAATTTTATTCACGCTGGGTGAAGTGGTAGTTAAGGGATAGTCTTGAAGTTTAGATCTCAAGTAGGCCTATCTATATTATTAGTGGTCAGTAGATAAAGTCAGGGATTCGGCGGCCACCTCCCCCTCCGGCTCTCGGGAGAGGCCACCACCTCCCAAGGGAAATTTGAATTTTGACGGGAGATTTGAATTTTGGCGCGAGATTTGAATTTGTAAACAAAGCCACGTGCTTTCTGACAGCTGTCATCCGACAACAACGCATTATGATTATATTATGATTGTACGGAGGGGGTAAAACCCGGAGCCGGCATATAACCTATTCCTGTCGAAGGGGTCTGCTCAACGCTTAAGTCCCCATCCGACATGTAAATCACCATCAACAGCATTACATGTCCTCAGTCTTTTGGAATTTAATGCAGGCTTGTAGCACACCCTCTAGTTATTCAAAATTGTATACTACTACCTCCCCGAGGATGTAATATGCAGGATGTTAGGGGTATACGTGCAGATATTAAGCTAGTCGGCTAAGAAAAATACATCTCACAATATATGATATGTACTTTTTATCTTGTCCTATTAGTTTGCCCCTAACTGAGCCAAATATTTCAGGACCTAATGTGTTTTGAACGGCCGTAGCAGGATACGCCGGTGATGTCATTCTGTCCACGCGTAGTGGAAGTACAGTAGCAGAGTATAGGGCTTGATGAACCTGTTTCTTATCGCAGGCCAACACATGTTGTTGTGCACCGCTAAAGGCTTGCCAAGTAGGAGAGGTTGACTCACATGCCAGGTCACTTGTTGTACTCGAAAACCGGTCTAGGGTAGCCTGTGTGAAAAGTACACAGAATCCTTACAGTGACGTCGAAGATCCGTACAAGCACGAGCATCCGAATCAAGTGTAGTGTAGTTGTGTGTGATTTATATAACACTTCAATGGCATTACTCAGTGATCGAAGCTGACAAAATGAAAGGAAATAGTTAATAAGTAAATGAAAAATGGGCGCAACATTTCTGTGCTGTTATTGGGACAGTCTACGATGAATTTCTGACAATAGACAATGCGGGTTGTCTATGCTTATTCATAAACTTTTTAGTTCAAGAAAGGACGGTGGACACTGAAAGAAATTGTTATTAAAGAGACAAATTTCAAAAACCGTAGTTACATCCATGCGTGAACATTGCTCGAAAGAAAAAGAGCTACTGTGGAATTGCCGCCGGGCATTTGTAACAGAAGGCTTAGTCTTATTTTTCCTAATCTGTTTGACCTCCAGGGTTGGTTTTCCCTCGGGCTAAGCAGCGAGGGATCCCACCTCTACCCCCTCAAGGGCAGTGTCGTGGAGCGTGAGACATTGGGTCGGGGGATACAACTGGGGAGAATAACTAGTACCTCGCCCAGGCGGCCTCACCTGCTATGCTGAAAAAGGGCCTTGCGGGGGGATGGGGAGATTGGAAGGGATAGACAAGGAAGAGGGAAGGAAGCGGCCATGGCCGTAAGTTAGCTACCATCGCGGCATTTGCCTGGAGAAGGGGGAAACTACGGGAGACCACTTTCAGGATGGCTTAGGTGGGAATCGGACCACCTCTACTCATTTGACCTCCCGAGGCTAAGTGGACCCCGTTCCAGCCCTCGTACCACTTTTCAAATTTCGTGTCAGAGCTGGAAATCGAACCCGAGCCTCCGGGGGTGGCAGCTAATCACACTAACCACTGCACCACAGAGGCAGACAGAAGGCTTATTACTGGACAGTAAGTACCGATAGGTAAAATGATGACTGTAATGGACCCATTTAATTAGAACGACCGTAATACTACTACTACTACTACTAATAATAATAATAATAATAATAATAATAATAATAATAGTGATGTCTTTACGTTCCATTAACTAATTTTCACGGTTTTCGGAGACGCTGAAATGCCAGAATTTTTTACAGCAGTATTTTTTAAATACAAATAAATCTACAGACACGAGACTGACGTATTTGAGCACCACCGGGCTGAGTGGCTCAGACGGTTGAGACACTGGGCTTCTGAGTCCAATCTTGATAAGTTCGATTCTGGCTCAGTCCGGTAGAATTTGAAGGTGCTCAAATACGTCAGCCTTGTGTCAGTAGATTTACTGGTACGTGAAAAACTCCTGTGGTACTAAATTTCTGCAACTCCGCGTCTCCGAAAACCGTAAAAAGTAGTTAGTGGGACGTAAAGCCAATAACATTATTATTATCATCTTACCTGCACAGTTCATAGGGGTATCTTACCTGGAGTTCTTCATAGGTACGTTACTAGAGATTTCAGAGGACGCTCCGTTTCGACTACGCAGAAACATGTGATTTTTACACGATGGTCCACCACCTGATATAAGCCGCGTACTGCGTGATCATTTGGATCAGTCATTTGGTCAATGGTGGATAGGACGACATGGACCCATCAATTGGCCCGCCAGATCTCCAATGGATATTACGGAAGACTGGATTCGGAGAAGTGATTTTCTTTTGTTAGTTGATTTACGTCGCACCTACACAGAGAGGTCTTATGGCGACAATGGGACTGGAAAGGCCTAGGAATGGGAAGAAAGTGGCCGTGGCCTTAATTAAGGTACAGCCCCCGCAATGCCCAGTGTGAACTTGGGAAACCACTGAAAACCATCTTCAGGGCAGCCGACATTGGGGTTCGAAGCCCCAGTCTCCCGGATGCGAGCTCACTGCTGTGCGCTCCTAACCGCACGGCCAACTCGCCCGGTGCAGAGAAGTGAAGCCTGCAGAGTAGCGCAGGGAGGTCACTTGAACAATTGCTACGAGTTTCACATTGGTATGTCAGATGTTACACCATTTCTGCAGCGTATTGAGTTGGGAGTTCAGTTCTCAATCGATGTAGTATTTTGAGTCTCGATAGTTCGATATTCTCATAAATCCGAGCAGAAAAATTGAAGTACCGGTAACAAAAATTATAAATCTAGAGTTTCAATGCGTGATTGCTTTCTACGTGGCGAAAGCTAAACACAACAGACGGAAGACGTGCTTGTTAAAACGCTAGACATTGACCTTGAGCGCAATTCAGTAGTTCCACATTCCTACCTTCCACGTGGTTTGGGTTCATTACGTGTGTTCGAGCTGTTTATATTTTGTTTTTTATTCATATGAGTTAAAACACCTCTCTGAAGACCCAGAGAAACTGAGAAAAGCCATTATGGTCTCAGTTTCAATGACGGTGAAATCCTGACATTCACCTCCCCGAGAGAGAGAGGGGTCAACGACTGTTTATGACATTTTTTTTATATACAGGCGGCTAAAGAATGAAGGGACAGAATATCTTCCGGTATAAGAAGATCCCCTCTACCAAGTGCCAACAGTCTCCTTGAGGGTAAATGAGCGGGTGGAGGTTAGGGCGCTCTATTGTCCTTGGGACAGGAAATCGTACCGAAGGGTGGAAGAACCTACAACTGGTCAACGACATTAGTATGCGGAAGGCAACGGGAAACCACTGCATTAAGGATCCTGAAGGATATCCCTTAAAGTTCACATGGCATGGCTCTGTTTAACGTAAAATTATTATCCGGAGTTTCTATTCCCCCATTCGGATCTCCGGGGGGGATTCTTTCAACGTTGCTATTACTAGAAAGCCCGACAGTTTTGGAAAGATCAAAGTGTACGACAACAAAGTTCGAATTGAAGGACATCCGAAGATGGCACAACTGCACTTCAGAAGATGCTTTCCATGCTGCAACATCACGTTCGGAGCTGGCTGTGTGGACCGCCAACCTCCACCAGGAGAAGGCGCCCCAAGAAGACGAATAAGAAGAAGAAGAAGAGTTAAAACCGAAGATACTTTGCGTTTTTAAGAGCCGATGAACTAAAAACAGCAATCATCATCATCATCATTATCACATTAAAAAATTTCAATAAAATGCTTGTTTTATATTCATCACTACTGAAATAGGAATTATAAGTTAACATTTAACTGAAGAAAGTTACCTATAGCGTTTTTTTTATTTACATAACACAATTTAAAATTAGTGTAAGGCAATCTGTATGTTTTTGTTTTCTAAACTGTTGTGCTGTAATGTTTAACATAGGTGAATTATTCGTGTACACAGGCGTTTTCGTGTACGTTCGTAAATGCGTGCTTTTCTATTCGAGATTGTCTTGTTACCGTCCACCTGGAATTTCGCAGCCCCTACTGTACGTTCGTTCATTCTTTCCTACAACTGAGTGTTACTATTACGAATGTAGTCCTACGAACACGCCACTTTTATACCTGTGTCACAAATGTGTGCCTTGTTCGGCTATGTCCTATTTGACTATGTGGCTCTCGTTACCATCTTCTTCTTTTTTTACTGAAGCCTTATGTCTTAACAGATGTATTCCACCGCTATCATCTTAACACGCAGGAGCGTAATCTGCTGCGAACTTTTATTAGCACCATCATATTAAAATGTAGGATGTAATTGTGGTGATATCCTCTTAAATACGTTCGACATCTGTGAATTGTGTATAACTTGATAACTCATCTTGTATTCATGAAAGCGACCGTCGGCCTGGCGTTCAGGTTAATAGCTACATGTCTCCCACGTCTAACCTTGTTTATGTTTATGAGATTTGTTGATGTGTATGTTTGATGTTTGTACACAAAACCTGCTTTGTCACACTTCGTCATTTCGTGCTAACCACAATACGATGTTACAGATGACTCATCCCCAAGAGCAGTACCTGGTTCTCGTGGTACGTATAGCAATCTGTAGTTAACTATTGCGACCGATATTGCCTCACGTGACGTACATTTCATCTTGTTTCCTCCTAAACCACGCATATTCTACTATTTTCTTCCATGTCTTTCATCTGTTAACGATCTGATAATAATAATAATAATAATAGTAATAATAATAATAATAATTGCTTTACGTCTCACTAACTACTTTTACGGTTTTCGGAGACACTTATGTGCCGGTATTTATTCCCGCAGGAGTTCTTTTTATGTACCAGTAAAATTTTTTACAAGTTGCTTTACGTCGCACCGACACAGATAGGTCTTATGGCGATGATGGGACAGGAAAGGGCTAGGAGTGGGAAGGAAGCAACCATGACCTTAATTAAGGTACAGCCCCAGCATTTGCCTCGTGTGAAAATAGGAAACCACGGAAAAACATCTTCAGGGCTACCGACAGTGGGGTTCGAACACACTATCTCCCGAATACTGGATACTGGCCGCACTTAAGCGATTGCAGCTATCGAGCTCGGTGTACCAGTAAATCTCATGTGTCTTTCTGGATCCTTCCAGGAAATATAGAACAGAATTCTACTATTTACAAATGCATGTCACCAATCTTACACAGTACAGGTTAGGTCATTACGTTATATTATGCTTTACAATTAACAGTACAGGTTAGGTCATAATAAATAATACCTCATATTGTACTTCACAAATAAAGTCTTAAAAAAACACTTTCCACTTGTACTACATGGTTCACTTGTGACAGGTACGTTTAATTTATTTAGTTGTATAAGATGTCCATTTTTCGTTTGAAACAAAACGTTCGATGTGCTTCGATAATTCAATTCCGATGCTATTCATATGGATATCTTATCCCATGCATTTGTTCGTTGGCGTAAGGAACTGTCTTCCTTCTTCTACCTTTACGCAATGCACAACGGGGATCGTACCGTATTTCACGTCCCGGCGCGCGTATCCCAACCAATAATTATATCACACGCTCGTACAGGTCCCGCACCGAAACAAGTTTTCAGGTCATTTCCATACTCACTAAACCACAGGGCTGACGACCACAGATATCCCAAACCCCTAAAGGACGTAACAGCAAATGAACCCGTATTAACGCTGAGAATCCAATACATCTCCAGGGTCCGAAACCGATTACTAGTGTTGGCTAAAGCCCCTAAGACGGAAACTAAACACTAACAACAACAAACCAGTCTGGCGAGAATGTAACGTAACATGTTGTACACTGGTAGCCTTCAGCTGTTATCGTAGGTCAGTTGCTCGTAAACCTAAAACCAGTTTGGCAAGTATATTACGTAACATCTCGTGGCATTGCATAGGTAGCGCTCAGCTGTCACAGTAGTACATGTGCTCTTAAACATAAACAGAACAGAAACCAGTTTGGTTACGGATGGCGTGTGACTTACCTGTTATCAAAGGAAAGCTATTCATTCACAAGAACAAGGCATACTACCTATTCTAAAAACATCGTACCCCTTTGCTCTCGAAAATAACTTCCGAGGATTACTAAAAGTTTGATATATAGTGGTTAGTCACATCGTTCTCCATTGCTACAATAAATATCTGCACGTATACACCTAACAGCCTGTATAACAGTACGGAAACTGTAAAACCCAGTGCCGGCACATAGCCTACTCCCAAAGCTTAACGCCCCCATCCGGCATGTGAATCAGCATCAACAGCGTTATATGCCCTTACTCTTATAGAATTTAACGCAGGCATTTAATGTACACTCTAGTTATTAGAAATGGAAATGTCCTATGGCTTTTAGTGCCGGGATATCCCAGGAAGGGTTCGGCTCGCCAGGTACAGGTCTTTCTATTTGACACCCATAGGTGACCTGCGCGTCGTGATGAGGATGAAATGATGATGAAGACAACACATACACCCAGCCCCCGTGCCATTGGAATTAACCAATTAAGGTTAAAATCCCCGACCCGGCCGGGAATCGAACCCAAGACCCTCTGAACCGAAGGCCAGTACGCTGACCGTTCAGCCAACGAGTCGGACTTAGTTATTAGAAATTGTGTTGTATACTACCACCTCCCCGAGGAGTCCTAGTAAACCCGGTGCCGGCACATAGGCTACTCCTGTCGAAGAAGCCTGCACAAGGCTTAACGTCCCCATCTGACAGATGAATCACCATCATCATCTTGTACCCGCAATCATTCTTACTACTTCTGTTACTTTTCAGGAGATAGCGGGTTCGAACCTCCACTGTCGGCAGCCCTGAAAATAGCAAATGCTAGGGGGTAGCTAGCTGCTCCTACCCCTTTCCTGCGCGGTTGTCAGTGTTCCTGGCAACGTGTAATTACATAAAACATCAGGATCTGGCCGGATGCCCATCCTGACAGCAAAAGTTGCCAGGTTTTGAATCGCGGTATCCATCATTTTTTCTGTGTCTGACTTGCGTGCATGCAGGAACAAGGTCATGCGTATTTTTTGATGAGATAACATGCCACTTCCGTTCGCAAGCTGTAGCAGAAACTCTCAGTACTGTTTCCATTCGCTCTTACAACTTGGAGGAGACAACATGCGTACAAATAATTTATGATTTTTCATGCTCCCTTTTTCTAACATGTAAGTATGTCAGGTGTAGTATCATGCAACATTATTGTCCGTGTGTTTCGTAAAAAAATAACGTGTATGCGAATATCAGTGTTCTAGTCGTGTTGTGATATATTTGCAATTGCTAAGCGTGGTGAGTGAGTTAGCTACGTAGTATGGTTTTTTATTTTCGCACAAGACGAGGCAAACCATTTGAAGTGTTGCTATATCGTTTACTGAGCGAGTTAGCTACGCAGTATGGTTCTTTTGATTTTCGCACAAGACAAGTCAAATCATTTGAAGTGTTGCTATATCGTTTACTGAGCGAGTTAGCTACGCAGTATGTGCACAGTGTGTTTTTGACTTTCGCACTAGACAAATCATTGAAGTTGTATATCGTTTACTGAGCGAGTTAGCTACGCGATATGTTTAGTGTGTTTTCGATTTTCGAACTAGGCAAATCATTAAATGTGTACTTTTGCTCTGAACACATCAATCAATGTTCTGGTCACATGTTGAGGTTAACGACATCGAGTGCAGTGTTCGATTCTAGTGTTGTTATGTTTCAATCTGATCTTCTTAGAACAAAAGTATCCCCTGACATGTTCTAAACACATGTTGTATCGAGTACCGTGTTCGATTCTAGTCTTGATCGCTTATTTAGTGTTTTGAATACATCAATCAATGTTCTAATCACATGTTGAAGTTAACAACATCGAGTGCAGTGTTCGATTCTAGTCTTGTTATGTTTCAGTCTGATCTTCTTAGAACAAAGGTATCCCCTGACATGTTCTAAACACATGTTGTATCGAGTACCGTGTTCGATTCGAGTCCTGATAACTTATTTAGTGTTCTCAACACATCAATCAATGTTCTAATCACATGTTGCAAGTTAACAGCATCGAGTGCAGTGTTCGATTCTAGTCTTGTTACGTTTCTTTTGTAATCCACAAGTCTAAACATGCACAATAATGTTGTCGCTGCACACTCTTGCCTTGGCGATGCACGTTCGATAAAGCTATACCTTGATAGAGGATGAGGAGGAGGTAGAGGAGGTGGAGGAGGTAGCAATAACAGCCGCCGCCATCTTGCGCTAATTAGCGTCAGAAAGGCCATCTTGTCGTAAACTAAGGACAGTCTCCTTCAAGATTAGATAACGATTTTTTTTCAAATTACCCGCCACCACATTTCAAAAGTAGTAGCTAAAGATACAGCACGTTACTCAGTGGATTAAAGATGGCAGCTGGATAAAATTTAAAATTACCGCCACCACATGTTAAAGGTATGCAGCTAAAGATAGCAGCACGATGCTTTGTTGATTAAATATAGCGGATGACAGGTGACGGAATGTTTTTAATTCCCCGCAGTGCCGTAAACATAGCAGCACGGTGCTCTCTGGATTAAAGATGTCAGCTGTCAAAAAGCATGTAGATTTTAAATTTCCCACCACCACCACCATAAGGTTTAGTACCGTAAAGATAGCAGCACTGAGGTAAGCGATGCATGATGGCGGTTGACAGCTGTAAAAAAGCATGTGAATTTTAAATTTCCCACCACCACTACAACGATAATGTGTAGTACCGTAAAGATAGCAGCACTGAGGTAAGCGATGCAAGATGGCGGATGGCAGCTGTCAAAAAAAACACGTAGAATTTTTCAAATTATCCGCCACTACATTTCAATGGTGGTAGCTAAAGAGGACAGCACTGAGGTGTGTGATGCAAGATGGAGGATGACAGCTGTACAGCACAAAGGTAAGCGATGCAAGATGGCGGATGAGAGCTGTCACGTGGAAATTACCGCCACCACATTTCAAAGGTAAGTAGCTAAAGAGGGCGGCACGATGCTCTGTTGACTAAAGATGGCTGCTTGTCAAAGAAGCACGTGGATTTTTTCAAATTTCCGCCACCACATTTCAAAGGTAGTAGCTAAAGGGTGCAGCACTGAGGTTTGCGATGCAAGATGGCGGATGATATCTGTCAAAAAAGCACGTGGATTTTAAATTACCAGCAGTGCCGTAAAGACGGCAGCACTAAGGTTAGCGATGCAAGATGGCGGATAACAGCTGTCCAAAAAAGCTCGTTGGGTTGTTTCCAAACAAGAGCACGTGGAATTTTTCTAATTGCGCCACCACATTTTCAAAGGTAGTAGCTAAAGAGTGCAGCACTGAGGTTTGTGATGCAAGATGGCGGATGACAGCTGTCAAAAAGCACGTGGCTTTGTTTACAAATTCAAATTCATTTCCCGCGGGAGGCGGAGGCCTCTCCCGAGAGCCGGAGGGGGAGGTGGCCGCCGAATCCCTGACTTTATCTACTGTGGTCCTATCAATAAATACTACATAACAAGTTATATACGATACAATTTCCGGTTAGTTATCTCTCGTACAGTTTTTTTTTTTTTTGCTAGAGGCTTTACGTCGCACCGACACAGATAGGTCTTATGGCAACGATGGGATAGGAAAGGCCTAGGAGTTGGAAGGAAGCGGCCGTGGCCTTAATTAAGGTACAGCCCCAGCATTTGCCTGGTGTGAAAATGGGAAACCACGGAAAACCGTTTTCAGGGCTGCCGATAGTGGGATTCGAACCTACTATCTCCCGGATGCAAGCTCACAGCCTCACGGCTCTACGCGCACGGCCAACTCGCCCGGTCGTACAGTTTTACCGTACCGGCTATAGAAACAGAGATATTCATGAATTTTGACTTTTGTTGCTCCGTCGTTATCATCGCCGAGCATTGCTAACATGGAAATATTGATCAATCTGTGAAGGCCAACAACATCGAAAGCCTATAAAATTAATCAACAATAACACTACATTGACCATTGTCTCTTCTGATGCCGCTCATCTCCGATGGATGATGCCGCGTGAGCTACTCGAGTAGAACAACTAGCTAACTTTGTTCTTTAGCATGGCGTTCGTTCGGTTTGTACATGTTGTGATAACTAGTGGTACGTGCTTCATCATAGTATTCCAGCTATTGGATTCCTGCCATGAGCTGGTGTGCATACTCAGCGGAAACGGCAGAGTTTTCGATGTTGTCTGGGTCGTTGCAGCTCTGGAACTCGGCATTCTCACAACGCTAGGGTAGTACTGTTCGTGAAGGTGAGAAACTGGCCCGTTTTTAATTTGATCGAGCATTTCAGATTATTGCACATTCTAGTCGGATAATGCCGAGTTCAAATTCATATTTGTCTGTTCTCTTACAGAATTACGGGATAATGGATCGGTATATTTTAATGAAAATCGCGATTTCAGTTAAGAATAAGTTCGAATATGATCTTAGCTGTAAGTTGTTCAAACGATTTCAGCGGGAGGGGATACTTCAGAAGGGGTCTAGAGCGTTAAATTCGATGCATCTCTGTTAGGTTGGTTTTACAACAAAATAACATATAACCTAACCCCATGGCACTAGAGCCCCTGAAGGGCCTTGGCCTACCAAGCGACCGTAGGCTGAGTGGACCTCGGGCTAGCCCTCGGATCTAGATAAAAATCCCTGACTTGGCCGGGAATCGAACCCTGGGCATCTGGCTAAGAGGCAGACAAGCAGCATTTATTTGGAATTTTTGTTCTATGTTTTTTTTCTCGATAGAGTGAAAAATAAGGGAATTATAAGTGGCGGTCGTATGAAAGTTGTCCAAGAGCCGCTAACGACCTCTATAGACTAAACAGACCGTTCCGCAACGTCTGGGATCTGCCAGTATTAAAAAATAATATTAACAGGATACTTGGCTTTCCTTTACATCGGAATATCAGCAATAATGCAAAAATAACACATGAAAGTGCAAAAAGGGCGACAGAGAACAAGGAAGCGCCTCAGAATGTGCGGAGAGGTGGGCATACACGTGCTGAGTACGTCACAACAAGCCGGTGACAGGGACAGGCACACGGGGTGCTGAGTACTACAGCCAGTAGTGACTTCCATTACGCTGGTGAGACTGTGACTCTTAATCACGAAAACACCTGCCAATACTGGAGTTAATAACTACAAGATACGCTGGTAAGCCCAAACGTTATAACTACAAATGATTTTTAACATCTGCAATCGACGAGATTAACATTACGTTTTCCTTCTGGGAACTTGATAACTATAAATTAATGAAAATGATTATCTTTCTCCCTTACTGAGCACCGACTACATACTGCTTGGCGAGCACTTGAATCGGTCATTTTAAAAACACCATAAATCTATATGATTATATCTGTAAGGAGGCAATAGCAAGTAACAGATGAGTGTTGAGCTACTATCTCAGATCAGCTGAAGTCTCAATTGCTAGGACGTTCACAGCAATGATTTCAAAATGAATGAATAATGAATCATTTGTAGACGTATGTTGACAGTTATTTTGAAAACCACGGTTCGCGGAGTAGCTCAGTACTTGCCCATCTCTTAGCTGGGCGTCCTCTGGCTCGTATCATAAGATCCCATTCTGTTCACATGACCCTTTCAGTTCATTTGATGTTTTCCTACGAATTTTAACAAGGGCTCTACCTTCACCTGCTCGTTCGTCTTATGGTCCCATACGGCTCGTGAATCGCTTTTGCTGAAGAACTGCTCTGGTTAGTGTTCTGAGCTGACAGTAGCGATGCTCTTATCGATATCGTTCTTGTTATAACAAGGGAGTAGTGAAAGCGAGTGTTTTGCAGTTGATATTCCCATCTCATGTCTAGCAGCTATTCACACTTTACAGGCAACATTCAGCGGCGTATCCACTTGTAGGCGGTTATTGATGGTGATGCTACAGTGTGGAAAAAGTCCCCAGTGGTTCATAAGATCGTTCACGTAGATTATGGAAAGCAGCGGGAACAAAGCCGCACCACTGTTACAGCAGTTAAACTGTTCGGGTAGAGTTCCGATCATCTGTTGTTGATTTTAACTTTTGTGCTATTATTAAAGGTTCGGCTCTATTTAGCATGTCGAACGCCTTTCTTATAGACAACAAATGCTATGTGGGTGTGTATATAGAATTCCTTATGCTCTTCTAACAAACTTTTGAAAGCGAAATAAGCACCTACCTTTGAGGAATCCATTTTGTTGTTCCCCCATTAACTGTGAGTAGATTGTGCACCCCTAGTTGAGTGCCTCTATAATTATTGCTATTTTCAGATCTCTTTTGTTTTATCAATGGGGCTCCGGCCCGGCTTGGTTTGGCGGTCACGTGGTTCTTACCGAGGCTCCTCACTTTCATCTATCCGACGGTATTACGTATCGAGGCCTAGCGAATCTTTCATTTTCACGCCCTTCGTCATCCTTGTCTTTCTTTGGCTAATACCTTCATTTTCCGTAGTGTGCGATCCCTTCCTATTTTTCCCCTGATTAACCTTTTTCTTACGAGTTGCTTTACGCCACACCGACACAGACAGGTCTTATGGCAACGATAGGAGTGGGATAGGCTACGAATGGGAATGAAGCGGCCGTGGTCTTAATTACGGTACAGCTCCAGTATTTGCCTGGTATGAAAATTCGAAACCACGGAAAAATATCTAGAGGGCTGGCGACGGAGGGGTTCGAACCCACTATCTCCCGGATGCGTGCTCCTAACTCCCTCGGTGATGGATGGTTGCCCAGTTGTACTTCCTCTTAAACAATAAACACTCCCACCACCATTTTTGTGAATTGGCTTCAGACAGGTAACGGGAGGATTTCCACCTTCCCATTTTATTTCGAGAAAATGGAGGAATCTGTCACTGACCTGCATATTTGAATAATTCCTGATTCAGCTCGTCTTCTCTTAGTGCTTTGAGGTCTGTGTTTAGCTCATGTTACTTCTCTTTGGGGTCTCTAAGGTTATATGTTTTCCTCTTGTTTTTGGAAAAAACGATAACCATGCCTCATGCGAGTACTGGATCTTAGAAGATTGTTTCAGATATTTTCGGTATATTATTTTAATAGTTTCAAGCAATTTTGGTGAATAGAACTTCTCATTCATGCCACAAAGGTTTTATATACTCTGGAGCTCCTGAATATTGTTCACGATTATGTTGAATTTGTGTGTTCGTAAGGCAGTACGCGGGAAGTTGTGTACAGTACATGGCTGTGTACTTCCTCACTCACACCCTATAGTCTTGCCCCCAGACTGCTCAGAATACCAGAGTGATAAGTGAATTTAAAAACTGCCGGACAACGTACTGCCTGGACATGAGCAAGTTTGAACAAGTGAAAGAACTACAAATCTCTGTTCATAACACGTTGTTTTCAGAATGACCCATTTGTTTTCAGAATGGCCCATTCAACCAGTATTTTGTTCTTAATAGTACCGTGACCGTAGATGGATGGGAACATGACCCCAAGCCTGTGCCTCACTCTGGCATTACATGTGTCAGCCTCCTCAATTTTGATATTTGCTATCCGACTTCGCTCGGTCGAGTCTGACCTTGAATGTGATGCTTAAGAAGTCTTTCATTTTCACGCCATTTATGATCCTCCAGTTTTCAATACCTCCTACCCATGACATTGTAGAGAATGACATTTCTTTACCTCAAGATAAGGGAACCAATGTATCACACTCTGCTTTTTATCTTTCATCTCCATCTGCCGTAATTAGCGTCGAAAGGGTGTGATTATCTTGTTCTATTCCCCTTCAAACCACCAACACCGCAGTGAGCCCCATTCGAAGCTGGTTTATGCTCTACTCGAAACGATGCACAATGACCTAGTGATCATCACTAAGAACACAGAGGGAACTGAGTTTGCTATCGATATACACTGACTGACAGAGCAAATGCAACACCAAGGAGGAGTGGTTCGAAAGGGATGAAAGTTGGGGAAAAAACAGAGACGGCACGGACGAATAATTTATGTTTATTTCAAACCGATATGCAGGTTACACAATGCGCACGGCATCGACTCAGTAGGATGTAGGACCACCGCGAGCGGCGATGCACGCCGAAACACGTCGAGGTACAGAGTCAATAAGAGTGCGGATGGTGTCCTGAGGGATGGTTCTCTATTCTCTGTCAACCATTTGCCACAGTTGGTCGTCCGTACGAGGCTGGGGCAGAGTTTGCAAACGGCGTCCAATGAGATCCCACACGTGTTCGATTGGTGAGAGATCCGGAGAGTACGCTGGCCACGGAAGCATCTGTACACCTCGTAGAGCCTGTTGGGAGATACGAGCAGTGTGTGGGCGGGCATTATCCTGCTGAAACAGAGCATTGGGCAGCCCCTGAAGGTACGAGAGTGCCACCGGCCGCAGCATATGCTGCACGTAGCGGTGGGCATTTAACGTGCCTTGAATACGCACTAGAGGTGACGTGGAATCATACGCAATAGCGCCCCAAACCATGATGCCGCGTTGTCTAGCGGTAGGGCGCTCTACAGTTACTGCCGGATTTGACCTTTCTCCACGCCGACGCCACACTCGTCTGCGGTGACTATCACTGACAGAACAGAAGCGTGACTCATCGGAGAACACGACTTTCCGCCATTCCCTCATCCAAGTCGCTCTAGCTCGGCACCATGCCAGGCGTGCACGTCTATGCTGTGGAGTCAATGGTAGTCTTCTGAGCGGACGCCGGGAGTGCAGGCCTCCTTCAACCAATCGACGGGAAATTGTTCTGGTCGATATTGGAACAGCCAGGGTGTCTTGCACGTGCTGAAGAATGGCGGTTGACGTGGCGTGCGGGGCTGCCACCGCTTGGCGGCAGATGCGCCGATCCTCGCGTGCTGACGTCACTCGGGCTGCGCCTGGACCCCTCGCACGTGCCACATGTCCCTGCGCCAACCATCTTCGCCACAGGCGCTGCACCGTGGACACATCCCTATGGGTATCGGCTGCGATTTGACGAAGCGACCAACCTGCCCTTCTCAGCCCGATCACCATACCCCTCGTAAAGTCGTCTGTCTGCTGGAAATGTCTCCGTTGACGGCGGCCTGGCATTCTTAGCTATACACGTGTCCTGTGGCACACGACAACACGTTCTACAATGACTGTCGGCTGAGAAATCACGGTACGAAGTGGGCCATTCGCCAACGCCGTGTCCCATTTATCGTTCGCTACGTGCGCAGCACAGCGGCGCATTTCACATCATGAGCATACCTCAGTGACGTCAGTCTACCCTGCAATTGGCATGAAGTTCTGACCACTCCTTCTTGGTGTTGCATTTGCTCTGTCAGTCAGTGTATTACACTGAATAGCATCAGAGGCGGGCCTCAGATAACATTCGAGAAAACCAAGTGTATGTGAATTTTACATAAATATAAAATTGAAACTGCATATGGGACAATCTCACAGGTATCTAAAAAAATGATTCTTCCTTCGGGATTAGACAATACAGAAAGGGCCTCAAAACTTCAGAGGACCACTAACATAGGATCACTACAATAACCTAGTGATGTTATGTAATGCTAAATTGAAACATTACGGAACAGACAGCGTACCAGAAACTCTATATACATCAGAAACTCTAATTTTAGGAGGTCATCCAAAAAATGCAGATATTGAAAAACAAGAACTTAAAATTCTTGAGGAAAGTTTCGGCCCCACAGAAGAAAATGCTATTTGGATCAAAAGGAGAACTGCGGACTTCTGTAGCCACAGAGATATTCATCAGTACTGTAAAGAAAAGACGTTTGATTTTTTGGACACCTTTTTAGGATAGATAGTAATAGACACGCAAGAATATCATGATCAGTGTCTAAAGGCGATGCAACCACTGTTCTCTGTCCTCATAGTAGGATCCATAATGAAGATTCTGCGCCACGTCTTGAAATTTTTTCCTCACGCGTCATCGACCGTTCTTCCCCATGATGTTCCCTTCCAGCAGATTGGTAAGAGACGTTTTAAGTCACAAGATGTAGTCAGTGAATTTAGCTCTTCTTCTCTGTATCGTTAGCATGAGTTATCTAAGAAGATTATTCAATCTAATACATTCTCTAAACAGGATAATAAATTGGCTTGATGAAACAAGAGAAGACCTAAATGATTTGAACATCGGGGAAGACGTCATGAGAAATCGCGAAGTCTTCGGGACCTCGATAAATAAACACACATTTGCGGTTAAAACCAGCAGCAGGACTGGTACAAAGTGGTCAGAAGGACGGAAGAGGGAACCCAGTAAGTTCATGAACAGATTTTGGAATAATAGGGAAAGCGAAAGTCATCAAGGCAAAGGACAAGTTTAAGCGCACTCTATGAATGGGCATAACGGAAAGAAAGAAATAATAAACAGTGAATAATTAATACACTGATGTAAACACCTTGAAAGAATAGGACATGTTCATTAGTATGTTCTGCAGGAAGTACGTTACGTCATTTAAAGAATCTGCAGAGTCTACAGTAGTGGCAATACCTCGCAGCCATGACCTTGCACGAATGTTTTGTTTACTTGGGCATTTCTAAGGGAAGCAATCTAACTAAACCACACTCTACTTTTTAATTATTATCATAGATCTTGAAGTACAGTCAGGGAAACACAAAGTTATGACCTTGTTTTACTACATAAGCTTTATTTCGCACAATATTTTCCAAGATTATCAATAACTTGTTGGCAGCTTAAGAATTCTAAAATGTTGCAGTATCTGTTATGTTTCTGCTGTCATCTGAGAAAGCTACACGTTTACCATCCAGTAAATATTGTAGATATTTGTGATAACAGGTTATTTACCCAATTGTAGACGATTCAATAAAACAATATATACAACAAATACGCCTTAAAAAATAAAACTAATTTCCTAAAATAATAACCAAGTTTAAACTAAACCTAGCGACATATTTGCAACACCTTGATAATTTGCCTTATAAAACTAAATCTGACACACTTACACATTTGACAAGAACATGAGCACACGTTCTGTGTGTGACCACAAGGGATGTTGAATTTTACAAAAAACGCTAGTATAAGTAATGTTACAACTTGGGAAAAATAAATTATTTTTATACACAAATAAAAACACTGCTTGACTTTACGGAATGCAACATATTCACATGGGATTATCACACAAAGTGTCCTACATTAACAATTATGAAACATAGAGGTAGTGGTGTAGAACGCCTATTATAATGTTGTTCAGTGTATCTCTGAGGAGATCTCACCCTTCCAAGATATTGCAGGTGTATTTTGTAGTTCATCCCCTGCTACCAAAAAGCAATCCTTTAACTGACCAATGCTGAATTCGGATGTTGGTTAAATATGGGAGGTATGGTTCTTTCCTCTGTCACCCTCAATCGCCTGCTCAATGTCTTTTTCGAAACGAATGGTGGGGCCCAACACTAAAGCAGTGTGCCTTTTTGGATAAATGCCAATGATGTCGGCTCTTCTATTCGACCCCGTAGAAGAACACAGTGAACTTCTTTGTAAACTTGCCACTTGATTTCCCTCAGTGCTGAAGCTAGAGCTGAGCAGTGCTCCCTAGGGACAGATACCAAACACGTCTCGCATGACGGCCGCGGGTTGTACTTGTGCAGCTTCCAGAGGCTGCTCGAACCCGCCGAGAAGTTGGAGGCCTTTAGGATACGTCTAATTTTAGACGGGAGTGAGTAATTTTAGTGATAAATTTGCCTGAGCCACTTTAGGTAAATGGAAAATATACCTTTACCTAGAATTGCGGCGAGGCACATGTAATGGAATCAATGTTGAGCCATCTACTCTACCGTCAGACACTTACAAAGAAAGAAGACATTGGCACATCTACGGCGTGAGTGCAATGTCCTCATACTCATGGCCTCACCAAAAGACTCGTAATCCGATAACGAGGGAGAAACACCCAAAGCTATGTAGCTGAACCATTTCATGAACCTGAAGAATCTAAACAGGTAGAAAAATGATCGAGTGGAAGGGCTAGTACTTCCTAATCAACGCGCCTGTATGCCGTTCTCATGTCGGAAGATGAGTTTCCAAGTTCTGGCCTATTTCTTCAGTAACTTCCTTAAGGCCGTCAAATTGTAAACACTATTTCTGTGAACTGAGGCTCCCGCCACGAAGAAACAATTCAACCCCACCAAATGCAGACCGGGTTATTACCCAGTAGGCCAGGTTAACGTGTTTTGTGCTATGAGAACTCCCTTTTCTCGTCATAAGTCGTTGGAGGAAATGAGAGGCAGGCGCTGGGATGGTTTCTCACACAACGGAGTTATGTTGTTTCCAGATAACTCCTTTAGACCTTCGACGTCAATACTCATTGCTCGCCCGTATCACATTTGTCTCCTAAAGAAACATTGTTAAATTGAAATCTAGGAAACTACTTCCGGCATGTCGTATGAGCACAGGACAAATCTTCCTCTGGGGATGTTCAGATAAAATCAAATGTTCGTAGTCCGTAGTACAGCTCCCTTAATTAATATACCAGAGTGGACGAGAAACTTCCTGATACTGTATTCGTAAGTGTGGATGCAGCTAGTGGAAAATAGCGGTGGTGTGAAGTAGAAAATGGCAAAGGTGCTTGGAAAGAACAGCGGACAGTGAAGTTCTTGTTTGTTGCAAGAGATTAAGTTTTTTTTTTACCAAGCTCCTTTCGATGTTGCAAGTGTTTAGAAACTGGAGCGCTCAAGTCCCTGATGAACGTAGGCAGACTGGCTGATTGGCTCGGGTCGTTACTTTCATATCCCAGCAGGACAATGAAGATATCCGGTGAAAACACAGGGAAAATGCAGGGGAAACAGATTTACGTTACTAACGGGTAGAAGAAGAGAATATATATAGACGTGGATTCGGAAGCACTTTATTTCCAAGGTAAATGGAAAACATACCTTTGCCTAGAATTGCAGCGAGGCACATGTAATGGAATCATTGTTGAGCCATCCTCTCTACCCAAGATAATTACAAAGAAAGTGGCCATTGGCACATACGACGTGAGTGCAATGTCCTCATACTCAGAATCATACCATATGAAACATTTCCTTCAGCCGGCCGGCCTCTGATCTGTCCCAGTGAAGGTGCCATGACGCGAACGGAGGGAATTTTGAACATCTAATGTAAGATGGTATGCTGGTACGTTCTGTTCCTGTCACTGAGTTGTAGAACAAGTGTTGCCGGGACAATGAACATAGTAGCTTCAAAGTGTTAGCGATGTCATACCTTGTCTTTTGGCATTGAGCATTTTTTACACCATATTTGGCTGCGTATTTTAGGATTTTAGTGCATATTACCCTCAACACTAGTCATACTGTTATCAAGGAAATAAGTTATTGGGTGTAGGGAACATTCAACAGTATACATTGTCTTGCTTTGTTAAGGGATTTGAGGAATTCCTATGTCAAAGAACAGAACAGTTTTAAGAAAGTTTATTTTCATTTTATAATTTACAATGGCTTTCAACTTTGTCGTACACATGTATGACAAGCAAACACTTTAAATAAATAGCTTAACAATGTGTTAGTCCATCGCCAAATATCCTAGATATCACGGCAGTCTTGGTTTCTGTGAGGAATCGCCTCTGAGAATCCAGGAAGCGATTCAACAAGATATGTCAGTCCATCAGCTTAAGACTGTCTGGCCACTAATTTGTCTCTATTTTCCATCCCGCGCTAGTGCTGCAGGCAGTTTTATGAATATTGTTACCGACATGAGGGATCAGTCGAATAACAGGAAGTCGATCTACAAGACGGTGAAGTCGAGTGGATGCATCTCGTGAGTCTTGGAGGCAAGACGTCTGCCGTTGTTTATAGTATCCTTGTTTGTGCTAGTGACAGCTTCCATCACATCGCTCATGGGCTGCAATAGTGGCACGATTACCAAGTTTCACCTTACTAAGGTAATGGAATAAAGAGCAAGCAGTAGTTGTGGTAATAAGCTGTGTTTCCTCGTGAACGGACAAAATTTGTTCTGAACACGCGGAGCAGATTTCACCTTGTTTCATGTCAACAATTACAGACCGAGAAAGCATCAGTATTGTAAGTAATGCATTTGCCCCTTCCTCTTCTTTACCGCAACTGTGATCCTTAATGTTTCGCTATGGAGTATCTTGGAAGTTTGTCGTCGCTTGTAAAAATGAAACACCACTGCATCCCATAAGCGATGTAATAGGTTTGTAGATGGTCGAACCTTGTTCGTGTTGTAAAATCTAATTTCCGCTGTAAAGTGTTGAATTATCAATATTTGATGCAGTACGTCCCAACCACCCACCCATTTATTTGTCACTAAAGTGATCATTAACCCAAGCTGGTAGGCCGAACCCACAGTTCCCTTCTTAGAACTTAGACCTCTCAATTCCAGCATAGCGGGTTCAAGGCCGCAGGCGTAGTCGTATTTTTGAAGGGCGGAAAGGAATACATTCGGTTTTATAGTTAATGGGCAGTCCAAATGCCTGTATCCTACCGACACGGCTCTTGGCCTATTAACTGACCGCCGGGGACGCTACCTCACCATCAGATAGCTCTTAAATTATTTTCACGTAAGCTGAGTGAACTCTGGAAAAATCCTTCACCTGTCTGGGAATCAAACGTGAGGTCTCCCTAGATAGGGCGGGCGGCGCATGCGCTATTGTTACCCGCCGATCTGTTTCAGTACCGAAGTTCTGCAGCAATAAGAAGTGAGTGTAAGGATACTGAACATGTCTAAAGTAACTAATGCACAGGGGAATGTCAGCAGGTGAAAGGAAGACCTTTATGTTTTGTTATACATACGAATGATAGAGTAAAAGAGTGTAATTTGTGGATGATGTTATATTGTGTAGACTAACAATAACTTACAGGTTTGTGAGCGACTACAAAGAGACCTAGACAATGTTGTAAGACACACAGTAGATGGAAAGCGGCGTATAAAGACGGGATGGAAGATTTGCTAAGAGGAAAACTCCTGCCAGTGTTGTGTTGATTGGGTGGAAGCACCTCAAGAGTATCACTGTAAGTAAAGATCTTTATTAAGGCAATCATACTAGCGAGCTTGCAAATACACATGAAGTTATTTGCAACGCAAAAGACATGGTGTGTAAGTCACTGCAATAGAGTACCGGTATAGTGAATGGAACACTTACCAGGATTACATGATTCGAGATTTGAAAACAAAGGAAAGCTGCACAGTGGAGTAGTGTTGCTGAAATGTTGCAGACTTTCGCCTGGGAAGGAGACGAGCTGTGTTCCTTAGTGGGGTGCAATGATATTATCAGAGGAATGAGCTTGAATAGAGTCTTCGATGGGAAAGATTTAAGTTCGAATTCAACAGGGCAAATCGGGGCCAACATTCGCGAACAGTTTTCCCAAGCATGGATTATCATTATTCAACATCCATCTATATTTAGCAGGTGACAGATTCCCTATAAGTTGTTTACCTGTTCTTTTCTATGAAGATTTCACAAAACTTGGAAATATATCAAGAATTTCCCTTTATTATTCTAATCCCTAATTACTCCCGCCACAAATGAATATCTGCCCCAATACGTCCCCTTGAATTCCTATTTTCTCCTTATTTCATGAGTTCTCCTACTTTTGAAAGCTCCCCTCAAGATTATTCGTCTAGTAGTATCTGTCACGCCTTCTCTCTACTCATCTCAGTCGAGCAGCTCGTCTCCTTTCTTGTATACCGTGCGCCTGTGAGCTTGCATCCGGGAGATAGTGGCTTCAAATCCCACTGTCGGCAGCCCTGAAGATGCTTTTCCGTGGTTTCCCATTTTCACGCCAGGCAAATGCTGGGGCCGCACGTTAATTAAAGCCGCTTCCTTCCAACTCCTAGGCCTTTCCAATACCATCGTCGGTCGCCATAAGACCTGCCTGTGTCGGTGCAACGTAAAGCCACTAGCAAAAAAGAAAAAAAAAAGAAACCTTTCTTGTATCAAGTAATCCAGGTGTAGGTCCCACACTCACTAGAACGATACTGTAATTGGGGTCTTACCAGAGACGTTCGTACTACAACTCCTAAATACCCTCATAACCTCGGTTACAACCTCGTTGATGTTTTTACCCCAATAAAGACAATAAAGTGACACAAATGAAAATACTTTTCCCCAGTTCGAAATTAAAGCTGCACAGGAGGCCAAGCGGAAACTAACTTGTATTTAACAGGTTCGCTGCCATGAATATCAGTTCGTTACGTTTCTAGTAGCCTTGAGGCCCTGTATACGATAGTTACCGTCGAGGTTTGACCTTGGGTGGGCTCGAAGACTTTACCGGTAGTTTCTTGCCAAAATCACACAATAAATAATCATATTATCTGTTTTACGTCCCAGTTTTCGTGTTGTTCTGTGACTTTGAATGGGGGTGAAGAACCCTTACCCGTGAATTGCCTTAGCAGGGAAGATCGAAGGAGGAGGATTTAGAACAACTCAGGGCCCGAGAACACTGACCAAGGGAAATGAGATCACCAGTCACTCTGCTCGGATGACCCTCGTGTTGTGTGAAGTGGCAGAAAACTTTGTTTGGCTGTGTCGTCACGTGACGTGTCAGTGTCGTTATGAATGAAAGCTCCAAATATGGAGGCATCTCTTCATAAACAATGTCGATAACACCTGCGTATTGAAACAGTGTAAAAAGTACAAACAAAATGTCATATGAATGTTATCTCCTGCCTAAAATACTTTAGTTGATCCATACGAGATCTACACGGCATATAACAAAACCATTCCCTCAGAACCTTTAATGAAGAAACCTGGAAACCTCATTGCCTGCTGCACGCTTTCCTCCTTCCAGATCGTTGGAGACTTGTCCTATAAATCTAATCTCACGCAGCAGTGGAGTGTTTCTTCGACTTCAATAACAAAACTTGTCGTTGCAGAGCAAAGGGGAGTCTTGTGGATAAGGAACAGCATTTTTCATAAACAACTCGACTGTCCTCGCCCACTGAAGTCATACCGAGTGTTATTTAGCATGAAATATCTAAGTGGTTTCCTCCAGTCTGCATAGAACGTTTAGTCGATACTGATACCATTCACCCGGTGCGTTATTAACCTAACGAAGAATGTGAAGGCAATTCACGTATTTTGCAGCTTGTCCAACTTATACACCTTAGGTCGATTTCCATTCTTCTGATTATAGTACAACATTTTTACGGACTTGTTGGAAATTGGTTTGGTTTTTCCGTAGATGGAGAAATACCTCTCTATTATGAAGGGCAGAGGACGATGATCCACTGTCTTTCTTCTCTTCTTATCGTAGGCGACTGGTTTGAATACTTCTTGTTTGTACACATTGTTCGAGGTGTAGGATAAGGCTCTGAGAACTTTCCTAATGAACGGCGATACCTGTAAACTTTTCTTGTATTTAGCATTTCTATGTCGTTTACAGATTCTACCCCGAGAATAGTCAATAGGAGGCATGATAGTGTGCGGGCTGCGCTGAGCGACCTGCGCTGAGTAATACTCCTGCCGACACAGCGGACAAAGTGGCAGGTCGGCGTAATACTCGTCGCACCCCGGGCAGTCGTCATCCGCACAGGGGCAGCACTGGCTGCAATCACTGTTGATAAGATTGTTGCTTATGTCTTCAGCATGGTGATCGCAACTGCACTGAACTCCTCCCCCTGTGCTGGATAGATCCCCTACTTCAGCCTGTGCGCCTGCATTGTTCCTGATGGCTGCTTCTCGTCTCAAGTATTCGTTAACAATAACCACGAGTTCATCCGGCAAGCGGTCATCTTCACTCCGAGCGCTCACCAATTTACCACTGACGCCACCAGTACCAGCATTTTTCCCACCCACGTGCACTACCTCAACATCTTCACTTCCTTCTTCTACCTTTCCTCCCTCTTGGACTTCATCCTGCTCAGCTGTAAGAGGATTTTGTGCTTTAGGAGAAGCCTCATTTTCCCCTCCCTGTATTAATTTTCCCATCTTTTCTTCGTTCACTCCAGATCCCCGAGTCTCTGTAAGAATTACTGCTTCAGTGGCAGATTTCTCTACTCCAAGATTTTTTGAATCAGTATCATTCTCTGAACTGATACCCCTTCGAGCTTCTGATCCACCCTCTAATGGTTTCTTGGCATCTTCACTCACATTCTGTTGATTACTCTCAACATCTGTGCTCTCCGCGGGATTTCTACTATTCTCAGGAATCTGTCTAGCCTCCTCTGCTCCTTGAGCAAGGATTTTTGTTTCTCCCTTGACTGATTTGTCTTCTTTGACACCCTCTTCATCAGTTGTTTTCAGATCACCCTTAGCAACTCCCTCATCAGGAGGCCCAACGTCTGCAGGGATATCCACACTTCTCTCTTCAGCATTGTTAAGGGTTGTTACCTCGCCGCCAGTACTTTCGTTGTTTTCCGCCACCTGGTGAGTCGCCTCTTCCACTGTAGCAACAGTGGACTCATCGGCCGCTGTCCGTCTGTCATCATTCACACCGGCACTGTCTTCAACAGGAAAATCTAAAGAAACTCGAGTTGGTCCATTGTCTTCATTATTACTTCTACTTGCTTCCTTAACTTGATCAGTGATTCCAGTTGTTTGCCCTTCCTCAAGAGTTCCGTCCTTTTGCACAGTTTCACTGCCTCCAGAAGCTTGACTCAGGGAATTTTCCTCAGGGTTACCTATAGTCGCTACCTTATCTACTTTGGAGATTGATTCTTCGTCATTCTCTCCCTTAGTTCCGTTGGTTTGTATAGTTTCACTGCCTCCAGAAGCTTGACTTAGAGAACCTTCCTCAGGGTTACCAACAGTCGTTACCTCGCCTACGTTGGAGATTGATTCTTCCTCCCTCTCACCGTTAGTTCCGTTGGTTTGTACAGTTTCACTGCCTCCAGAAGCTCGACTTAGAGAACCTTCCTCAGGGTTACCAACAGTCGTTACCCCACCTACGTTGGAGATTGATTCTTCCTCTCTCTCTCCATTAGCTCCGGTGGTTTGTACAGTTTCACTGCCTCCAGAAGCTTGACTTAGAGAACCATCCCCAGGGTTACCAACAGTCGTTACCTCACCTACGTTGGAGATTGATTCTTCCTCTCTCTCTCCATTAGTTCCGTTGGTTTGCACAGTTTCACTGCCTCCAGAAGCTTGACTTAGGGAACCTTCCTCAGGGTTTCCAACAGTCGTTACCTCACCTACGTTGAAGATTGATTCTTCCTCTTTCTCTCCATTAGTTCCGGTGGTTTGTACAGTTTTACTGCCTCCTGAAGCTTGAGTTAGAGAACCTTCCTCAGGGTTACCAACAGTCGTTACCTCACCTACGTTGGAGATTGATTCTTCCTCCCTCTCACCGTTAGTTCCGTTGGTTTGCACAGTTTCACTGCCTCCAGAAGCTTGACTTAGAGAACCTTCCTCAGGGTTACCAACAGTCGCTACATCATCTACGTTGGAGATTGATTCTTCCTCTCTCTCCCCATTAGTTCCGGTGGTTTGTAAAGTTTCACTGCTTCCAGAAACTTGACTTAGAGAACCTTCCTCAGCGTTACCAACAGTCGTTACCTCATCTACGTTGGAGCTAGATTCTTCCTCCCTCTCTCCATTAGTTCCGGTGGTTTGTACAGTTTCACTGCCTCCTGAAGCTTGACTCAGGGAATTTTCCTCAGGGTTACCAACATTCGCTACCTCATCTACGTTGGAGATTGATTCTTCCTCCCTCTCTCCATTAGTCCCGGTGGTTTGTACAGTTTCACTGCCTCCAGAAGCTTGACTTAGAGAACCTTCCTCAGGGTTACCAACAGTCGCTACCTCATCTACGTTGGAGATTGATTCTTCCCTCTCTCCATTAGTTCCGGTGGTTTGTACAGTTTCACTTCCTCCAGAAGCTTGACTTGGAGAACCTTCCTCACGGTTACCAACAGTCGTTACCTCATCTACGTTGGACATTGATTCTTCCTTCCTCTCTCCATTAGTTCCGGTAATTTGTACAGTTTCACTGCCTCCAGAAGCTTGACTTAGGGTACTTTCCTCATGGTTACCAACAGTCACGTTGGATACTGATTCTTTCTCTCTATGTCCATTAGTTCCGGAGCTTTGTAGCTCGCTGAGGATTTCGTGACCTGGAACTTGACCTTGATCACTTTCATCGTTCTGTTGTTCGCCAGGTAGTCCCTCACTCACTGTTACGGCGTCATCGTTTCTTGCCTCACCTGGAGTTTCACCAACTGCGGTTTGCACCTGATTGAGGGAGGCTTCTTCAGGATTACCAACATTGACTTCATAATTTTTATTACTAGGTGATTCATGTTCTACGGTTGTATCACCAACCTGACTGGTGAATGATTGTTCAGGAGTAACGTTGCTGTTTTCAACACCAGTTGATTGTTGTTCTCCTGTCTCTTTGTTTACAGGCAATGTGACGTCGCCACCACGGTCATAAACCTCCTCACGTTCTTCATTTAGCCCGACAGTTTGCTCTTGCTCTCCTCTTCGTTCGCTTACACTTACTGCAGGACTACCATCACTCGCTTCCTCCACTTTATCTCCGGTCACTTCAGAACGGTCGGTTTCTTTACCGTTATTTTCGCTCGGAAGTTGATCAGTAACAGCCTCATCTTGTACCACATTACCATTGTTCTGTACGTTATATTCCAAAGTTCCGCTGGCTTGTTCCTCATTAGCTTCTCCAGCATCTTGTTTCTGTTCAGTGAGGCTACCAACACCAATACGCTGCTCGTCAGCTGGTATTCCACTGGTCCCAACATCGTCGTTTTGACCCTCATTAGAGACCTCGGCATCCTCTTCCTTAGCTGCAGGAACTCCCCCTTGGCTAGTCGCAGGATTTGGCTGCTCATTATCCTGAGCGTCGTCTGCTACAGCGCTTTCCGCAGGTGACCCTGGTTCCTGCACCACCACACCTCCGTTGCTGCCTTCCGAAGTCCTACTCCCCTGCGTAGCCCCACTGACTTCTATTTCCGTATTTCCAGATTCGTGTTTGTAAGTGGCGCTGTTAGAACTGTCAGTGGTAGAGTTTCCTCCAGATGTCGTACCTTCCCTACCTTCATTCTGACTGCCAGACATCTCCTCTTCTCCTTCTGTACTATTGCTAGTTTCTCCTTCTCTCGCATCATCGAGAGCTGTAGATTCACCATCAGCTCTACGTTCCACCCCATCCCTCATGTTTTCAATCATGCCACCGTTCGTCTCCTGTCCTTCATTTGTTATTTCTTCCGCGTTGTTAATCTCTGAATTTCCTTTGGTGGTTCCTATCTGAGGAGGATTATTTGAGAGCTGGTCGATATCAGCATTCGATTCCCCAACTTTATCTCCCATCGCAGTTCCACTTGTATTGTTTTCCATACCACTAGCAATTTCAGATTCGTTGTTTGTGTCCTGGTTAACATTATTTGATCTATCTTCAGTTGGCACATTCTCAGTAGCTTGGATATCATCAACACTTGTTCCCTCAGCGACATCACTTGAACTTTCAGCTGTTGGTTCTCCATCCACTGTGCTTTCTCCATTGGAGGCTTCATTCATTTCAGGGTTTGGGTTTGTTCCTCCTAATTCATCTGTTGCCTCGTTTACACTACCCGTTTGGTGCTTTTCATCGGTAGAATTTGCCCCATCACTGGCCACAATTGAACTTCTTTCACCTGTACTGTTAGCATATTCATTTTTATCCCTCACTTCTTCCTCAGTTGTCCGCGTATTAATTTCCATCGTTTCACCATTTTGTCTGTCAGCACTCTGATTCTCTCCTAATATATTATTTACTTCTGTTTCGCCATTACTTTGTCCTGTACTTCCTGTCAAAGCTCCCGATTCCTTCAGGCCGTCAGCTGCTTGTTCCACATCTGGATTGTTGTTTGATATTCCAGAGGCCCCTTTAATACCACAGGAAACATCTTCGCTGAATGTAGATGAGTCATCTTCACACTTTACTTCGTCTCCTTCCGTACCCGATGTCTGGAATTTCTCTTGCTGTGGCAGGCTAGTTCCAGATGATAAAATACTATTGTCTACTGTTTCGTTAGCTGAAACTTGAGTGTTGGGCAAAATTACACCTCCTCCGCTACCTACTTCCGTCACACCAGCCAAGTCACTCTGAGGTACACCATTAGTTTTATCGAGAGACAAGCCACTGCTGGCTGACAACAGATTTTCATCATTCATGGACTCAGCCTCCTTTCCGTATGCGCCGGTATACAGACCGTCGTACATGTCCCTGTCATCCATTACTCCATAGGCGTAGAACGGACCGTCGACATTGTCATCAACGTCTAAGGTGTAGCCATGGCCGTCTGCAATGGCGTAGCTGTAAGAGTGCAGATTCCGCTTGTACCTCACGTTATGTGAGGGGGCGCTTCCAAGGAACAGAGCATCGTCGTCAGCCCAGATGCTGGCGTCTGGTGAGATGATCTGCGAACATGGAAGAAACAAATTACTTTGTACAGCAAACACATGAATTTGTTTTATTCGCAGACAAGGCGCTAAAATATTTAGTAATCATCTTTGTCGCACCATGGATATTAGACAATGTTAGTGATTATCTTTTAGTTTAAATCACACAAGCTGAGCGTTCGCTGCACGAACAAATCATCGTGAATCTTAATTATAAAACTGGATGGAAGATTACACTACCTATGTACAAGTGTATCCACAGCAATGTTGTAATGAGAGCAGTGGCGGCTCGTGAAAAAATCGTCCTACGTGCTACAAAAAACAAGCTAAATACGCTGTTTTAAATCTGCATATTGCCATGATGAACAACGCATACTTCAAACTTGGTAATACTACTACTACTACTACTACTACTACTACTACTACTAATAATAATAATAATAATAATAATAATAATAATAATAATACAACTTTTCTCACAATTTATAACTCAGAACAAACAAAAACAACATTAATTTGGAAGTAGATGAATTCTTCGACAACTGTCTACGAGATAAATAATTCATTGGAGAAATATTGTTTTTACTAACCTAATGGCGCAACTTACATCAGTGCAAATAGAATCGTGGGAATATAGATCCCCACTAAGAACACTAATTTAATTTCACTTTATATACACTGCAGTGGATAAATAATTTGATAAATCTTCGTATAAACTTTACCACTAACACAATGACAGAAAAAACACGCACCAGTAATATAACCGCGAGATTAAAAACCGCACAAAGCAACTAAAAGAGCTGCCAACTGATTCACTGAGACCTCCTCTATTACCAGAGTAAATGTCCGGCTCCATGGCTAAATGGTTAGCGCGCTGGCCTTTGGTCACAGGGATCCCGGGTTCGATTCCCGGCAGGGTCTGGAATTTTAACCATCATTGGGTGTACGTGTTGTCGTCATCATCATTTCATCCTCATCACGACTCGCAGGTCGCCTATGGGCATCAAATCAAAAGATCTGCATCTAGCGAGTCGAACATGTCCTCGGATACTTCCGGCACTAAAAGCCATACGCTATTTCATTTCACCAGAGTAAATTACATTGTAATGCGGGATAACATTTAGGGTCAGTCACCTACGAATTCCTTATTTTTGACACAAAAGGAAGATGGATATTTTAATAAGCATGCGTGAGATAGATTGCCTCCACTTACTCTTTACTTTCGAACCCAGACGATGCTACTCTCTAGTGGCTGATTCGCTTACCACGTTCAACATAAGCACGGCCGACTGGATCCCTCGCTGCGCTCCGGGTAGCAGGAGACATCGAGTAATTCTACCCCCTTGCGGGAGAGGAAGTAACTATAAACGGGATCAGTGAAAGTTGATCCCGGTTTACGGTATACTCCGCCGGCTACGGGGAGTGTTGCAAACTTGGGTGCGCCTGCGTATTGCTTCCTCCAGGCTACAGGCAAGGGCTCACTTCACATGAGCACGAGCCTTGTTCCCCGGGAGAACGGCGCTAGGTGTTCGACAGATCTCGTCCTGATTTGCACAAAACACAAATTCATATCGTACTCAAAACGAAAAGGCACCAGGATAATTGTACTGTACATAAATAATATTCCTTACAGTTCCAAGCTACGTGCTGGAGCCCGGTAGCACGTACTGACCGGCCGCCACTGAATGAGAGGGCGTTTATGATCTGTAATCATTAGAATGATTGTCATTATAACGTCCTGTATAAAATTATACGAGGTATGGTATTTTGAAGAAGATATCATTATGTCAGCTTTTTTGGCGTGCAAGTAAAACGTGAAGCAGTGTATTTCCAAACGAATATTATCATAAGATATTATATGGATAACATGTGTAGCTCTTAACGAAATCTAAGAAAAAATCTGCAGCAGGTAACGCACGGTAAGAGCTTTTGTGTTTTCTTTTTACGGTTGCATGTTCGATGTTTTTGTGTTTGCGACGTGCAGTTTAAGACAAGGTATATGTTTAGCTGAGACATTTCTCGTAAAGAAGAAGAAATCGTATGACATAACCGGCCGCATTTCTTTTGCGATACAGTTAACTCTATCTTAAGTAGATTTCACGAAAAACATTGATTTCTCAACTGCCAACCTTGTACTCTAATAAAGGGTAAACTCACACTGTAACATCCAAAATGAAACTTACCTTGCATTGTGAAATGAAGTTTAGTTTTAATTGATGACTTAGAAATGAAAGTGGGATGACATCACTGCGTAGCTCTGTCGCCCTAGTTCCTGTGTCTTTGTGTATAAACAATGCACTTACTCGTGAAGCCGTGGGAACGACATCAGACGACTGATTCGTGAAATTTCAGAGGCGGAAAAACAACGAGTGTTTCGGATTTTCTTTTTACGCCCATAGAACGTTTCAATGGAGAACGATGGATACAGTTTTCAACTTCATCCATTATTAAAGTTGATTAATTAATTAATAATTTAGGACTACCGTATGAACGGCCGCCTACCCCGCGACTCTAGCAATCCTATTCCAGTAGTGAACACTAACATGCAAGCTCGCTTCACATAACATCCGCACGGAGCTGTGATGATCTGCAGTCACGATGATTATCATCAGCTCTCATTTACTGTAATCATGCATAATTTCTATTGCTAACTTGGTTTGGATTCTGTTGTTGTTTTAGAGCCGCGATAGACATCGTTAGCGAAGATCTTAAGAGTTATTTACTCGGTAATCATTAAGGCATTCCCGCCACGACGCACGTGTAAGCTGTGTTGTATTTCTTGACGAGTTATTAACCCCGCGCAAAGGAATATCTTTTGTGAAACTTGTATAATGAGTGTTGAGATGAGACGAGTGTAGAGTACAAATGGTTAAAGAAATTAAGAGCAAAGCCATCTCCGTACAGGCCATGAAGGCCCTTGGAGTGGTGGAAGGTAAAGGCTTCCACTATTCGTAAGCTCGTCACTTGATGGGGTAGAGTGGTTAGCTCTACGCCCGGCCGCCTTTGCCCCCAGGAAATGACCTGGTACCTCACGGCCATGTGCACCTTCGGAAGTGGAAACCTAGTTTCTTAACTTCTTCGACTTCCTGACGGGGATTCGAATCCACGTCTTTCCAGGCGAACCGAGCACACCTTTACCGCCTAGGCCCCTCCAAAATGTTAGAGAAATTGTAAGAATGAATCATTTTATTAGTAGATCTCCAGATAAGCGAAGTGGAATGAAAACTATTTTAAAAGGTGAAGACATCATGAACTTAACAGGATGGTGAAAATACACTATGATTTGCTTCCTTCGAATAGCTCGCATTATGGGCAGAAGAAATCTCAGCGATAGTATTTTGACAACCCGAATCTTAATATTGTTAAGTTACGTATACAGAACCTTCCAGCAACATGATTTCGAAGAGTGAGGGGAAAGTCTCAAGATGAAGAGAGTATCCCTTATGCTTTCCGTTACCCCAGAATTGACACCAGGAATTCTTGTCGTGAAACAGAAACTGTCCCAAATGTCAATGTAAATGAGAAGAATGTTCCCTACGACCTTCAGAAAAGCAGGGACAAGAGCCTGAAAGAAGAGTACCTGAACTCAGTATAGGCGGAAGATAGCGATACACTTGTGGTAAAGTTTGATTATGCCAAGTTCTAGAAGCGAATTTGTAGCTTTATGTTTTCAAAGTATAGCTGTGCATATTACTTATTTTTTACGAAAGTGGGGGCGAGAAAAGATCCCCATTATCTGTGTTCATTTCTACGTGAACCTTATGTCCAAATCTGCAAAAAATAACAAGTATCAAGAAGATAGTAAGAGCTAGTATCAGATTCATGCGGGTCAGAAAATAAGAACATGACAGTTGTAAGATTTTATTTATGAATTTCAAAAGCGCATGATATCACAATAAAAATCATATCCCCTGTAAGAGGCCACTCGTACAACCAATGCAACCAAAATATTGGTCCTTGCGGTAATGTTCTGAAGAGCATTAAATTCATTAACACTATCTCAACATTCTTAGCACCTATAGGAAAACTCCCATGCATTTTGGATTGTTACAAGCAGCAACTTAATTGAATATTAGTGTGCAGCACTACATTCGTATTTCGGGAAGAAGATAAAAGCAAGAATGATCAGTTTAGCACACATAAGTCTGTTATTCCTTCTTTCGGACCACGCTGCTCCTATATTCAGCAGCATTACATCCTTGCCGTCTGATCAAGAAAGGGTTTCTTCCATTAATCAAGCGCGATTTGTAGCAGTGAAGCAACCGTGCCCTGTTTTGGAGCCAACAGTAACACATTGTCACTGACATTAAGCAAGAAAATTCAGCAAAAATCAAGATTATAAAAAATGTTAGAGCAAATGCAACTTTCAGTGACAGCGAGGAAAAAGAAACCATTTTGGCCATTGTGAAATTCAAATAATCATAAATATGTCTCCCGGTCATGACCATGTATCGACGGCTGCTAATTCCACATGACTGCCAGCCATAAGACATAGCCTGCACTGTTGTTAGGTAACATTGGCTGACCACCCATCCATACCTTACATAATAGCCTGCACTGTTGTTAGGTAACATTGACTGTCCACCCATCCACACCTTACATCATAGCCTGCACGGCTGTTAGGTAACATCGTCTGACCACGCATCCATACCTTACATCACAGCCTGCACGTTGTTAGGTAACATTGTCTGACCACGCATCCATACCTTACATCATAGCCTGCACTGTTGTTAGGTAACATTGTCTGACCACCCATCCATACCTTACATCACAGCCTGCACGTTGTTAGGTAACATTGTCTGACCACCCATCCATACCTTACATCATAGCCTGTACGGCTGTTAGGTAACATTGTCTGACCACGCATCCATACCTTACATCACAGCCTGCACGGTTGTTAGGTAACATTGTCTGACCACGCATCCATACCTTACATCACAGCCTGCACGGTTGTTAGGTAACATTTTCTGACCACGCATCCATACCTTACATCACAGCCTGCACGTTGTTAGGTAACATTGTCTGACCACCCATCCATACCTTACATCACAGCCTGCACGTTGTTAGGTAACATTGTCTGACCACCCATCCATACCTTACATCACAGCCTGCACGGCTGTTAGGTAACATTGTCTGACCACCCATCCATACCTTACATCACAGCCTGCACGTTGTTAGGTAACATTGTCTGACCACCCATCCATACCTTACATCACAGCCTGCACGTTGTTAGGTAACATTGTCTGACCACCCATCCATACCTTACATCACAGCCTGCACGGCTGTTAGGTAACATTGTCTGGTCATCCATCCATAACTTACATCGCAGCCTGCACGGTTGTTAGGTAACATTGTCTGACCACGCATCCATACCTTACATCACAGCCTGCACGGCTGTTAGGTAACATTGTCTGGTCATCCATCCATAACTTACATCGCAGCCTGCACGGTTGCTAGATAACATTGTCTGACCACCCATCCATAACTTACATCATAGCCCGCACGGTTGTTAGGTAACATTTTCTGACCACGCATCCATACCTTACATCATAGCCTGCACGGTTGTTAGGTAACATTGTCTGACCACGCATCCATACCTTACATCATAGCCTGCACGTTGTTAGGTAACATTGTCTGACCACGCATCCATACCTTACATCATAGCCTGCACGTTGTTAGGTAACATTGTCTGACCACCCATCCATACCTTACATCACAGCCTGCACGTTGTTAGGTAACATTGTCTGACCACCCATCCATACCTTACATCATAGCCTGCACGTTGTTAGGTAACATTGTCTGACCACCCATCCATACCTTACATCACAGCCTGCACGGTTGTTAGGTAACATTGTCTGACCACGCACCCATACCTTACATCACAGCCTGCACGTTGTTAGGTAACATTGTCTGACCACGCATCCATACCTTACATCGCAGCCTGCACGTTGTTAGGTAACATTGTCTGACCACCCATCCATACCTTACATCATAGCCTGCACGTTGTTAGGTAACATTGTCTGACCACGCATCCATACCTTACATCACAGCCTGCACGGTTGTTAGGTAACATTGTCTGACCACGCATCCATACCTTACATCATAGCCTGCACGGCTGTTAGGTAACATTGTCTGGTCATCCATCCATAACTTACATCGCAGCCTGCACGGTTGCTAGATAACATTGTCTGACCACCCATCCATAACTTACATCACAGCCCGCACGGTTGTTAGGTAACATTGTCTGACCACCCATCCATACCTTACATCAGAGCCTGCACAGTTGCTAGGTAACATTGTCTGACCACGCATCCATACCTTACATCGCAGCCTGCACGGTTGCTAGGTAACAATGTCTGACCACCCATCCATAACTTACATAATAGCCTGCACGGCTGTTAGGTAACATTGTCTGACCACCCATCCATAACTTACATAATAGCCTGCACGGCTGTTAGGTAACATTGTCTGACCACGCATCCATACCTTACATCGCAGCCTGCACGGTTGCTAGGTAACATTGTCTGACCACCCATCCATAACTTACATAATAGCCTGCACGGCTGTTAGGTAACATTGTCTGACCACCCATCCATACCTTACATCAGAGCCTGCACAGTTGCTAGGTAACATTGTCTGACCACGCATCCATACCTTACATCGCAGCCTGCACGGTTGCTAGGTAACATTGTCTGACCACCCATCCATAACTTACATCACAGCCTGCACGGTTGTTAGGTAACATTGTCTGACCATCCATCCATAACTTACATCGCAGCCTGCACGGTTGCTAGGTAACATTGTCTGACCATCCATCCATAACTTACATCACAGCCTGCACGGTTGTTAGGTAACATTATCTGACCACCCATCCATACCTTACATCAGAGCCTGCACAGTTGCTAGGTAACATTGTCTGACCACCCATCTATACCTTACATCACAGCCTGTACTTCCGTCATGCACATTTTCAGATGACCCTCAGCTACGAGATATATTTACATGAACAGTGTTGACGAGTGACAGTGACGATTCATATTAACGTATTAAACGTAAAGTTGTGACAAAATGACTTTAGTCAAGGAATAATGGTGGTGCAGTTTTCTTTATATCTCATGGAGGAATATATCGTCGTTGCGGTACAGAACCTCCTATGTGACAATATTTTTGGAGATATACTGGCCCACAGCACATACATTATGAAGAGCAAGAATGCCTTGACAATATTCACACAATATTGCACCTTAGATGACAGAACCTCACCGGCCAATGTTCTAAGCTAAAATATTTCACATAGGAGATTTTGTCCCGACAGGGACGATATGATGATCAGTGGATCAGTGCTAGAGTGTCGGCCTTCGCATCCCAGGATAGCGTGTTCAAACCCGGTGGAGGTAGTCGGAGTTTTGAAGGGCGGAAAAAGGTCCATTGAACACTCTATGTCGTACGATATCGGTACGTAAATGATCTCTGGTGACACATTTGGTGTTTACCTGACAAAATTAATTAAATCTCAACCACCGACGCCCAAGAGAGATCCGATTTATTCGGTCTACCATCTAGTAACCCTAGAGCAAAACGGAACGTCCACATTGACAGGCAAACAACCAGATGTAGATAAATAAAAACACTGTAGCTGCGGCCACGTAACTTTTTTGGCTAATGGCTTTACGTCGCACCGACATAGATAGGTCTTATGACGACGATGGGATAGGAAAGGCCTAGGAGTAGGAAGGAAGCTGCCGTGGCCTTAATTAAGGTACAGCCCCAGCATTTGCCTGGTGTAAAAATGGGCAACCACGGAAAACCACCTTCAGGGCTGCCGACAGTGGGATTCGAACCCACTATCTCCCGGATGCAAGCTCCCAGCCGCAGGCCCCTAACCGCACGGCCAACTCGCCTGGTCACATTATTATTATTATTATTATTATTATTATTATTATTATTATTATTATTATTATTATTATTATTATTCACTTCAGTATATATCTGCTGTTTATGTTCATGCTTGCATGATTTTCTTATGGAGAAAATTCAAGAACTTGTTATTTTGTATAATTTTTACAACTTTTGATTCAGTGCTTATTTCACATGTGTTCACTATAATGGTAGTTTTGAGGGTCTCAGTAGCAATGATTCTTTGTCAAAAATGTGAGTTACCACCGTGGCAGGGTAATGATTGCGTGTCAAAAGCCCAGATTCGATGCCAAACTACAATCGTAATGAAATGAAATGGAGTATGGCTTTTAAAGCCGGGAGTGTCCGAGGACAAGTTCAGCTCGCCAGATGCAGGTCTTTTGATTTGACTCCCGTAGGCGTCCTGCGCGTTGTGATGAGGATGAAATGATGATAAAGACAACACATGCACCCAGCCCCAGTGTCAGCGGAATTAACCAATTATGGTTAAAATTCGCGACCCCGCCAGGAATCGAACCCAGGACCCTTGTGACCAAAGGCCAGCACACTAACCATTTAGCCATGGAGCCGGACTACAATTATGATAAAGTGTTAACAATAGCTCAGTCTACTTCACTTACCAAGTCTGTCGTAATAATAATAATAATAATAATAATAATAATAATAATAATAATAATAATAATAATACTCTTCACCTGACGGAGTGGTATTAAATAACGACCTTTGAAAAATATTCGGTTTAGAGACACTAACGCACAGAATGCTGCATTCAGTTTTGTAAAAAAAAAATTTGTCACAAATGCAACACAAATATTACCCACATTGGTATTCCTGCAAGTTGAACAGTATGCAAAGTGGACCTCAAGAGCTCCTCAATTACCCTTCCCTAATTGGGCTGGGCTTCTCGTTTGTATGTGTCAAAAAGTAAGGGGAAAACGGAAATGAGACAGGTTTTCTTTCCTATCCAACTCCTATTCTTTCCCGACCCTCGCGTATTAGTTTCCGAGGCCGAGCTAGTCCTTTATTTTCACCCCCTTTTGTTCTTTCTTCGAAGGGTGGAACCTCTGTCAGAACAGGGTGAAGGAAAGCGTGTGTCTCGTAAGTAGTACGTCTTGTTTCGTGATTCAATCCAACACTTGAGAAATATTTCTCCGATACCCGTATTCAAACGTCAAATTTGTAATGTCTGTAACCGTACGGTGAGGTGTAGAAAACAGTGCAAATCTATTAAAGAAAAATGGTGTCAAAGTTCCCCTTAGAGAAATCAAATGAGACCAAAATTGATAGCGATTAATTTTTTTACATGCTAAGAATTGTTTTTGAGAGGCATCAAATTGAGTGCATCGACTAGCCTATGAAACTGCTATTTCTCTGGAGTACTCCTCATAACCATATGAACCTTTATCTACAAACCCGTTTATGAGATTTATGAAGATAATCCAATTTCCTCGAAACATGTAAAACGTGAAAATGAAAGTACCCTAGTCCTCGGAAACCGTCAGGGTCGGATAAGAACAAGAGTTGACCAACGAAGATCAATGGACAAGATGAAAGGGAGGAGCGTGGCACATCTAAGTGGAAGCAATGTCAGGAATCAGCGTGGTAGGCAATCGACGCTCCCATGGTAAGAGCCCATGGGGCCCCTTTTAGTCGCCTTTTACGACAAGCAGTGGAAACCATCCCCATCTAGGGGTTCGTTGAGACAAATCTCAATGAAACTTTGATGAATGATCAATTCACATATCGTAAATGTGTTGGCCATATACACAAAGGTTAGCAACCATCTCCACACGACAGCCGTGTGCGCTGCAGAACGGCCAATGACGAAAACATTCAAACTGCAAAGGACGGTACTTTTAGTGCAAGCAGTGTGGGCAGTAGGTATAACTACACGAGACTGTTGTAGGGGATGATCGAATAAAATGGTTTCTTTTCAGAAACTCATTGACCTGGGAGAGTCAAAAACACTGGGACAGCGTGCAACACCAAGCGTAGACCATTTATTACGTTTTCCTGAATGAATAACGCAAATTTTACATTTCTTAGTGCAAATTCTGTCATTCCCATCCGAGAAGTTGTACATCGTAGTTTGCACGCTTCCACCGCGTACAGGAGTGCACGCTCACGCAATAATAAACCAAGAGATGTAATGTTTGTTGTGGATACACAGAGGGATTCAGAGATATAGTCGGTTTGAACATTATTGTCTCCAGCCCTGAAGATGGTTTCCCGTTGCTTCCCATTTTCACACCAAGGCATACCTTATTTGAGGCCACGGCCGCTTACTTCCCACTCCTAGCCCTTTCCTATCTCATCGACACCATAAAACCTATCTGTGTCGGTTGATATAAAGGCAATATAAAAAAATCAAATGAAAAGATATTTAAGTAACAATAACTCATATTTACTTTCATTCTCATCATTTCGAAAACAAAGCGTCGTGTAAAATGAAAATTACACTATTTACTCTGGAGTGGTGGCGTATCTTAGTTAAGGAAATTCGTTTCTTTCAGTACTTGCTAGCTCAAAATTAGTTGGGAACTCCTTACCAGTGCGGACCCAGACAATTCCTTACATTTTATATTTAATGAGGAATCACATTCAAAGATGACGAGCATTTCGAAACTTAATTTTAATCCATTTGAAAGGGACTGACGTACCAACCCCCGAGATTCTGAACCACAAATCAAGGAAAAGAACCGAAAATGAGGTTTTGGTTGTAGCAGACGCTCCAAACCTCGGCAGATGGTGATAGTCTTGAAAGCAGTTATAAGGGTTCTGCACAGACATTTAAATCAGTCTAGCTTTGCTGTTTCTCGAAATTAACTTCTAGAATCCATGATGCTCGAGAAAAATCAGCTTCATAACTTGTACTGTCCGTTTATAAAATGGTTGGAAACCTCAGTCAACGCTTGGAATAATCAAGTGTTTTTAAGATGTGATGCTACCTATCATTAAAAATATTGTTAAAACAATTAATACTGTAACAAACTTTTATAAAAGTAACAACCGAGTTTCCAAGCTGGAAACAAAATATAAATGCACCTAGGGCATTTTTAAACATAAATTTTTCGAAAGGGGGTGGGCATTGTTCCTCTTGGTTTAAGTCAATTTATCTCCAGGGTGCAGAAACACTTTGTTTCGTAAATGAAGGGAGTGCTAGATGGCATGGTCAACTTGGAACCACAGCTCTGCGTGCTACGCGCGCTTAAACATTTAACCTCGCAGGCAATCAAACTGCATTGTTTGTTTTCTGACATAGCCTAAATATGTTTTATGGCTGGCGGTCATCCGAAAATTTGTGTAACTTGATGTGACAAAATGTGTGACGGAAGTGCAACCATAACAACCGTGCAGGATGTGATGTCAGGTGTGGATGGATGGGAGACATATTTATGATCATTTGATTTTCGAAAAGGGAAAAGTACCTCAGAGCAGATGTTCAGAATGTCTTCCTTTAGCTTGGCGGCAACAATTCAGAGCGGCAAAAATTCATATCGACGCAACAATGATTCGCGTATTCTTTGGTATATTCCCAGCACTTCTCGATCACGATGTGGAACCTAAACGATCCGTGCTACTAAGTCCTCCTCATTGTCAGCTGCTTTTCATACGCCAGGTCTTTAATGTGACCGCACAGAAAAGGAAGTCAAGAGGAGTAATATATATATATAGAGCACTTCTTTAATTTGAGAAACAAACTCTTTCTGCATCCTCTATATAAATATCAGGTTAAAATCAACGATCATTTCCTAATTTCCTAATTTCTTATGTAATGTTTTTACGTCTGTGTGGGGAAGTGTGCTGGAATTACGCATAACAGGAAAAGAAGGATTAAAAATACAAAACAGAAATAATTCAATTGTCTCGATTCCGATATAACATTAAAACATCGGTAAAGATATTCAAGAAAGCGTTTCTGTTGGAGCTATGGAAAATGCTTCTTTAAGACATCGTCGTTAGAAAAAAAAGGTCTTAAAATGGGAAAGAAAACTTAATGGTGTTTAAGGGAGGTCTTCGCAGTTGAATGTAGATCTGGAATGTCAAGATCATTTAATCAATCAATGTGAATTTCAAAGAATTAAAGAACTTGACGTGTTGCCGACTATTCTACACGATTTTGTTGGTTAATTTATCAAAAATGGCTCGCTTTTGCGGCAGGTGTCGCAGGTGTTGTTGTGACTGGCCAATACGAATACAAGTAGAACTGAGCCCCTCCAAAGAAAACAACGAGAACACCTCCTGTTCGTGCAAATTTCTGTAGTTATTATTATCATTAATGCTTTCACGACCCGTACTTCTAGACATGATATATGCTTTTTGCGCTTATGCCGTTTCAAGGAAATAAGATTAAAGTCTTTACCTTTCGCAAAGAACTTTGTTCTGCGTCTTCAGAAGAAACTCTCGACTGTTCACGAGGAAGATTTCTGCAAGAATTAATCACGAGACATTATTCTGTGACAAATAATGGAATACTTGTTCAGTAAACAGATTGGGAGCTGGCAGAAATATTTGGTGTAGTATTTTGTCATTTTTCAGACCTTATACCCGTTTAATTTACGATTTTTTAGATGAAAAGTTATCAAAAAGTGTTCAGGTGGGAAAGGGCGCGTTGCTGGATGACAGAAGACAGAAACCGTATGGGAATGTCTGACAGTGGAAGGAGGAGTTGAGGAGGCCGGCTGTAACGCTATATTTACTCCAGCTTGAACTGGTATGCAGTTGATGTTCTTTACGACTGACACTCACTCACCTTGTAGAGACAGGCCACAAGAACCGGAAGAAGAATCCATCTGAGTCGCACCATTGTCCGGGTTAGACGTTCTACGCCAGTTCCGATGAGCGGAAACACCTTTATAGCCAGACCGGTATCTTCGTCTTTGATTACATGACAGTTGACAGCACGCTCGCAGATAACCGCTCTGAGTCACACATTCTTATTACAACAAGCCTCTTCGAGACTCCTTATCTTCGAGCATGAAGCAGAGCTGCTAATAGCGGCAATTTAACACCAGACATCTCGCTCATACTCATATCGTCTCACATCCCGATCTCACTTCTGTATTAAGGCTGCCCCAGGGTTTATTGTCTCCTCGTTAGAAGAAATCTTGCTTTTCGAGGAGACAGGTTAAGAGGGCCTGAGAATTTCTGATTCGACCCGTCGAAACGAAGAAGGCAATACAAGCCATAGGAAGCTGGTGTAAGTGAAGAACTACGAAGGCGAGGTCACAGTTCGAGAGATACCAAGTATGTCTGTAACATTTATGGTCTGCCTACTGGGGACGACAAAGGCATCGACGAATCTGTTTGTAACTTAAAATGCACTATTCCTCATTAAAATGATGCCATGTGATCTCTTTTTAGTTGACACCTCTGGGTGACCTGCGCGTCTGAATGGGTGTGGTGGTTGTCTGATACCCGGTGTGCATCAACAGCTCCAAATGAGCACCGTGCAAGGTCCGGATTGAATGCAGGCTTTTGGCGCGCAATCTACAGCATTAAAGTGATCAGTATGGTTATTTCCAAAACCTGGCATGTACCTTCAGATGTGAATGAACCACTAACCAGGCTCTGTCGTCAGTTGAGTCAGTACCATTCCTTCTAAGCTCCTAAACATCTTACTGTCAAGTAAATAAAATAAATAAATAAATAGATAAATAAATAAATAAATAAATAAATAAATAAATAAATAAATAAATAAATAAATAAATAAATAATATAAACATTCAACCCAAACTGAGGTCTCCGTCCACTCTTATATCCCTCAAAGGCCAAGTCCATTATCTTCCTAGGAAACATTCTCCTCCATTCGCCTCACATGATGCCTCCGCCAAAGACAGTTCATTCTAATATTGCCTCCTTATCGTCACTTGATCTAACCTTCTCTCATTTTACCCCCCTTGGACAACGAAGGCTACGTTACATTCTTACAAAACACCATTGATCACAGCTGCGAATCCACCACATATGCTTTCTTACACTACTACAATCAACCTGCGGGACAGCGCACAAGTTCTTGTAATAACAACGCCAGAAGGAAGCCTGTATGTAGTCCTCTAGACACCGTACTGAAGAGAGGCCCCAGTACTGATCCGTGAGGTAGGACAGCTCATAAGATGGGCCGCTGATTTCTTCAATGACGTGGAGTTCACGGCAAGTGCGAGCCATGAGGTGATGGACGACACATGAAACACGCACGATTTGAAATGATATAATAATAAGTATAGTTATTTGCTTTACGCCACTAACTACTTTTACGGTCTTCGGAGTGAAATGATATTAGTAGACGAATAAGCTTGAATGAAGTTTTTAAAAGTAGAGAATTTCGTAATCTATATAAATAAAAATGAATCGCTAAATGTGTTGCTAAGCGCAAAACTCGGGAACGGCTGGACCAATTCGGCTAATTATTTTTTTTTTTTCAAATATTCGCCGAAGTCCGAGTAAGGCTTTTACGAACAGAAAAATTGGGAAAAATGCTAGGAAAAACGTAATAGCTCCATTTCTCTTTTTCCATTCAGACTGCTCGTCTCTCTTTCCTTCTCCCACGTTTGCGCTTAGCGCTGTCCTCCTCTAATCCAGCGCGTTTGTCAAATGTCCGTAAATCTTAGTGTTGTCGGTTAAAATGGGTGAATATCGGATTATGTACAAAATTGCTAGCCGCATTTGATGCCGTTAACAAAAAAAGTTTTACAAAATAATTGACTGTGAAAATGTCAATATAATGGAATGTTACCTCAAATGCAAAATATTCATTGCATAGAACTTATCATGTCATAACTCCTATTTTATATTCACTATATTTGTAATTCACTGCTGGTAAAGGAACATTTCAGCTCGGCGCAGATTAAGTTTTTTTTTTCAATTTTAATGATAAAAAGATGCACTATTTGTGTTCCTTTTCAGGCATGTTCAGATATTTTTATGTTAAGGCACGAAAAAGTCAGTCGCTGGCCAGCTTCTTTGCTATTCAATTTGCATGGGGGTTCAAAGCGAGGCATATGGTCTTCAGATATGGAAGTTATTTTTAAAACAAACCTCAAGTCCTTATCTCGCTTAGTTCTCAGTTAGTGACAGGAAGAATGTCTCCTTGGGTTTTGGCTTCGCGCGTGACTGCTGCCTGGCTGGCTGGCTGGCTGCCTCGACTGCCGGTACGGATCTCCCAAATATACGCTCTCGAGACATTCGAATGCAGTGTCGTATTTTGTTATAGTTCGAGACCTTTGTCTACCCTAATTTTTTTGAAATCTTCGCTTCTCAACAAATACGTTCATCGATTTCTTCGGTTGATTGGTTTATTTTGTGTGTGCTTCCATACACAGTATACTTATTTCAAGACTCATGCCGCCTATAAGACGCGGGCGGAGCAACTTCGGTCGAAGAACTCGAAATGCTACAAGCCAAGCTAATTTTCAGTCTAATCTGACTGCACAACAACGTGAAAAGCGAAATGAAACTGAAAGGATTCGAATATCACAAACCCGTGCAGCGCGTCGTTCAGCTAATAATCTTCCAAGTTTGAATCGAGCTGCTTTCAATTACGATGTTTGAATTGACTACAGTGTCTACCAATGAGTTGCTATTGGATCAATGAACTCAGTTTGTCAGCGGTGAAAACATTACTGAACAACGTGATCGAAGTAATCATTCTAACGGGGAAGTATACAAGAGAAGACGTTTTGATACCATTCATCCCTATGATTCAGACTGACATACAATTTGAATTTAATAACGACTGCAGTTTGCAATAAAGCTTGCTTTTGCTATGACCATAAATAAATCCCAGGGGCAGTCATTGAGTGTTTGCGGCAATTATCTTGAATACCCATGTTTCTCGCACGGCCAATTGTATGTTTCTTGTTCCCGTGTTGTTTACGCGCCAGGTAATCAAACAAAAAATATCGTGTACCTTAAAGCTTTACAATGAAAAATATCTTCATAGTGTTGATTGGAATCAGTGTTTTCTATGATAGTTATTTCCTACGAAGAAAGAGGAGTAACTTTTGCCACATTATCTTCACGCCATCAACTTAACAAATTACTTGATTTGCAACGGGGGATAATTATGGCTCTGTGTGGTATTTGAAGACCTGCTGAACAGTTCCCATCTACGTTACAGTCAATCAGGGTTATTTCTGGGAAGTGATATGCTGTGACCTATTTGAGCATTTTCTTATTCACAATCAAGATACTAACATTGCAGATAATGAAAACACGTTTTTCCAGTAGTTTGTTACTAAATTTTGGTAGCAGTAGAGAATTAACTCATTTGATGTTGATGATGTAGTCATTTGCATTATTCTGATTTTTACGTGCAGTACAGACTGAATTTGACTTCGTTCCATTGTCATTTATTTTTGACAGAACGACGTTTGTCGGGTCAGCTAGTCTGAAGATAAAGTTGAAAAGCATGAGGACACATATTCGTCTTTAGGAGGAAGAATTCAGGATTGGAATAATTTACCAAAGGGAATCTATATAAATAAAGTTGTAGAAGGGCTGCTGTCTGTAATTTCGTTTGTTTTGCCGGTTTTTCAGATATTTTTCCGTTTTAGGTCAACACAAGACCGTATCAGTGGTTTTTATTTTTCTCGTCTGTTTGTCTGTTTGTTCCACCACCAAGGCGAAACGGCTGGATAGATCTCAACCAAACTTCATATTAAGAGTACGGTACTCATCTCGAGGAAGGTTTTGATATGCATATGACTTTAAAATGTCTGAGTAGAAGGGGAGTTTATAGGAAAACCAGAACAGTTTTCTTCCATTTTTTCTTACACTATTGATTTTCTGTAAAATCTAAGGACTGTATGTGAAACGTTCCTTCATTTGTTATGTACATAATCTCGCTTATTCTTCAAATGACGGAGAAATATACTATTTTCTGCGGGTATCATGTTCTGCATTGAGTACCCTATAGACCGACGACGAACCTACAGGTTACCATCGCAACGTCTCTGACGGCTTGCCAGCAGGGAATATTGCCTTTTTCATCATCATTCCTGAAACACTCGTGGTTGTTCCTTGGGTAGAAAGGAAGCGAGACGTTAATCGGCCATTTTGCGGGTTAATGGAGGAATATCGCTGGAGGTTACAATATTGTCCTCGGATATCACTAAGGGGCGTTGTTAATATTTGAACATTACTGCTGAATGTAGCCCATTATTTCACACCGGAAGATGTTTCCTGGTATTTGTTATCATTTTTACTGTATTTCTATGCTACTTCTGTTTTCCGCTTTAATTTATCCCCTCTTCCTTGCCTCTTTAGGCTTCAGTCATCCTCCTATCTGTTTATCTAAAAATCCTTGCGCCTAAATTTCTCCTCTGTTGCCGCCTTCTTATATCCGTAACTCATACCATCACAATTTATTGAGTGGTATTTTATTTTCCAATACATCGACTTGGGATTTACGTATTTGTCCAATCCGACTGTCCTCAGTTATAATCCCATTTACTATTAATTTCAACTTTCTTAACTGTATTATTTTCTTCCTCACCGTATGTATGCAGTTGCTAATCCCAAAACCTGGACACTCTGTTCTTTGAGGAAAAATTCCATGCTGTTCAAGTGTATAACTTTTGGTCCCGGAAAATGTCGAAGTATGGATACATTTTAATGACGATGCAGACCTTCGTTTCGGGGTAGTTTTTTCAAACGGTAAGTCGTATTACAAAACTGATAGCACAATTACAGTTCAGTTTGGAGAGATCTACAGCTATGGTCCTATGATTTGTCGTCGTATTTCGATTGTTGATACTGAACCCTTTGGGTCCACTATGAAGGATACCTACCTTCCTTACTTATCAGCAAAATTTCATGAGATCTGTCTCTTGGGTCGTATCGGGTTCTTCGTCACTTGCTGAGGTAAAGGTAGGGTTCAGTAATTCTAATGTATCTACTCAAATGAAAGATCTGTTTAAAATATTCCTATTTATTCAAGTAATCTCTGAAGAGTTAATCATTTATCACCGGTATCATTGGGATCCAATCGTGTCCACTGGACACCACAATCATTTTACACAGAAGGTCAGAACACTGGTGTGAGCCTTTGACATAACTGCCTAATGGGCATCCTTATTAGAAACCATTGTCTCAATTATTAATTAAAGAAAAGAAAGTCTGGAAATCCTTAGATTCGGCTTCCACGTGAGACTACATGTACCATCATAGTGATTCTTTATAGCCCAGTCCTCGTAACACGAACTCTGGACTCTGGGTATAATTAAGGCAGTCCAATCGGTGTGTGCTACACAGTGGTTATACGGCATGGACCCTTAATTGAATTGATGTGACCTGCGACTATGTCATGGACCGACATCTAATCTTCTAAGTTACTTTAAAGTCATTGTGGATGATGACCGCAAGGAAAATGATGCTACGGTGGCATATGGCCCTACTCTAATTCACTGAGGTTGATGACCCCATAACCATCCAAGTTTCTAAGCTGAAGGTTAAACACAATTAAGTTACATCGGTTGATGACCAAAGTTTCCACTTTTACTAACCCCAGCACATTTACTGCTCCATCAATCAAAGTCAAATAATGCAATAACAACAATGCTCACAATCCTTTGTGGCAGCAAAATCCATTACCTTCGGATATGTCCCCTTAATCGTTACGTTAACATTTACATATTCCCCTGAAAAATAAACTAAGATTTCCAGAATGCATCTTCAAGTCATTCGCTTGATTTAAAGTTATTTCAAAATACGTTTCCACTGAATTTAATAATTAAGTAAATTTAAATGATTTAATGAAATCTTAATGAACAACAAATGCTATCTCCGCGGACGAATGGTTTCTTTCACAAGTCCCTACTTAACGTCTTGACGTAATTCATTTTTAATAATGTTGGATGGATATCGTCGGTAGCTGGAAAAAAAAATTACATCACTTATTTCCAGTATTCATCTTGTTTCGTGATATCACACCTTAATTTAACCTAATGCTAACCATTATTACTACTTGGATAACCCTGATAATTAAGTGCAAAACCATAAGTAACTCGCCGTACAATGTAAACCGATTACGATGTCATATCTTGTCATAAAATTTCCATGAAGGTTTGTACGTCCCTCACAAACAAAACAATCATCATTACCATCGCTCTATATTTTGGACAACCCTGAAATTGGCTATCCTTGCTCATTATACTCTAAGTTCGTGGTGTCAAATGTACATTACAATCTCAATTAAACAAATTTACAGTGTCTAATAACATACACGTTATTCCCGGATGAAAATTTCAACTAGATCCAACAGTTAACGTTATCCCCTGCCAAGAAATGCAATCTCGTTTCAATGTATAACACACTCTGCACGTTCCGTGATTCGAGTTGCGAACTCCTATCAGCTGGCGGCATTGAGACGCGACCCTGCTCTGCTGTGATATGAAACATCTGTTCGTCTTGCCTGACTGGCCTCTCAGAATTAAACCTTTAACTTCGCCGACATAATTAAACAAATACGATATTTCTGACCAACAAAATGCACACAGATTATACTTCAAAATGCCCTACACTAATTGTACACGTCGTAAATTAATACCGGCATGGATTCTCTAGTTCTACTTTCCATCCCAAACATACACAAAATCTTCCTCGGGCTTATACATATCCCGGCACATTTTTCAGGCATCCAATCACCTGATTCTAAAATCCTATCTCATCTCATACGACAACTCTGAACTCTGCCTCACTCGACGGCTCTCACTAACAAAGAAATTGAATAAAATAATCTAGAACCCATGACGCATAAGATGCACAAATACATTAATAATGAACACTTCGCATAATTATCTCGTATTTTCCAAAACTGGATTTCACAAAATGACTGTCAAAATTCTACTAAATTTTTATTGTCAGTCAGACACAGTTTAAATGGACATAGAATAACGTTTCACTTCGTGACAAAATTCACCACTCTAAATTTCTCAACCCGACAGCGCTCTTCCACTCAATTGAAAATGGGTAACCATGGACTTCTTACATTAATTCCATCAAATTTCAAACAGAAAATGTTTACGTCAGATATAATATCTGAATTTGACACACAAAAGTATAGGCAATAAATTCACGGAAATGACGATCTACTCTGGACGTGATATCACTTCGAAGCCCTCACTAATAACTTTTACACGCCATGTCACACGGCATTCGCTATATTTTATCCAAGCAGAAAATAAAACAAATGACCTTTCGTCATATTTTGACATTCGCCAAAAATATAGGGGTGAACAACTGCGCCATAAAAGCCCATTTCAAATGCACATAAGTTTGACATCACAAAACAAGATATATTAGGTGGTAAGATGGCAAGGCACCTACCTCAGATTGACGTCGGATTCCATCCTTCGGCTCACCTGTGACCTTCCGCCGCTTTTCTAGCTGTACATCATAATATTTATTTATTGTTCCTGGAAATAAAACATTAAAAAAGAAATACCCTTCACTTGTTGATTTTGTTGATCGCACTTAACTGATAGTATTTATTTCCCGCACACGAATTACTTCCCTTACCATACACAAATATAAAAAAATCTTCTTCCTCTATTACTTCTCAATTGGATGCCATTATGCATCAGTAGACTAAGCGCCATTTCACGAAAATTGAGATTTTAGCGCCATCTTGTAGAGGAAGGCTTGAACTATTTATAAAAAATTCCCCACTGCATTACAAGAGGCCGTTAGTTGTTAGTAAACAGAAAACCTAAGCGACAAAGCGGGAATCAGTAAAAATGTAAATTGCATCAGTAGACTATGCGACTTTCCAGTTTGCATCATTAGACCAAGCGCCACATTCCTCACATTGCGCGCGAGGGAGCCCGCGTTTTCGATAGTGCTGACATTTACGTGGTGATACAATGAGTGGTTTATCAAGTGACGAAGTTCAGCGATGTATCGAGTACTTCCAAAAGTAAGGAGAAGGACAATGCTACTAATGCAGCTTGCTAAGAAGGTTGCGTCTGAGAATCATTCTCTAGAATTTGATGGTGAATCTCAGGGAGCAAATCTAAATAAGTCAAGACAGGGACGACCACGGGAAAGTAGAGTTCCCTTTCACCAGGCATTAATACCCTTGTGGCCAAAAGGATAACCTATTATCTCTGAAGCCAAAATAAGAGACTTTGGTTCGCTGATGCACCTAATACCTGCAGATGGCAAACAATTTTACCAGAATCTTCAAGCAGATTCTCAGATCGTGGATGACGTAGATGAATTTAATGGAGATCCTGATTTCGAGATTGAATGAACTGAGAGCAACAATCTTATTACCTGTCCAGTGATTTGTGTGAATTTATGGGAGAAAATATCTTTAATCACATTTTCTGTCTCAAGCAGAACAAAACAAGGCTTAAAAACATCACGTCAACACTGTACTCTCAGAATATAATAGGCCTATCGTGAAGGAAAATCCATTCAAAAATTGTACAGACTACAATGGCTCATGTCTTACCATTTGTATTTGACTCAGATAAGTTGAAATTCCTCAAATCAGTAAGTCGTTATAGCAACGACTTTAGAGAATAGCTTCCCTTCTAGAATTTCTCCATCTAAAACTTGAATAATGTACCGGAGTTGTGGCGCGGCTCGTGGTGGATCAAGCACTTAGCGGGCCTTTTCATACAGTAGGAGATTCAGTTTTTAATCGTGGCTGCCGCCACGTTATATTTTTGAAGTTTTACTCAGTAGATACTCAACAGTTGGGGGTTATTGGTGTAGCATCGTGATACATTATTCGCACTTGAGAAAAACCTCAAATTGCATCAGTAGACTAAGCGCCATTTCTTCAAGAAAATCTATGTAGTGCAAGTATAAAAATGTTGAAATTTGGTGAGAAGGTACAATCTATTATCCTACAACACCAGTAATACCATATTTAGCAAAATTATGTTCGCTCGAATTTACACATAGAACTAAATTTAAACGCGATTATCTCGCAACCAAGTTTTGGCGCTTGGTCTAGTGATGCATAACGGCATCCAATTACTTCTGCTCAAAGAAAAACTATCTCCACATGGAGTCAAGACCCCAGCCACATCGGCTAAAATCTGTTTGTTGTACTTTTGTCAATCGATTTACAGAGCAGTTCAACCCTCTGTCTTCAGCCTCACGATACAAAATGCAGGGGTTTCAACATGGCGTCCCTTCTATATTTATAGACAGTACCACCTCTCTCCAGGCATTTTCCCCTTGCCGCCAAGAAAATTTGCGAAACTTTTCTGAGTTAAATGAACCGTATTTAAAAGAGTTTTGGGTGTAACCACATACTTGCTACATGGCTATCGGTAGTGTTCGTGGACATTTAAAATTTATGCACCTTAAATTAACTGGTTAGATGACCTCATTTGATAGGCACTACTTTTCTGTCGACTTCGCGTGGGAACGCTAGACACACGCGCCCTTCTGAAATAATCCCCAGAAATGGCTTAGCAGTCTCAAATCCGTCTTACTAAAGACCAATTGTCTTAAAGATAAATACAGGACCATCATTATATTGCATTCACCACTAATTCTTTCATTTAATTATATTTATTCGACATAAACTTCCTTCTGTATCCTTCCACTGCCGACACGTGTGGATGACGTCACGTATCCCAGCGTGGGACGGAAAGTAGCTACCTCGTTGCCACGTGTCACTTCCGTGATATTATGAAATATTCAGAAATGTAGTAACTTTTCATACTTAAAATTTTTAGGGCAAAAGGTCATGGGTTCAATACGTTAGATAGCGCTGCATTTCTCGATTACAATCAAATATCTCCAACTCTATTGTGATTGGCATTAGGAAAAGGGCATGCCTTTATAATGAAACTCCATCTCTACTGTGAACGGCGGTTGCGAAGTAAGCCTGCCTTTATAGTAGAAACTTCCGAACTCGATTGTGATGGCAGGAGGGAATTGGGCCTGCCATTATTTTCAAAACTTCCCCATGTCTACCTTACATCAGAAACAATGTACGGCGTCCTCCCTGTTTTGCTTTTCGGATGGCGCTAAGAGACATGCAGTTTAATATAATCTTACTCACTGTCTTTACAGTAATTTATGGAGAAACCAGTATACATTATAGAATACCGTAGCGAAGCACGGGTACATTTGCTAGTCTTCAGTACATTTCCATCTTCTTTGAGAACATTTGAGAAAGGACGAGGTGAATAGTTGATAGGCAATTACCTACTCAGTGGTAAAGGAAATACTTCCAAGCGTATATTAAGATTTAATTTGTTTTCTATTAGGGAACTTAAATATTCCAACTCGTACACTTCATGAACGGTTTATTCGTATTGAAACCTAGAGCAAAAATACGTGTCACCCCCTCTATCAGCTTCCAGTGATAGAATGACGGCTTCTCGATCCCAGTATCGTTAGCAAAGTTAGATGTACGATGTCACAACCCGACACAATTAATTCATACTGCGACATCTGGTGGAATAAAACGGAGCGTGCAGTAAGCCTAGAAGGCTCATGCCTGCTAAAGCAATACAATAATAATAATAATAATAATAATAATAATAATAATAATAATAATAATAATAATAATAATAATAATAATAATAATAATAATAATAATAATATAATTACGCGTCATAAATTAATTATATTATTATTATTATTATTATTATTATTATTATTATTATTATTATTATTATTATTATTATTATTATTATTATTATTATTGTTATTATTATTATTATTCCCTGTTTAAGAACTAAAATTCGTGTACAGTTCTGGTCCAAAAATACTAGAAACTACCAAAGGACTGCTGTCCCAGTTTGATAAGTTATTTTGTCACAGCGATTCGTCCTAATGACTCACGTGGTGGCACGTCTTGAGATTGCAGCGCCTTCTTACTCACGGCATGTTCTATTGGAAGTAAATACTTCCGATACTGAAAAGTGGAGGATAGGTGCCAACGACAAGCTGACATTTCGGCCAAACTCAGTTAGCAACTGGCAGAGCTTCAAATTTAACATCGCTTCCAACCAAGATGCCAAGTGCTAATGCTCCTGACATCGCTACCAAGAAGGCTCACAGCGCTCAACAATCCTCGTGAGCAATTTCTTCAAAACGTGAACCGTTTCGACTGTGAACGACTCATAATTGAAATTCACTCTCGACAATCACTATGGGATTCATCTGCTGCTGAATTCTTGAAATCGGACTTCATATAAAAGAATAAAAGTTAGCTGGGAAGAAATTGCCGAAGTGCGTGGAATAAGTGATCTATCTTTCCAATGAGATGACATGGCTTCTTACCTCTTCATTCTTTAGAAATCTCTACATACTCTCTCACCACTCTCACCATCATCGCTTGAGCAATAGGTGTCGTGAGTGAGGTGCAAGTGGAGGCATAATGCTCCCTAATCCTCCCTGTCAGCACTAAGTCCACTTAGCCTTCCATTGTGGACTAACTCCGTAATGTGCGATAGTCGTTGTAACACGTCTGTCAGCTGCAGAAGATTCATTTACTTGTTGCCTTCGAGCCACATAGCAACTAAAAAGAATGTAAATGCTTTGTATTTTCTCATAACACCGTTGCATTTCGACTATATTCATGACGGAGACATTCAAGCAATGTGTCCAACAATGTATAAACTCACCATTTGGGATCCGTGCTTTAATTCTTGACTGCAGACCTGAGTAATGACCACTCATAGATGCAGCACCATAGTATCCTTGATTTTTCACCTATCCATCTTCCCTAAAACTGATATTTTTTTCAAAATTCTCCGCTTCATGGCCTTTTATCCTAAAAAAAAATCCTAAATTTAAATTCCCTTACTGCCTCGTTTGCTTAGATCTAAACTCAATTATCTTATAACAGAACTAAGCTGATCCTTTCTGGATACATCGGGGATCGTAGCTACAATAGTTGAAAATAGCGATTGCTGTTTAATATCCCTGATGATAAGCTGTAAGATGCAGTTGGTATCTCGTTTTGAATTTGTGGGCTCAGGTATGTGGTTTGGCTTTCAGAAGAGGATCATTTCGTGGTTGCGCCTGCAAAAACCTCTATGTGATGAGGGAAATACCGGCCAGCAGCACATCAAGAGCACCGAAGTTCTAGGCTAAAATTTCACGCAGTGAAGATACCTGAAGAGGAGGTTCCTCTCTTTCACATTCAGGATGGCCGCGGAAATCAAAAAGTCCTCGTTACATCTAGTATTCTAGAAATCACAGCTTTCATGTGTTCATGCGCCCTTCGTTCAAAAGTGTATTAAAGGTTTTGTCATGTTTCCATATGCTGTGAGTACGACATGCGCTTAAAGGTTTTGTTGCTTAGACCTAGCCAGTCAGTAATCTGCCCATCACTCCATGTACTTTCTCCATCTGTGAACAACTTGCATGCTTCGCAAAGTAGGGGAACAGCACAACAAAAACCGTTTAATTCCCTGACTTGTTTTAGTGGACCCTCATGGCGGGCTATTTAGGTTTCTTCATTCAGCTTACCTCTGTCAGTGCAAAACAGTTCATTTTCGTGAATCTCTTCAACTTGGTGGTGGTTCGCGTTCAAATTGTTCATCTCCAGAATTTTCTCCGGTTTCATTTTTACGATGTGTATCGTGTCCTCTATGGACTTGTAAATCGCCAGAATGTTTCTCTGTTTCGTTTTTAGATCTGATATCACGTTCCACTGAGAATGTTTCTCCTTTTCATTTTGGCAAGTGCATACTTTTTTCTGGGCATGTAGCATGGTGCTGAATTATCTTTCTTTATCTCTACGACTAATGTTATCAATAAGAACAATGACGGAAGAGAATCTTAACTTCATCAGCACCTTTAGTGTTGTTATGTGCCAATATTTGTACTTAAAATACGCTTCTTTAAGCTGAAGTTGTTCAAAACGGTATGAAACATGTTCTTTTAATGTTTAGGTAGAATTTAAGCTGACAGATGTTTGTATACGCAAAAAAACTAGCTATAAAAATAAAATGAGGATTGGAAGGTGTGAAAAATCCTTTTACCTTAGTTTATCTTGGCAGGCAGTTAAATATGCATTAATAATCACAATATTGCTACTGGTTTTTATGCCCCACTAACTACTTTTACGATTTTCGGAGATACCCAATGCCGGAACTTTGTCCTTCAATACTTCCTTTACGTGCCAGTGAATGTACCAATACGGGACTGACGTATTTGAGCACTTCAAATAAGACCGGACAGAGACACGATAGAAACTGCCAAGTGTTGAAAATTTTGAGGACATGAGCGGAGGGCCGCCCAGAAAGGGTCCGCGGAAGTTTGCTTCCCCCACCCTTCCCCGTACAACACTCCAGCAACATCATTAGACCTGTTAATTTATATAATCGTTCTGCTGGCCCGGGTTTACTCAAAGAACGCAAATAAACAAACAATTCCCCCAATAAGTAACAACGGCATATTTGAGATACTCTCGAATACGCATTCTCAGTAAGAGTAAAAACAGGTTCTATTTGGCCGATGTTGAGTGTTACGCAACCACCTTCCGTGTTATCGCAAGGAGGTGAGAGGGGACGCTGCAGTAACACCCACGGTATCCCCTGCCTGTCGTAAAATGCGACTACCGGTGGACCCGCGGTCTCTTAACTTGGGAGCGAGTGTTGGCGACCACGGGGCCCTCACCTAATCGCTTTCCCTTACTTGGGCCCTGCTTCTCACTTTCATCTATCCTATCCATTGGTGGACACTTGTTGTTCTCCTACCCTGAAGGTACTACGTATGGAGGCCCAGGGAGACTCAATTCTGGCATCGATGCCCCTTACTTTGGCCAGGCTTCTCACTTTCATCTATCCTATCCATTGGTCAACACTTGTTGTTCTCCGACCCTGAAGGTGCAACGTATGGAGGCCCAGGGAGACTCAATTCTGGCATCGATGCCCCTTACTTTGGCCAGGCTTCTCACTTTCATCTATCCTATCCATTGGTCAACACTTGTTGTTCTCCGGCCCTGAAGGTACTGCGTATGGGGGCCCAGGGAGTATCAGCTCTGGCATCGCTACCCCTTACGTGGGCCAGGATTCTCACTTTCATTTATCCTATCCATTGGTCAACACTTGTTGTTCTCCGACACTGAAGGTACTACGTATGGAGGCCCAGGGGGTCTCAGTTCCTGCATCACTTCCCAATACTTGAGCCAGGCTTCTCACTTTCATCTATCCTATCCATTGGTGAACACTTGTTGTTCTCCGACCCTGAAGGTACTGCGTATGAGGGCCCAGAGAGTATCAGCTCTGGCATCGCTACCCCTTACGTGGGCCAGGCTGCTCACTTTCATCTATCCTATCCATTGGTCACCACTTGTTGTTCTCCGACCCTGAAGGTGCAACGTATGGAGGCCCAGGGAGACTCAATTCTGGCATCGATGCCCCTTACTTTGGCCAGGCTTCTCACTTTCATCTATCCTATCCATTGGTCACCACTTGTTGTTCTCCGACCCTGAAGGTGCAACGTATGGAGGCCCAGGGAGTATCAGCTCTGGCATCACTTCCCCTTACTTGGGCCAGGATTCTCACTTTCATCTATCCTATCCATTGGTCACCACTTGTTGTTCTCCGACCCTGAAGGTACTGCGTATGGGGGCCCAGGGAGTATCAGCTCTGGCATCGCTACCCCTTACGTGGGCCAGGCTGCTCACTTTCATCTATCCTATCCATTGGTCAACACTTGTTGTTCTCCGACCCTGAAGGTGCTAAGTATGGAGGCCCAGGGTGTCTCAGCTCTGGCATCACTTCCCCTTACTTGGGCCAGGCTTCTCACTTTCATCTATCCTATCCATTGGTCACCACTTGTTGTTCTCCGACCCTGAAGGTACTGCGTATGGGGGCCCAGGGAGTATCAGCTCTGGCATCGCTACCCCTTACGTGGGCCAGGCTGCTCACTTTCATCTATCCTATCCATTGGTCAACACTTGTTGTTCTCCGACCCTGAAGGTGCTACGTATGGAGGCCCAGGGAGTATCAGCTCTGGCATCGCTACCCCTTACGTGGGCCAGGCTGCTCACTTTCATCTATCCTATCCATTGGTCAACACTTGTTGTTCTCCGACCCTGAAGGTGCTACGTATGGAGGCCCAGGGAGTCTCAGCTCTGGCATCACTTCCCCTTACTTGGGCCAGGATTCTCACTTTCATCTATCCTATCCATTGGTCACCACTTGTTGTTCTCCGACCCTGAAGGTACTGCGTATGGGGGCCCAGGGAGTATCAGCTCTGGCATCGCTACCCCTTACGTGGGCCAGGCTGCTCACTTTCATCTATCCTATCCATTGGTCAACACTTGTTGTTCTCCGACCCTGAAGGTGCTACGTATGGAGGCCCAGGGAGTATCAGCTCTGGCATCACTTCCCCTTACTTGGGCCAGGCTTCTCACTTTCATCTATCCTATCCATTGGTCACCACTTGTTGTTCTCCGACCCTGAAGGTACTGCGTATGGGGGCCCAGGGAGTATCAGCTCTGGCATCGCTACCCCTTACGTGGGCCAGGCTGCTCACTTTCATCTATCCTATCCATTGGTCACCACTTGTTGTTCTCCGACCCTGAAGGTACTGCGTATGGGGGCCCAGGGAGTATCAGCTCTGGCATCGCTACCCCTTACGTGGGCCAGGCTGCTCACTTTCATCTATCCTATCCATTGGTCACCACTTGTTGTTCTCCGACCCTGAAGGTACTGCGTATGGGGGCCCAGGGGGTCTCAGTTCCTGCATCGCTTTCCCTAACATCCTAGCCAATGGTGAACACTCGCTGTTCTCCGACCCTGAAGGTACTACGTATGGAGGCCCAAAGGTAGTCATGTTCTTGTCTTTCTTTTTCCGATACCTTCATTTCTCGAAGTCTCCGACCCTTTCCAGTGTTAATAGACTACGATTGTCTAGTTGTACTTCCTCTCAAAACAATCGTCACCAACAGTATTATTTTCTTTCAGTCTGATGTGTGTGTAGTTGTTGAATTCATCTCTCTGCTCTCAGCACTAAGAACAAAGGCCCTGACCTACAGGAACTAGGGTTCCTGTTATAGTTACATGTCACATGCTACACGCCACATGACAAGCATGTGAATTAACATTGTTTAAATGGGACCGTTTTATACTTACCTGCTCGCGTCTCGCGGTTGCTTCCCCCCCGCCAGGCATGTGACTGAGGCGGGTCGGACGAGCAGGTGGCCGCCACGCCTGATATGTCACGCCACGTGGGTTGGACTGCAGCCTTATGGGAATGTTTATAAATGACGCGTCATGTCGGGCGGTTCAGTACAATTTGTGGTCTAGTCGAGTGCTAACCAGGACAATGGATACTGGGTTAGACACGGAAGTGCTCAATTGCGAAGTGCAATGTAGATCGGTATTGTGGGATCCAGGTAACGGAGACTACAAAAACCGAGATATGGGAGGCGTGGGAGTAAATCTGCTGAGTTATCATCCCTACGTTTGAAGAAAAATTCATATAATGCACACTCTCGAACCAAACCGATTGGGGTTAGTCCCAATTGAGTTATGTCCTCCCAAACAAAACTTGTTCATCTTTGTGTGATTCCGGTCAATTGCAAATTCATTATAATCATCCGCATCAACGCCGGTCATCATTCATGCGCCACATTCATGGGAATCAGCAAGTACCGAATAGTTTTTAATTCTGAAGTGACTAGTCAGCAATATACATGAATCGACAAGGTAACATGAACTTTACTCGAAGTTAAAGTTATAAACATAATGTTGGAAATATTTTTTATTTAGTTGTATATATGATATATAACATATATTGCACCCATAAGGCGAATAGCCGAATGGATGTATTAATTAAATTATTAAACTTATATATGTGAATATTACAGATAGGAAGTCAGAGCCAGTAATTTCACAAAGTTCCACACAGATACCACACAGGCTGGAAATATATCCTCTGAAATTCTTTAAAATCACGTACCGGAAATAGGTTTGGAAAAAAGCATTCTGCAATAAATTTTATGACGCCGACTGCTGCGAAACTTTCTAGAAAGCTTTCCTACGGGAAAGGAGATATCGGAATGCGCCACTCCTTATTTGGGTGAAAGAGACAGATGTAATACCTGTCACCCCTCTGCGAAAAGTGGGTGAATCCGAATGTGAACACGGCGGCAAATTTCAGCCAATCAGAAAATTCCAAAATTAAACCTCCCTGTTCCAGCGGGAAGACACCATATCGCAGTCACAAAAATAATCCCAGTGACGCGGGGGAGTGTGTATAAAAATGGACGATCATTTTTGGTATTGGAATGCTACGTAAAAATCACACTAATTTGTAGAATTCTCAGAGTGTAGTTAATGAACATTAAATTTACGGACAGTTGGAAAATTAATCCAAGGTGTCATATCACTACGCCACACCCCTCCAGTTGGACTACTTGGAAGGCGGAGTTTACTGAAGTTACAAAAACTGTTGGTGACACTTTGCCGATCAGTCAGTCTTAGTTGCATTTTCAGAGTTTGAGGTCGCGCTGAAGACGCGGAGTCCAGAGTGCAGCGAAGTTTAACTAAAACCACTGTTCTATTAAGTCATCACGTCGCGTGTGGTCGGTGAGTGTAATAATCAACGAGATATTGGAGAACTATTATGATATTTCTGAAATATAAACTGTTGGGACATGTAGGGCCGACGTGATATTGCAGAATTTTTCCTATGAGCTATCATAAACAGACACTTAGGTGTTAAATTTCACGCCATACACAAAGGAACTATAATATTATTTTTCAGAACTATTCAGCTCGTGCGTAAATATTTCGCAGTGGAAGTTGCTATGAATATTCACTAAATTCAGGAGGACAATTTTTAAGCAGTTTTCATCTGGTTCTGTTCAGTAAATATATATCTGAACTATGTCATATTAAAAACACTGTCATTTGAGACAATGGACCCGGTGCATAACTTGTAATTATTCAAGGGCGAAGGCACGGTGCGGCTATCGGAAGGTAACGGGACAAGAATAGACCAGTTCTATTTCTGTGGACAGGGGAATGACTTTCTAATCTCCAACACAAACAAACAGGGAACACGCAAATGACGAGAGAGACTCAGCCGGCGGAGTACTGCATTTTCTTCTGTAGTACAAACGGAAACCAATTTCCATGTGTGTTAATTCCATTTTATGTAAAGTGTGTTTTTAATCTAAGCTTCAAGAGTGCGTGTGTCATAATGTACATGCGAGTGCTATATTTCAAGATGGATCAAAGCCGTGTGCGCGTATTATTACTTAGTATTATCATCAGCTGCAAGATGGATTAAACCAATGTAAAACGGGGCCGAGAGGATGCAGCCCACCTTCAGCATATGGTAAAGAACCATGTTGTATTTATTATGATGTAATTAATAATGACATGAATAGCTCGTGGTCCGGTTAAGTTTTTGATTCTATGTATTGTTTTGTATAGGGAAATTCGCGCACCGGAGATGGTTTAGATTTGCGTTTATGTCAATTTTTGTAGTGTAATGCGAGGCGAGACCAGGGCAATTACATCTAACGATTCGGGATGTAAAGGTCAGGGGCTCGATAAATAATAATAATAATAATAATAATAATAATAATAATAATAATAATAATAATAATAATAATAATAATAATAATAATAATAATAATAATAATAATAATAATAATATACCCAAAAGCTGGTTCTATTCCTGTGATTATAATAATAATATATTTTGCTACATTTTGTGATGTTGACAAGTCATTGTATATTCAGTTGAGGTAGTTTCGTTTGGCAATCTACTTAGGTATCATTGATGTCTTATTGATTTATGTTTAGATTTAAGTCTCATTTTGGTAATTACAGTCGCTTTGACGAGCCTATAGTTTTTCTTGTCATGTTTGAGCACAACGTATGTGAACGAGGTCTTTTGGTGCGTAGGTGAAACTTTGCGATAGCAGGATATTTGGCAGGCAATCACGTTCTTATAGTAAATTCAGATGAAAAGGGAGGAATAGTTGCTGCCCAGCCCAGGTATGGATAAGTGGAAGTACATGGAAATTTGTGAAATAAGGAATGAAAGATAGGAGTATGGATATCAGTACGCAAAAACAGCCCTGATGGTAATAACTATTGAGATATGAGAAGACGGGCACACCTAGCGAATGTCGTATTGTGATGATAGGAACGACTGAATAAAATATGTGCAATTACTTAGCTCATGTTGGAATAGAGCAATATTAGGGTGAGAAGATGAGATAAAAATAGAAATAGAAATGATAAGTCTACAATGAAATACGTATGATGATTATGGCGGAAGTGAAGTACGCGAATATTACAAGGGAGGGTTAAATACTCGGAGACATTCCAGATAAGGGTCCGAGTGTCGAACCACTGAATACTGAGCGGGATAGCAATGCATGAATTTTTGGAACCTATGTTATGAACTTACGAATGTGCATTTCCAGACTAGATTATTTGGAACATAATTTTCTGAGATGTGTCTTATATCATGTGGTTGCCAGCCAAATAGCATTTCAGCGCCCATAAGGTTTTTTTAACATCGTTTTGGATTTGATTAAATTGCGTAGTTTTGCCATTTTGAGGTATGCATCTTTTGTTGTTCATGTAGAGATCTTTATTTTCTCCATTGTGTATTTTCACTTTTGGTGTTTGATCTACCGCGTTGTTTAGTAGTTACGTTGAAGGTACATGGATGTTTGATTTATTTTATAAGATTCATTGTAGGTGTAGATTAGAGTATTGTATGTTTTGATTTTCTTTTTGTTTTGTTTTGGGCACTATAATGTCAGTGCTATGTATATTTTGTAAATATTAATTTCAATTTTTAAGTTAGTTAGGACCACCGTGTATTCATAGTCACATAAATTACAGCTGTTTCTGTACGCATACATGAAGGCAACGTAATAATAAGTTAACTTACACACCACTACAAATGTAATTGACAAATGAACCGACCTTTATTAAGATATTATGAGAACAATGCCGCAAGTGGGTTTATGAGGTGTAATTTGTCGCCGTCAATAATGGGATATGAGACAGGCAGTTGCGTTTGAGTTAATTTGTAAGAGGCAAGTTAACGTTGTAAAAAGGCGTGTTCATTTGGTTTATGTAGAATACTAAGGCATTTTAGCCTATATTATTTTGGGTAGGTGATTTGTCCAGACCTATCACAGTAAATAAATTTAAGGTGTCATGGAAGAATAATTAATTGCATAGTTAATTTCATTTTATCTTGAAGCACAGTTTTTGTGTTTACTTTTTGTCAGCCACCAGTCATTTATGGGGCAATGTGTATATAATTTAAAAGTATATTTTTTCTATACAACGATGTGTTCATGGAGTTTTCTTTCTTTTCTTTCTTATTTTGTTTTGACTTAAACTGTGTTGTTAACAGTTGGGTAACTGGCAGTTTGGTAAGTCTAGATTTGTGAATTTTAGACATCCATTAGTGATCTCAGATTAGTTGATTATTTAATTAATTTATAATTTATATAAATTCCATTAGTTGAAAGTTCAGTTTAAATGAAAATCTGAGATAACTTCTTTGAGTGGTGAGTCTTGGTAGACGACTGGTTTCGTCTAAGCGTCAATCGACGTAGATGTTATTAATTGATGATAACGCTTATTATTTAATTTGTGACCTACATCCAAGTTTATTTGTAGTTTGTTTGTGAAGATTTGGAGTTTGTTACTTCTTATTATTTTCTGAAAATCCTTTAATTTTCACTTCGTTTAAAAAAACTAAAGTTACTTTTTTTTTGCTCGTATTAAATTTTGTTAATAAATTTTTGCTCATTTAAATTCGATTCAGTCTTGGGTACCGTTAGCTTACCCACCGTTATTTTTACTTCCTCACCCCATTTTGTGTGGCCCGACAACCGCGAGGAAAGCTGACGGACGGTACCACGCCCAAGGAGAAAGAGTCTACGTGAGCTGAAGGTATTTTTGATGTTTTTATTCGCAGAAGCAGCCGGAGCAACAGTTGATTAAGAGGAGCACAGTCACGCATGCTTTGAAAAGGGCACAATATATTATAATTTTATATAATGTTCTTTGTATTTAATAAATCTGTAGATTGTAGAATTTAGTTATGCTGTGTATGCCAAAAGAAAAATATACATACCTCAGAGTTACACGGAGCCGCTCCATTGGACGTATGTGCATATAATGTTTTCTTGTAATATGGAACTGACATTCTATTTTTCCAAATAATTCATCAAATTGATTTTTGGGTCATCCTAAAATAATTAAAAACTTTTTTTCGTCTTCTCGTAGGTCAGTGTAGAGGGTTTCGAAAGCCCCTACCATATATCTTTGAATGTTCAGAGGATGAACACTGCAACGCCTTTCCCTCTCCTTTCGTCTCGCGATTATCTCGCAGAGGTATGCAGCTGCGAATACTTTAGTTGTACACTCTGCCATTGTACCTGCTCGACTGATACGAAACTATAAAATTGTCCTTTCCTAGGGTGAACGCCACATGCCTGGCTTGAAGCATGTGACATGTAAGTATAAAAGGAGCCTAAATCTGCCACACTACACATTTCCTAATGTTCACAAAGCACTGATAACAGTACTGAAAATGTGCATTGGTATTTTACTACTACGGATTTTACGTTTCTAAATTAGGGATATTCATAGAGGGTTAATGTCAACTGATTTGAGTTAATTGACATTTAACAATTCAGAGGATATGGAGAGCGAAATAACATAGGTCTGTATTTTTCAGTTATTTCTCATTGTCACCTCCGCGTGTCGCGACGCGCCCCCTTTCATGCCTCAGTGTCGAGCGAACGGACTCGAGCGAGTCTCGAATCCACGACCTCCGGGACTAAAGATATTGAGTATTGATCTAGAGTTTATATGATCATGTAACAGTGGCAAGAAGTCATACTGCTTCAAATGTTGGGTGATAATTTTATTAAGTGAAAAAGTATGATTGTTAAGGCATAAGATTATATACACGTTTTTCTTGAAGCAAGCTGGTGCAACGCAAAGTTAATACACGTATAATGTTGTGAAATATTCGACAACACGACGTCAGTGTAAAATAAAAACCGCAAAAGAAAGTTCTGTAAGTGTTTCTAGAAGAAAGTGTTGCGTAGAATTTCTGACGCAGTAAGAAGCGAGTAGTTCGAGTAAATTCCGTGATACTCCCCTTCAGTTAGTGGGAGGGACACATGATCCAATCAGACTTAAAACTACAGACTTCTGGAGAAGTAGAGGGGAAAACTTCGGAAGATATAGGGAATGATACTTCGACAGATCGGGGAGAAACTCTCCATCTTCCGTGCAAACAACGTGAGCCAGAATAGTACAGAATTTATAGGTTACACTAGCCAACAGCCATTTTGCATCTGGAATGTGATACATCAACTAGTATGTATTTTGGTGTGTAGAATCCGAATATACCTTTCAAAATGTTCTAGAACGTACCATTTTTGAGTTTTTAAAGGTTTTTTTATGTTTTTGTATTCAGTATTTCGCTTTTTGCTGTTCTTCTGTTTTGATGTCTAATTGTTTCTTATTGATTTGCAGAGGAGAGCTAGAAGATCTACAAATCGTCAGTAAATGGTTGATATGGTAATCCAGTGGTGTGAAAGAGATCCTCAGTGAGTGTTTCCTGTGAAAGATAGTGCAAATATTTTGTGTTTAAAACTTACACTAAGAAAAATGGCAACTAGTAAATCTCGTTGCTGTCTAAACCACCCCGACAACTTTTGCAATGTGTGTGGGAAATTCACTCCAAAAGTCCAAAGAAAACCAATCACTGATTTGGTTAAGAAGGCATATAAATTGTATTTTGATCGTCCTGTTGGTGATCAAGATAAAAATTTCGCACCTCATATTGCCTGCATAACCTGTACTACAACCTTCACCGAGTGGTTTAAAGGAAAACGCCGAGCCATGCCATTCGCTGTTCCGATGGTGTGGTGTGAGCCTAAAGACCATTATTCAGACTGTTACTTCTGTCTTACAAATATTTCTGGACTTTCAAGCAAAACTAGACATAAAATAAAGTATCCAAATGTATCTTCAGTGCATTTGCCTGTGCCCCGTGATGAGGGGTTGCCTGTTCCTGTCTGTAACTTGAAAGCCACGGAACCAGACACCATGTCAAGTGAATCAGAAAGTACTGAACATATAGAAGAGTACTGCTCTCAATATCATGACACTTCACCTCAGCTCTTTAATCAAGAGGAATTGAACGATTTGGTTCGCGATCTACAACTTTCGAAACAGCAAGCTGAACTCTTGGGGTCGAGACTGCAGCAACGGAACCTTCTAGCTCCAGGGACAAAAATTTCCTGTTTCAGATCAAGAGGTGCTTCCTTCGCTGAATATTTCGATATGCAGAATTCAGTGTGTGTATGTAGATATGTCAATGGTCTGATGATGCAGCTAGGTGTACAACATAATCCACAGGAGTGGCGACTATTTATTGACTCCAGTAAAACCAGCTTGAAAGCAGTACTACTGCATAATGGCAATGCATTCCCATCGGTACCTTTGGCTTACGCAGTAGACATGAAAGAAACTTATGAAGCCATGGCTTTGCTGCTAGAAGCAATCAAATATAAGGATCATGAATGGCAGCTTTGCTGTGATTTAAAAGTTGTTGCACTCCTTACAGGTTTACAGGCTGGATTCACGAAATACTGCTGCTTTTTGTGCCTTTGGGACAGCCGTGACACCAAGAACCAATCTACAGTCAAGGAATGGCCTATAAGGAAGTCATATGTTCCTGGAAACGTAAATGTGAACAATACCCCATTGGTTGAGCCCGATAAAATCATTTTGCCTCCCCTTCATATCAAGTTGGGCCTTATCAAGAACTTTGTAAAAGCTCTGGATAAAGAAGGTGAGGCCTTCAATCACTTAAAAGAAAAGTTTCCCAAATTAAGTGAGGCAAAGCTGAAAGAGGGTATATTTGTTTGACCACAAATAAGGAAATTGCTGAAAGACACAACCTTTGATACCAAACTCACAGGTATCCAATTAGCTGCTTGGTCTTCTTTTAAAGCAATTGTGAAGGGATTTTTGGGTAACGGGAAAGACAAAAACTATGTTACCATTGTGAATGATCTATTCGACAACTATAAGAACATGGGGTGTAGAATGTCGCTTAAAATTCACTTTTTACATTCTCACCTTGATTTCTTCCCGGAAAATTTGGGAGCCGTAAGCGATGAGCATGGTGAACACTTTCACCAAGATATTTTTACCATGGAACGCCGTTACCAAGGCCATTGGAATCCTTCGATGATGGGTGACTACTGCTGGGGTCTTGTTAGGGAGAGTGAGAAACGGCAAACAAAAGAAGAGCTCCGTCGTCGCATTTTTCAAAAACCAAAGACGATTAAAGGTGAAAATATCTTCTGAACTAATTTGGACCTTTTATTGGCATCATGCCCATATATACATACAAAACAGTATTGATTTCAAACGTTCTGAATGTGTATTTTTGTTTGACTTAGTTGTGTCAATTTTCGCTATTGCCGTTTTTTATTCTGCTGTATATCTAGGAAATGTGACGTCATAGAGAAAAACTGATTTTACCAGTGTATTCAGCACCCCAAAATTAGCTAAATCCACCCATTTACAAACCAGATGCAAAAAAAAAGTTTAAATTTGTTAACTAGTGTTATGTGAGCCCCAGAATAAGTTATATGTGGCTAGGCGAAACCGTCCATTTATTGGAAAGAGTTACGCGAGGCAGTGAGGACATCACTGTGTACAGCATAGATAGCAGGTTGCTATAGAAAGATTTAGATTGACTTACTTGTCGTAGCTGTGAGCTTAAAGACTGCGAATGAACATTGGACTGTTTACTAGCAAGGCCGTGTAATATATTGTGCCTATCCTATCAGTAACCTTAACCTTGTAGTCAGAACTGTTGAGAGATAAGCTATTCTGATTATCGGCGGAGTTCGTGGGTGTTGAGTTCGAGTCTTGGAGTTACACATCCGCTTCTACTAAACGTTGCGTCACGCTGGACGACTACGGCATCACGGGTGCGGAGAAGAAAGTCAAGAAAGAAGACCGACGCAGATGGAAGGAGACGCCTTCAATCACGAGATAAGTAAATACTAAGTTTTGCAGTGTTTGATCTTATTGTTGCAGAGTGTAATCGAATGGTATAGTCAAGGACATGAAAGAGACTATCTAACCAAGAGCTATAATTGTACTTGTACAAAGATTTCAAGATTCTTAATTGTATATTTTGTAATTGTAGAGTGTGTGTCTATTTGAGATAAAACAGGTGAAGGGAATTGTGTGTGTGGTAATGTTGATCTTGTTACTGGTTAATAATAGCTCCCAAAAGCAAAATACGAACCCATGTCCTTAGCCTGCCGAATCCTTAGGATCACGACAACTTTTTTTTACATATCTCATTCTCTTACCCAACATTTATTATTACAGTCAGCTCTCGATTTAACGGACTATTACGATAGGTCAAAGAATAGGTAGGAGTGAGCTATCCGTGAAGAGTCGATAATGAAGTCAAATATTTAAATATTAAATAAATAATAGAAATTTACAAAGCTAAAAATAAAATTTCCCCTTTTCGTACAACATAATTAACATCTGGACAACATTTACACTCTGTGAATTATCGTTTAATGAATCCCGCACGAGAAAATCTATGACTAGAATACGAGTTTGAATATTCTTATCTGTAATACATTCTCTGAATATACGCAACGTCTTTCGCCACTCCAGACGATTTTCTATATTATTATTATTTGTCACGAGTATTTTTATAAGAAAAATGTGGTAGTATTCATACGAACTTCTTCATAGAGTGAATCTCCCACTTTGTTCATATCTACAGTTGTACCGTCTTCCTCTTTCCCAAAGGCACTGATTTTACTATTGCCTCGCTCGTATGAAATTTTGACTTCCATCTGTTTTTCTGGTCTTAAAATTGCAAAATATTGCCATACCTTGCAACACAGAATTTTATTTTCCAATAAAGTCACTCGTTTCTCTGAAAGAAATCATGTTTCTGAGTTAATTTCCAACAATCCGGCCCATCATGTTCGGAAATGTTTCCCACTTGAACTCCTGTAAATCTATCGTTACTTGCGATATTTGTTCGCATTTCTTGTCTCACTGTTCGGAGGCTTAGGAGGTACTTCAAGAGAATAGTCTTGCTTTCTTCTATTCCGCACCGGTACAAAATAATTAGTTTTTATTTCACATCCTATCCACCCCTTGCTCTTACACAATAAATTTGAATCACAAAATAAGTGTTTATGCTTTTCATATTATTTAAACACAACGAAAAGTAACTACTTGCATTCTCATTGGTCAACGTGAACAGAATGTGACGTCATTGCCATCAATCCTGATAAACACATTGCGTTACCAACCCCGGCTGAATAAAAACACAAACAAAAACACCATGTAAGGGAAACAATGTGAAATACACAATAGCAGTAATTTAATTTTATACTTAATGTGGAGGCGGATGCAGGGCTGCGGCAGACCGATGGTGTTGTCCAGATCCTATCCTAATGTCCGCACTGCAAGAACCAATCCAAATCTTATCCTAATGTCCGCACAGCAAGAACCAATCCAAATCTTATCCTAATGTCCGCACGGCAAGAACCAATCCACATCTTATCCTAACGTCCGCACGGCAAGAACCAGTCCAGATCCTATCCTAACGTCCGCACGGCAAGAACCAATCCACATCTTATCCTAACGTCCGCACGGCAAGAACCAGTCCAGATCCTATACTAACGTCCGCATGGCAAGAACCAATCCACATCTTATCCTAACGTCCGCACGGCAAGAACCAGTCCAGATCCTATACTAACGTCCGCACGTCAAGAACCAATCCACATCTTATCCTAATGACCGCACGGCAAGAACCAATCCACATCTTATCCTAACGTCCGCACGGCAAGAACCAGTCCAGATCCTATCCTAACGTCCGCACGGCAAGAACCAATCCACATCTTATCCTAACGTCCGCACGGTAAGAACCAGTCCAGATCCTATACTAACGTCCGCACGGCAAGAACCAATCCACTTCTTATCCTAACGTCCGCACGGCAAGAACCAGTCCAGATCCTATCCTAACGTCCGCACGGCAAGAACCAATCCACATCTTATCCTAATGTCCGCACGGCAGGAACCAATCCAAATCTTATCCTAATGTCCGCATGGCAAGAACCAGTCCAGATCTTATCCTAACGTCCGCACGGCAAGAACCAATCCAGATTCTATACTAATGTCCGCACGGCAAGAACCAGTCCAGATTCTATACTAACGTCCGCACGGCAAGAACCAGTCCAGATCTTATCCTAACGTCCGCACGGCAAGAATCAATCCAGATCTTATCCTAACGTCCGCACGGCAAGAACCAATCCACATCTTATCCTAACGTCCGCACGGCAAGAACCAATCCACATCTTATCCTAACGTCCGCACGGCAAGAACCAATCCACATCTTATCCTAACGTCCGCATGGCAAGAACCAATCCACATCTTATCCTAACGTCCGCATGGCAAGAACCAGTCCAGATCCTATACTAACGTCCGCACGGCAAGAACCAGTCCAGATCCTATCCTAACGTCCGCACGGCAAGAACCAATCCACATCCTATCCTAACGTCCGCATGGCAAGAACCAATCCACATCTTATCCTAACGTCCGCACGGCAAGAACCAATCCACATCTTATCCTAACGTCCGCACGGCAAGAACCAATCCACATCTTATCCTAACGTCCGCATGGCAAGAACCAATCCACATCTTATCCTAACGTCCGCACGGCAAGAACCAATCCACATCTTATCCTAACGTCCGCATGGCAAGAACCAGTTCAGATCCTATACTAACGTCCGCACGGCAAGAACGAGTCCAGATTCTATACTAACGTCCGCACGGCAAGAACCAGTCCAGATTCTATACTAACGTCCGCATGGCAAGAACCAGTCCAGATTCTATACTAACGTCCGCACGGCAAGAACCAGTCCAGATCCTATACTAACGTCCGCACGGCAAGAACCAGTCCAGATCCTATACTAACGTCCGCATGGCAAGAACCAATCCACATCTTATCCTAACGTCCGCATGGCAAGAACCAGTCCACATCTTATCCTAACGTCCGCACGGCAAGAACCAGTCCAGATCCTATACTAACGTCCGCACGGCAAGAACCAGTCCACATCTTATCCTAACGCCCGCATGGCAAGAACCAGTCCAGATCCTATACTAACGTCCGCATGGCAAGAACCAATCCACATCTAATCCTAACGTCCGCATGGCAAGAACCAATCCACATCTTATCCTAACGTCCGCATGGCAAGAACCAGTCCAGATCCTATACTAACGTCCGCACGGCAAGAACCAATCCACATCTTATCCTAATGTCCGCACGGCAAGAACCAATCCAGATCTTACCCTAATGTCCGCACGGCATGAACCAGTCCAGATCCTATCCTAATGTCCGCACGGCAAGAACCAGTCCAGATTCTATACTAACGTCCGCACGGCAAGAACCAGTCCAGATCCTATATTAACGTCCGCACGGCAAGAACCAATCCACACCTTATCCTAACGGCCGCATGACAAGAACCAGTCCAGATCCTATACTAACGTCCGCATGGCAAGAACCAATCCACATCTTACCCTAACGTCCGCATGGCAAGAACCAATCCACATCTTACCCTAATGTCCGCACGGCAAGAACCAATCCACATCTTATCCTAACGTCCGCATGGCAAGAACCAATCCACATCTTATCCTAACGTCCGCATGGCAAGAACCAGTCCAGATCCTATACTAACGTCCGCACGGCAAGAACCAATCCACATCTTATCCTAATGTCCACACGGCAAGAACCAGTCCAGATCCTATACTAACGTCCGCATGGCAAGAACCAATCCACATCTTATCCTAACGTCCGCATGGCAAGAATCAATCCACATCTTACCCTAATGTCCGCACGGCAAGAACCAGTCCAGATCTTATCCTAACGTCCGCACGGCAAGAACCAATCCAGATCTTATCCTAACGTCCGCACGGCAAGAACCAATCCACATCTTATCCTAACGTCCGCACGGCAAGAACCAATCCACATCTTATCCTAACGTCCGCACGGCAAGAACCAATCCACATCTTATCCTAACGTCCGCATGGCAAGAACCAATCCACATCTTATCCTAACGTCCGCATGGCAAGAACCAGTCCAGATCCTATACTAACGTCCGCACGGCAAGAACCAGTCCAGATTCTATACTACCGTCCGCACGGCAAGAACCAGTCCACATCTTATACTAACGTCCGCACGGCAAGAACCAATCCACATCTTATCCTAACGTGCGCACGGCAAGAACCAATCCACATCTTATCCTAACGTCCGCACGGCAAGAACCAATCCACATCTTATCCTAACGTCCGCATGGCAAGAACCAATCCACATCTTACCCTAATGTCCGCACGGCAAGAACCAGTCCAGATCTTATCCTAACGTCCGCACGGCAAGAACCAGTCCAGATCCTATACTAACGTCTGCATGGCAAGAACCAGTCCAGATCTTATCCTAACGTCCGCATGGCAAGAACCAGTCCAGATCCTATCCTAACGTCCTCACGGCAAGAACCAGTCCAGATCTTATCCTAACGTCCGCATGGCAAGAACCAGTCCAGATCCTATCCTAACGTCCGCACGGCAAGAACCAGTCCACATCTTATCCTAACGTCCGCATGGCAAGAACCAATCCACATCTTACCCTAATGTCCGCACGGCATTAACCAGTCCAGATCTTATCCTAACGTCCGCACGGCAAGAACCAATCCAGATCTTATCCTAACGTCCGCACGGCAAGAACCAATCCACATCTTATCCTAACGTCCGCACGGCAAGAACAAATCCACATCTTATCCTAACGTCCGCACGGCAAGAACAAATCCACATCTTATCCTAACGTCCGCATGGCAAGAACCAATCCACATCTTATCCTAACGTCCGCATGGCAAGAACCAGTCCAGATCCTATACTAACGTCCGCACGGCAAGAACCAGTCCAGATTCTATACTAACGTCCGCACGGCAAGAACCAATCCACATCTTATCCTAACGTCCGCATGGCAAGAACCAATCCACATCTTATCCTAACGTCCGCACGGCAAGAACCAATCCACATCTTATCCTAACGTCCGCACGGCAAGAACCAATCCACATCTTATCCTAACGTCCGCACGGCAAGAACAGGTCCAGATCTTATCCTAACGTCCGCATGGCAAGAACCAATCCACATCTTATCCTAACGTCCGCACGGCAAGAACCAATCCACATCTTATCCTAACGTCCGCACGGCAAGAACCAGTCCAGATCCTATACTAACGTCCGCATGGCAAGAACCAGTCCAGATCTTATCCTAACGTCCGCATGGCAAGAACCAGTCCAGATCCTATCCTAACGTCCTCACGGCAAGAACCAGTCCAGATCTTATCCTAACGTCCGCATGGCAAGAACCAGTCCAGATCCTATCCTAACGTCCGCACGGCAAGAACCAGTCCACATCTTATCCTAACGTCCGCATGGCAAGAACCAATCCTCATCTTATCCTAACGTCCGCACGGCAAGAACCAATCCACATCTTATCCTAACGTCCGCACGGCAAGAACCAGTCCAGATCCTATCCTAACGTCCTCACGGCAAGAACCAATCCACATCTTATCCTAACGTCCGCATGGCAAGAACCAGTCCAGATCCTATCCTAACGTCCTCACGGCAAGAACCAGTCCAGATCTTATCCTAACGTCCGCATGGCAAGAACCAGTCCAGATCCTTTCATAACGTCCGCACGGCAAGAACCAGTCCACATCTTATACTAACGTCCGTATGACAAGAACCAGTCCAGATCCTATACTAACGTCCGCACGGCAAGAACCAGTCCAGATTCTATACTAACGTCCGCACGGCAAGAACCAGTCCACATCTTATACTAACGTCCGCACGGCAAGAACCAGTCCAGATTCTATACTAACGTCCGCATGGCAAGAACCAGTCCAGATCTTATCCTAACGTCCGCATGGCAAGAACCAGTCCAGATCCTATCCTAACGTCCGCACGGCAAGAACCAATCCACATCTTATCCTAACGTCCGCACGGCAAGAACCAGTCCAGATCCTATATTAACGTCCGCATGGCAAGAAAAAATCCACATCTTATCCTAACGTCCGCACGGCAAGAACCAATCCACATCTTATCCTAATGTCCGCATGGCAAGAACCAATCCACATCTTATCCTAACGTCCGCACGGCAAGAACCAATCCACATCTTATCCTAACGTCCGCATGGCATGAACCAGTCCAGATCCTATCCTAACGTCCGCACGGCAAGAACCAATCCAAATCTTATCCTAATGTCCGCACGGCAAGAACCAGTCCAGATCCTATACTAACGTCCGCACGGCATGAACCAGTCCAGATTCTATACTAACGTCTGCACGGCAAGAACCAGTCCAGATTCTATACTAATGTCCGCACGGCAAGAACCAGTCCAGATCCTATACTAACGTCCGCACGGCAAGAACCAGTCCAGATCCTATACTAATGTCCGCACGGCAAGAACCAGTCCAGATCCTATACTAACGTCCGCACGGCAAGAACCAGTCCAGATTCTATACTAACGTCCGCACGGCAAGAACCAGTCCAGATTCTATACTAACGTCCGCACGGCAAGAACCAGTCCAGATCTTATCCTAACGTCCGCACGGCAAGAACCAATCCACATCTTATCCTAATGTCCGCATGGCAAGAACCAGTCCAGATTCTATACTAACGTCCGCACGGCAAGAACCAGTCCAGATCCTATCCTAATGTCCGCACGGCAAGAACCAATCCACATCTTATCCTAATGTCCGCACGGCAAGAACCAGTCCAGATCCTATACTAACGTCCGCACGGCAAGAACCAATCCAGATCTTATCCTAACGTCCGCACGGCAAGAACCAATCCACATCTTATCCTAATGTCCGCACGGCAAGAACCAGTCCAGATCCTATACTAACGTCCGCATGGCAAGAACCAGTCCAGATCCTATCCTAATGTCCGCACGGCAAGAACCAATCCACATCTTATCCTAATGTCCGCACGGCAAGAACCAATCCACATCTTATCCTAATGTCCGCACGGCAAGAACCAATCCACATCTTATCCTAATGTCCGCACGGCAAGAACCAATCCACATCTCATCCTAATGTCCGCATGGCAAGAACCAATCCACATCTTATCCTAACGTCCGCACGGCAAGAACCAGTCCAGATCCTATCCTAACGTCCGCACGGCAATAACCAATCCACATCTTATCCTAATGTCCGCACGGCAAGAACCAGTCCAGATCCTATACTAACGTCCGCACGGCAAGAACCAGTCCAGATCTTATCCTAACGTCCGCACGGCAAGAACCAGTCCAGATCTTATCCTAACGTCCGCACGGCAAGAACCAGTCCAGATCTTATCCTAACGTCCGCATGGCAAGAACCAATCCACATCTCATCCTAACGTCCGCACGGCAAGAACCAATCCACATCTTATCCTAACGTCCGCACGGCAAGAACCAATCCACATCTTATCCTAATGTCCGCATGGCAAGAACCAATCCACATCTTATCCTAACGTCCGCACGGCAAGAACCAATCCACATCTTATCCTAACGTCCGCATGGCAAGAACCAGTCCAGATCCTATACTAACGTCCGCATGGCAAAAACCAGTCCAGATCCTATACTAACGTCCGCACGGCAAGAACCAGTCAAGATCTTATCCTAACGTCCGCACGGCAAGAACCAGTCCAGATTCTATCCTAACGTCCTCACGGCAAGAACCAGTCCAGATCCTATACTAACGTCTGCACGGCAAGAACCAGTCCAGATTCTATACTAACGTCCGCACGGCAAGAACCAGTCCAGATCCTATCCTAATGTCAGCACGGCAAGAAACAGTCCAGATTCTATACTAACGTCCGCACGGCAAGAACCAGTCCAGAACTTATCCTAACGTCCGCACGGCAAGAACCAGTCCAGATCCTATACTAACGTCCGCACGGCAAGAACCAGTCCAGATCCTATCCTAACGTCCGCACGGCAAGAACCAGTCCAGATTCTCTACTAACGTCCGCACGGCAAGAACCAGTCCAGATCTTATCCTAACGTCCGCACGGCAAGAACCAGTCCACATCTTATCCTAATGTCCGCATGGCAAGAACCAATCCACATCTTATCCTAACGTCCGCACGGCAAGAACCAGTCCAGATCTTATCCTAACGTCCGCACGGCAATAACCAGTCCAGATCCTATACTAACGTCCGCACAGCAAGAACCAGTCCAGATCTTATCCTAACGTCCGCACGGCAAGAACCAGTCCAGATTCTATACTAACGCCGCACGGCAAGAACCAGTCCAGATCCTATCCTAATGTCAGCACGGCAAGAAACAGTCCAGATCCTATACTAACGTCCGCACGGCAAGAACCAGTCCAGATCTTATCCTTATGTCAGCACGGCAAGAACCAATCCAGATCTTATCCTAACGTCCGCATGGCAAGAACCAGTCCAGATCCTATACTAATGTCCGCACGGCTAGAACCAGTCCAGATCCTATCCTAACGTCCGCATGGCAAGAACCATTCCAGATCCTATCCTAACGTCCGCACGGCAAGAACCAGTCCAGATCCTATCCTAACGTCCGCATGGCAAGAACCAGTCCAGATCCTATCCTAACGTCCTCACGGCAAGAACCAGTCCAGATCCTATCCTAATGTCAGCACGGCAAGAACCAGTCCAGATCTTATCCTAATGTCCGCACGGCAAGAACCAGTCCAGATCCTATCCTAACGTCCGCATGGCAAGAACCATTCCAGATCCTATCCTAACGTCCGCACGGCAAGAACCAGTCCAGATCCTATCCTAACGTCCGCACGGCAAGAACCAGTCCAGACCAATGTAACAATAATCACCACCACCAGCTATCGATGTATCCTAAGTATAGAGGTTGGCAGCACTGAGCGCATCTTGACAACATCCTTCTTGAGGGTGTAAACAAACGACACTCGTTCCGCGCGCAGCTGAGTGTAGCGAGTGCTGGGCTGCGGAAGGTAGAATTATAATGGTCTACGGTATAACTGATTAGTAATATTTCTATAACTGTAAAACCTGACGTGCTACGATAAATCTGGTTGCAGATATGAAATCAGTGCATCACTTTTATACATTTATGTAGTTAGTTTGTTTCGACCGATAAAGGATCACATAAAGCAAATTATGATTTGTTGTTATTTTTCTTGTACTTCCAGAATTCTTTCATGTCGCTATGTTTAACTGGACGTTGGTCAGTCCATGTTCTTCTAGATCTGCTGGGCTTATCTTCTGAAGCAACTTCCCAAGTGTAGATCTTATGTCTGAAAATTTTGCCATCTTCGATATCTGTAGGTGTGATGTTGACGTTATGGACATTAGTGGCGGTTCGTGCAGGAGGTCTTTTGCGCGCCGCCTCGCCGCCTTTACTAAAAGACGTAACATAATTTCACTCTGTAACTGATTATATGAAGAGATGGAGATGTTATTCAGTTATGCAATGTTATCTTTGTTGTTATGGCTGTAAACGTTTCGCTTTTCTATTTTCAATGATATGGCAAAGGCTGTCTGACCGTGGCATCCGTTCAGCAAGCGCGATGTTTTGTCTTTAGTCCAGCACGATGTTTTCTCGTTAGTCATTAGGCGGTCGGGTGCTGACAGGAGAGCCCTCAGTAGGTTCCTAGAGTTTAACAAGGGTGAGGGGTGCGGGAGGAGCCTTGGAAGACGATGAGGGCTTGTCAGAGGAAGGACGAGTGCCGGAGTGAATGCTTAGAGCATTTAATACTCGAAGGGTACATGGTCTGCCCGGCAGAGCCCGTAGCCTCGTCGCCAACCACTTTACAATGTACCTAGGCCTTTTCCACCACGTCTTACATTAACTGTTGTTAGAGGTTAATTCCAAAACTGTTTACAGAACAATGGATTCCGTTATGATTTAAAATCTAATCATAAGGTGACGGCACTATTTGTACATTGGTCACATTGCTTTGAGATTTGAGGAAGACGAAAGGAATTCGGGCGTGCATTGTTTATTTCTTCTCGTGAATGTCGTCGTTTGTGATCAGTGAAACAGGAGTAGGCGTGATTGCCGTAGCTGTTAGCCGGCTAATGTGTGTGTGTGTAAATGCCATTGTAGTGTAGTGTTGTTGAGCAAGTGTTCAGTAGATAAAACTACGGTAAAATAATAGTTTAAATACCAGTGTATATTCTACCTTCACTTTTAAGTGTCGTGTTAAGATCTTCATTCGTGTGTTTAGTACTCATCTGTCCATTTGAAAACTAAATGTTCCAGTCTTAATTTAGGAAGACAAGGAAGATGAATCCTGTAAATAGTATTTTAAGTAGTGGCGGGACTTTAAGTTTTGAACATAGGATACAATTAAAATCTCGACCAAATTTAAATATTGCACAAGAACAGAAGAGTTACAAGAACAAAAGTACATATACTAGGAAATTCAGTCCGTCACTTTGTAAGCAGGCTGACTGGCTGTGCGGATGTGAGATAAGGAATGCGTTCTTCTGTTACTCTTGTTTAGCAATGAATGTTGTTGACGCTCCATGGACATCAGTCGGGGTATCAGACATAAAACACCTAGGTGAAAAAGTTAAAAAGCATAAAATGAGCGAGAAACATAATATAAACGCTGGTATTGAATTTGCTATGCTTGGTAGAATAGATATTCGATGCCAATTAGACAGTGCATACAGACTTAAAATTAAACAATCAAATGAACAGGTTTCGAAGAATCGATACATTCTTAGTAAATTAATTAATGCTATTAAGTTCTGTGAGAAGTTTGAACTAGCGCTCAGGGACCACGATGAGACATACACATCTGATAACCCAGGTATTTTTCGAGGTTTGGTCGATTTAATGTCAGAGCTAGACAGCACACTGAAAGAACATATCGAAAGAGCAAATAACCGAGTATTTTTGGGGTTATCTAATACCATACAGAACGAGCTTCTGAATTCAATCTATGCCGTGTGCCATCAAATGATTTCGGAAGAAATCTCTTAAACAAATTTTGTGGCAATTCAAGTTGATGAAACCACCGATTGTTCCACCTTATCTCAACTCGTTTTTGTTGTACGGTACGAGCTGGGCAGCAAAATAAGTGAAAGGTTCATAAGTTTTGTGTTGCCTGATAATCACTCACCTCTGCCGTATTCCAGGAGTTGGAAGAACTGAAGTTGGACCAAACTCCGGACAAAGTCATTCCGCAGACGTACGACGGCCATTCAGTAATGAGCGGAAGGCTGACTGGCGTTCAAGCAAGGGTCAAAGTCGTTAACAAATACGCTCATTTTGTGCACTGCTACGCGCATCAATCAAATTTAATTGTTGAGCGATGTGCTACTCAGAATTAGCAGGTCAGGTCTTTTTTAATTAATTTAGAAGGGTTTTCATAATTTTTCTCAAAATCTGCGAAACGAACTGCTGTTTTGGACGAAGTGGTAAAAAAACGCATCCCAAGAAATGTTGCCACAAGGTGGAACTTCGAGGCACGATGTGTAAGTACGGTGTTTATGTACAGAAATGAAATATTGGAGTGTCTCTAGAAGATTGCCGATGACAATAATGACTATTCGACAGTGAGAAAAGCCGTGGACCTAGGGGATCTACTGAAGGATCCCGATTTTCTATTCTGGCTAGAGCTATTCTCTAAATTTATGCCTCGCTGTTACTTTCTATTCAACGAGCTTCAGCACCGCGAAATTGATAGTATAAAAGCTCGAAAAAGCATATTTGATTTCAGGTTATCGGTGCAACGAGTCAGAAACTCTCTCGATTACGACCATCACTGGCTTAATGGCACAGACACCACCGATGGAAACCCAGCAGGCTCAAGTCAGAAACGCGCACGGTTTGAAAATAATAGAATGATTGCAGCGAGAGAGGTATGCGATGTTATTTTATCCGGGGTAGAGGATCGGTTTTTTTTGGTCAGTGACCATCTGTCTGTTGCCAAACTCTTCCAGCCTAGTTTATTTCCGAGATGTAGGATACGGTTCCCGCAAACTGAACTTGAAATTGCTGCTAGATTATTTCCTATTAACCAAATTGAACTAAGGCATGAACTCTCAGTTTTATACGGCAGAAGTGATTTTGCTAACGCTTCTGGTGCCCTGTATTTGTGATAACAACCTGGAAGTACTTCTTCCCGAGTCAATTAAGTTATAACGAATTACTTGTACAATTCCGATGACAACGTCAGAAAGGGAAAGGTGCTTCTCTACGCTGAAAAGGATTAAGTCGTTCAATAGGAATACCATGGAGGAAGACCGACTTAACGCGCTTGCTATGTGCTCCATCGAGAAACAGCTGTTGGCAGTCCCTAACTTCAACGAATGTTTTATCAACCACTTCGCGGAGCAGAAGGAGAGGAGAATGGACTTTGTATACAAACAAGTCAGCTAAGGTATCGTTACCTACTTTTTTGTATTATTTTCATGTGTATCTTCATCCCGTCATTATCATCAACGTCATCATCATCATCAAAGTACGAACTTTATACTGACATTTCGTAATCTACTAGAATTGTTTTTCGGATTCAGTTGTTGAGTATTCTTGTTAGTGGTGTTCGCTCTGCTGTCTTCACAATTAGATAGATACATGAGCCCTTTCGTTTTCCCTACATGTGTTGTGATGTATTACGGTAGTCTATGTTTTTTGAGCCTCTACCTGAAAAGCATATCGCGTCATGAATTTAGCGGTTTTGTGAACATAAATAAATGTTTTTTTGTCGATGCTTTAGGGGTTTGTAGATTGTGATGCTTCCTGATTTGCGATGCTTTAGTTTTCTACTTTTTTCCGCTTCGCGATATTATCTGATTTTCGCTACGTGATCGTTTGCCTCTGAAGAATATACCTATATAGCCAGTGTAATCGGATTATGTCCGGCTCCATGGCTAAATGGTTAGCGTGCTGGCCTTTGGTCACAGGGGTCCCGGGTTCGATTCCCGGCAGGGTCGGGAATTTTAACCATAATTGGTTAATTTCGCTAGCACGGGGGCTGGGTGTATGTGTCGTCTTCATTATCATTTCATCCTCATCACGACGCCCAGGTCACCTACGGGCGTCAAATAAAAAGACTTGCATCTGGCGAGTCGAACTTGTCCTCGGACACTCCCAGCACTAAAAGCCATACGCCATTTAATTTTTCATTGGATTATTATTATTATTATTGTTACGGAGTTTTCCGTGGTAGTTAGAGGTGAAAGAAGGTGCGGGGTGGTGAATAGGTCTCAGGCTACGAAATTAAAGTGAATTTAAAATTTAACAAGGTTATATTTTCTTTTCAAAATCAAGAAATAACAAATATGGCAGGTACAGAGTAGCAAGGCAACAAAAGTACAATTACAGTATTTACAGGATTTGGGCTTCGAGCCCCGCGATCACAATCCTTGAGCAATCAGCTCAGTTTTACCCCAAACACAAGTGTCAACAGAGAGGGGAGAACCCCATTCATACCTAGGAGCACTTGCTCCAAAATACACAGTAAGGCCTCCTTGAGGCGCGCAGAAAACAAAATTTTCGGGAAAAGAGCAACTTGCTCTCAAAATTCAGGCCTGTCAAAGGCCACACCTAATTCTACTTTCAAGCTGTCCTCTCAGGACATATACACAGGGGTAAAATACCCCACCTACTGAGGTCTGTTAAATGACAAGAAGGTTAATTACATGACCTCTAAATCAACAATTTGAGAGGAGGCGATTTGCACTCCTAATGTATTTGTTTCAAAACCTAATTTGGCTCTAGGCCACTGATGCAAGGGCTAATCCCATACTAAAGAGGTGACTTTAGAAATTGACAAATTTACATAATGTTAAGGAAGAATAGGTTGAGAAAACAAGTTCACCTCAAAACAATATGAGTGGGAGCTCGAGAGTGTTAAGCACTCTCTATCCCAATATGTAGTTTAAAAGATAGAATAGATACAAGTTCCTTTACATTTAAGGAAGGTTACATAATGGAAAAACTTCGGACCCGCCCCGAGAGTTAAACTGCTGAGCAAGCAAGAAAATAAGTAATTAATCGGCCATTACCTGGTTGTTGACTGCCGCCGAAGAAAGAGGTGCTTCCCGCCCCCTGCTATGTACTTTACACACAAAAAGATGGAACAGAAGTGGCCCGGAGACCCTAAAATCAGCAGTTTATATACTCTCGCGGAAAGTTCGAGGCGTTAGGTTAATGAGAACACCCTCCCACAAACTCTTTATTGGGTAGGATACAGCAACATATTCAAGTTGGAGGAAGATACATCCGATTGGTCAGAAATTAATAAAATAAATTCGGGATTGGCTAAATAAAAAACAAGGGGAAAGAGAGGGGTATACAGCCAACTTAAACAATAACAGAAAGAAATTTAACAAGAAACAAACTTTTGAAATAAAAATTTCTCCAAAAAAAAGTTCTTTCACGTCGCACTAGGGTGCACCATTGTAGTTTTTCAGTAGTGTCCTCTAGAAGAGAAAGTTCACACTTCTTACTACAAGCAAAACAAAAATACGTCGAAAATGACACAGTTCAAAAACTCCAAAATTTCCAGGTAGTGACATCTTCTGATAAAGTAGAAAATTAATATCGTAGATAAAGTTCAGACTTCCTCCAGCAGAGGAGTTTCAAGTGGCGCACATTTTTAAACTAGCGGCGTGGAGGTGTACCGCCCGGTACAATTATTATTATTATTATTATTATTATTATTATTATTATTATTATTATTATTATTATTATTATTATTATTATTATTATTATTTCATCTACAATTATCGTGGTGCTGGTCAGTGAAAACTGGGCCGTTGGGAGGGAGGGGGGGGAGGAGATGACGGCACAGCCCTGCCAGAGTAAAATGTCACGAACTACCACTGCTAGACATCAGTTTAGACCTGTGTGATCCATACCGTTGTCGTCTATAATCCTTGTGAGTACATCAATATTTTCTCTGTTAGTCGGTTGTCATCTAGCTTTATAATGTGTCCAAAAAATTTCAATCGTCGTTTACGGAAATCTACTTCAATGTTTGAGTATTTTCCTGTGATCTTGTGCCATTATATACGGTATCCTTTATCTGTAAGTTTAGGGCCAAGGATTTTTCGGATGATTTTCCTTTCAGCTTTCTTGATATTTTCGAGATCCTCTTTGTAATTGGGTTTTATTTTATTTATTTATTTATTTATTTATTTATTTATTTATTTATTTATTTATTTATTGTCTTCTTCTTCTTCGTTTAGGCCTACAATGGACCACGTGGTTCTTAACTCTGGTGAGCTTTTTCCTTCTTCTTAGCCCAGTATTCCTTCATTCTAGCGCTATGGGTGTCTTTATTTCTTGAATGCATTTCATTTCTACTCCTGGCCGCAGTGATGTAGCAGTTAGTGAATGGAGAGAGTCAGATGTCTCGATTCGTCCATTTGGCATTTGTTGCTTTGCCTCTAATTATATTGTAGAAGATCCTTGAAGTGAGTCTCTGGCTGTCCATCCTGACTATATGACCATAGAACATTAGTCTTCTCTTCCTCATAGCTGTTGTAACGCTCTCTATTTTACTGTGCAATTCCTTGTTTTGCCTGATTCTGTACCCATCTCCTACTTTAATGGGACCCATAATCCTGCTGGGGATATTTCGCTCTTTCAGTTCTAGTTTTCTGAGTTGTCCTTTCCAGGTCATGATTAGGCATTCTGAGGCATACAGTACAGATGGTCTTACTACGGTGTTGTAGTGTCTAAGATTCAAGGAGAGGGATTTAGACTTGTATTTGTTCTTACAAATACGATAAGCTCTTTCTAATTTAGTGCATCTACTCTTCATTGCAAGACCCTCATTGATATTTGGGGTTATCCATTCTCCAAGATATTTGAATGAGTTTGCCTTTCGTATTATTTTGTCTCCCAAGGAAATGAAGTTGCGTGCTTCTCTGATGTTGGTCAGAAATTCTGTTTTGTTGACAGCGATCTTCAGCCCTATTTTAGCTGCTGTGCGTTCGAGGGAGGGTAGCTGGTACGTAGCCTCTTCCATACTTCAATCTAAGTGTGTGAGGTCATCTACAAGGCTAAGCAAGTGACTGTTAACTTGTCTATTTTTGTAGCTGATATTTAGTCCAGACTTGTCAGCTAGTGTTTTCGTCCATTCCCGAATGACCTTCTCTAGCAGATAGCTAAACAGGATGGGGGACAAACCATCTTCTTATCTAACACCTGTTTTGAACTCGAAGCTTTTTGATAATGCCCCTCTGAATTTGCCTTTGGACAAATAGTAGCCTTCACAAGATTCAAAGTCTTCTTATTCAGTCCCAGTCCAGTTAACGTCCCAAAGAGGGACTGTCTGTCTACCGAGTCGTAGGCCTTCTGGAAGTCAACGAAAATTGCTACATAGGGTGAGGCGCTGAGGTTTTTGTAGGTAAAGATAGTTCTGAGGCTCTCTTTTCTCCTCTTCTCCTGTGCATGACCTTGACTTCCTAAATCCAGCTTGATACTCTTCTATGCAGGGGTCTAATTTTAAAGCACTTTTTAAGCAATGCTTTGGAGAAGATTTTGTAAGTCACTGATAGGATAGAGATCCCTGCATAGTTGTTAGGGTCTAACTTGTCTCCTTTCTTGTGCAGCGGGTGGATAATAGCTGAAGTCCAATCCCTTGGTAGTGTTTCTGTAGTCCAGATGTCAGTTATGATCCTGTGAATACTGCCAGTTGACTCTTCATCTGCATGTTTCCATAATTCTTCAATTCGTCTGCTGCTCTATTAGATTTTAGTTCAGAGATGATCTGTTTGATTTCTTCTTTGGCAGGAGGAAGGGAGTCAGGTTTAGTAACATTTTTGGGTTGAAATTGTATTTTTTTCCTCGGGTTCTTCTGCATTGAGGAAGTCATCAAAATATTTTGCTGTAGTAAAATTTTCTTTGTTCATTTCCAGTTCTCAGTCTGGTCCCGGAAGGTGACGTGTTGAGGCTGAGTAAGCGTTTGTCTGAAATTTTACAGTTTTGTGTAAGTTACGGGTGTTGTTCCTTTGAAAGTCTTTCTCTGCCTGATCTATGATGTCGTTGTTATATTGCCTCTTAGCATTTCTGATGGTTTTGGCCGTGTTCTTTCTTATTGTTAGAAAGGCTGTATGATTTTCCGTGCTTTTGTTGCAGTTCTATTTCACGCATGCCTGTCTTCTCTCCTCTATTGTCTTATCACATGTCGGCGTTCACCTTGGGTGCTTACTCCTTCTGGTTGCAAGGATGGTTTCTGTTTCTGCATCTATCAGTGCCTTCTGTAGATTGGGCCAATCTTTTTTATTCTGATTATTGCTTAGGACCATACTAAAGTTGATGTCTTTCAAATGGCCTGGATTAAATTTTGGGATTCTGGATCTGGTGCAGTTGTTACATCTGCACTTCGTGAGTGGAATGAAATTTGCTTTGACCAAAGATAGGTAGTGGTCTGAATCGATATTGGCACCGCTCAATACCTTGACATTCATTATTTCCTTGCTATTCCTTCCATTGATGGCAACGTGATCTAGCTGGTACTCTCCTAGCAAGGGAATGGGACACCTCCAGCTCCAGCTCTTGGCTTTTCGGGGGAGGTGTCTGAATGCTGTAGATTTAAGAACAAGGTTGATTCTTACACAGACTGATCAGCCTCTCACCATTGCAGTTGGTTCTCTTGTGGGCTGGGTATTCTTAGACTATATTCCTGTAACTTCGTTCCTTGCCAATCAGGGCACTGACGTCCCCCATCAAGATGATCACGAGATGTTCTGGAATCTTATCGATTGTCTCTTTCAGATCTTCCCAAAAGGATTCAACATTTTCAATATCACTCTTATTAGTATCATTGGTAGGTGCGTGGAAGTTAACAATCGTGTAAGCTTTGTTGAGACTTCTGAAGACTATAGTGGACGTTCTCCCATTTGGTGATTATAAGGAAATAATGGAGTTGATAATTTTATTGTTGACTATGAAGCCTGTACCCAGGTGAGGCATATTCTTCATCACTCTCTGACCTGGCTGTCCCTTAGAGATTCTGAAGTCTTATGACTCAAAAAGTTCTTCATCAGTAAATCCTGTCACCTGCAATGCCATTATAAGGATGTTGTGTTTCGTTAGGACGTTCAATGTATGTTCCACTTTTCCCGTTTGTAGGAGGGAATTAATGTTTATCGTTGCCGGATTGTTGAAGATGCAGGCTCCCCAGAATCCGATGGCCTGCTTGCCTCACTGTGAGTGGGGGTGGATTTGTTATCACCTGGGGTAGATTTCCAATTAGTCGTTTGTTTCATGTTTCCAGAGTTACAAAAACGTTTAGTGGGGTTACCCGAAGGTAACGTGATTTTTAACTATCAAGGTTGTAAGCCCTGAAGACCCCAGCACTGATCGGTTCACTGACCCAGCTTCCCGCTGGGATTGGTTACCCAACCTTCCACTGGGTTGCTCAGCTTAACAGGGGGCACCTCTTGTACGTTACGTGCTGGAGTTGTAGTGAAAGAGGCTAGTTGGGTTCTCGTACTGAACCCAATATATTATTGTTGCAGGAGCTTGGCAACGACGCATTTCACTACCATATGCCCAGAGTCACAAGGACTCTTCCCAGGTTGATTCCTGGTATTTATTTATTTATTTATTTATTTATTTATTTATTTATTTATTTATTTATTTATTTATTTATTTATTTATTTATTTATTGTGAACATAACAGATCATGAGAGCCAATTGCGACGTTTACTTAGATGTTAAATAAATATAGCTAGAATAATTTTAAAATTACTTCCAGTGACACACGTAACATTAAATAACCAAAAGGTTATGACTAATATTACATTGCAGTATTAATAAATACTAATTAACATTTAGTATAATACTTAAAACAACAGAATAAGATAATTCACTTGGGATTCAATACATTTAATAATATGGTTTACAACATTTATACTAATTTTTGTCTTTATTAAATTTCTTCATAATCTATTAAATTATATTCAGAAGTACAGTGTTACACGACGAATTTCATGCAGCTTCTCTCATACTAAAATATCAACGTCGGGAGGAACACGTGTATTATTGTAAAGTCTCATTGCTCTGTTAATTTGGGAGTTCCTGTGAATTTCAGTCTTAGCCTTTGATAGAAGGAAGGTATATCTAGGACGACTTAGTTTCTGTGGTGCATAGAAATTGACTGACTGCAACATATTTGAGTCATCAATTTTGCTAGTTGCTTTACGTCGCACCGACTCAGATAGGTCTTATGGCGACGGTGGAACAGGGAAGGGCTAGGAGCGGGAAGGAAGCGGCCGTGGCCTTAATTAAGGTACAGCCCCAGCATTTGCCTGGTGTGAAAATGGGAAACCACGGAAAACCATTTTCAGGGCTGCCGACAGTGGGGTTCGAACCTACTATCTCCCAAATACTGGATACTGGCCGCACTTAAGCGACTGCAGCTATCGAGCTCGGTATCATCAATTTTATAATTAATTATTTATATATAGGAAAGTCAAATCTTCGCAATTTCGTCTGTGACACAAGCTATTCACACGATGTTCTTTTGGTATACTTGAATAATTTATTAAGGTTCCTGTGATTTTACAAGTCATGAATTTAAAACATTGTTTTGAGCACTCCCAATAAGATTGATATTCCTTGTGGTGATTGGGTTCCATATAATTGAGCCATACTCAAGTGTGGACCTTACAAATGAGTTAAACAAAGTTAAGAGTGTCTTTGGACGAAATTCCATATAATAAAACCGAACATTTTCAGAGAATTATTCGTATCTTTTTAATATGGTCGTAAAATCTAAAATATTCATTGAATGTTATTCCTTAATCCATGTTCGTATTAACACGAGTTAATATCTCAGTATCCATTGCATATCTTCCGTTTCCTCGGAATAAATGTTATTACAACAAGCTTATATATATTACAATTTAACTTATTCTTTTGTTCCAGTCTACAGGAGAATATAAATCGTTTTGAAGTTGATGACAGTCAGATATTGTTTTAGAAACACATAACAAGAATAAGGAATGGCAATGGGCCCAAGTTAGAACCTTAGGGAACTCCTGAATTCACATCAAAGTTGGAAGATATACGACCTGTGTAATTTATAATCTGAGTTCTATCCTTCAAATACGATATCAACAAGTCATGCAATGTAGTTAAAAATCCAAGGGAAGAAAATTTATTTATTAAGCAATGATTACCCTTGTTGAAAGCTTTCTGAAAATTCGTGTAAATTACATCAGTCTGTATATATTCATCTAAGCTGGCGAATACATATTCAGTAAAGTTTACAAATATTTATTATTGCGGGTTTTCTCGGTGATATACTATTTCTAATATGACCAAAATCTGCCTGTACAAAATATTTTCAAAAATTTTGTTTGGGCCACAAACAACAGTAACAGGTCTACAATTACTGAAAATTTTATATCTCCAGTTTTATATAAGCGAGTAACCTTGGTATGTTTCCACACGTCGGGGAATGTCTGAACAATTCGGTTGAAGAGAATGATCAAAGAATATACTAATACTTCTCTGCAACGTTTCAAAATACACGGGTTGATTTTTTAATAGTGGCAACTACACCGCAACAATGCCGTGAAACGTGGCCAGGCAATATAATGTATACCTGAGATACCCATCCTCCTTAGCGCAATTGAACTCGCCCTGCACGTGTGCAGCTACACCACAAGAACGCAGTTTTGAGCGCGCGCTCGTGGAGTACAGCTGTGATGATTTCGAAGCAAGATCAGAGGAGCTGAAAATTGAATGTGCTAGATGTCGCAATGCAAGGCAGTGTTAGAAAGGAGTGGAAGACGCTTGCATACTGTATCATGGTGGATCAAGGCCCTCAAAGACGGACGAAAAAATGTGACAGACATGCAGCGACCTGGTCATCCTGCAGTAAGTGATGACGATGTGCAGAATGTGAACGCATTAGTGCTGGCGGAAGGGAACACCACAATACGTGAATTGGTGAGCGATACAGGACTGGCGCCTTCGACTGTGCTACAAATCCTGAAGAAGAGGCTGGGAATGCGGAAAATCGCCTCCAAATGGGTTCCACATGATTTGACCGAACATCAAAAATGACTGAGGGAATGTTGCAGCTCGTACGCATTTGGAGCGCTATGAACGCGAGGTGAGGCCTTCTTACGGCGGATAATCGCTATTGACGAGATCTGGGCCAGAGCTCATGAACCGCAGCCGAAACGCCAATCAAACGAGTGGCGTCATCAAGGGTCACCGCGAAAAGTAACGGTTCGGCCGACCAGAACCAATGTGAAGGTCATGCTGATCGTTGCCTACGACTGGGATGGTCATATCTTAAAGCATATAGCTTCCCGAGGACGCATCATTAATACGGAGTGTTGCTGTGCATTTTTGCAAACGAACCTGGTAGCGTCGCTAAGAAGAAAACGAGGACACTTCCTGAATAACCCACCCATCATTCTGCATGACAATGCAAGGCCGCATGCAGCAGGAGCTGTGACTGATTTGTTCAATCACTGGGGATGGGAAGTGCTTCACCGCCCCACGTATTCTCCAGATCTCAGCCCCTGCGACTACGATCTCATCCCTGAAATTAAAGCACCACTTCGAGGGGTCCGCTTCTGCACAGTGGATGCCAATCTCCAGGCCACCGACCGCTCCGTCCCGTACCTCCAGAGAACCGGCGCTCTCAACGGCATTCAACGGCTTCCGCATCGCTGGGAACGAGTGCTGCACAATGGTCGTGTTTACTTTGAAGGCGTGTAAAACACCTAACGTTGTAAGTATGCTATGTATTTAAATAAAAAATAGCTGCCACTATTAAAAATGTATATGGGGGAATGTCATCAAGTCTTGTCGAATTCTTCGATTTTAGGTGATATCGTTATATCTTGCATAGTAAGTACGCCTATTTCGTTTAACCGATCATTATTCCTAAATTCCAAATTAGATTTAGCCCTTTCCTGAGAGTATATATCCATTACCTATGTCATCTGGTGATTGTAAGAAATAACCCTGAAACTCACATTGTGTGTTGTTATTAAACATAAAATAGTTGAAATTTCCTCAGTAGCAGACAAAAAGTTTTTGTACACCAATTTAATGTACAATACAGTCATTTAAAAGTAAATTTAATGGAATGGAATGGAACATCCAGCGCAGACATTCTGAAGTCTAGAGCAGTGTGATACACGTACCCCTAGCAGTACGACTGACACTTTTAGCGGAGCCTTCCGGGAAAAATACATATATGGAAATAAGTAAGACGAAAGTGAAATATGTATATTACAAACCAAGCTTCACTTGAAAGTTTTACGTGGACTACGACACATCAGAAACCTGTGTCAGACATGGTTTGCAATGTCTGAATTCCAGGATTAAAATCGAACATTTCTCATCCTCATTTATTAATTTGATACTGAGGCTAAAATCTAGCGTTTTGTGAAACTTTCATACAAACAGGGTGTCCCGTGTTACTTCATCATTGTATTGCTGTATACAGAGACGTTCTTACATTTCTTGTGATGGGGCATAAAAATATATTTAACTTCACAATCTCGTCATATTTACCATGTGTATTTAAACGAATGGCTTATAATCAATTAAAATATCTTAATAATTAGCCAGGTACTCATATTTTTAAATCTACCACTTAAAGATTTTTGTCGTGGGTGTACATTTAAAGTTTGAAAACATCTGGTGTAGGCCATGAGTATTGGGAGTATTAATCCCTGAACAAACAATTTCCAAGTGCTGTGATGAATCGGCGTTACTTGTTCTCAGCAACTTAAATACTTACCTGAATTTATTCCAAGGTTCTTTATCGAGTCTTTAGGCAGTAGATACCTCATATCGATAATATGCCAAAATGTGGGCCGCGTTATTAACAACCCCATGTAGGGGTTAAAGAAAGGTAAAGGCATTTTCATACTCTTACGGAATTGAAGAAGTTAATAATCAGCGAAGGAACTAGTCAAAGAGGAACATAGGGAATTTCTCTTCAATAAACTCATTCCATTTTTTCAAACTTTTATTGTAAATGTTGACAGTCAACATTGTGGAAGTTAACATTTACTTCGCAGTCCTGCCTTGTTGTACACAGAGGTAAGGCTAAACTGAAGTTCTAACTTTATACAAAACAATTATATAGGACACGTCAGAGGACAAGCTGATCCACCAGGTTGATCAATGATTGTAGGAGGTGCCTCAGACCCGGTGGCTACTTTTCCTGTCCTGTAGTAAACAACTCCTATTACAGAATTATTGAAAGGCATGAGGTAAAGCTGTGTTGTGAGAAACAATCTCGTACATTGAAACATAAATGACAACGCCAACGTTTACTGAGCTTAAAGGAATGTTTCCCTTGTAGTCTTTAATAGGAACTGCTTACCGTAATATGAAATTGATAAACCCGAACAGACATGGTCCGTGCAAAAACTAAGATGTGATTCATCTCACGCCACAAAATGCAGTTTATTATCAGGAAAGTTTTGTAAGTTTTCTGATCAATGTTTCAGTCAGTATCAGTGGCGGCAGAGCACACATGAAGAAATATTTGAGTTATCCTAAGAAGCAATTATTGTGGAAATGGAAACAAACGGGCTTTTTCCGTACCGCGTGCAGCGTAATGCTGAGTGATGCGCGGTAAATGTTTTGTTGGAGATGGCCTTGCAGACAACCAGCTTCGGGTTGTAAGTGTCCCTAATCTACCTTGCAGATATCTAAGGTTCAGAGGGTTGTAAGTCATTTGAAGTACTTTCTGTTGCTAGCGACACGTGCCAAGTCCATTGACCACGAATTAGTGACGAGCAGTCCGCTTTGTGCAACATTCATTCTGCGATTTGTAGGGGAACCTTAACGACATTGCAACATTGTAAAATTTGTATTCCGTCTGGAGTTTCCTACACACTACATTTATGTTTGTAGGTATTGTTGGTTAATATTATGTCCAAACTCCTGCACTTGCATTAGGGCGTGCTTTCAGAAAGGTTGTATGGTTCATCTCGTGTCAGAACCTCAAATCTAATGAGTACGTTATAAAAGAGAACGGGATAAACCCCCCATAGTAGTAAAAGAATGTGGTTCAATTGTTCTATTGGGTAATGCTGCACACGGCACAGTCGAGTTCTTCTTGCGTGTATAAACCTGTAATACGTCAGGCATGTATACACACATCTATAGAAGAAAATTTAGTTCCATTCACGTATGTACAAGTATAATCATAAAAATGGTTGCAGTTTCAAAATAAAATACTTATATTACCTCGATGATATTTAATTTCGGGTAAGGACTTCTTGAAAGATGTAAATTATAATCTTTTTTTTTTTCAGTTGTCAAATCAAAATTATAGATCTTTTAGGTCCACTCACTGGAATTTTGAAGAAATCCTATTTTAAACACAAGCTGACTCAGATTTGCGTAAATTGTTAGGTTCTGAAACACGAAACGTCTCTTTCACGTCAGTTAATTTGCAGTTACAGTAAAATGTAGTGTTTGCTGTAATGTCGTTCAGGTCCGGAAACATCTGTAGTTGACGTCCCCTAGGAATAACTAATATTTCGCTTGGTGGGTGTCGTAGAGGACGGGGTGTAGTCCATCATGAATATCAGAATGATCTTCGTATGAATGTTTGGGATAATAGGCGCTGCGTTTAGAGCAGTCCGAGCCTGACTTGCACCGCACATGCTTAATTAACTTCACCTTCTTGTGGCCTTTGGACGGGTAAGTAAAGATATTAAATACATGGTTCACGACATAGTCGTAAGGATGATCTGGCTGGAATAAGTCCAGGTTGACGTGTTTGTCGTGATCATTGCAGTAATTATCATCGCAACCACAGAAGCCATGGTAATCGCCATATGGAGCATGACCTGGCCCATGGTGCTTGCAACTGTTGCATCCGCAGCCTACTGGATGAATACCGCCACCAGCTATGCCAGTACCTCCGGAATGTGGTGCATGAATACCGCCACCAGGTATGCCAGTACCTCCGGGATGTGGTACATGAATACCCCCATCAGGTATGCCACCACCTCCAAGATATGGTGAATGAATACCGCCACCAGGTATGCCAACACCTCCCTGATAAGTGACTCCACCAACACCTCCGCCGATTACACCCTGGTTCTGTTTACACACGACTTTACAGTTTCCACCGACGCCACCGACGCCACCGACGCCACCCCCACCAGTTCCTCCAACACCTACGTTAGCCCCCACATTGGCTAGACCTAGTGCATGCACGTCAAGACCAAGATCAAGAAGAGAGTTTCCATTGTCACCAATTATACCTCTACCCCCTTTAGCAGGATCGCACCAAATGAATCCACGCCCACCTCCTCGTCCACCTCCTCCGCCAAGGATTCTCAGTAACAAAACAACGGTCAGTAGACTACCATTTCCACCCGAGCCACCACTGCCCGGCATAATAGAGTCGGTGCAGTAACAAGTGAATTCGTTATCACCACCTCCCTGACTGATTATATTTATTAGTATTTCAAGAGTAATTAGACCGCCTCCACTTCTTCTACCGAAATAACCGCACACGTAGCACCTACATGAGCGTCCTGGTCTTCCTCCCCCGCCGCCACTATTTAGAACATTGACATCAGCTAGTACGTTCACGAGTCCTGTATTACCTCCACCGTTGCTGTTTTTAGCACCATTATCACTAAGAACTGCGGCGTTGACACCCACATCTACAAGACCTCCGCCTCCGGAAGTAGAATCACCAGCATGTACAATTCTCTTGAATTTGATATCTGCTGCAATAAGAGATGCTGCAGCTGCCTTTCCGCACTCTAGAGCTAGTTCACCTCCACTCCATGGGTGTGGCATGTAGGGGATGACCTCGATGTCCTCCTGCAACCAGAACAGAACGTCCAATTCACTTCCCAACGTACACACTATCTCTCGAAATAAACATACGTGTTCACTATATATTACAATCAACTTCACACTAATGGGATACGAACCCACAACCACCTGTTTTGGCTATTTTTGTTCTGTATTTAACATCTCTCCAATGTGTACATGTAAAATAAGAGTTTTGTCTGTGTATTGATCAGAATTTTAAAAGAAAGGTTTTCCTGTATCGGACATGTCCACGGTAACTAGGAAATGCACTTTCTAATTTTCCGTCATCTCTGTCTGTCTGTCTGTCTCTCTGTCTGTCTGTCTGTCTGTCTGCACGCGCATCACGAGGGAATTTAATGGAAACCGGTTGGTGAATGAGGCACTACAATCTAGGCTATATATAATTTTTTCACTTCTTCTTCTTCTTAATCTGTTTTCCCTCCAGGGTCGGTTTTTCCCTCGGACTCAGCGAGGGATCCCACCTCTACCGCCTCAAGGGCAGTGTCTTGGAGCTTCAGACTTTGGGTCGGGGATACAACTGGGGAGAATGACCAGTACCTCGCCCAGGCGGCCTCACCTGCGATGCTGAACAGGGGCCTTGTGGAGGGATGGGGAGTTTGGATGGGACAGGCAAGGAAGAGGGAAGAAAGCGGCCGTGGCCTTCAGTTAGGTACCATCCCGGCATTTGCCTGGAGGAGAAGTGGGAAACCACGGAAAACCACTTCCAGGATGGCTGAGGTGGGAATCGAACCCACCTCTACTCAGTTGACCTCCCGAGGCTGAGTGGACCCCGTTCCAGCCCTCGTACCACTTTTCAAATTTCGTGGCAGAGCCGGGAATCGAACCCGGACCTCCGGGCGTGGCAGCTAATCACGCTAACCACTACACCACAGAGGCAGTCTAATTTTTTTTTCACGCTGAATGAAATGGTAGTTTAGGGAAAGGTCTAAAATGTTATTCTCCAATATCGATAAATACTACATAACTGAAGTTGTAAACAATTAAATTTCCGATCATTCATATCCTATAAACGGCCGTAGCCGTGTTGAAACACCGGATCCCGTGAGATCTCCGAAGTTATGCAACATTGGGCGTGGTCAAGTTTCGGATGGGTTGCCACGCGCTTTTGGTGGCAGTAAGGGAATGGAGGAGCAGAAAGGAACTGGCCACTCTACCGTACATAAACTCCGGCTCAGGCACACCTCTGCAGAGGTTCGGACCTGCCTTCGGGCGGAATATACCCTTACCTTACCACATCTCATACTTCTTCTTTCTTTCTTTCTTTCTTAATCTGTTTACCCTCCATTGTTGGTTTTCTCCTCGGACTCAGCGAGGGATCCCACCTGTACCGCCTCAAGGGCAGTGTCCTGGAGCTTCAGACTCGTGGTCGGGGGATACAACTGGGGAGAATGACCGGTACCTCGCCCAGGCGGCCTCACCTGCTATGCTGAACAGGGGCCTTGTGGAGGGATGGGAAGATTGGAAGGGATAGGCAAGGAAGAGGGAAGGAAGCGGCCGTGGCCTTAAGTTAGGTACCATCCCGGCATTCGCCTGGAGGAGAAGTGGGAAACCACAGAAAACCACTTCCAGGATGGCTGAGGTGGGAATCGAACCCGCCTCTACTCAGTTGACCTCCCGAGGCTGAGTGGACCCCGTTCCAGCCCTCGTACCACTTTTCAAATTTCGTGGCAGAGCCGGGAATCGAACCTGTTTTCTTTGTACCCTCCTCCAATGGTTCTATAGATTAGTACCAACTATTATTTTTTTATTTTTTTGCTACTGGCTCTACGTCGCACCGACACAGTTAGGTCTTACGGCGACGATGGGTCAGGAAAGGGTTAAGAGTGGGAAGGAAGCGGCCGTATCCTTAATTAAGGTACAGCCCCACCATTTGCCTGGTGTGAAAATGGGAAACCACGGAAAACCATTTTCAGGGCTGCCGACAGTGGGGTTCGAACCTACTATCTCCCGAATACTGGATACTGGCCACACTTAAGCGACTGCAGCTATCGAGCTCGGTAGTAGTATTTCTTGTCTTACTTTCTTTCCATGGAATTGCTTGCTCTTGTTGTTTGTTTGTTTGTTTGTTTGTTTGTTTGTTTGTTTGTTTGTTTGTTTGTTTGTTTGTTTGTTTGTTTGTTTGTTTGTTTGTTTGTTTGTTTGTTTGTTTGTTTGTTGGGTAATTATGTTAATTTTACTTTATTATTACACTACTGTAAGTGACCATTGTCCCCGGGATATTTCCCGTTTGCGATGTATTTGTTGATAATTATAATACAATAAAACTTATGACGAAAGCAAGGAGGATTCCCTTTACGTTAGATGCCTTAATATCGCAGAGTCAGAAGAAAACGAAATATGAAGGCCTACAATCATTGAAAGCTCTTAAAATTGATCAACAATAACATTACATTGACCATTGTTTGTTGTGATGTGCTTTGTGTCTGTTGTTGCCACTCATCTCCGATAGATGGGATTATTGCTGCGTACCGATTATAACAATCTGCCTGAATATTGGCGGGAAGTAGCTGGGGCGTTAAATTTCTTCTTTAGTATGGCATTCCTCTGGTTCATACATTTTCGGATACAGCTGGTACGTAACACACTGGTTCATCATAGTATTCCAGTTATTTGATCTCTACCGTGAGGCGCTGATTGGAATGAGCAGCGTGCAGACTTAAAGGAATAATGACGTAGGAGTGTTCACAGCTGTCTGCGGCCTGGTCATTCCAACTCTGGAACTTTGGACTGTTAGGTCGGCAGCGAATTACTATTCGTTAAAAGTGAGAAATTGGGGTGCGGTTTATCATTTGGTCGAGTATTTTATATGATAACATTGCTTTTAATCGCGACATTCGTACTGCCTTCATTGTAATGACCTATGTTGATTTCAGTTGGGAAACCACAACGACATTCTTTCTGAGGATGTTAAAAAGGCAGGTGGAGAGTGAGTGTCTGCGATTATAATGAAAACTGCCCAACTCGATTCTGACTGGCAGTAGGCACGTGGGCCTACCATCATAATGAAAACTCCAAACTTGATTATGACTGATAGTAGACAAGAGGGCCTGTCATTACAATGAAACTTCCCTAACCTAATCTTCACATGAGATAAGGCGTAAAGTGACTTCACTGTGACGGTTCTGGGATAACGTTAAGAGCGATGCACTAACTAACCTAGAATTCCGCAGCGAAGCTCGGGAACATCAGGTAGATTGTTTATAAATTGTAGAATTTTATGTTTCCAAAATCATCACGGGTTTCTGAGAAACGATGACTTTAATTTGAATCATGGTTGAAACTCGTTTAAAAAGGGACATTTTTGCGTGGTATATGTAATGCTGCTAGTCGAAAACTGGGCTGTTACGTTGTTAATGCCTAGTATCCGCGAAGTGGGTAAAGTGCAGTAATTATTTATGTAATATAAGAAAATAGTTCTTTAACATAAGTACGGTTAACACTTTTCAACCTTTCTTTACTCCTCCATGTTTATGGAGACTGCAGTTATCTCCTCGAACCAGTAGTGGTACTTTGGCAGATTGTGAGAAGATTCCTGTGTAAACCGTTCGAGACGGATGGCCGTAAATCTTTGTATGTAACGATCGTGTCACGCCCCATCATAGGGCAGCAGTCGCCTTGGTCGTAATGTCCCACCTTAGGTTCCTCGACAACGGGTACGTGAAAGAAAAGTTTTAAGAAGCTTGTAGTGTTTGGATTGAACGAGAGTACTTAACTTACGATTGTGTTTAATGTCTGAATTGACAGACGGCTACCTGTTGCAAAAAAGTAAAATCTAAAACGGAGTTTTCATGAAATAGCGCTTCAAAGTAAGGAAAAATATGTGCTAAATATTTGACGTCACACGCATACTCTGTTAGACTCAGCCAGCTACCCTATACTGAACAAAAAATCCAGTATAAACATAAACGTGTATAAGGCCTTAATTAGGCCAATAATCATGTATGCAGCCCCAGCCTGGGGGTTCACTCCAAAGACGAACCTGGATAAGCTAGAACGAATACAAAATAAATGCATTCGGGTAGCGGCCAGACTCCCTTTCCCCACACCAATACGTCGACTACGCGATATTGCGAATGTTTGCTCGATAAGGCACTACATACGTAAACAAACACTAAGAATGTACACAAAGTTATGTACACAAGTCATGTACACAAAGTAAGCGGGATCGGACGCTACGGCGTCGATCTTTACATCAAGTACCCCACACCGAAACACATTCTGTTCAACCACAGGGTTGGGGGGACAAGGGGCCGATAGCTGGCCCCTCCCCAAGCTCACACCTAAACAACACTTAAACCCGCACACTGCAGACATGTACCTATGTAAATATGCTCCTTTGATTACAATTGTCTTTATCCCAGGGACCAGGCGAGGATAGGTTGATAAGAAACACAACACGAGAAGACGACGGCAACGCAGCCAAACGGCCAAGGACGAATCAATCCACCTCCGCCCCTCGAAAGAGACACGGGAGCGGAACACCAGCCAGCGCCCTATAACGAAGACAGCAGTACTAATATAGTTATTTATTTGTTTGTGTTATTCCACCACTATTTTTATTTAGGTAGAACACTGGACATGAGAGCAGGCAAGCAAGCCGGCACTCCAACGAGCACCTGTATATATATATTTACTGTTACTAATAACCCTAGCATAGTTGCAGATCTGCAGTGACAAGTGTGTTCCAACAACACCGCACTGAGGGACATCGCCAGGCGGAAGAAGACAGCCCCTTGCACCAAGTAAGGCTTGGCTCTTAATCTCCCTCTCCAGACGGAGACTTGGCACCAGGGACCACTAGCTGCTGGGCAAAGGGACGAACCTGTAGCTCAGAGTCCAGACGCTAGTGGACCCGAGCCGACCCGGGAGTGACAAGAAGGACTGATCCCTATAACAACAGACAATGGCAAGGAAATGGTTATGATTGCATGACACATATTCCTAACTAACACAACCTCTGGACTTTTCCAGCCCACGTCCTTGCATGTGCTATCACAAGATGTCAGGTTTTACATGTAGGCTATTTCTCTTTCCTGCCTATGTGGTTCTATACCACACCTTAACACTATCCGACCAACACAAACTCTTGCCGTGGTAGCGAGTCTAACTCGAAAACCGGCAGATACTCCTTGTATCACTTTCCCACTCTTCCTTGCTATCTCTTTCTTCTTAGAAATTAATTGCATGTCGGAGGCCATGTAGATTGAGTCGATGGTCACGGTGGGGGAGCGGGCTACGGGGGCCCCCGTAAAAAATAAAAATAAAAAAGACTCGCGCGCTCAGTTGGACGTTAGCTGTCCTTGTGATTACATCGTGGTCAGTTGTAAAATTTGCCTTTAATTTCTAACTACAATGTGCCCGCGGCTTCGCCCGCGTTTATTAATTCAACCGTAAGCAATTCTGCGGTCGTATGGCACAAATGGACCACTCTCGCTTGACCAAGAATATCTTCTACATCATCACCGGAACCCTACAATCCAAAATACGCTGGCTGGTAGACACGCAAAATGACCCACTGGCAACATACAGGCAGAACATCATTACCCAACAGGAAGGAATTCAAAACTCAAACACGCACGGACGCAAGAAAGAAGACAGGCCCAATGACGAGAAAGTTTTGGGAAGGTAAGAAGAACAAGAAAACCAGTGATAAGTAATGATTATACGTGCTCCTCAGAAGGCGAAACGTAATACAATAATAATAATAATGATAAGCCTCAGAAACCTTAATCATTGGTGGCGGATCTTTAACCAAAGACATTGAGAAACAAGAAAGGAAAATTTTACGAAACATTTTTGGCCCAGTTTGTATAGATGGAGTTTGGAGAAAAAATCATCCCAGGAGATATATTGTCATTCTGAAAAAATTTCTCACACTTTTCGGAAAAGACGATTGAAATTTTATGGACACAGGCTAACTAAAAGAATTCTCAACCTGGCTGTTTCGTCTAAAACCAAGAACAGCTGGCTTCGTGAAATTGAAACAGATCTCCAGGAAATCAACATCTCAGAAGGCATTGTACAGGACAGATGTAAATTCAGAACCAAAATCGACAATCATCACTTTGAAGACAAACCCAACACCAGAGCCACTATAACTTGGAAGAAGCTCAGCGAGAGGATTTTGGGAGGAAAAGAAGGCCAACACATCAGCTAAGCAAGTTCAACCGTGCTCCTGAGTAGGGCATAACGATGTAAATAATAATAATAATAATAATAACAATAATAATAATAATAATAATAATAATAATAATAATAATAATAATAATAATAATAATAATAATAATAATATAATGGTGAGTGGTCTCCAGAGAGCCTGGTCTTGACATCTGATAGGCCACCTCCGCATCTGTTAGGATGACACACTACCTTTGTTGAATTCTAATGTTGAAGGTTAAAATCCTCGACCCGGCCGGGAATGGAACAGGGATCCCTTGCACGCTACCCACGCAGGCGGACTGAACGTGAAACCTCTTCAAGGGAAAGTTAATTTGTCTTCATATTTATAAAATGGTAAATGCCCAAGTATGTGATCACTAAAAAGATGTTGAATTGGCCTATACATGTGAGTAACCAAAATGTCTTTGTTTGATCGGGATATTTGCAATTTGTGCGTTAGTGACCTAGGCTGGGTGAGAAGTGAACCCATCACCCTCTGCCTACTCTGCCCCTAACTTAAGCTCCTCGAAGAAAATTGTCTCCTTTCCTTAACAATAAGTAACTAATTAATGTTTCGTGCAGCCCCACAACCCACGGGTAAGCGTCTAGAATAACATCCACGGTATCCCCTGCCTGTCGTAAGAGGCGACTAAACGGGGATCCTAACTTCGAAGTGTGGGTTGGCGACGATGACGCTCGTACTTGAGACCTGGCACTTGTGCCAGCTTCATTGCTTTCATCTAATCTACCCGAACTCCACTGGTGAACTCTCCTTTTCCGAACGCGACGGTGTTACGTACGGAGACCTAGGGTGTCTCATTTTCACGACCTTCTTTCTTTGGCTGATACCTTCATTTATCGAAGTGTCGGACCCCTACAAGTTTTTCTTTCTGATTAGTGTTGTAGAGGATGTCTGCCTAGTTGTACTTTCTCTTAAAACAATAATCACCACCACAATCACTCGCGACACAGCGTACCCGATTTTGTCAATCTTCGGAGGGTTTTACACCTGTTATTTTCTTCTTAGATTAGAGTTCAAGCAAAGATATGAAGACTTTGATACCGACGACATGACTAATAGCATTATCAATTAGACAGGTCCCCAAGGCTGAGATATACAAACAATTCAACAATTACAAAAATATTATAACAATATGCTGCATTTAGAATGACACCTGACATTTCTTTGATTTCACCATGTTGGCTGTTCAAGCCGAACCCTACATCCAGCGCAATATGCCTGAGAATATGTGTACGTGCAAACACTTTTTGATCCAAGTTCTTGTAAAATGCAACGAGGTCGCCAGGAATTACATTACACTGAAGCCTTGTCACGTGTATTTGACTAGAGTCTGCTAAAAATTTGCAGAATAGGTGGTCATAAATGTGATTACAATCGAACTAGTCACATGTTTTTAAAGATGTCAATTGTTGAAAATCTTGCTCCGACTTGCTATGACTTGCTCGACTTGCAAAGAAACAGTTGAATCATAGAAATGATTTGAAATTCCACTAAAGAGACGGCGCCTGCGATCTTACATGTGCGTCAAGCTGCCGTTCTTATATACGGTGCCCATTTTGAACTTTTCTCGTTTCTACTTAAAAAAAAGATTAATAACATGTTTATTTATCAATATTTCATACGACATAATATTTTATCTTCTATCTATGTATACCGTATATATAAAATATGAAGTTTGTCTGTACATTGCTCAGAATTTTAAAAAGATGGTATTTCTGCATCAGTCGTGTCCACAGTAACAAGGAAATGCACTTTTTAATTTTCCGTAATTTCTGTCTGTCTGTATGTCTGCCTGTCTGTCTGTCTGTCTGTCTGTCTGTCTGTCTGTCTGTCTGTCTGTCTGTCTGTCTGTCTGTCTGTCTGTCTGTCTGTCTGTCTGTCTGTCTGTCTGTCTGTCTGTCTGTCTGTATGTATGTATGTATGTATGTATGTACACGCATCACGAGAAAACGGCCGAAGATAAATTAATGAAAATCGGTATATAAAGTCGGGGAATAAGTCACTACAATCTAGGCCATAAATATCTTTATTCACGAAGACTGAAATGGTAGTTTAGGGGAAGGATTAAAATTTAATTCTCGAATATGTATATTAATAGTGGACGTATCTCAATAAAAATTGGTGTGTAAAGTCGGGAAATAAGTCGCTATAATCTAGACCGTAAATAATTGTATTCACGCTGAGTGCAATGGTAGTTTATGGGAAGGCCTACAATCTAATTAACAGACCCTACTCTGATTAATGTTCAACGAAAATCGGTGGGCAAAGTAGCAGAGTAAGTCGCTAAAATCTAGGCCATAAATAATTGTATTCACACTGACTGAAATGGTAGTTTACGGGAATTCCTAAAATTTAATTCTCAAATATTTATATTATTAGTGGTCGTATCGATAAATACTACGTAACTAATGTTATATAGTATTACATTTCCGATAATTTATGTCTTATCCATTGTTACTGTACCGGCTATGATCACAGAGATATTCCTGAATTTGGATTTTTATTACTAAGTCCATATCAGCGCCGAGTCACGAGAAAATGGGTAAACAGAGTTTAATGAAATTGGTATGTGAAATCGGAGAATAAGGAACTACAGTCTACGCAATAAATAATTGTATAAGACGCCTAATATCGAAAGGAAACTAAATGTGAAGGTCTACAATATAGAAAGCTCATAAAATTGATCAAGAATAACATTACATTGACCATTGTTTATTTTGATGTGCTTTGTATCTTCTGTTGCCACTCATCTCCGATAGATAAGATTACTGCTGCGTACGGAGTCTTTTTTGTAATTTGTCTTACGTCGCACCGACACAGATAAGTCTTATGGCGACGTGAAGGAGTATGAAGGAAGCGGCCTTGGTCTTAATTAAGGTACAGCCCCATCATTTGCCTGGTGTGAAAATGGAAAACCACGGAATACCATCTTCACGGCTGCCGACAGTGGGTTTCGAATTCACTATCTTCTGGATACAAGCTTACAGCTGCGCGCCCCTAAACACACGGCCATCACGCCCGGTCGTACCGAGTGTAACAGCCTGCCTGAATATTGGCGGGAAGTAGCTGGGGAATTAGATACGTTTCCTCTTTAGCATGCCATTCCTCTGCTTCATAAATTTTCTGATACTACTGGTACTTAACACACTGATTCATCATAGCATTCGTGCTATTCAATCCCTACTCTGAGGCACTGATTGGATTGAGCAGTGTGCATTGTACCGGGAGGTACACCTCGACCCCGCACATTTAAAAGAAGCGCCGTAAGGAACACTATCTATCAAACAAAACGTGAAACAGCTACTGCATGAAGTTGGGACATTAATCAGAAGATGTCACTCATAAATAACAGACTAATGTGTTATTTTAAAGTTGCCTAAAGTGACTGGATTTATTTGTTTTGTTTTGGTGTACAGCAAGTAGTCTGAACTTTTCTCTATAGATGTCCTTACAAAAAACTGAGGTCTTGCACTCTGGTGCAAGGTGGAAGAATTAGTGATTTAAAGAATTATTTTGTTTATAGGTTTTTATAACTAAATAAACTTTCATTCATTTTGATATTTCAAGGTTTCTAACTCTTCCTCCTTGTCCCACCAGCATTTGAATCCGGCCAATTAGAAATTTTTGTATTTATGTTTCAGCCTATCACAGGCTTCTTGTAGCTTTTTATTCGGCCAATAAAAATGAGAGGGTGTATCCGGATTTAGTCCAGAACCTTCTCGAAATCTCCCCTCGGGTATATTAGCTGCAGCTTTTTCAAGCTACTTTGTCTTATAGATCGCCGAATTTCTGAGTGTGTGTGTTTTAAGACAGGAGGCGAGGTGCCTCATTCTTCGGCAGGCATAATACAGCCCAGGTAATGGCCATCAGTTTTCTATCTCTGTAGCTATCTCCGCAAAATATCCGAGGGGATGGTACTAATATTTAACTATGTAACCACCAGTTTTCTAAAATGTAAACTTTATTTCGGCTAATGTAAAATTTCATAAAGTCTTAAACTGTAAATCGGGGATAGAGAGTGCGTTACCCTCTCGAGTTCCCCTTCAATTTATTTTGACGTGACTACGATTTTTAACTGTTTCTCTTCCTGTAAATCCTTAATTAATCTTTCCTTCTAGTCACCTCAGTAGATTGGGATTAACCCCTGCATCATCGAGCCGCGAGCCCAAGTAGGGTTTTATCCTTGATTTTCAAGGAGCGCAAGTGTACACCTCCATACAATTTGAGTTTGGGCCAGTAATATTATCCTGTTCTTTTTTCATGTAGGCCCAGTAGTATGGGTACTAGGTACCCCTGTGTAAACTACATGGTATTGTTAATTGTAGGTGGTGCCTAGAGAGACCAGAGGTTGTAAAGTTTTATATAAAGTTGCCTTGAGTAGGCTGTAAGGAATTGGGAGCCAGTCTCCTTTATTAAACTTGGAGAGCTTGTAAGCTCTTTTCTGATATTTGTGAGTGGTGCTTTGGAAGGCCTTAAATTGTACCGGTTGGAGCAAAGTGCTCTGGATAATTTGTGTCTTGGGAGATTTCTCTTCTTTTGTATCTAAATACCATATTAGAGACGTGGTAAACTTATAATTTTAGAGCTCGAAGCTCAAACCTTGTAAAGTACCGATCTGTGGGTTTTCTAGTCTAGTAATCAAAATTATAATTGTACCTGTAACTTTTGTTATTTCACTAAGTGAAAATTTTTGTTAAGCTTGAGATTCTGAAAAGAAATATAACCTTTATTTCAAAGTTTTAAAGGAACCTTTGATATTGTAGATAGACCCATTCAAGCCCACACCTACTGCCACCTCTCTGTGATCCACAAAAAGCCGGTAACATGCATATTTAACGTAATTATGGCAGAAGAGTGTTCACGGCTCACAGCTGACTGCGGCCTGGTCATTCCAGCTCGGGAACGTTGGACTGTTAGATCGGCACTGTAGTACTGTTCGTTAAAAGTGAGAAAATGTGCGGTTTTTTCATTTCAAGTATTTTATATGATAACATTGCCTATAATCGCTACTTTCCTACTGATGTTTTTGTAATGACCATTTTGACTTCAGTTAGGAAAACCGCAAAGTCATTCTGAGAATCCCGTATCGAAGCAAAGGTACATCATCTAGTTCTCTACAAAATCAAAAGTAAGTTTGTTCGTTCGTTATACAAATGTACACACGAAGGGACGGGTTGTAGAGGTAGTTATATCGTCAAATGAATCGGAAATAGTGCTGGAAGTGTCCGAGGACAAGTTCGGATTGCCAGATGGAGGTCTTTCGATTTGACTCCTGCAGGCGACCTGCGTGTCGTGATGAGAATGAAATGATGATGAAGATGACACATACACCCAGCCCGCGTGACAGGTAAATTAACCAATGATGGTTAAAATTCCTGACCCTGCCGGGAATCGAACCCTGAACCCCTGTGACCAAAGGCCAGCACGCTAACCATTTGGTCATGGAGCCGGACAATATATCGTTAAAGATTTAATAGAATAACATTCATCATAATGTGTGATATACAAGTACAAGGTTTTATATGTTGACGTCACTTTTATATTAAAAACTCTTAACGAATAGACTGCACAAACGAATAGCATGGAACTGAAAATAGCAATCTATGATACAATCTGATGTAAGTATTTTTGATCTGCAAAAATAACTTCAATTCCATAAATGAGTATGAAGTATTTACCTGCAGGTGGCGGATTTTGCTCTATGATACAACATACACTCAGGCGCCATAGGTACCGGGATAAACAGTTCGCTATTTCAGAGCGTTTGCAATGTATTCTTAACTATCCGCACTCAAAGAAAAGCACTGTTATGAACAACATATGAATAAATCAACCGACTGCAACGAGATTACCTTCAAAATTAAATTCAGAACACATGTAATTTTCAAGGCAATCCTACAAATATTTCCTTTTCACAATATATATACCACAGGCGTACAATGCAACAATAGAAAAATCTGCTATGAATCTGTCACGTCAACACCAACATTATGAAACTTCATAGCTCCATATTTCTCTCGTACAGCTCGTTTCAGGATTGGAACTCCGAGGAATTTCTGCTCTTACGCTCAGTAGTGTGACACGTATATAATGATGTTTATCCTGAGGCACTAGATTAGTGATTTTACAGTTAGAAAAAAATATAGAAATTAAGAAACGATATCAATAATTCGCAGTAAGTTCAAAAAGTTAAAAAACAGCAGAAAAATATAATTGTTTTTCCATTTCTGATGAATTTTCAAGTGTTTGTTAATATAATATTACGGTCTGTTACCACAAGAGATCATGAGGATTATTCCATTACCTGGAAACTTAGCAAATTTGCAACATGAACAACGTCACATAGTTACTGCTGGGTTACTGCTAATAAACGTTACACAAGTATTAAAACACCGTAAGGCTCGGGTGTGCAGCGAAATATCGGCTGTGTTGTGCAGGCTGTGATGGGTGGTCAGCAAATGTAACTCTATGTGAGCATAAGGCAGTAGCGATCGGTGAGACCGGCTGTGTTACCTAGCAGCCGCGCAGGCTGTGATGGGTGGTCAGACAATGTAACTCTATGTGAGCATAAGGCAGTAGCGATCGGTGAGACCGGCTGTGTTACCTAGCAGCCGCGCAGGCTGTGATGGGTGGTCAGACAATGTAATTCCACGTGAGCATAAGGCAGTAGCGATCGGCGAGACCGGCTGTGTTACCTAGCAGCCGCGCAGGCTGTGGTGGATGGTCAGCAAATGTAACTCTATGTGAGCATAAGGCAGTAGCGATCGGCGAGACCGGCTGTGTTACCTAGCAGCCGCGCAGGCTGTGGTGGGTGGTCAGACAATGTAGCTCTATGTGAGCATAAGGCAGTAGCGATCGGTGAGACCGGCTGTGTTACCTAGCAGCCGCGCAGGCTGTGGTGGATGGTCAGCAAATGTAACTCTATGTGAGCATAAGGCAGTAGCGATCGGCGAGACCGGCTGTGTTACCTAGCAGCCGCGCAGGCTGTGGTGGGTGGTCAGACAATGTAGCTCTATGTGAGCATAAGGCAGTAGCGATCGGTGAGACCGGCTGTGTTACCTAGCAGCCGCGCAGGCTGTGGTGGATGGTCAGCAAATGTAACTCTATGTGAGCATAAGGCAGTAGCGATCGGCGAGACCGGCTGTGTTACCTAGCAGCCGCGCAGGCTGTGGTGGGTGGTCAGACAATGTAGCTCTATGTGAGCATAAGGCAGTAGCGATCGGTGAGACCGGCTGTGTTACCTAGCAGCCGCGCAGGCTGTGATGGGTGGTCGGACAATGTAACTCTATGTGAGCTTAAGGCAGTAGCGATCGGTGAGACCGGCTGTGTTACCTAGCAGCCGCGCAGGCTGTGGTGGGTGGTCAGCAAATGTAACTCTATGTGAGCATAAGGCAGTAGCGATCGGTGGGATCAGCTGTGTTACCTAGCAGCCGCGCAGGCTGTGGTGGGTGGTCAGACAATGTAACTCTATGTGAGCATAAGGCAGTAGCGATCGGTGAGACCGGCTGTGTTACCTAGCAGCCGCGCAGGCTGTGATGGGTGGTCAGACAATGTAACTCTATGTGAGCATAAGGCAGTAGCGATCGGTGGGATCAGCTGTGTTACCTAGCAGCCGCGCAGGCTGTGGTGGGTGGTCAGACAATGTAACTCTATGTGAGCATAAGGCAGTAGCGATCGGTGAGACCGGCTGTGTTACCTAGCAGCCGCGCAGGCTGTGATGGGTGGTCAGACAATGTAACTCTATGTGAGCATAAGGCAGTAGCGATCGGTGAGACCGGCTGTGTTACCTAGCAGCCGCGCAGGCTGTGGTGGGTGGTCAGACAATGTAACTCTGCGTGAGCATAAGGTAGTAGCGAACGGTGAGACCGGCTGTGTTACCTAGCAGCCGCGCAGGCTGTGATGGATGGTCAGCAAATGTAACTCTATGTGAGCATAAGGCAGTAGCGATCGGCGAGACCGGCTGTGTTACCTAGCAGCCGCGCAGGCTGTGGTGGGTGGTCAGACAATGTAATTCCACGTGAGCATAAGGCAGTAGCGATCGGCGAGACCGGCTGTGTTACCTAGCAGCCGCGCAGGCTGTGATGGGTGGTCAGACAATGTAATTCCACGTGAGCATAAGGCAGTAGCGATCGGCGAGACCGGCTGTGTTACCTAGCAGCCGCGCAGGCTGTGATGGATGGTCAGCAAATGTAACTCTATGTGAGCATAAGGTAGTAGCGATCGGCGAGACCGGCTGTGTTACCTAGCAGCCGCGCAGGCTGTGGTGGGTGGTCAGACAATGTAGCTCTATGTGAGCATAAGGCAGTAGCGATCGGTGGGATCAGCTGTGTTACCTAGCAGCCGCGCAGGCTGTGGTGGGTGGTCAGACAATGTAACTCTAAGTGAGCATAAGGCAGTAGCGATCGGTGGGATCAGCTGTGTTACCTAGCAGCCGCGCAGGCTGTGGTGGGTGGTCAGACAATGTAACTCTATGTGAGCATAAGGCAGTAGCGATCGGTGAGACCGGCTGTGTTACCTAGCAGCCGCGCAGGCTATGGTGAGTGGTCAGACAATGTAATTCCACGTGAGCATAAGGGAGTAGCGATCGGTGGGATCAGCTGTGTTACCTAGCAGCCGCGCAGGCTGTGGTGGGTAGTCAGACAATGTAACTCTGCGTGAGCATAAGGTAATAGCCACCAATGAGACATCGATGTTTCAAGCGGACAGTGTACGTAAAGATTGTTAGATGTAAGGATACAACGGAGTGGCAAAAAAGGGCAATCGCGTTTGGCTGTGCCCATGGCCAGACGATGCGTGAAATTGCTGGATTTGTTGGTGTTACGCAGCGGACTGTTCAACGTGTCTATATGCAGTGGTGTAGTGAACGTGGCTACGAAACGCGTCATCAGAATTGTGGCCGGAAGAAGACTGGTGGTGGTGATGCTTATTGTTTTAAGAGGAAGTAGAACTGGCAAATATCCTGTATAGGTATAACACGTATCAGAGAGAAAAATGGAACGGGTTTGACACTTCGAAAAATGAAGGTATCGGCCAAGGGAAGACAAGGGCCAAGAAGGCGTGAAAATGAAAGACTCCCTAGGCCTCGAGTGCTCTAATAACGTCGGGTTTGGAAAAGAACAAGAGTTGATCCAAGGGAGGTCATGCAGGATAGATGAAATTTAAGAGCCTGACACAAGTAAGTGGAAGCTATGCCAGGGGTCAGCTAAGGGCCTCGTGGTCGCCAACCCACGCTCCAAGCTTCAGAGCCCTTGGAGCCCCTTTTAGTTCCACTTACGACATGCAGGGGATACCGTGCGTGTTATTCTACCGCCCCCCACCCGGACAGGCGTTTAACAGCTTGTGAATCAAAATCGCTTCCAAACCAAACGGGAATTGTTGTAGTCAGAGAATGGAAGTCTATCCCAACCTGTTAGCGAGAGAACGTTGCCACAGGAATTGCATGCAATGGACATGGCTCGCACAGGCACATAAAACTCCGCGTCTTCAATAGACTAGAAATCATCGAACCATCGAACGTGGACAGTAGCTGACTGTAATGTGGTCTGACGAAACACGATTATGCCTGTATTCCAATGACGCACGCAGTGGAGTGCACCGAAGTCCAAATGAAGCATTTCATATGGATGTGTGCAAGGTCAGGTTCAAGATGAAGGTGGGTCTCTGATGTTTTGGGGAGTGCTTTTGGTATCATGGATTGGGCCCGCTCACTGAGGTGACCACTAACATGAACCACCATGTTTATTTAAACATTCTGGGTGATCAGGCGTTGCCTTTCAGTCAACATCTGCATGAGGAGTATGCTAGTTTTCAAGATGACGACAGCATAGTTCGCCGAGCTGGATGCATATATGACTGGTTTTATGAACACTCCCCCTCCTATTACTCGATTGGCTCTCAAAATCACCCGAATTGAACCCCTTTGAAAATCTGTAGGACATACTCTAACAGCGGGTAAAGCGCCGGCATTATCATCCCCGCAATTTTGATGGAAATGAGCGATCAATTCCTCAGCGAGTGGCTTAACCTAGATGCGACGTACCTACGACGTACTCACTTCCTTGCTGGATCCAGGCGGAGCTACACGGAAGATTTCATGAGTGTTTGGCATTCGTGTCAGAAGCTGTAATAGTGGATCTGTACGAATTGTGACTTTGTACACCTTGTGTGCCTTAGTTCGCCTATCACATGAACCTTGTGTTCGATGCTTCTCGTTCCTACGGGATACTTGCATCTTTTATATCGAGGCATCTGATTTGCTGACCCTGCTTGGAAGGGAAACCGTTGTAAGTGAAATTACCCTCTGACGGACCGATGGCCTCGCGCCACATATGTATTATTATGTTCGAGTGTTTGGTTGTGCGTGCGTGCGTGAGGGTTATGTGTATAGACTGGACGAAGCAGAGTATTGTGGAATTGATTTCTTTTGGTTGGAGCTCTATTACCGTTTGTAATTCGGTGGGAAGCCTGGCTGAGAAAAGGTTTAAACATTTAATTGTGGAACAGATTTACATGATAGAAATTTGACGTCCGCCCGTAATGAGTGGACGCACTTGTATTTTTCCTGGGTGATAAAAGTGGATGATCTTGCGTAACAACATCCTCACTCTTCAAAGTAGGCCCAGCGCTGTCAAACTTGGATGTTTGTGCTCACTATGTATGTATTTCCTTTTAACATTTTAACATTTTCCTTTCAATGTTTTTCTTCGCATGTTTCATTTATTAATTTCTCTCCTCAATTTACCTTTCAATAAACTTGTGATTTGTGTGCTAATTTGCATTGGATTCATAGTAGCGTTAGTCCTTTGGTATTGTTAAGGGACTGATCTCCAGTTCGAGGCTTATACGATGTGGCCTTTCCCTATCGCGATCGCCGGACCTCGTGTTATTTAGTGCACTCTTTTCCTCGCGTTTCTCGTTTCCGTAATTGCATCGGACGGAGCAGAGCTTGAGATCTTGACGCTAGAACTAACGTCTAGCTTGATAGTACTGTTCTGTTTAACTAAGTATTACTTATACTCTTTCATTTATACGAATGGATTTCTCCGTTCACGCATTTTGAATTGTTTCCACGTGCGTTGATCATTTATGACATAGTTCTAAAAATGGAAAATGTAAAGAAAGTGAAATCATCACTGAGGAAGTCTCTGATGTTAAGAATGAAGAAAGAAAAAAATTACCTGTTTGCGACGAAGTGCTTGTATCGAGACACGACAACGTTGATGTTGCACCTTGTGGGAGCTACATGTTAGCTGATGGTCCTGCGGGCAGCGATGACACATGTCTAGGTCAGTCTGTGAACGAGTCCCCAATGTAAATCCCATTTTCAACATGGTCAGGAAGTGGAACTTGAGTTTCACGGGCGAGGGAGACAGTTCCAATGTGTTGGAATTTCTGGAAAGGGTTGAAGACATTGCCGATTGTAGCTCCCTACCCCTTGACCTTTTTGTTCTCGTCATCCCCGGAATTTTGGGCGGCTCCGCTCTAAAGTGGTTTAGGTTAGTCAAGACAAGCATCCGGACTTGGGACGATTTTTCAAAACAGATTAAACAACGTTTCGGGTTAACTGACATAGATTATCATCTGAGACAGGAAATATACCGAGGAACTCAGGGGATGAACGAGAGCATCGATGATTACGCAACTGGGATCCTAACCCTCTTTAATCGATTAGGCTCGAAGGTCCCTGAAACTGAAATTTTTTACCTAATTTATAGGAATCTCGCCCCCAGCTACAAACTATACATAAAAAGGTCCCAATTCGATAGTGTCGATCGGATCATTGAACCAAGTCGGGAATATGAACCCACTATGTACCAGAATAAATTGTATCGTCCTACCCCCCCTCCCCATTCGATTGCTCAGTCCCTGATATAGCTTACCACACCTTCTCCAAAAGTGTTTCCTTTGCCGAGGCCCCGCCGACATCCCGTCGCCCTTGATCCGACGAGCGCCTTTCTCCTTCGCTAACTCATTTCCCCCGACGAGGCGTGAACACCATTCAGCCCTGTGCTCCACCACAAAATAGGATTCCGTCGCTAGAAAGTGAGTGCATTACGGAATATTAGGACACATCTCGCGGCACTGTTGGTTAAAAACCTCTGTAAAATATCGTAATCGTGGTTTACTTTGCGTCTCGTTAGATGTGTGTCCCAGATGTAATCCTCAGCAGGAAAACTAGGAGTGGGCCGACGTTGGCGCCGGACCGTGCTATTAATAAAAAATTGGGGACTCCCCTCTCCTACTCCCTGGGCCGAGATATTTTGGGGGTGGCGCATTTTAAACGCGTTGCTTGACACCGGGTCGTGTTTTTCCTTCATAAATCGATCCTTGGTATCGGATCTGAAACCGTAACAGCTTCTCAGTTGCGAGAGTTCTAACCGACTCCTGTCTGCTGACGGTCAACGTGTGCGTCATGTTGCCCGAATTGTCCACTCCTGTGATTCTTGGAACTGATTTTATATTGGTCAGGGTCCTGTCTATCGATTTTATTAGTCGCACCTTTGCCTTCCGATTTTAGTCTGGAACAAACTATCCCTTTGAGACTCCTTTCCGGCGAGCAACTGTTTGCTCTGTCTCCGAATCCAAGTATCTTAACGCCTCTTGTGATTTAAACGACAATCAAAATCTTATGCTAAGCTGTCTACTGGAAAAAATTTCTGATGTGCTAACTTCCGAGTTAGGTTGCGCAAAAGATTTCACTTACTCTACCGAACTAAAGGTTGATACTCCTGTGAGGTCCCCTCCTTTCAGCTGTTCTCCCCCTAAACTTTTTGCTATGTGTGAGTGTGTAAATGATCTCTTAGAGAAAAAGTTCATCAGCCCCTTTCTCCTTTTAGCAGCCCGGCGTTTCTCATACCCAAAAGGGATGGCAAATATCGTTTTAATTTCGAATATAGAAAGGTAAAAAGGAACGTGATCTGCGATAGTTTCCCATTGCCCACCATAGAAAGCGCCTTCCAACACTTCCACGGGGCTAAATTCTTTACTGTGTTTGATTTCAACTCCGCCTACTGCCAGATACCCTTACATCCCCAAAGCCGTCCGTACACTGCTTTCGCTACCCCATTTGGAATCTTAGAGTTCAACAAAGTGCCCATGGGCATATCTATCGAGGTTTAAGCATTCAGCCATGTCCTTGATTCAGTCCTTGGTGACCTAATGTTCTCCTTTGTCCTTTAACTTACTGGACGATCTTCTCGTGTACTCGGTGACTTTCAAGAATCACCTTGTTCATCTCCGGAAAGACCTCAGTCGTCTACGCAAACACGGATTCACCATCAATCCTAACAAAGTATCTCTCCGTTCTAAACGACTGAATTTCTTGGGGCACGTAATATCTGATACCGGCATTGCCGTGAATCCTGATAGAATTAAATGTTTTCAAGACTTCCCTCAGCCCAAAAATGTCCGCGGTGTGAGGAGATTCTTGGGCATGGTAGGTTTTTATAGCCGCTTTATTAGTGAATTCTCGCACATCTCGGCTCCACTAAATTTGCTTAAGAGAAAAAATTGTAGCTTCGTTTGGGGAGAGGATCGGAGTCGTGCTTTTCGTCGTTCGAAACGAGCTCTTTGTGAAGCTCCTATACTTCAGAGTCCCAATTTTTCAAAAGAATTAGTCCTTCAATGCGACTCGAGCGATATTGCTATCTCGGCAATTTGGCCCCGATAGCGTATTTCAGCAAACTTCTTCATGGAGCTGAATATACGAGAAGGAATGTTTGGCTGTCGTCTTGGGGGTAGAATGATTTCATTCGTACTTGGAGCATCGCCATTTCGTCGTTCACATTGATAATCAGGCTCTGTCATGGATGAGCGCTAATGTCAAGAGGCTCGGCAGAACGGCTAGATGGATTCTCCGGCTGTCGGCCTACAAATTCACTGTAGTACACGTCCGCGGTAAGGATAACATGGTGGCCGACTATTTGTCGTGCATGTTCGATGGCACCCATTCGTCTGTCGTCGACAGCTCTGAGAAGTGCAACCCCTAAACAATATTGCCATCCTCTAAAACTTCTCTTGGCCCTTTACCGATATTTCTGTGCATCAAAATGAGGATGATGAGTGTAGAAAGCTGTTAAAAAACATCGCCGCTGGGTCCACTTCTGAAAGCCCTTTTTCTACGAAGTGTAGGTCATTGGTCCACCGAAGTCAGAAACATGGCAAGGATAAAATCTACGTCCCCAAAAAAACTCAGGATGACGCACTACCTCTACGATTTGAATCTAGGAGCCCATCTTAGACAGTACAAAACCCTGCATCGCACATTGCATGACTATTACTGACCTGGTCTAAAAAAAAAAGATGTTTTGGAGTATGTCCAAAGCTGTCACATTTGCCAGCGTTCCAAACCTGACCAGAATTTGCAAGTCGTTCTGCCGATGTAGCCTCGTGTCCCGGGGAAAAGTTGTTTGTCGATTATTCGGGTCGCCTTGTCAACTCAAAATTCAATCATACTGGGATTTTTTCTGTGATCGATGCCTTCTCGAAATTTGTGTGGTTATTTCCTGTTCGCCTGATCAACTCAGACACTGCCATTCGAATTTTATCTCAACATATATTTAGGGTGTATGGGCAACCTAAAATTTTGGTTTCTGACCACACCTCCACCTTTAGCAGCAACCAGTTCCGTAATTTTGGCTTTGAATGGGGGGTCAATCATGTGTTTCTGAGACCTAATCATCCTCAGGGATCTCATGTGGAAAGGTTCCACCGAAATTTGAAGTCCCGTCTATGCGCTTTCCATAGTGATAATCAAAAATATTGGGATACTAATTTACCCTTTTTGATTTTAGCTTCAATAATGCGGTGCATAAGTCGCACCAGCACACGCCTGCAAGTCTGTTTTATGGAGAGACGCGGCCGATCCTCTACAATTAAAGTGGGATATTGGGTACCTGCCCCGCCCTTCCAGAAAAGCGGACGTGGAAACCAGGTGGAAAGGAGCGCTGGAAAACCTGAAGAAAGCCCGTGATCGAGTTGCTGCCAAGTTCAATCGCGGATGGGTAAGTTGGAGACCTTGTAGTCACGAGGGTATTTCCCATCAGCTCTGCGGCTAATCAAACGGACGCAAAATTGTGCGCTCGATAGTCTAAACCAAAGCGAATTGTTGGATTTCTTGGACCAGTTACTGCTCTAGTCGAAGAAGTTGGTACCAAGCAAGTGTCTAAAAGTCACGTGTCACTGTTAAAAGTTTATCACCAACGGAGCACGTGAGCCTTAGTACCCACTTCTTAAATTGCTTGAACAAACTTAACTTAATATGATTACGGTAAATAAAAAGAAAGAGAAAGAAATGCTGTGCTTGCACTTAATAAATTTTCTCCTTTTGCAGGGAATGGTACGAAATGTATACTGAACTGTGGAGATCTCGCAATGTGAGCTAAGTGCACAAATGTAATGGGAAAGAGAGGGGCAATGATGCACAAGCTCACATTATCTGATGAAAATCGTTTAGAAATGACAGGACTTCCTGCGTCCATGACTATCATCTAGCTGCGAATGCTCGGTAGTCTTGTCTACAAATTATTGCAAAGACACTTAGTATGAAGACTGATATGGTTAGCCCTTAATTTGTTTAGTGCATGGACCTCCCTTCTGTGGAGCTGTTTAATTTCGTCTGTCTGTGACTATTGAACACAAATTCATGTAATTTTTTATTTTGGTAGATTTTATGGTATGATATTTGAATTTTTAGACTATCTTAGGCGCGCGCCTTAGAAATAAGTTTTACACCACTTATTGAAATGTGTCCGCTTGTTTGATCACCTAGATTCGACACATTTCAATGATGAGGGGGTGGTCGGAGAATGCCCATTTTTCATGGCACTCGTGTTCTGTATATCTGTCTTATGCTTGATTCAGTCACTCTACAAAACTCAATATTACCGAGTTTTGCCGTTCGATGGCAGTGCTATGCCATCTATAATTTCCAGGTCATGCTTCCTGTCGAAATTAGGTAATGATGGATACTCCTTGTTTTTTTAATGGGATCTAATTGAGGAACAACAAAATGGACTCCACACTAAACAAGACCGCTTTTCTGACCTATCAGAAGATTTTTTTAGCACATTTAAACCGTGATTATCCCTAAATGACCTTTTTATTGTTCTTTTGTATTTCTCAGATACGTGCATTTTTTACTTTACCCTTTGGTGCGTACTGTTCTGTCCTTGAACACGCGGTTGTGTGTGTGTAGATATGTCGGGCGTGTTATCTGCCTATCTGATGTACGGTCCTAGAGCTTCGTATTTATGTGCCTCTCTACATTTATCCTTCGATTTCATGAGTGTTTGTCATTCGTGTCAGAACCTGTAATATTGGATCTGTACGAATTGTGACTTTGTACACCTTGTGTGTCTTAGTTCGCCTACCTCATGAACCTTGTGTTCGATGCTTCTCGTTCCTACGGGATACTTGCGTCTTTTATATCGAGACTGTCTGATTTGGTGATCCTGCTTGGAAGGGAAACTGTTGTAAGTGAAATTACCCTTTGACGGACCGATGGCCTCGCGCCACATATGTATTATTATGTTCGAGTGTTTGGTTGTGCGTGCGTGCGTGAGGGTTATGTGTATAGACTGGACGAAGCAGAGTATTGTGGAATTGATTTTTTTTTTGTTGGAGCTCTATTACCGTTTGTAATTCGGTGGGAAGCCTGGCTGAGAAAAGGTTTAAACATTTAATTGTGGAATAGATTTACATGATAGAAATTTGACGTCCGCCCGTACTGAGTGGACGCACTTGTATTTTTCCTGGGTGATAAAAGTGGATGATCTTGCGTAACAACATCCTCACTCTTCAAAGTAGGCCCAGCGCTGTCAAACTTGGATGTTTGTGCTCACTATGTATGTATTTCCTTTTAACATTTTAACATTTTCCTTTCAATGTTTTTCTTCGCATGTTTCATTTATTAATTTCTCTACTCAATTTACCTTTCAATAAACTTGTGATTTGTGTGCTAATTTGCATTGGATTCATAGTAGCGTTAGTCCTTTGGTATTGTTAAGGGACTGATCTCCAGTTCGAGGCTTATACGATGTGGCCTTTCCCTATCGCGATCGCCGGACCTCGTGTTATTTAGTGCACTCGTTTCCTCTCTTTTCCCGTATTATTTCTCTCTTGTCTCTTTACCGGGATACTGGTGGGGGTATCTGCTTACGCGTTAGCAGAATGTCGCGCTTTCTTACGAGTTAAAGGGCGCCCACACGTCTAGGTCGAAGTCGGAGAATACCTATGCATCTTTTAAAAAATATCAAAGATCATCAAACAAATTAACGAACGATCAGTAGGTCGGTGGAGGGGGTGTTTAGCAAATCGCACCCGACTGAACTCGCTCGGGAAGCGAAATTGCGCGGTACCACAAGGTCGGACTCCCTCCAAACGCCTGGGTCTGGGATCTGCTCGGCGGATAGTGTCAGGCAGGATTGCCAGATTTCTCAGTTCATGATGAAAACAATTCAAATTATGAAACAAGTATTTATATCGTTCACAGAACTTAATAAACTAAATCTCTACATTCAAGTGGATGTTCTATCGATATTCTAAACATTAAACATCAGATTTAAACAAGGGTTCAACCTTTGATTGGTTTCCGACTTCACTTCGGACTCTGAGACATTTCGGATGATTGTTGCCGTCTTCGTGTTTAGGAGCAGACAAGCGCATCACCTGGAGGTTTACAGGAGGCTTTCCGATACCTAATGTACGGAGTTGTTCGCAAGTAATAGCAGCTGTGATATTATTGGATAGAAGCCGAAAATAATCGCATTTCTTATTGCGATTAATTTATTTAATTCGATTTCACATTACACGGTATTGTTCGATATTTCAGCTGGTAAATTTTGTCTGCGATGTCGTTATGAGTCATAATGGATTTAGTTTCATTTGTCAGTCAAGTACACGGTGGGCGTGCTATTTTCGTTTTCGTTTTTTTGGCATGAGTTAATGTTTTCCAATATCTCAACTATAGTATTCATTAGTATTATGTCACCCCCAGGGACATTTATGTGCGTCTTGTTTTAAGTGGTAGAAATATATATTTTTAAACTCTCTGTAAGTCACACATTTTGACCTATATTTAGGAACTATTCGGGAATACGTTCAATATGGACGGCAACGCAGAACTAAACTTAGAATAGGAGTAAGGCAAGTTTGTTCCCTGTCACCTCATGTATATAACCTGTTCAAATCAGAAACACCAGGAATCAAAGTAAATAAGATATGCTGATGACATTACACTATTAGCTGACGATGAAAGCAAAAAATAGTACATAAATTATCATTTGAACTAAATATGTATCAGTGAAACTAAAATTACGATTGTTAGTAGATCAGAACAAGAACATAAAACATCAAATACAACAGGTTGACATATTTTCTATCAAGGTTAGTGGGTGTAATTTGATTTTTATCCACGAGTTCTGACAGCAAACACCACAAAAATTAAAATACTACTGTAACTAAAAATAATATTGAAGTTTTTGTGACTAAAAACTGTCAAATGTTAGTACACTTCACACCAAGTGCCATATATATGACTGAAAAGCGTAAGTAACCTCTACAAGTGGGGAGATTCGCTAAGTCTCAATAGTTCATCTACAAGTGAGAGGTAGGGAAAACCACTTCTGCAAGTGAGAGTATGTCTGCACACGTCGGCTTCTAGTCCTGTCAGTGGATCGTATCTCTACCTAAATCATACTGCCGACAAGAATGCTAAAAGCTCAAAGTCATTAGTGAAGATAATTCACTGACTTTTTACGACTTCGAAATGCTAGACGAGGATGAATCGCTGGAAATGTTGAGGAAGTGATTGGGGGAACGGAAGTTTCGATCTGCAAAGATTTTGTTTTTGTTTTGGAATTCTGGCCCGAATGTGAACAGCCTGTTTCAGATGAACTCAACTTGTAGGTCGTAGAATAAAGCAAAGTTTTACAATTGAAGCCTGACCATCAAGAGAAGCTTCTTAAAAAGTTTTAGAATTCCATTTGTTGTTTTTTTATTAACTTTTGCTCTTTCGTTTTAACCTTATTGATTGTTACTACAACTGCACTACTGATCTGTGCAAGGAATACTGTGATTCTCTAAAAACAGTATATCCTGGCGTATAAAAAGTAAAAACCTGGATAAGTGAAAACAATAATCCGATCCCTTGGATTTTCACTTATGCAGGCTCGACTGTAAAAGCTTCAGGAGACTAGACTCAATACATGACAACAAGTACGTCTGCAGAAGGATTGAAAAGGCAGTGTAACCTTCGAAAAACGAGCTGCAGCTGGAGATCAGCGGTTCTTTGGATCGGTGATTTGAAAGTTGAGGATCAAGTGTTCAGTACTGACAACTGCTTAAAATTATTCAAATATAAATGAACAAATAAGACGATGAGAAAATTTCAACTTGTTTAAAATTTCTACAGTTATAATACACGACCTATATCAACATTGACCGGCACGACTGACAAGCAACGTCTTCTCCGGCAGTGGCATCATGCACACGAGTACCGTAGCTGCACATCTATTGGAACATTTCATTCTCTAGGAAATCACTCATATAATTCGGATTCCATACATTTGCTATTTGTCAAAGAAAGGAAGCAGTTGCAACAGTGCAGTGCAAGGCAAACTCAAAATAGTCTAAATTAGAAATTCGGCAAAAAACAAAAAACTCTAGCACTCAGAAAATACCCAATCCCTACGCTACTTCCTTCAATAATTGAATCTAACAATATCCGCTCAACCGTGATATTTTAACCATAATGAAACATGGTATTTTTTTGGAAAGGCACCAACAGTCGAAATCTTTAAGATGTTTTTCAATTTGTGTTCATCAGAGCTCAGTACTTAACTGGTGTGCTATTTCTGGCGTGAAAGGTAGTAACGCTATTCTTACGATGGGACTCGAACAGAAAGCATTAATTACAAACCATTTGCTTAATAGTACGTTTTCTGCATTGCTGTTTGCAGTTGTCCGTAGACTCTGCTGAAGAACACCGCGGCAAGTGGCGAGAATTCAGCCTCACATGGAGTCAAACAACGTCCTAATGTTGTGCTTAGGAATTACCATGCCCTAGTTCCGTGTTTCCTTTTGAACACTACGTCGTCCTCCAAGGCCCCTCCATCTCCTATGGGAATGTTTCTTTTTTTTGTAGTTGCTTTACGTCACACCGACACAGATACGTCTTATGGCGACGATGGGACAGGGAAAGGCTAGGAGTGGGAAGGAAGCGGCCGTGGCCTTAATTAAGGTACAGCCCCAGCATTTGCCTGGTATGAAAATGGGAAACTACGGAAAACCATTTTCGGGGCTGGCGACAGTGGGCCTGTTTCTGGGCGGAGCAATGTCTCAGATACTTCTTCCCACATAGTGTCTTCTTCACCTCATGACGAGACTCCTGAATCTTGTTTTTACTATTCGATATAGTTTAATTTGCCGATCGTAAGGTTCTTATTTGTACCACCTCCAGCAGTTTTTTAGAGTCTCTTGTCGTTGACAATATTTTTAAACCATACATATTAGGAAACGACGAATTGTATTGTTACAAATAAACCTTCATAATAATGACGTATGTCTGCAGGTCTTACGAGTTGGGTGATCTGCGGGTCTGCAAACATGAATTTTAATGTTGATGACGGTACACATAGACGAATCAAGCAATGACACCGGAGACCCCTAGGCATGGAGCAGGACCGAACCAGAAATATACAGTTTTCTCTTCGAGACGTGGCAGGCTACACGACTGCGTAACTCCACATTGAGCACACAGTACAATGACTTCGGCGTGGATCAGGGTGCAAGAGACTTTTGATGTGATCCCTTCAGATATTGAGCCCATAAATATGGCAGAAGTGCTGAACCACTATCATCATCATGTGATCTCCCTCCACCAACTAATCCTTACAGTACTTCCGTTGACAAACACTCTTGCTGTTATCCTGCAGGAAAAATATGTCATGGCAGTCCTACGACGTGGCCATGATCCTCGTGTCACCGGTACGAGCCGATAGAGCCTACATAGACCACGGGCGACAGCAAATTGATGGCAACACCGTCATTACTCCATTCATTTGGCTGTCTGCATGCCGCGCTTTGCAACTCAAGAACACTTTTTCCTCGAGCGTCAATTTTTATGTTGATGAGTGTGTGTATGCATATATAAACATATATATGAAACATCAAAGGTCCGTGTAAATACCCCTAGTGACAGATGAAGGTATAATTTCATCAACAGAGTAATGGCGAAACTTTTCTCCATTTACTTAAGTACTCGTACAGTTTCACACGACATAAAGAAGAACAGGTTAACTTGGTGATATTTCTGGAGAATGTTAAAACTAGAGTTCAGAATATGGAGAGAAATATTCCACTATAAAACACGTAAGATAGGAACGAACTCATTTACCACCAGACTGCCTGACCTCGTTCAGTTCCGTAATTCGTTTTACTCTGGACCGAGTCTTCTATTCGCCTCACATGGCCCTCTACTGAAGCTCGTTTACGCGTTCAGCGTCATCCATCATGTCCATTCCCAACTTACCTTTTATTCTCATTTATTCTCGTTAGTCCTTTACCGTTACACTGACACGCTTTTGCCTGGTGTGAACATGGGAAAACACGGGAAACTATTTTCAGGGCTGCCGACAGTGGGGTTCGAACCCACTATCTCACGGATGCAAACTCTCAGTTGCGCGCCCGTAACCGGACGACCAACTCGCCCAGTGATCAAAATTCACCACTTTACATTGCATCAAAAAATAATGCTCTTAATTAGATATGTTTGAAAGAAATTCCATTAACATTTAAAATATTATGTGTATCTATACTAAATGTGCCGAGTTCGAATCCCTGGTATTCCGTATGACTGCAATCTAGTCTATCAGAGACGTGCTAAATGCTAGTAGTAGGGACGAGATGTCCCTAACAGTGTTAACTTGTGCTAGGAGACAATCCAGAATGTTTATGGTTGGATGTTCGGTAACCTAATCACCCTTCAATTGTTTACTTATTATTTTGAAGTTTTCACCAGTGTTATGAAGTGTATTCGCCTATCGAATTCATTCTTCGTAAATTCTATTTATCCAATAACATTATAGATGGCATCATTGATCTAGAACTACCTGCCCACCCCACATCCCCTATAAAAGTTGTGAGCTTTTTCAGCTAAGATGTCTTGCTGCAGTATAACATTGAGTGTTCCACGTGACTGGGGAGATCTCCCTCAGAAGATGCTGGAGCGGGGGCTAACGTGAGAAGGTGGAATAACAAGGTGAAGGGAGAATTTGAATCTAACTATGTGAACAGTATCTGCATGTGAAGGTAGGGACGGTTCTGGCGTTCCCCCCTTAGCGTGTAACGGTTAGGTCGATCTACGTTTAATGTTAGAACTTCCTTTAGGTTTTCTAGGCAGTCTCTGGACTTACAGGTATCACCCCTAATGGAAATGATATAAAAAATGTAAGGACGCACGAGTGTATACCTTCGTTTCCCTTTCTTCAAATATTGTCTCTGACTGACTTATTCTATTTTTCTTAATTCATCTACCTTCTTTTCGTACTTTAAAATTTATTTCCGTTAGTCACCTAGTAGTATAGCTTAGCCACCACGTCATCCGACCTTATGCCCTCTTAAGTGTTTTCTTTGGACTCTATAAAGTGGGAGTGCTTGTGTGTCTTAAGCCTCCATTTTTCAAATTTTGTTCTCGGCCCTTCTTGTTAACCGTTAATTTTTCTTCGCCTGTTTATGGCCGTATAGTGTGGGCTTCGGCCTCTGCAAACTTTCTGGATCTACCCATCCATTTTGTGAATATGTCCCCTTGATTATTTTATGGTGTGAGTGTAATAGTTGCTTAAGATCTGAAGAGCAGGATATGTTCTCTAGTGTTAATGTAATCTCTTGGTGCTATAAAGGGCGTTAGTTAAAATTTATGCTTCTGGGTTCGAGACCCGTCCTATGCAATTCGGTTTCAAAAGCCACGGCTTCTCTTTTTGAGCTACATTGACTCAGTTTTCTCTGAGTTATGTGAAGACTAGTCTAGCTGAAGAATTAATTTCAATTCTCTGATTGACTTATTCGGAATGGGAGATCTCTCCATATTGTAAAGTTTCCCGAGCTTGTAAGCTCTTGTTAAACTTATTTCGTTGTTTTCATATAACCCAAGTAGTAAGACAGGAACGAAAATATACGTTGGTAGATTTTGTGAGCAATAATTAAACTTTGTCCAACTATTCATTCTCCTTCGGCGTTTCTTTCCCTCTCCACTCCGCGGAAATTGCAGGAACATTAAATATACTGTAGTATTTTCCTTATTATAGCATGTTCAATTAAATTTAATTGCATTTAATTACATCTGATGAGGTAATAATAAGTTAGTTAATTGTGTATGAAATAAATTAAACTGAGGTGTTCTGTGTTCGTAACTCATTCATAGGGAAGAGATTATTAACGTTATCCCTGAACAGTTGATCTTTGCGTTTTAAAATATCTTTTGGGATGGACGCGATCTGGAAAGGTACCAGCGCAACTAGAACTGGCCAGGACAAGCTTCCACATTATTTGGCAAAAAAGACAGTAATCGTAACTAATCCTTTGGGGAGGACGTATCAAACAGCTAACATGACCAGAAGTAGCAAAGCGGAGATTACAAGGACCAACCAGCCGCAATATTTCTTACTTTTACACTTATAAAGGCCTTGCCTTAAAGTAGTCACACTGATTGGTAAAATGCTGAGTAACAGGCTATTCTAAGTTTTAATTGAAAATGTTAGGAGCAGGTTCCATACAATCAATAATGGTCTACCGCAGGGATCCGTTCTATCCCATCTGCTATTCAACTTGTATAGTCATGATCTACCCGAAACTCTATCTCGCAAATTCATCTATGTAGATCAGGGCCTCTCAGGGTGCATGCGCGTGGTGCATGCACTGTGCACGGTGCAAAAGACGACTTGGCTTGGTTGACCAGAGTGCAGACCCCCCCACTCCTCGATTTGGAGCAATAGCGCTTACTCTCTCTTTCCTCACGCCTCTCTCGCTCGCTCCATCTGTCTCCCTCTGCCCCACTTGCGCCGTAGCGCTCCAAATCCGGGCTGAGTTGAGCCGAGTATAGCCGAGTAGAGCCGAGCTTAGCCGAGTAGCCAAGAGACGAAGCGTTGATCCGAGCTATACCGAGCGGCACCGATGCACAGTGCACGGAGCTCTTGCGCTTCGCTCTGCACGCGTGAGATTTTGGGCGTTTGAGAGGCCCTGATGTAGATGATAAATATCTTACAGTTCATGCTACCACCTTTGATGAAGCTGAGGATATATTAAATGCAGATCTTGGGAAGATGGATGAGTACTTCAGAAACTGGCGGCTCCAGCCAAGTACCTCAAAATCTGAGGTTGCCACATTTCACCTTAGTCACCTACAAGCAAACTATCATCCTCGAGTGAAGTTTAGGAATCAATACCTCAAGTACAATAGCTGTCCTAAGTACTTAGGTGTGACATTGGACAGGACACTGACCTACCGAAATCATATTGGAAAAACGGCTGCAAAACTGAAAAGTCGTAATAACATACTTAGTAGGTTAGCTGGAACATTATCGGGTGCCGACGCCAGTACACTCAGGACTACTGCTTTGGCTGTTGTATATTCCCCAGCTGAATATTGTGCAGGCATTTGGTTAAATAGCTCTCACTGCCATCTAGTGGATATTCAACTTCGCCAAACAATGCGTATCATCTCTGGTACTCTACATTGTACTCCCTGCCAGTGGTTACCTGTACTATGTAACATCGCTCCATCCCATCTTAGGGGACACCAAACTCTTGTTCGCTTGTGGTGTAGGATCGTGGAAAATTATGCTCTTCCAATTCATCATGATGTCAAACGTCTTTCTAAACCGAGATTGAAATCAAGAAAACCAGCTTGCAAGACCGCTGTAGATCTTATGTCAACCAGCTTCAATCTCCGAAATGCCTGGAGAGATGAATGGTTAAACTCGGCACCTCATGGCCTATTTTCTCTCAGTGATCCCACTACAAGGCTTGCTGGCTTTAATCTACCTCGGACTGTCTGGTCAAGGTTAAACAGGATTCGATGTGGTACTAGTCGAATTGGTGCAGCCCTATATCAATGGGATTGGATAAATTCTCCGCAATGTGATTGCGGTTTTGAATTGCAAACCATCAAACGAGTGGCCTCTACGTGCATATCCCTGCTCCTTGGATGAACTCCATTCAGCATCTCCGGATGGATTGCAGACCTTTCTATCCATATTTGAAAAGTGGTCCTAATGCTGTAAATTGTATATATGCAACAATATAATTTGATATAATTATTATTGTCTTGTAAGCATCATACGCTAAATAATGAATAACTTTCACAGAAAAATGGGACAGAGTAAATGTCTGTCTTGCTATTGGTGTAGTCACAGGACTGCGACATTCGTTGAAAATAAGAAAACCGCTATCGGTCGGTCGCGATCGTTCCACCATTGATGGACGTATGGCATTGTTAATTCAAATTCTGTCCACCTTCGAACATAAAACGCGCTGGTGTCAGTTAAAAAAATACTTTTTGTGTTGTGTCACCTTTTGTCATGGAATTTGATCTTGTTCAGGGGATGTTAGAGGCTTGTACGCTGCGCAGCCTCCGTTGCTTGGTATGAAAATGTGGTCTGTCCGGACAAGAACAAAGTCAGAAAAATGGTTTTCTCACTCGTGGGACATAATCTGAGTGGACCAATACCCTTTGTCGGCACGGCGAGAAATTAATTCCAATTTCGTCCACTCTCCAACCTAGGATACGTCACTGTTGCGCGGCGTTTAATGTGGTGACGTAGTAGATTCTGACGTCATCCGAGCCGCAGGAGGATCGATCTCCAGCTTGTCTTTCGCGGGGAGGATACCGAAGTTTTATATCAGTCTTTCTGTAGAAGGTCATATCTTAACGTGCGTGGTACATTTTAAAACAGCTGTTCACTCAGCGAGTGTAGCTTTACCTGCCACAGTAACTCAAAGACACCCGTAAAGTCACACCGGTTCGACACGATCCTGTGGGAAAGACGGCTTCAAAAATAATCCGTCCTGATATTTTTTATAATTTTGCTTTACGTCGCACCGACAAAGATAGGCCTTATGGCAACAGTGGGATAGGAAAGGGCTAGGAATGGGAAAGAAGCGACTGTGGCCTTAATTAAGGTACAGTCCCAGCATTTTCTCATTGAGAAAACGGGGAATTACGGAAAACTCTCTTCAGGGCTACCGACCGTCGGGTTTGAATCCACTATCTCCCAAATTTCGTCTTAATTCCATCTTAATCGCACGGCCAGCTCGCCCGTTGCTGACACGAATAATAGGATTCTGAAAACATATATTTAGTTGTTAATCCTTTTAGAAACAGCCCGTTTTGTGCATTAACTTCAAGATACTTTCAAATTAAAGGTTGATTTTTCATACAAATGTACACATTTGTGCATTTTTCAGGCAGCGAATCTTCCCATGAATACCACTAATTTTTTAAAAAAGATGCTTTTTACAGAGCAAGAAAGAGCAGGGAGTGCCGCAGTTCGGCCAGCTGAAGAGCGGAGAGCAAAGACAATACACGGCACTTCCGGAAACAATTCGCAAGTGGCGCTTGTAGTGACGTGACTTCGAAATTCGCGCTAAATTCAAATATGAATGGAAATTCATATACGGAAATGGATAAATAAATTACGTCTACAAAGAAAGTATTATTTAGGTATTACTTCAAAGTTGCTAAAGCAAATCTGATTCTATGAAAGAAGAATTATTTAAAGACTGAAATCAGATATGTATTCAAGATATGTAATGCGCTGCTTTGAAAGGGCTTGATCTTTTATTTATACATTACTTTTTTGCCTTAGCATTTTTTTTACAATTTGCTTTACGTCGCACCGACACAGATAGGTCGTATGACGACGATGGGAGAGGAAAGGGCTAGGAGTGAGGAGGAAATGGCCGTCGTCTTAATTAAGGTACAGCCCCAGCGTTTTCCTGGTGTGAAAATGGGAAACTACGGAAAACCATCTTCAGGTCTGGCGACAGTGGGGTTAGAACCCAGTACCTCCCGGGTGCAAGCTCACAGCTGCACGGCCAACTCGCCCTGTGCTTTAGCATTCCTATCTGAACGTTTACGGTCCGATTTCTCTATTCCCTCATTTGAAAAACATTGTATCATCACATTAACACACTTGTTAACGGACAGAGCGGCACTTCCCTGTCTTTTTCTCTTAGAAGGACTATCCCTTCTCGAAGGGGACGTAGCGTTTAATGACTTATTTTTTGGGAGATTCTCTGTTGATACAGATCCCGGCTTGAAAATATTGTCTATTGTTATGTTTTGAGGAATATTTAAGTACAATTAGGGTAAAATTATAACATACCCTTGGCTGTATAGTGAAGTCGCTGGTCTGGAAATGAGCTAAACAGATCGTTTAGTTTGTATTCAAGCGTAACGTCCCTTCTTTCTTGTATACCTTACCCTCCTCTGACAACAACACATCGGTAATGAAGGTTAACTGCTGCACTATATCATGAAATAAGCTTATTATATCTTAAGCCAGTTAAAATATGGGTCGAAGAAGTTTAGGAAGTACTTTTAAAATTTGTTTGTCACTGGAAGAATATATAATTTGTAAACACAATCATTACTTACATTTTCTTTTCACGAGAGAAACGGAAGAAAGACCGCGAATCTTCTGCACTTACAGTTATTGCAGCCAAACACAGCACATATCTTTCCACTCATGTTGGGAGGAGATATAAAGGAATGACACACACCACTATTTACTTACGTGAACTTACTGCAAATAACACGAAAAACTTCACAAACTGAAACACGTGCTCTTGAGACGGAATCAGTAACTGAAGGTCACTCCGCTAGATAGAGCTCGAATCGCTGTCCCTCGATATCTCGCAGACTGTTGTGTATTATCTCTACTGTATTTGAACAGATGGAGCTCAGTGTGAACAACTGGCACTTTGTCGTCACAAAAAGGTTTAGCTTACAAAAATTTACGTAGGGAATTACAATTATGCACAAAAATATTTCATTTTCTCTTTAAACATACAGTACAGAGTATACACGGTGTATCACAAATACTTGGGCAAGCTTTATTTTTGGGTCTACGGTACAAAGTGAGTGTGTTAGGTTACCGGTTCGATCCCGGCTGATATTTGCGTAACGTACCATGCCGTACACTATAGGACGTTCTCACGTGGTAAAATTTAATTCGGCAATCCACCGTCTGGAACCACATGCACAAGAGGACATTTTGAACATTTTCTTTGAAGTGGTATGAGTTGAACACTTGCTACGAGCTGCCAATGGCCAACGTATCTTCCGGGTGTATGTTTACGGACACCCTCCCTTGTTTTCCGGTGCCAAACCCTTCATTATCGTTTATTGAACTGTTCCTCATACACCGTCTCTATCAAGTCCCTAAATCTACAAATAAATCAAGACATACACAGAACAGGAGAAAGCTACATCCTTTGTTAACGAAAATGAAGCGAAGCGTTTCTACCAACATAATGATATAATTCTTCACGTTGCCATTAATCTCTTTGAATTTAACAAGCATACGACTTCTTGAATACCGGTACCTCAGATGTTGAAAAGAATTTCACCAATAAGCAATGGAAAGTAAGTAAGTAAGTGATGACTTCAAGCGAACTCTTATATTATTTTGATTAATATTTCACGGCCTATAATTGTAAACATGATAAGAAGCTTTTACTGTCTCAAGAAACAAGGTGACATTCTTTAGGATCGCATAGATGTTTGGTCCGCCTCTTCAGAAGAAAGTCTAGTATGTTCACGAGCAAGAGCTCTATAATATAAAGGTTTGAATTTAAGAATGCTTTGCCGTTGGTCTATAGTGGTACTCGCTAGCCTTCCGAGTGGCAGGTAATGAACCATCTTTTAAAATGTTTCTTGTTCCGTCGTATGTGTGTCCGCTTCAGTTCTGTTCCATCCTCCAATCCTGTCACTCTTTCCTTGCACTTTATTCGTCTCTGATGAGCTTGCTGTTTACACGCATGCTCTGAACACACCAGATGTTCTTCTGCGACGCGTCGAGAGTTTCACGGAAAAAGCCGAAAAGCTTATTACGATGTCTACAACTCCCGTAGCGTGTGGGTTGCAGCAATGAGGCGACAGTACCTCTCGATCCGACCGGGACCCCGAGACTACTGAAACACAACGCGAGATGTCGTGCAGCTCACCTGCCTGAAACTTGTTAGCTCCGCATACGAAGTAGACCGAACGAGGATTAGTGGCCAAGGAAACTTGCGTGTATAGTAGATTCAGTATCTCCTGGTTGCTGCACTCTCCACTTGGGGGGTACGGCAACTGTTGAGTGTCCGACCTCCTTGCTCTCTTCCCACTCAGATGGTATTAGGGTAGCATTTGTTTCGCCGGTAACTTGCCTCTTCCTTTTACCCTCTCATCACTATCCACGAACACAGACACAGGCATCCCTCTACAAGAGTTGGCGTCACGAAGGGCATCCGGCCGTGAAAGTGGATCATTTGCTGACCCCAATAAACTGGGATACAGGCCAGAACGTAGAAGAAGAAAAGTGGTTGTTTACATCTTTCATGGTTAGTGGGCACGACAAAACAACTAAATTCTCTCACTTACGACAAGGAAGCCAAAGGCGTGGTTACTTCACTCTAAACCGAGCGCCTTGACTGCCCGGTTTGGGCCACGTCACTGTCAGGTTGCATTCGGGAGACACTGGGTTCGAACCCCAATGTCGGTAAATCTCAACATGGTTTCTGTAGTTTCCCATTTTCACACCAGGCAAACGCTGTGGCTGTACCTTAATTAAGGCCACTCCAGGCTAACCTCGACCCTATTGCGACCTTTGATGATGGAGATGAGCTATCGCCTTAGACGGCCTAAATCAGGTAGAACAAGACTCTTATTATTTGATCACACGGCCAGAGGCAATTCGTATGAGTGGATAAAGCTGAAGATGCGTTTCGGGACTCCTGAGCGGTTGAACTGAGAGACAGGTGAAGAGAAGAAAGGAACAGATTAACAGAAGAGGACAAATTGGTTGAAACATTCGTTTATAGGAATAGAAATTAGAGATTGAAATAATTTATCAACGGAGATGTTCGATAAATATCCAGGTTGTTTGAAATCATTCAAGAAGGTTGGGAAGCTGGCACCTGGGTGACATATCACTGGTAAGTACAATACAGGTACCTCATAGACACATTCAAAAAGAAACCACGTTAAAAAGCATCAAAAATGACCACACAATCCTCAGTTTTCATTCCCGAATCCAGCAAGAAGAATACGGTGCACTCTTCGTCTGTAAGAACTTACCTGAGGGTGGTAGGCCACCAACAGTGGCAGCAGGTACCACCAGAGACGCTCCATGGTCCTCTTGAGATAGTGAGTGACCAGTGCGGACTCCAGGACTGTTTTATAGAGCGGACAATATCACCAACGTGCCTCCGGCAGCTGCGGCCCAAGATTAGGGCCCACTAGAACACTCACGGCCCCCGATAACCAGAGTCCTCACTTTCAACTCCTACTGTCTTAAGATAACACTGGGTTCGCCTTTCATCAAGTACTTTTACAGTTTTCGGAGACGTCGAAGGGCCCGAAATTTCACTTGAGGGAGTTCCTTTACAGGGGCTGCATAGCCGAGGTGGTAAAGGCAGGCTCGGTTCGCTCGGAAGGATGTGGGTTCGAATCCCCGTCAGGATAAAATTTAAGAAACGAGATTTCCACTTCCGGAGGTGCATATGGCCCTGGGGTTCACTCAGCCTACACCAAAATTGAGTACCAGGTTAATCCCTGGGGGCAAAGGCGGCCGGTCGTAAACCTAAACGCTCTAACCCATCAAGTGCCGAGGTTACGGATAGTGGAAGTCTTTCCCTTCCACTCTTTCAGGGACCTTCATGGCCTATACGGAGGAGACTTTGTTTTTTGTGGGAGTTCCTTTATGTGTCTATAAATCTACCGATGTGACGCGGGAGTGATTGAACACCATCAAATATCAACCAACCCGCCACTCAACCTGGCTTTTTCATTTATTGAAAAATGGAAATTCTCAGCCTGTTTCCAGTCATTCGACCGGGTCAGGAATGTAATGAATGAAGCCCCAATCTAGCGGCGAAGATAAGAACTGTGCCGGCTGCCGAAGCCTGTCGCCCTCCTCTGGGGCAATGGTTAATGACTGACAGATGAAATGAAATGTTATTGGAGAGCGTTGCTGGAATGAAATATGACACGGAAAACCGGAGTACCCGGAGAAAACCTGTCCCGCTTCCACTTTGTCCGGCACAAATCTCACATGGAATGACCGGGATTTGAACCACGGAACCCAGCAGTGAGAGGCCGGAGCGCTGCCGCCTGAGCCACGGAGGCTTATTATTATTATTATTATTATTATTATTATTATTATTATTATTATTATTATTATTATTATTATTATTATTATTATTATTATTATTATTATTCTGAGGTCACCGTGGAACGCAAAGGTGAAAGAAGGTGCCGGGGTGAATGGGTCTAACTACAACGTCAAGACTTGAATTTTAAACTTAAACTGAAGGTTATATTTTCAGAACTTCAAACTTAACAATTTTTTCATGACAATATTACAGGTACAAGTAGCAATCATTAAACAAGATTGGGAAAAATCCAAGATTCAGAAACTATACACTTTGGGCTTTAAGCCCCTAGTTTTACAATATTACAAATGGAAGAAGAATTACTTGGTTAAGGGAAGAAATCCCCTAATTTATTCATGGAGCCCTTGCTCCCGAAATCGAATATCCAGCCTTCCAGAGGCACTCTTTACAATTACAAAATTTTGGAAAAGAGCTAACTGGCTCTCAGTTTCTCAAGCCTACTCAAGGCAACATCAACTAACAATCTCTGGCCTTTCAAGGCACAACTTACACTTTAAAACAGGGGTATCTTGTACCCAACCTATAGCGCCTTTGCGGAGAAGAACAGGTATAGTAACTGGCCCGAAACACAAAATGAATGGAGGCGTATACTTGCACTCCTAGATATGAACACCAAAAAAAAAACCTAAGGGGCACTAGGCCGATGAAACAGGGCCTATTCCCAAACTACTGAGGTGATTCGTATAGGATTTAATTTACCACATTACAGAATGAAAAAGGGTTATAAACGTAGTCACCTCAAACCAAGATGAAGGGGAGCTGAAGAGGGTAAATCACTCTCTATCCCCGGTTTACAGTTAAAGATTTTGTGGAGGTTTTTACATTAGCAAAAGAAAATTTACATTTTAGAAAGTTAGGTTACATAGTTAAAGACTCGGACCTTTCCCTCAGGTTGAACTGCGGAGGTAGCAAGACAGAAGGAAGATATGTGGCCATTACCTTGTAGATGTTCCGCTGACCGTTGAAAGAGGCCGCCCGCCTTCTGCTTTGACACACACACTCAGTAAGATGACGATCAATTGGCCAAGAAACGAGAAAAGCCGCAGTTTATAAACCCTCAGGGAAGGTACGAGATCATTCAAGATGAAACAGGACACGCCCTTTTGATTTTATTGGTTAAACACAAAAATGACACTCATAATCTCTACCCTAGGCCTAGAGATGCTTTGTTCACTACAGATCAGATAGTGGTCTGTATCATCGAAAAATCCCCGGAAAACTCGTACATTCCTAACAGATTTCCTGAATTCGAAGTTGCTGATGATGCTTGTTGTTTTAAGGGGCCTAACATCGAAAGTCATCGGCCCCAGAATTCGAAGTTGGTTTAGATATAGTGTATTATGGATCTGGTACCCCAATCCTCCCATGTGTAGCGGTGAACAGCCTTATGCTTGAAGAATGTATTCGGAACTGCTAAACTCATACTAGCAAAGAAGGCCAGCAAACGCTTCCCATTCCCATTAGCTTCCATATCTTCCCCACATTTACCAATCACTCTGGCACTGAAATCGCCCATTAGCACTATTCTATTCTTGCTGTTGACCCTGACCACGATGTCACTCAATGCTTCATAAAACTTGTCAACTCCATCCTCATCAGCACCCTGACATGCTGAATACACTGAGACAATTCTCGTCCTAATTCCTCCAGCTGCCAAATCTACCCATATCATTCGCTCATTTACTTGCCTAACATAAACTATGTTGGGTGCAATGTTATTCCTGATAAAGAGCCCTACCCCAGACTCTGCCCTTCCCTTTCTAACACCCGTCAAGTATACTTTATAATCTCCTATCTCTTCCTCGCTATCTCCCCTTACCCGAATGTCACTTACTCCTAGCACATCCCGATGCATCCTCTTAGCCGACTCAGCCAGTTCTACTTTCTTTCTTCCATAAGCCCCATTAATATTATACCCTATAGGGCTTAAGTAAATGGATCAATCACAGAAAAAATGGTGGGTTGAACAACTTACCTGCTCACCTGTCCACAAAATGAAAATACACCGAACTGACAGCAGCTGGAGAGAACTCGGATCGGGTTCTTGTGACGAGAGTGTGATAGGACAGGTATACTACTATATTATATATATATAATAAGAGTTTTGTCTGTAGATTGCTCAGAATTTGAAGAGAGTGGTATTTCTGTATCGGTCATGTCCATAGTAACAAGGAAATGCACTTCTTACTTTTCCTTAATGTCTGTCTGTCTGTCTGTCTGTCTGTCTGTCTGTCTGTCTGTCTGTCTGTCTGTCTGTCTGTCTGTCTGTCTGTCTGTCTGTCTGTCTGTCTGTCTGTCTGTCTGTCTGTCTGTCTGTCTGTCTGTCTGTACACGCATCACGACAAAACGGCTGAAGAGAATTTAATGAAAACCGGTATGTGAAGTTAGGGGATGAGCCACTACAATCTAGGCTATAAATCATTTTACTCACAGAGTGAAATGGTAGTTTAAGGGAAGGCCTAAAATGTAATTCTCAAATATTTATATTATCAGTGGTCCTATCAATAAATACTACATACCGGTAATTAAAGCTATATAGAATCAAATTTCCGATCATTTATGTCATACATTGTTACCGTACCGGCTTTGATAACAGATATTCATGAATTTGTATTTTTGTTGCGAAGTCCATATCAACACCGAGCCACGAGAAAATGGGTTAACAGAATTTAATGAAAGTCGGTATATAGAGTCGGGGAATAAGAAACTACAGTCTAAGTTATAAACAATTCTATTCGCCCTGTATGAAATTGTAGGTTAGGGGAAGGGGTCTACAATTTAATTTTTAAGTACATATGTTATTGGTCCTATCGAAATGTACTACATAACAGAAGTTATAGAGAATACAATTTCCGACCATTTATGTTTTATTCAATTTTACAGTACCGACTATGATAGAGTGATATTTCAGAGTCGGAAGAAAACTAAATGTGAAGGCCTACAATATTGAAAGCGCATAACATTGATCAACAATAACATTACATTGACCATGGTTTGTGGTGATGTTCTTTGTCTCTTATGCTGCCGCCCAACTCCGATAGATGGGATTACTGCTGCGTACCGAGTATAACAGCCTGACTGAATATTGGCGGGAAATAGCTGGGGAGTTAGAAAACTTTCTTCTTCATACATTTTCTGATACCGTGCTGCAGGTACGTAACTCACTGGTTCGTCATAGTATTCTAGCTATTCGATCCCTACTCTGACGCGCTGTTTTGAATGAGCAGTGTGCACTCTTAAGGCACTCTTAGTAGTAGTAGTAGTATAACCTGGTCTTGAATAACAATTTAGGCATATTCCAAATTATAGCACCACAATTCACTAAATAACTCAAAATTCAACCCTGAAACGACCCGTTTCTTAAAAAGAGCTTCTTCCTCTCCAGTTTTATTAAATTCTACATTCATTTATATTCAAAATTAGCAGTGAAGAGGGGGTTCTCCTCTGGCTAGGAGAAAAAATTGCCTCCAATTCAGATAGATTTTTCCGCCGCCAGTGTAGTGAATTGAGATTTTCCGACTCAACGGGTACTCCTAGGAAACAGATTAGTAAAAGGGCATAGTTTTTGCCCTGGGACTCTCCACTATTCGACCCCCAAACTCCCCACCCGCGAAAAAACTAAGAATATTCACGGATCACGGCTGTCTACGGGCTGGTCATTTCGGATCTGGAACTTTGGACTGTTAGATCGGCAGCGTAGTACTGTTCGTTAGAAGTAAGAAAATGTGTGGTTTCTCATTTGATCGAGTATTTCATTTGAAATCATTGCTTTTACTCGCGCCATTCGGTTATTGTAATGACCTATGATCATTTCAGTTGGGAAAACCACTAAGACAGTCTTTCTGAGGATGTAAAAAGGCAGGTGGAGAGTGAGTGTCTGCCATTATAATGCAATTCCCCAACCTGATTATGACTGATGGTAGGCAAGCGGGCCTACCATTACAATGAAAATTCCCTAACGCAGTTTCATATGATAAGCGACGTTTGGTGGTTTCTCCGTCGCGTTTCTAAGGTAACGTTAAGAGCAGGGCCTCTAAAACGCCCAAAATCTCACGCGTGCATATCGAGGCGCAAGAGCTCCGTGCCCTGTGCATCGGTTCCACTCGGCTCGGCTCGGACCAACGCTTCGTCTCTGGGCTACTCGGCTAAGCTCGGCTCAACTCGGCTCGGATTTGGAGCGCTACGGAGCAAGTGAGGAAGAGGGAGACAGGGGGAGCGAGCGAGACAGGCGTGGAGAAAGAGAGAGTCAGCGCTATTGCTTCAAATCGAGGAGTGGGGGTCTGCACTCTGGGCAACCAAGCGATGTCGTCTTTTGCACCGTGCAAAAACCAGAGGCCCTGGTTAAGAGCTATGCAATTTAATACAGTCTTGCTCACAACGTGTACACTACCTAACCTACAATTCTGTATATAATGTAGAATTCCGTAGCGAAGCTCGGGTACATCATCTAGTAATTTTATAAATGAGGAACTATTTAAATTCGAACTATTTAATTGACAAAAGCATAGTAAATTCTTTAATCACTCATAATAACAAGATTATTTACAATCTGATGCACTCACGGTGCGAAAACAAAATGCCAAAGACGTCGTGCATTTGAAATTTAAGTGACGATGTCGACGTGCTGACGGACGAGTAAGTGAACTGGTGCTTAGGTGTACAACACCACTGGACCTATTCAACACCCCCTAACAATTATGGTAAATGACGTTCAGCTAGTAAACGTCATAGGGAAGTGCGCACACAAGAAAGGGCAAAAATAGAGCAAACTGACCAGAACAATCATGTAATACAACATCAAGCTTACTAGAAAACTAGGAAGAGTACTGAAATACTGAAACCCACCCATAAAAAACAAGAGGCAAGGATCCCAAGGAGATGCGATGGTATTCATTAAAACAACAACACCAAATTAACAAAAAATTAAAATAAAACTATAATTAAGTAAATAATATTTACATAGAATGAAAATAAAAAAATAATCATGAAAGGTTTGATAAAAACAAAAGGGAACTTGAAAGAATGGAAATATTAATAGCATACTTAAGAGTTTTGTAAATAGATAATTTAGATATAAATAAATATAAAATTCTTTAAAATGATATCATTTCTTCAACTCAAAGGAAAATCCTGGTGCACCAGATCACCCCAAACATCACAAGTTATATACTAAATAAAATAAAAATAAAAATAAAAATAAAAATAAAAATAAAAATAAAAATAAAAATAAAAATAAAAATAAAAATAAAAATAAAAATAAAAATAAAAATAAAAATAAAAATAAAAATAAAAATAAAAATAAAAATAAAATAAAAATAAAAATAAATAATAAATAAAATTTAAAATTTTAATTAGAATAAATAAATAGCTTAATAGAGGGCTTCCGACAGAATCCAGTGGAAGGATCATTCCCCGCAGAACCCATACAACGTTGGTCCCACAACACATCACTTTAAATAAAACCCACACAAATACCGACCAATATGTTAAATACAATACCGCAAAGGAATAAAAAAAGTATCATTTCAAATAATTTATAATTTAAATCACAATGCCATAATAGGCATGGAAATTAACAAATACACAACCCGATATAAATAATAGAATGAGGCAGTACACTCAACCACAAGAAAGTAAACCCACGATCTCGCCTCAATACCAAAATCAATCCATTATTATATTCACAACGACACACACAAGTTGACGCTATTCCAGACGAGACAGTAATGAATATTCAGTTGCGTAACTGCCACGCCACGATAAGATAAGATAAGCAAATAACAATCAGAAAAATAAATAAAATCCTAACTTAAGATCGCTCCACACTAGGGCTATCCAAACCCTCAATTAAAACCCATGAAGTTACATTATTAAAGTAATACATCTTTGAAATAAATGCGGGTATACTCATTCAATTAAGACAATAATCTATAGTTCCGTTTCTATGAGTTTCGACTTGACAGTTAGCCGGAAGTCAGCCGGTGGTGCCAAATTGCTACGAATACAAACAGCTAATTTACGATACGCAAACACGAACAGAAATGTAAATAGTGGAATATAAGTCCGTAATCAGTTATTCTTTGTAGCAACATACTGATTCACATAAGATCAATAATACACAACACATCTAGGATAAGGCTACAAGATAAAAATATGTCAATGCCCGAACAGATAAAACGTGAGAAAAATTAAATTTTTACTCACCATATAGAAGATCTCGCGTTGCTGTTAGATTCAGTTTCCCGTAACGAAGAAAATAATCCTACAAAGCGAATATACCACTCATTTCTCAGTCACTATCGGCATTGTCATCGTCTGTTGAGGTTTCACTCTCGCTTGACCCTAAAGAGATAATAAAGTCTTCAACATAATCATCTGAACTACTTTATGGCCCGTTCCTTCTGGCTATCCACCACATAAACTGGGTACTAGGGCTTGTTTTGTTTCAAGAGATGCATAAGATCCCCCTTCCCCATGTCATGGTGAACCGAAATATTGTGCTCTTTCAACCACTTAATTAACTCATTCTTTCTAGGCGCCATTGTTGGTGCTTTGTCAAGAATGACTTCCTAACATTACAAACAAGTTCCCGGGCCTGGCTCCTTAGTGGAGTACCGCGTCCGAAGGGCTTTCTTCTCTTGGGAGCTTCATCCTTAGACGTAGGCGTCGACATGACAGAACATCAAATTCACACATGGGCCTAAAATTAACCTACTATATAACTACCGAATGAAATATTAAACTAAGCTACTATATAAAATAGATCACCTGTTACACACTAATAACTACAATATAACGCGCTATACTATTAAAAGTACTAAACAATACATTTATAAACTCTGCACTAAGAAATATAAACGAACAACAACCTAGCACAAAGACACACAAAGACCGCGAAAAGAACTGAGCATAATACAATACACAGCTGATAGCACGTGGTGACAGTAAACAACAGATCGACAACACTGTTAACCAGAACTGGAGTCTAACGCGCTCTCTCGGAGCGATCGGCTGTGTATGATTGGCTGTTGATTAATTCACTTACCCTCCGCCAAAAGGCAGCGCTCAAACGTCAAGTCGAAACTCATAATAACCAAACTATAATAACACCACCCGCAGTAATGCTGAAATATACAATCCAACCCAAATAATATATATACCAAAGAAATATTCAAATTTCCAAGACCGATATAAAATTTAAAAAGTAACTAGTGTAAGCGTAGTATTAGGTTAAAACACGGGCACGAGAAGGCCGAAACACACGAAAGGATGCACGAATCAAATATAAGAGAATCACAACCAAAAATAAACACGAATCCGTGCACAGAATACAGCAACGATAGCGAAAATAAATTATAAAATTTCAAACTAGAAACCGAAAACGCATCCAGAAAATAGCACAGAAAAACCACCCGCAAATACACAGGAAATAGAATAAATCGAAGGGAAAAACAAATTTAAAACAAGACAACGGAGAATTTCAGTTACCTAAGCACAGCAATGCCCTTCACCGTTACACACGGCACTTACTTCAAGCCTGAACGCCATACCAACAAATTGAGATATAATTTCAGTTACAATACAAGTAACACACATCAAGAAAATAATATTCACAGTAGTAAATCATAAAGGCGTACTTACATAGGGGCCATATATGCCTTGGTAACTCCGCGTGTTTCACCTAATTACTACGGCACTCACAAGTAAGAATTTAAAAAATCCTACATAATTAACTCGAACTAAAATATAATACATTAAAATACATTTCATCCTCTTCGCTTGGCGAGGTATACCATCCTTATTACCCAGTACCGACCGAATCGGTCGTTATATTAGAAGCAGTACAGCAGTTATACATGGCTACAGCAAGCGTCTACTCTCAATCAGTTCCAACAGCCGACAGCCACATTCCAATATCACCACTCGTAGCGACACCGTCTAGCATGGGTACGCGCTCTCGGAGCAAGGTCCATACACCATTTAGAGTTCCGATCATCGCTCACAGATGGCGCAGGAGTTCGTGTAGCGGTCTCTACAGTACGATCATACACACCAGAGATAATAACTTACAGAATAATTAGGTGACGAGATGTCCCAATGGCCACATATAAAATGAGTAGTAGACATGTAGACCAAATGTTCCGTGCGCCCTTGCACTGAGGATTATCGGTGTCATACTGATACGTAGTTTAGTCATACAGTTCGTGTAATAGCGTCAGATCCCAATTTAATATGGTTATTGTAACAGTAATAATGGCATCGCTCGATACACACGTACCAGGCCAAGAATGCAGAATTCAATTGCAGAAGGCATAAATCACTGAAGATGAGCTGTGCCCATAAGGCACGCAATTTAAATACATACCTCGTAGGCAGTTCATCGTCCGAATTATATATATTACATTAATAATGCTACACCTAAAACAAATCATAATGATAGGATTAGCGACGTTCCGCAGAAATAAATTTACTCTTAAAATTCCCTTGCATCCGGGACATATTTACATATATTCAAGGAAAAGTAAACACTGTAAACTCAACCAAAACAAAAGAAACACAGAAGCTGCTTGTGGCACGATTCCACAATTGAATGAGCGTTATCTCACAAGCGCTGGGTAATCTTCACGGTTACGAGACAATCTAACGATGAAACATAAAATCAACTAATACACAAAGTTATCACACATACTGTACACATGAATACAGACGAGCAAAAGAAAGGAAAACTCTCTGTAAAACAAATAAATCTCCTCTGGAAAAACAAGGAACGAACTACTGAATGCGGCTTTTATAAAATGGCTGGTCACTCCCTGGCGTGCAGTAACTATATCAATGACCTGGCCGACGGGAGTATGAGAGACTCCCAGACTCACAAAAAATCGTAAACACACCCTAACACTGACCTTCTCTCGGCTGCCTTTCTGCTCCCAAAACCAAACAAGGGCTTTTTAATTCCGTCTTATCTCGACAAACATATAAGCCTCCACACAACTTCTTACGACAAGTAAGGAACCAATTCACATTCTAAATATCAGGCTCAGTTACCGGACCACTTCTTGGGTTTAATTCATTTAATTCAAATTACTATCCCGTACTAATTCCTCATAAAAACACAGCAGTCTACACATATGGCGCAACCTCATGCACTCAAGACCCAGGTTTAATCTACAGGGTGTAACTAAATACGTGGGCACGCTCCAGGGATTCGATAGAGAACCTAACAACAAACAGAACCTGTCCTGTAAACATATGGTTTATTTGCCTTTGTTTCCACGTTACAGGCATTGTTTCTGGTGTACATAACACAGACCACTTCACTATGCAGGTTGGTCATTTGTGTAGATGAAGTTACTTACAGTTCTCTACAGAAGGTGCTCAAAATGGCTACCACGAGCTCTAATGCAGGCATCTATGCGCCGCATCGTTGACTGTCTCACTCGTTCCCACATTCCAGGTGTCTGTCGTATCTGCTGACACACTTGCTCTATTCACTGACGCAGTATTTCCACGTTATGAATAGGTGTGGCATACACCATGGCCTTCAAATGACCCCGTAAGTAGAAGTCTATTGGACTGACATCAGGAGAACGAGCAGGCCACGGTGCCTGTAACACGGAAACGAAAGCAAATAAACCATATGTTTACAATACAAGTTTTTCTTGTTGCCATGTCCTCTATCGAATCCCCGGAGCTTTCCCACATATTTATTTACATTCTGTATATCTTTGGCAGAGTGAAACTCGGTCAGAAATTTAGATGACATTGCCTACAGCGTGGTTTTAGTTTACTCAACAGACTCTAATCATAGTGAAAACATGCAGATAAATCATGCGCGTCAGGACTCAGATACTATGCTACTTTAATCTTTCTATCCTTCCCGATATCTGAGAGTGACAAGCATTCCTTAGATGATCCTAATTTACACCAAAATTTAAGTCACCATACATAGGGAATATTCAGACCTAACACTAAAATAAACAACCTTAAGTTACTCCCAATTCCCTTATCACCTGTAAAATATTATAACACACGGTACAAATCCCAAAACGATAAGTTATATACATTAAGAACGTTAATGACTTCAAAATCATCTTAACAAATAGCCTGTTGGGATCATAATCTTACTCTAATTGCCAAAGAGCTTAACTAACTAGTATTTACATAATTAATTGCTTTCTGCGTAACTGTCTCTAATTCTCCACAAGGCAGTCGCAGGCAAGGCAGACCGAGGATTACCTGGAAGAGAACCATAGACAAGTAGATTGCTGGAGTTAACAAGACATGGAGGGAGGTGAAAGCATTGGCGGCAGATAGAACAAGCTGGAGAAATTTCGTCGAGGCCCTATGTTGCACATGGAATTAAAGGAAATAAGTCAAGTCTGTAATTCTACCACATGCTAAGAACTTGCTTTCACTTAGCTCATTTTAGGCAACCCTCTTCTCCCTCCATCAAGTCTTGGCTATGGCATTTAGTCAAGCAAGATGAGGACGCTGTCCATAGCTGGTCCTCTCGCACTGATGTCTCCAGGTCGGTCCATCACAGGCATCTTCTTGAGGTTCCGATTGAAGTTCACGGTCTTGAAACGCGGTTCTCGAACTACTGGAATTAAATACCCAGTTATTTAACTTCACTGCACAATCGTCATACAGACGCCGTTTCCTGCGTATACTAGACAGGTTTGAAGCGTATGAAGTTAAGACATAGTTTTTGTATCGTTAAAAACAGGCACGGAGATGTGTCCAGGCTTATTTGTACATGAGTTCGTAGCCTATTTTTGTCGAGCTAAACTCATTATTTTAACTCAGTCACACATGTGCGACCTTCTGAAACACAGAAATAATTTGAGTTCACAGATTAAAATCAACCGCCGATCAAAATCATACTACGAGCTGACCCGTACCACTTCTGTAAAGAAGTGTATGTAAATGGCAAAGTTCATGGTCGATGAATTATACGTTCATGACTGCACGATGACAAAATCAAATCTAATCTCACGATAGACTGTTATTCATATTTCTCCAGGTCTGAATGAAGTTAGCGTGAACGCTCAAAAGTAATCTTCGTCTTTGTTTAGACAAAGGTTTATGGCGCAATAACACAGACAGACACGCAACACGCACCGGCAGCAATCTTACAGTCCGATGAGATGCCTCTCACCACATCTCTCATCGCTTATAGGGAGGAAAAAGTTAAGCCACGCCAGGGAAAATTCCGGCAAACATACTTGAGCTTGGTATGCAGCCACTCGACTGCTTCCCATGGTGTTCGTATAAATGCGGAATGATCGAATTTGTCATGTATTAATGGCATGAGACATACCATCCTGTTTATAAAATGTTGGGGATTATTTTCATCGAAAACTTGGTAAACCTGTCTCTTCCCGCTTTAAATACTGTTAAGGTGACATGGTACTTCCCAAAACTAAATTCTTATCTCTCTTTCCTTCTCCAATACATCTTCTGTTTCACTCATACATAGTCACACCCTTCTTAGGGAACCACCTCCAGGCTCCTGCGTTCTATACAGCTTCGCGACCGTATACTTGGCGTCATGTCGCGCAATATTACAATTGCGTTAAATATTGCCTATTAAGTCATGAACAGAATGGTTCAATATTGATAGCTCCCCATCGAATTACATTTCGTTCGCCAAGTTGTTTCCAAGGAGTCCCTCGCCTGTCGAATGGGAGTGGGACTCCGTTACTCCTATAGGTCCGAGGCTTGCTTACAATGCTCTGAGCTCGGTAAATTCAGGAAGCAGGATGCTACCCTACTTACACATAGTCCAAGTGAGAATCTCTCCTCTAACGGGTTATGGACCACCGTTGGATAGTACAGTCCTCTGTCTGAGCACAAGGAGGGCCATGACTCGCAGTATGTCCGAGATGCCCACTCCCATTCCATAGCAACTGGTATTATCCTGGTTATTATTTAAATTCTCTATATTTAGGTACCCCTCTCGCCATTCGAGACGTTTTAGTAGGTTACAATCTATATAAATAAAGTTGTAGGGGGTCTGATGTCTGTAATTTCTCTTGTTTTGCCTATTTTTCAGATATTTATCCGTTTTAGGTAAACTCAAGACCGACTCGGTGGTTTTTACTTTTCGTGTTTGTCTGTTCCACCATCACGTCAAAACGGCTGGATAGATTTCAACCAAACTTCGTATTTAGAGTATACTCATCCCGTGGAAGGTTTCAATATGCATATCATTTTAAAATCTTCCAATAGACGGGGGGTTTATAGGAAAACCACAACGGGTTTCCTCCATTTTCTCTTATACTATTGATTTTCTGTAAACTCCGTGGACCGTACTTGAAACGTCTCTTCATTATAAACAACTTTCGTTATGTTCATAATGTACCTTACTCTTCACATGACGCAGAAATTTACTATTTCCTACGGGTATCATGCTCTGCATTGAGTGACCGACAAACCGACAACGAACCTACAGGTTACTATGGCAACGTCCCTGACTGCTTGCCAGCAGGGACGTAACGTATTGCCATTTTCCTCATCATGCTTTTAAATTCGTGGTTGTTCCTTGAGTAGAAGGCAAGAGAGGAGTCAATCGGCCTATCTGGGGGATATTGGCGGGATATCGTTGGAGGTTATAACCACTTCGAATAGATTAAGTAATAAAACCATTAGTCATCTTCTTATCTGTTTACCTAAGAATCACTACCCCTAAATGTCTCCTCTGTTACCGCTTTATTATATCCATAACTCACACCAGCATATTTTTGAGGGGCATTTTATTTTCCAACACATTCACTTGGCATTTACATATTTGTCGTTATCCGCCTATCCTCAGTTATAATCCATTTTCTACTCATTTCAAATTTCTTAACTGTATTATTTCCTTCCTTAATTACTCCGTACGTACGCGGGTGCTAGAATCTAATGGATATATTTCCACCAAACTTCATATTTAGAATCCACCTGTCCTTGGGTAGGTTTTAGGGCAAATATTGTTTCTAAATCCCTGAACAGACTGGGGGTTTATACGATACCGAAACCATGATTTTGCACTCCCACAAAATATACACAACAAACTTAATGGAAATTAGTTTCTAAACCTTTTTTCTCATGTTCATCATTTCGATACGAGGGTTAATAAGGGAGATATCATTAACGCACCGTTAAGTCCCATCGGACTTAACTCAAGAGCGGGTGCGTGTAAAGCGTATTTCTTACAACTTGAAAACTACTGAAGATATTCGAACCAAACTTTATATTTAGCATCCACCTGCCCAAAGGTAGGTTTTAAAGGTCGATAACATTTCATGTTCCCGGAGTGGACTGGTGGTTTATAGGGAACCGAAATTGTGATTTTACTCTTCCACAATATATACAGTACAAAATCAACCTGACTGGAAATCGACAAGACGTGATGGAATTCCATCTCTAAAACCTTTCTTTCATGTGCATTTTTTCGTCAGGAGGATTGATAAGGGAGATATCATGAATGTTCAGTTTTGCAGGTTAAGTCCAGCGGACATAGCCCAAAAGGTGTTGTACGTGGAGCAGATTCCTTATCTATCAATATAAATAAAATCGTAACGACTGTGTGCCTCTACATTGACTATTGGGGATAAATTTTCGCACAGTACCCGTTTAAGGGCTAATAATGACCATCTGCATATTTTTTGGTTTAGTTTCCTGAAAGTCCTAATTTTTACCCTCCTCGCCCAAAATCCAGATCGCGGCATAATCTGCCAGACGAAAAAGAAAATGGAAATATGACAAAATTATACGTTTTAGCCTGTAACGGACGGAAAACTTGCTAGATCTTTAAATTTTTCACTTTTAATCCCCGAAGAATATTGAAATATGGAGGCAATTTTAATGATGGTGCAGACATTCGGGAAGTCCTATCACATAACGGATTGCACAATCTCCGCTTAATCTGGAACGATCTACAACCTTGGTCTTATGACTTTTTGTCGTATCTGTATCCTTTTACGTTTGATTTTTCTCTATTAATCGATGTTAAGTAAATTTAGACTTTTCACATGCAGTCTCCAGTTCAGTGTTTTGAGTTACTGTTCATTGAAGAAGAAGAAGAAGAATCCCATTATGAACATGTCCAAGTTATACGCTCCGCACAAGAACCATATGCTGTACATAACTGTGGTCAGTTGCTACGCAATTTGGTTACCTCATTGCCTTTGAGCCTTACCAAGGGTCTAAATCGGCTCAGAATCCGGGACAGTCCAAATATGCATTAGGGGCAGCAGTTGTCCTCACACTTGAAATTAGGCTACCAGCAAGCTGTGAACTGTAACTATACTGACCAATGTTACCTACAGGTGACACCCCTATATTTTCTTTGTGGGCAACGTTTCCTGTAGATTTTTTGTTTTGCATTGTTTTTTGTAGTGTAGCTAACATAATTTGAAAGGAAACACATAGATTTATTTCCTGCACTGTGTTTGGGCTTTGACGGGTTAAGTTTTCTGAAACCTGCAGTCTTTGTTTGTTTATTCAGGTGAAAAGGGGTTTCTGCTGCATATGTAGCTTCCCGAACTGTGTTGTAGTGTTTTATTTTTGTATTCATTGATAGACATTTATGTTTGTAGATATCCCATATTTATTCTTGTGCTTTAGCTAATCTATTTGCTCTTGTTTGGATTGACATTTTTTCATTTAGTATATGTGTTATTACTTCTCCAAGATATTTAAATTGAGTTACTATTTTGATTTTATTACCATTTATGGTAACTTCTTTTAGTTATGTTGGTTTTTGGAGCACAATTTCTGTTTTATTACGGTAAATGATATTTTGAGGCCAGTATTATTTGCAATGATTTGAACTTCTAATATCTGGATTTTGGCTTCTTTTATGTCAACAGTTAGTAACGCTAAATCGTCGGTGAACTTTGTTTATAGATATAATATGCAATTCTTCTTCTTCTTCTTCTCATTCTTCTTCTTGTTTTATCACCGCATACGATTACTTCAGTCAGTCCATCGTTCAGTTCCCTTTAAAGGGCTGATTTTTAAGCCAATCTTCATTTTTGCGGGGTATTTCCTAAACCAATTATTATATAGTAATTCGACTTAAAATAGCTTTTAAACTACAATGAAAATTTAGGGCAAAACTTCTAGTAGATCACTAACGACCCATAGACCACATTCTATGGTAAATAGAAAATGGAACACAAACATGAAATAATTCACAATGATGTCGTTTCCTACGAATTTCGACATCGAATTGCCTTATCATAAACACTTTTGTTGTGAATACAGTATTAGTAACATAAACCAGTCTTTTAAGGTCAAGAAAGGGATTGAATCCCTCGAGGAATTGCAGAGTGTTAGGCTGTTGCACCAGAGCACACAAGAAGGGCTGATACACCAGACCACTCAGGTGAGGCTGATGCACCAGAGACCACTGGAGATGACACACGTGAGGCTGATCCACCACAGCACACAAACGAGGACGAAGCACCAGAACGGGCAGGTGAGTCTGTAGCAAACCAGCATTTTGATAAGGCCTAATCAACAGAGCACACTGGGGAGGCTGGTGCACCAGACGACACTCGAGAGGCTGTTGGAACCAGACCAAACTCGTGAGGCTGATGCACGAGAGCACACAGTTGAGTGTGAACACCATACCACGCTGGGGAGGCTGATACAACAGAGCACACAGATGAGGCCGAAGCACCAGAACAGACAGGTGAAGCTGATGCACCTCAGCACATTGGTGCGGCCTATTCAACAGAGCACACTGGTGAGGCTGATACACGAGACCACACTTTGAATGCTGATACACCAGAGGATATTGCGAATGCTGATACACCAGAGCACACTGGGTTTGACACAGGTGAAGTTGATGCACCAGAGCACACAGATGAGGATGAACCAAGAGAGCACACTGGGGGGGGGGGGGGGCAGATACAGATACACCAGAGCACACTGGGGAAGCTGATGCTCCAGAAAACACGGGTCAGGGCGTGCACCAGAGCACACTAGGAAGGCTGATATACCATGAGCACATAGATACACACATAAGAACACACTTGGGATGACACACATGAGTCTGATCCACCAGAGCATACAGGTGAGGCTGATGAATCAGAACACAGGTGAGGCTCATGTACCGGAGCACACTGTTGAGGCTGATGCACCAGAACATACCGGTGAGGGTGAAACACCAGAGCACACCGTAGAGGCTGATACACCAGAGAACACTGGGGATGACACAGGTAAGGCTGATCCACCACAGAACACAGGTGAGGCTGATGCACCACAGCACACTGGGGATGACACAGGTGAGGCTGATTCATCAGAGCATATAGGTAAGGCTGATAACCAGTGCACACTGGGGAGACAGATACACCAGAACACACCGGTGAGGCTGATGCACCAGAGCACAATGGGGCGGCTGATACACCAGTGCACCCTGGGGAGGGTGATTCACCATGCCACACTGGAGAGGCTGATGGAGCAGACCAAACTGGTGAGGCTGATGCACCAGAGCATACTGGGGAGGCTGATACAGTACAGCACAGAGGTGAGGCTGATGCACCAGACCACACCGAGGAGGCTGAATCACCAGAGCACACAGTTGAGGCTGATGCACCAGAGACCACTTGCTATAACACAGGAGAGGCGGATCCGCCAGACCACACACGTGAGGCTGATGCACCAGACCACACAGTGGAGGCTAATGCACAAGAGCACACATGGGAGGCTGATGCACCCGAGCACTCTGGGAATGACAGTGGTGAGGCTGATTCACCAGAGCACACAGGTGAGGCTGATGCACCAGATCACACAGGAGAAGCTAATGTACCAGAGCACACATGGGAGGCTGATGCACCCGAGCACTCTGGGGATGACACAGGTGAGGCTGATCCACCAGAGCACACAGGTGAGGATGATACACCGGAAAACACTAGGGAGGCTGAAACACCAGACCACACCATTGAGGCTGATGCAGCAGACCACACTGGTGGGGCTGCTGCACCAGAGCACACATGTGACGCAGATGCATTAGAGCACACTGCGGAGGCTGATACACCAGAGCACACTGGGGATGACACAGCTGAGGCTGATCAACTAGAGCACACAGGTGAGGTTGATACACCGGAACACAGTGGGGAGGTTGATACACCAGACCGCAACGGTGAGGCTGATGCATCAGAACACGCAGGAGAGGCTGGCGCAGCAGAGTTCAGTGGGGACGTTGATGCGCCAGAGCACACAAGTGAGGCTGATCCAACAGAGCACACTGGGGATGACACAGATGAGGCTGATCCACCAGAGTACACAGGTGAGGCTGATGCAAGAAGACACACAGGAGAGGCTGATGCAGCAGAGCACATTGGTGAGGCTGATGCAGCAGAGCACACTACGGATAGCACAGGTGAGGGTGATGCACTAGAGGACACTGGCGAGGCTGATGCACTGGAGCACACAGGTGAGGCTGATCCACCAGACGTCGCAGGTGAGGCTGATGCACCAGACCACACTGGGCATGCTGAACCGCCAGACCACACAGGGGAAAGTGATCCACCAGAGTTGTCAAGTGAGGTTGATACAGCACAGGCCACAGGTGAGGATGTTGCACGAAACTCGACTGGGGAGGCTGATGCAACAGATCACACTAAAGATGACACAGGTGAAAATGATCCTCCAGGGTTCACAAGTGAGGCTGGTGCAAAAGAGAACACAAGTGGGGATGAAGCACCAGACCACACTGCGGAGGCAGATACACTGGAGCACACAGGTGAGACTGATGATCCGGAGCACAAGATGAGGCTGATGCACCAGGCCACACTGGAGAGGGTGATGTACCAGTGCACACTGGGGATGACACATGTGAGGCTGATCATCAAAGCACACATAGGTGAAGCTGATCATATGAGCAATTTGGTTATATCACACGTGAGGCTGTTCCACCAACTCCCAATCGGGAGTCTGATGCACCAGAGCACACAAGTGAGGCTGAAATACCAGATCACACGTTGGATGACACAGGTGAAAATGATCCTCCAGGGTACACAAGTGAGACTAGTGCAAAAGAGAACACAGGTGGGAATGATGCACCAGACCACACTGCGGAGGCGGATACACTAGAGCACACAGGTGAGACTGATGATCCAGAGCACAATATGATTCTGATGCACGAGATTACACTGGCGTGGCTGATGTACCACTGCACACTGGGGATGACGCAGGTGAGGCTAATCCACGGGAGCACACAGGTGATAAAGATCCACAAGAGCAAACGGGTGAGGCTGATGCACCAAACCACGCTGAGAGAGGGCTGATACACCAGGGCACGCTGGTGTGGCTGATGCCAAGAGCACACTGGGGATGACACATGTGAGGCTGATCACCAAAGCACACATAGGTGAAGCTGATCACATGAACAATTTGGGGATGACACACGTGAGGCTGATCCACCAACTCCCACTCAGGAGTCTGATGCACCAGAACACACACGTGAGGCTGATCCGCAAGAGCACACAGGCGAGGCTGATGCATCAGACAACAAGGGGGGAAGCTGATACACCAGAGCACACTGGTCAGTATGATGCACAAACGCACGCAGCTGACGACACAGGTGGCATATATACACAACAGCACACAGGTGAGATTGATGCACCAGAGCAAACAGGTGAAGCTGATGCATGAGACCACACACCTGAGGCTGATGTAACAGAGCATACTGAGATGAATCACGTGAGGCTTATACGCCAGGTCTCACTGTGGGACTTACGCACAGGAGAACACTGGGGAGGCTGATTTACCAGGACCCACTCAGGAGGCTGATAAATCAGAGCACAAAAATAAGGCTGATGCAACAGAACAAACTGTGGAGACTGATCCACTAAAGCATACTGAGGCTGACACAGGTGAGGCTGAAATAAGACAGTACAGTGCGGAGTCTGATGCACCAGAACACACAGGTGATGCTGATGAACCAATTCACACTGGCGAGGCTGATGCACCAGGGCAAACTGAGGAGGCTGATACGCGATAGCATACTGGTGAGGCTGATGCACCAGCCCACACTTGGGAGGATGAGTCACCAGAACACACTGGTGAGGCTGATCCACCAGAGCACACGGGTGAGGCTGAGGCACCAGAGCAAGCCGGTGCGGATGGGTAGGCTGATACACCAGAGCATACAGGCGAGGCTCATGTACCAGAGCATACAGGTGACGCTCATGCACAAGAGCACAATGGGTAGGCTAATACACCAGATGACGCTGTGGAGGCTGATACACCAGAGAAATCTTGGGAGGCTGATACACCAGAGTACACTGGGGAGGATGATACACCAGACCACACTGGAGAGAGTCATGCACCAGATCACACTGGTGAGGCTTATGCACCCGAGGACAATGCAGAGGCTGATACACTACAGCACACTGGGCATGACACAGGCGTGGCTATTCCACCAGAGCACACAGGTAAGGCTGATAACCAGAGCACAATGTTGAGGCAGATATACCTGATGATGCACCAGAGAAAAATGGGGTGGCTGATACACCAGAACACACGGTGGAGGCTGATACAACAGAGCACACTGGGGAGGATGATACACCAGACCACACTGGAGAGGCTGTTGGAATCAGACCATACTGGTGAGGCTGATCCACGAGAGCACACAGTTGAGTGTGAACACCATACCACACTGGGGAGGCTGACACAGCAGAGAACACTGGTGAGGCGGATGCACCAGAGCACACTGGAGATTACAGGGGTGAGGCTGATCCACGAGTGAACACAGGTGAGGCTGATGCACCACTGCACACTGGGGATGACACACGTGAGGCGAATCCACCAGAGCACATACATGAGGCCGATGCACCAGAACAGACAGGTGAGGCAGATGCACTCGAGCACATTGGTGAGACCTATTCAACAGAGAACACGAGTAAGGCTGTTACACGAGACCACACTTTGAATGCTGATACACCAGAGGACACTGCGAATGCTGATGCACTAGAGCACACTGGGTTTGACACAGGTGCTATTGATGCACCAGAGCACACAGATGATGCTCAACCACCAGAGCTGACTAGGGGTTGCTGATACACCAAGGGAACACTGGGGAAGCTGATGCACCAGAGCACACCGGCCAGGCCATGCAGCAGAGCACACTGGGGAGGTTGATAGACCACAGCACACAGGTGACGCTGATGCATCAGAACACAGGTGAGGCCATGCACCGGAGCACACTGGGGAGGCTGATGCATCGGAACACACTGGTGAGGTATGTACTCCAGAGCATACAGCTGAGGCTGATGAACCAGACCACACAGGTCACGCTCATGCACCAGAGCACATATGTGAGGCTGATGCACCAGAGCACTCTGTAGAAGCTGGTGCACCAGAGCACACTGTGGAGGCTGATACATCGGAGCACGCTGGGCATGACACAGGTGAGGCTGATGCACCAGACCATACACGTGAGGCTGATACACCAGAAAACAGTAGTGCTGATGCACCAGAGCGCACCGGGGATGAAACAGGAGAGGCTGATCCACCAGAACACATCTTTGAGGTAGATGGACCAGAGCACACTGATGAGACTGATGCACCAGAGGACACTGTAGAGGCTGATACACCACAGCACACTGGGGATGACACAGGTGAGGCTATTCCACCAGAGAACACTGGGGAGGCTGATGCACCATAACACACACGTGAGGCTGATGCAATAGATCACTCAGAGCGGCCGATGCAACAGAGCACACATGGGAGGCTGATACACCAGAGTACACTGGGGATGAGACAGGTGAGGCTGCTACACCAGAACACACAGGTGAGGATGATACAGCAGAGCGCACTGGGGAGGCTGATGCACCATAACACACACCTGAGGCTGATGCAATAGACCACTCAAAGCGGCCGATGCAACAGAGCACACATGGGAGGCTGATGCACCAGAGTACACTGGGGATGAGACAGGTGAGGCTGCTACACCAGAACACACAGGTGAGGATGATACACCAGAGCACACTGGGGAGGCTGATGCACCATAACACACACCTGAGGCTGATGCAATAGACCACTCAGAGCGGCCGATGCACCAGAGCACACATGGGAGGCTGATGCACCAGAGTACACTGGGGATGAGACAGGTGAGGCTGCTACACCAGAACACACAGGTGAGGATGATACACCAGAGCACACTGGGGAGGCTGATGCACCATAACACACACGTGAGGCTGATGCAATAGACCACTCAGAGCGGCCGATGCACCAGAGCACACATGGGAGGCTGATGCACCAGAGTACACTGGGGATGAGACAGGTGAGGCTGCTACACCAGAACACACAGGTGAGGATGATGCACCAGAGACCACTCAGGATAACGCAGGCGAGGCTGATCCACCAGAGCACACAGGTGAGAATGATGCACCATAACACGCACGTGAGGCTGATGCAATAGACCACTCAGAGCGGCCGATGAACCAGAGCACACATGGGAGGCTGATGCACCAGAGTACACTGGGGATGAGACAGGTGAGGCTGCTACACCAGAACACACAGGTGAGGATGATGCACCAGAGACCACTCAGGATAACGCAGGCGAGGCTGATCCACCAGAGCACACAGGTGAGAATGATGCACCATAACACACACGTGAGGCTGATGCAATAGACCACTCAGAGCGGCCGATGAACCAGAGCACACATGGGAGGCTGATGCACCAGAGTACACTGGGGATGAGACAGGTGAGGCTGCTACACCAGAACACACAGGTGAGGATGATGCACCAGAGACCACTCAGGATAACGCAGGCGAGGCTGATCCACCAGAGCACACAGGTGAGAATGATGCACCATAACACACACGTGAGGCTGATGCAATAGACCACTCAGAGCGGCCGATGCACCAGAGCACACATGGGAGGCTGATGCACCAGAGTACACTGGGGATGAGACAGGTGAGGCTGCTACACCAGAACACACAGGTGAGGATGATACACCAGAGACCACTGGAGAGGCTGAAACACCAGACCACACCGTTCAGGCTGATGCACCAGGCCACACTGGTGAGGCTGATGCAGAAGAGCACACATGTGACGCAGATGCACCAGATCACACAGATGAGGCTGATACACCAGACCACACTGGGGAGGCAGATACACCAGAGCACACTGTGGAGGCTGATGCACTAGAGCACGCTGGGGAGGCTGATACACCAGATTACACTGGGGAGTTTGATGCATCGGAACTAACTGGTGAAGCTGATGCATGAGAGCTCACAGGTGAAACTGATGGACCAGACCATACTCGGGAGGCTGATACACAAGAGCACACTGGTGATGCTGATGCACAAGAGCACAGAGGTGAGGCTTATCAACCAGAGCACACCGCGAGGCTAGTGTCTAATTTGGGTAAGAGCTCGAGCATCTTGGAACATGGCATCATGACCCGAAGACAGAGCTTGCTCAGCTATTCCCGATTTGTCTGGCTGGTTGAGACGAATATTACGTTAATGTGCCTTGATACGGGTACCAATTGACAGGCATGTTTGGCTGATGTATACCTTACCGCAAGTACAGGTAATTTCTTATACCCCAGGATGTAAAAGTAGGGTGTCGGGCATCATGTGTTCTTGGCTGTGGAGCATGTCTGCTAGCAAATGATGAACCTTCTCTTGGTCGTCCTATCGCCTCCACCCACAGAGGGAAGCCAAGTGGGGACAATTTGTCCTTGGTTTTACTCCCCTCTCCGCTTCGAACGCTAGCGCTGTGCCACGTCTTGGGAGCCATCTGGTGACGACTGAACGTACCATTTCCACTTCTGTTTATAACGTCTAAATTATAAAAATCATTGATTAAGAAGCCTTTCTCGTGGTCAGTTGAGATTTTATTCTGATGACGCAGAGTACAGTTCTCTGCGAACCTTAAAGAGTTTCATTTTATTTTCTTGACACGGCATAAGCCCAAAAGCCTTTACAGTATCATGTCTATAAGTACGGGCCGTGAAAGCATGAATGGTTCCTTATATTTCTTTGGTTTCAGACCGACTTCGCTGTGCGGGAATGAAATACGAATGAATTCGTAAATTCGGTTTCCTGGTTCAAATTCCCTGGATGTTTACCCATCAAGAGTCTAGTTTATTCAAGTGAAATCTACACGGAAAGTGAGCGCCACCAATGTTTGTGTTGCAGCGGGATCCATACGGACATGTCGGGCATCATGAGTTCGTGGCCGTGGAGCATGTCTGGCAGCAAATGATTAACCTTCTCTTGGTCGCCCTATCGCCCCCACCCACAGCGGTACCCAAGTGTGACAGCCACAAACTCAGGAGTGTGCTCGCTGACGAGGGTTTTACTAGCCTCTATAGAGCGTTCAAACCTTAAAATGCACTGCAGTGTAGATGTTGACAAATCGCCGCCGAGTGTGGCTCAAGCAGGTTGTCATGTCACGGTTACACAATATCACAAAGTTCATTCATAATTGAAGAATGGTAAATTAAATCCACTGTCGTTGCTCTCAGATAACGGATTTCTGCAAGGCCTGATGTTCCTGCTTTCGGAAGATCACGTTGTGGACGACATCGTCGCAGTGCAATTCGCGTGATAAAGCGTTATAAGAGACTACTGACCACGATGCAAGAAGTTTGGTAAGAACTTGTGTTGCTTGGTTCGGATAAACTGACACCTCTTACATGCATAGAAGTGGCAGGTGTACTGAGACGAACATTTTCTGTTACAAATTACACCGGGTTGAACCTTACAAGATCGGATACTTTTTATTTCACCCCGGCACGATAAATAACACGACAGCAGCATGAGTGTACCACGTGTTCCATCAGAGTAACCAGTCCAACTACATTCCTTTCTTAATCCCGACTTTCGATATCTGCCTCAATCTGTTATAATGATTAGCCCAAGGTTTTCAAGTGAAAGTGCTTCAGTGTTAGTAAGGAGTTTCCTACCATTGGATGTGAGCGAGAGATAACACCGACCAACCAGCTCAGGTCTGTTTAATTGACTTGCTATCTTTTCTATAGCTGACAATCAGGGTGGAAAGAAGTCTCTCAAACTAGTGTTCGGTGCAGGTTGAAACTGACATGTCAGTAACAACTGGGGTAAAACGTACTCATCAGGCGACTTGGCCCCAGAGTTATTCAAACGTTCATAAAGCCGAGAACATTAACATGGTTTTGAGCAGTGCGCCCATTTTTCCGGAGAATATATTTCGGTCGTGCCACACTTTAGGAAATTGTCTTCCCAGAAATAATGAAGATATTTCAAGGTTCCGGAGGAAAGTACGGATAATGAAAGAGGAAAGTCGATGTACTCGAGCTGTGGAATGGCAGCTAGAACAACACTGTGTATTTCCTCCTACACCACGTCAGAGATGGCCTGCTTTTGGGAATTTGAAAAAAGACATCCTAGGACCCAGAAACTACCCTGCCGATTGATTGATTGATTGATTGATTGATTGATTGATTGATTGATTGATTGATTGATTGATTGATTGATTGATTGATTGATTGATTGATTGATTGATTGATTGATTGATTGATTGATTGATTGATTGATTGATTGATTGATTGATTGATTGATTGATTGATTGATTGATTGATTTAGTGTACAAATCAACTCTCAGGGAATAGATTTTACACGACCATAGAGTATAACATAAACACAATGCATGCTGAAGCAGACTCTATGCTAGACTCCACGATATGTTCGCAACAACCCTAGCAAATAATTTAACTAGAGATACATCTCACAGTCTCCAATGAACAAGAAAATGGATCTAATTTTAGATACGCGATTGAGGCAAAAGGAAACTTGCGTATAATGAGATAATAATAAACAGTTTACAGTTCAGACTTCTGCAAGATGTAATTTCCTAAATATGATATCGTACATAGCCAAAAGTTAGGTGAGCGACTTGGAAAATAGTAATGGGGTTATCTTGAACATAATTTGTACAGTGTATTCACTGCCATAACATCATTTGCAGAGGTTTAGTTATATTGCATTTACTCACATTAACTGAATAAAAATAATATCAAAGCAACGGAAATGCATACCTTATTACATGACAATATATTAGGAATTCCATAATAATAATAATAATTATTATTATTATTATTATTATAATTATAATTATAATGGGGAATGAACGTTGCTCTCGTCCGCAGGATTTACCTCCATATTGCCCTGCACGTGTTCCCCGGGTGGTGCTAAGCGAGCAACAACGGGCCAAACTATCAACAGTCGTTGATCTCCTGGCCAACTGGACTCAGAGAGAACTTCTGCAAATGGTCCTTCTCAGTACTGTGCCCTTTTAAAGGCACCCGAATGCGATGGTCTTCTTTCTTGATATGTGCGCCGGCTGCTCCTGAAAATAATGGCATTTAAAAAATACCTACCGCCTCATGTAGACTCTTCTTCCGCAAGGGTGGTGCGTCCTTCGATCCCTCGGGTTGATGGGCCACACGTCGATCGGGGGGTGAGGAAATGAAAGATGGGGTAAACTAAACTATTAAATGACGGTACCCAAAGACTGAATTAAAATTGAAATAAATAAAATGGTTTATTTAACAACAATTTTGCAAAGTGTAAATGAAAGTAAAATGGTGTAAAATGAAATAATGTGAAATGAAATTAAATTTTAAAACAATTAAAAGATCTGCATTACAATATATTAATTATCTGCCTTAATAAAATTTCGACTGAATGTCGATTAAATTTTAGTGTTCTGGATTACATCGAACCACTGTCTCCATGACGATGACGTGACCACATTTAAACACTGGTCAGAAATACAGCCTCATTTGAATAAACGATTTACAATACCTTGGAAAAATATCCTCTCCAAATAAATTCAATAATTAATTTATTAATTTATTAATTCATCCAATTGGCATTGACTTGAGGTGTCTATCAACTATTTAACTCATATTCAAATTTAGTTGGGAAACACCCAACTCTAAAATAATAGGAGAATACCCTAACCATGTGTAACAATAAAAAAGGGAAAAACAACACAACCATGAACATGATACTTTATCCGTTATATAACCTTTGCCACATATTTAAACTACTCGTGGCTGAAAACAAGAGAATTTATTGAACTGAACACCTGAGTGCTACCACCACTCCTTTAGTTTGTTAAACCTTATTTACTTAACTGTGATAGTCTGGACGCTTAAAATTACTTAAATTAATTAGGCCAAGTGCCTCAAGTTTACATCTCAAATGAAAGCGATCCTTTTACATCGTTAACTTTACCAAGTTTGCAGCTGTCTGCGTTTTCATTGTGCATGCACATTTGTGTGGTACCAACTCTAGATGGAGGCAGATTTCATCTTATTTATATAAGCCATCTGCGGCACTTGTGATACAACTACTTGCTAAAGATCGCTTCATTTGCCTAAACAGAAATGTAGTGGATTTCTAAGACTTGGTGATTACTGACTGTCTTTTGGTATGAGCATACCACTACTATAGTTTTGACTATGAACTAATCGATGATCTCTTACCCTAACACATGAAATCTTATTTACATAAATGAACATGTCAATGGAGACCACTGCTCCTAAGAAATACTGAAATTAAAATAACCTGACTACACCTATTTTATTTTATTTACAGACATTAAATCAAACACAATTTACGTATCAGATTTTAAAATAGTACGGTGACAAAATATATACAAAGAAATGATATCATAATAAAAATCTAGATCCCAAAAATCGCTGCCTAATAAAATTTAAAATAAAAATGCGCAATGTAGAAAAATAAAATATTACCTTGATCCAAGTAGCAAAATTACGTGAATTTTGATGGCAATCTTCTAACCTCAGACTAAAATGTCTGGACATGACCTTATTCAATCTTAACGGACAATAATTATTGGTATTACATGTCATCAATAATTATACTTGACTGTCGAAACACGCATTGATCAGTCGCTCTGTTCACAATTTATCTCGGGCTCTCAATTGCATATTTTCCGAGCATTTATTTTCCCTGGAAACTATTTGAAGCAATACAGGCTTTCCGCCTACAACCATAACACATGTCGTCGCATATTTAACACTCTCGGTTAAATTATTCATCTCTCAATTCTATTTATTCATCAATATTCTCGACGTAGTAACTCATAATACGGCCTCGCTCGTATCCGGCGGGCAAAATAACTGTGTCGTTCACGCATCCATTTATACGACATTATTAATGACATGGTCCAAATATCACATTTTCCATTTCTCAACACAGAACATCAGGGATATTACTATTACTTTGCTCGTTATTTTGATCATCCACCGTTTCACATATTATGAAATATCAGAGCTAACTTATCAATGGCTTCCTGTCACTAATTAATTAACTGAAATAACGAGATTGCCTCTCAAAAACACGGCTATCGAAATGTGTTACCACGTTACATAAAGAAATTAACTTTCGCGTATCAACCAGATCGTCGCGAAATACAAAGTATGAGAGCTACCGGAAACGGTCGTCTGAATAATGATTACAGAATATGAAATAATAAAGTGAATGTGCGAATAGAAAAAATAAACATTTAAGCTAACATGACGGCATCTACAAAATCAAAACGTCAACAAAATAACACTCATTACCACGATTATCATTATCATCACTTTAAAAATCTGTACTACACCGTATGTAAATTTCTTAGTAAAATAGGATTCTCATATGTCAAAATGACTTACTTTAAAAGAAAACTACGCAAGTAACACTCGCTAACACTTATTTATTATTATTATTATTATTATTATTATTATTACTATTATTATTATTACTATTATTATGACACTATGGCATTTATATTCCGAGTCGCCAAATATAATTGTCGTAGTCTCACGTCTAACGCAAAATAAAATGATATCAAACTATAATTAATACCATCCGATCCGTGAATTATTTACAATCCTATCTAAAATTCTAAACTACATTTTTGATCATCGATTGTTCATAGCCCTACATATTTACATAATTACATTTTGCTCATTTACCTTATTTGTGCTGGAGGCAGGTCAGATGCTCCTCCGGACTCCGTCATGATGAATTTAGTACTTCATCTTCAAGCTGATGAGGTTATCCAAGAGGTCACACACGCAAACTTGATGCATTTTTACAATATCGTTGCACACGTCCATGTTTATATTAGCACTCGCATTTTAACACTCCTACGAAGAATATTCAATGACACTGCTTTGAGCACCTGACGTGAAGTCGAAAGTCTGGACTCCGCTACCTGCCTGCTGTCGTTTCTCTCTCTCAACCCTCTCAGTTTGTTTATGTAAAGGATTATTGGTTATTCACCTTCTCTGACCATAACACTGGACGCAAGGTCTTAGTGCGGCAGCATTCCAATTGTGAAAACAAAGTTTTTCTCCCTGTAACTAGCTTGACTAATTTTGCTCCCAAATATCTCACTTGCAATAATAGTTCTATGAGAGTGTGGAAAAATGTAAATGTAACGTTCCCAATGATGTGGAGAATTTTATAATAATCTTCCTCCAAAATATGACTTTTCCACGAAATATACAAGCTACACGTGAAATAGGGAAAATGTTATGCAGCTACGTGTTACGACGAGATTCAATGTTCACCTCGGTCCTAGCACTTTAAGTTCATTCAAGGCAAGTGTTGAAAATATAAGTACCATTGTCACTTGTTAATTTAATTGCCTGATTATCTCTGCATAAACTAAAGTAGAAATAAAGTTTTGTCAAAGTGTTCATTTCGGCTAAGATATTACTCACACAAATAAATACATTCCTCACTCGGATGTCAACTACTGTATAAGACACTGAAGATTCTTACAAGACTGCGAATTCTCACAGGACTGCGATTCACCACAAGACTGAGAATTCCGACGAGACTGAAGATTTCCTACGAGACTGAGATTCACCACACTGGTGCTGTCGGTTTTGTAAACAGTCCTCCCCCCACTTCGAAAATAGTTCTGTGGAAGGGATGTGGCGTAATAATCCTGCACTTGGGACCGATTTATCATGTGTCCGTAGGTTAGAATTTTAGGAAATGTGCTCAAAACATTCCTAGTTTTGGTCCGATTTATGTGTTACATTGCGTTATGAGAAACGATCACAGGTTAATTCATACGACGGCGCGCGTCACTGGCTCTATTTTCTGTCAGAGTATGGCGCCTTCCCGCCATGACTGTTCATTTCCTGGGTGATACCACTCTTCCATGTAAAGTTGAAAATTTCTTATTTAACCACTGATTAACCACACATTTGCACTGATAAATCCTTAGATATTGCTTGGAAGTCAGGACACAATATTTCACAGCTACTCCGGGCACCAAAGAAATACTAGTTGTAGATTCCCGCTATGACAAGACATTAAAATTTGCAATTTTGTGATTGGCTGAGACGTTCGCGCTCTTAGTAGTTTGGGTTCTTCCATTTTCTGCTAAGGGATGACGGGTATTATTTGTGTCTCACTCGCTCTTCTAGGCAGGGCAAATTTCGACGTGCGGATTCACGTGGGAACTGGATAGAAAGTTTCCACTTCTCGTCGGCATCATAAAACATAATTGGACGTATCACTCAGGCTAGCTACTTCCTGTTCGTGCCTTAAGACGTATTCTGTGGATATATTTTCAGTCTGAACGGCGCCTGGCTGTTGCTTTGTGAGACTGCAATCTTTACCCAGCCTACTGCGTATTCCCATATGCGAATTATTAAACATTTAATTTATGCATTAATTATGCACATTCGCTTATGGGTGCAGTACCAACCTGCAAAGATACTAGGACCATTTTAACGAATATGCCAAATAAACATCGAAGGCATATCCAGATCGAAGAGTGAACATCTTTCTAGAATCCTTCTTGAAAACAACATTGATTTAGTGACCATTCAAGAAACTCAGGAACAGCTAAGATCGAGAGGAAAGATCCCTGGTTATATTGCTATTGGGGCAACCTACCACCAGACGTAAGGGGCAGCAACCTATGCTCGTTCGAATCTACGAGATGTTCGGCTCATTTCAGCAACGGTGACTGACGATGTTCACGTGGTAACTGTTGACATATCGGGCATCAAAGTGGCAAATGTGTATAAACCACCATCTGTGGCTTGGTCAAATGAAGTGCTCCTCACCCAGAATCATCCAGCAATATATGTCGGAGATTTCAATAGTCACCATCCGAACTGGAAATATGATGATACAGATGAATGTGGCTCTCAACTAGTCACCTGGGCTGAAGCTAATAATCTACACTTGGTTTTCGATGTGAAAGATAGAGGAACCTTTATGTCAGCCCGCTGGAAGAGAGAATAAAATCCTGATCTTTGCTTTGTCACTGAAGATGTAAACGGTATTGTCCTGCCTACTACAAGGAAAGTAACGGAAAACTTTCCCCACAGTCAACACAGACATTTCATGATAACTACAAGAATACAAATACCTTTGGTTAAAAGCACACCTCGACCACGCTGGAATTTCAATAAAGCCAAGTGGGATTGCTCTTCAAAAGATCTTGACAAATGTGTCCGATTCATACAACCTATTATTTACCGAGCTCGATAGCTGCAGTCGCTTAAGTGCGGCCAGTATCCAGTATTCGGGAGATAGTAGGTTTGAACCCCACTGTCGGCAGCCCTGAAAATGGTTTTCCGTGGTTTCCTATTTTCACACCAGGCAAATGCTGGGGCTATACCTTAATTAAGGCCATGGCCGCTTCCTTCCCACTCCTAGCCCTTCCCTGTCCCATCGTCGCCATAAGACCTATCTAAGTCGGTACGACGTAAAGCAACTAGCAAAATAGCATACAACCTATTCAGTCTAACTACGAACGTTTTGCTGGACTTATTATCTCAATTGCCAAGAAATATATTCCAGAAGGGTTACAGAAAGAGTATATCCCTGGATGGAATGAAACTTTTGAGACACTCTATGAGGAGTATTTACAGGGTGGAGATCCTGAAATAGCAAGTGCTCTGTTACAGAGTTTAGATGAAACTCGCCAGCAGAAGTGGAACAATACAGTTGAGATTATGGACTTCAAATAGTCCAGCAGAAAAACCTGGAGTCTTCTCAGAAAACTTACCGGAAACAGAACCTGCCACAAGAGAAATGGTTGCATCACCTCCAACCTAGTAGCTGAACATATTGTTAATATGTCACGAGCACCCTCTGATAAGAAACATACCGTCCAAGTAAAGAAGTTGCTCAAACAACAGAAAAGCAACTTGCAGGAGAACTCTATATGTGGTGCCTATTTTCAAACATGGCCAAGTCCATCAACATATTTTTTTCAGGAGAGCAAGAAAACTAATGCATATATTTCAGTCAATTTTGAGCCATTAGTGAATTCCAGTTTTTTAGTTTACATTATTTGGAGCTTTCACAACCTATTTTATGCAAGAACAATGCTATAATTATGGAGATATTTATTAAAACAGAATGGACTTACCCACTTTTGAAACTCATTGTTGGACTTGGGCACATTTGAAACTCACATAACGGGACTTGGCCGGTTTTGATGCAAATTCTTTAATGATATGTGTGCATTATACTGGAACAGCACAGAAAAGCATCATTACATTGTCCACTAATCCAGAAATTGTCAATAATATAAATGCAGACCTTCACAATCTTAAAATTTATTTGACTTTTAGAACTTAATACAGTACAACATAACTGATTTTAAATAATTGGAGCATCATGATGACGTGTCTCACAAGCAGTTTCCTCATTCACATTTTCAGTAACATGATCACTCTCGAAAACATTCCTATACCATTGTAAAGCATCCACATTCATCCAGTCAGCACCAAAGTGTTTTGTAAGAAGAATTTCCACGTCTTTTTTCTTTTCTTGTTTAATAGGTATCCCTACTGGCAGTTGTTGTGGATTCTCAACAAACACTGATTTCTGTTTCTTGGTTTTGCATTTCTCCAGCCCTATATCTGCACGGTAGAACTCTTCACCTCTCACTAGAATGTTGCCACTTCTTTTGCATCGTCATAAATAGAATCTCTTGCAGTGGGATAATTTGAAATGCAGAGCTGAGGTTGGCTTCATGACAGTCAAGGCTTCTCCTTTCCAGTCATACACTTTCCAACTTTCCCCCAGGATCTTCACCAAACCATGCTTCCGTAAGATGTTGTGGTACTCACTTGGGTTCAATATTGTTTCATTTCTTTTTAACTCCTTCTCGATACGGCCAAATACCCTGTCTGGAGGTAAGAATGAATGTCCTACAACTGGAAAGATAATCTGAACAGATTTTATATCAGGTGGAGAATCTAGTAGCCATTTACAACACATTGTTAGCATAGCAATGTTTTTATTCTGGCCTGCACACCCATCTGCTACCAGATGCCAAGCAAATCACTTGTTTAAAGTTCATTATACACTGCAGACACTATTTCATTGGAGGCTTTAGGCCTGTCTACTTCACACCAGGTGTATATTGATACATTTTCTTTTGGCATTTTAGAACGTGATGAACCTCTTACTGACGTGAAGTTGTAGCAGTACAACTGCCTGCTGTAGTATGCACTTTGATCACAGACTTTAGGAAGGACAAGGTTTTTCAGGCAGTCAAATGAAATAGTCAAGATCCCTGGTTTTTCCTCTCTCAACATATCGTAAAATTGAGTGTACCAGAGTTTATGCACTCTCTTTTCTCTCTTTGGCATTAGTCTCTCGTTTCAATTTCTCAGATATTTCAAGACATTTTGAGCACACATCAGTTGAAGGAGTTTTGAAACTGATGTTAAAACGAGTATTGAAAATGTGACGGAAGTAGCAGTCTTTCACCTTAAGATCTGCAGATACCCCTTGGTTGTACATCCTCCACATTTTCTTAATATTTAAACTGCAGTCAAGATACACACGCTCACTGTTTGCTCGACAATAATGAGATTCAACAGCTTTAAATTTACTGATGAAGTTCACAACTGAAGATGATTTTCTAGCATATACCTTTGACCTTCTGTCGCCACCTCTGGTCTCAACAGGAATGGGAACTCCATCCCTTTGGAAACGTTGAAATACACCCATGACCCTGTGTGTTGTAATCCCCAGTGTCGACAGAAAGGTTTTCCGACACACAGAATATTGAACTCCAACTTGATTAACAATGTTGTATTGTTATCACTTTCTCTGGGCGCACATTGCTTCTACTGCGTCGTCGTGCGGGTCAACTGCTGCAGCAATACTTCAAAATAAATGCATCTTGGCTTCATTTGGTGCGGCATGAATAAAATTTGTGATGGAAATTCTGAATGTCTTTCATTTTCAGTAATCTGCATGTCTTCTTTTTTCCTCTATGGTTACAAGTTGGGTAAACCGGTAACGATTTTGCTGAATATCTGAAAGTGGAAAAAAAATATTGTTACTATTATCCTATACAACAATAATGCACAAATTAAGGGGCAACATTACAATACAGCTGTTAATACTAGTTTATGCTTGGTATGTCCAAGAAAATCTAGACTTCATTGCTGATTTATACAGTGAAACAATACTGGAAGGAACTTGCGTTTGAAAGAATTGAAAGATTATTCTCTAAAGTTTAGAACCTACCCATTAAAATATATCGTGCCTTCAAAATATATGATTGAGACTTTAATTAAACCTGTTATATTGTTTGCATTTTGTACTGACCTTTCCTCCTTCTCTCGGGATCGTTTCCAAGACGAAGGGTCTCGCTGGCGCTTCCTGGAACGCGTTTTTCCTTTTTCCTCCATAATCGGTTAATAAAGAGCAAAGCACACTAAGATTATATACCGTTATTTGCACTAAATTGGCCAAATATGCTACTTCACAACTTCATTAACAACAGCATGTCAGCCATGTTGAAAACAATGCTGGTCATCAAGTCACATGATGGATGCCTGCTTCCTCATTAGCTAAAGATGGATTGCCTATGACTTGGCCGGATTTGAAACTCATGACATTGGACTTGGCCGTTTACTGAAACTAAGTGCTATTTTCACGAACTATGTAGAGCTATTTCTGGCCGGTTTTGAAACCCAATTTTACCATGTCAATACTGGGAACCATTTTCACATCTGGAAGTAGATACTGCTATTAAAAGCCTCAAACCTGGTAAAGCTGCTGGCTTTGATGGTATATTTCCTGAGTTTCTGATACATAGTGGTCGAAACACAAGGCTCTGGTTGGCTAAATTCTACTCTAATATCTTATCTCGTCTGGACATCTGCCATATGAATTCCAGGTAAGCAAGAACATTGCAATTCTGAAACCCGGTAAACCGGAAGACCAAGTCGATAGCTACCGACCAATAGCATTGCTGAGTGTTTGCTATAAACTCCTTGAGAGACTTGTGTACAATAGAATTAGTTCGGCCATTAATGAAATGATCCCAGTAGAGCAAGCTGGATTCAGGCAGAACCGAAGCTGTGTTGACCAGGTGCTAGAATTCACATCGAGGCTGGTTTTCAAAGGGGTACTAAAATATCTGCAGTCTTTGTAGATCTAAAGGCTGCATATGATACTGTGTGGAGGCAAGGGTTGATGTTGAAGCTGCAACGAGTTATCCCTTGCAAAACTGTAACCACACTGATCAACAATATGCTAACCGAAAGGCTCTTCCGTGTCGTCATGTATGATGACATCAGTCGTCTTAGGAAACTAAAAAATGGCCTTCCCCGGGGATCAGTATTGGCACCTCTTCTATTCAATCTCTACATATCGGATATTTCTGAGACAAAATCAGTACAATTCTCTTATGCAGACGACCTAGCCATTGCCATCCAACATCCAGATCTCAGCCATGCCGAGGCCATCCTGACGTCTAACCTGAATACACTTAGCTTTTACTTCCGAAACTGGAAACTACAACCCAACATGAATAAGACAGAATATGCTTGCTTCCATTTCCACAACAAGTTGGCTAATACAAAACTCCAAGTATGCTTCAATGGCTCAGTGCTAAAGCACAATCTTAATCCAAAGTACCTCGGGGTAACGCTTGACCGAACCCTATCTTATAGAAAGCATCTTGAAAACCTCGGATCTAAGTTGAGATCACGTAATAATATTCTATTTAAATTGTGTGGAACTTCATGGGATGCTTCAGCGGACACAAAACGACGTACTGCGCTTGGCCTCGTGTATTCTGCAGCTGAATACTGCTCTGCAGTATGGTTTAACCCTTGCCACGTGAAGAAAGTCGATGTACAACTTAACACCACCATGCGTATCATCTCTGGTACTCTGAAGCCTGCTGCAACGCACTGGCTGCCAGACCTGTCCCACATTGCTCCACCAAGCCTGCGACGTTCAAGAGCCCTTCTTCAAGAATATGATAAGATCATGTCCAATCCAACTCTACCTATCCACGGAGATGTTGCAGATCTCTGGAGACAAAGGCTGAAATCCCGTAAGCCACCAATGAAAACAGCTAAGAATCTAATGGATGCTGATTTCAGTTTAAAAGAGGAATGGAAAGAGCAATGGTTTCGTACAGCTCCAGAGTGGCCAAGCCTCTTTAATTCAAACCACACCCCAGCTGGTTTCAGTTTGCCAAGAAGAACGTGGGCATCACTAAACAGGTTTCGCACTAATTGTGGAAGATCTGCATTCTCCCTTCACCAGTGGGGTTTCAGGGACTCTCCAGCGTGTGATTGTGGTGCTTTAGTCCAGACCATGCATTATATAATGGACGAATGCCCTCTGCGTGCTTATGGTGGAGACCGAAAAGACCCTATCCCTAGTGGAGTGGATAAACAACTTAGATATCCATGTATAATTGTTCCCTACTTACCATGTATTCTTTGCAGGGTTTTCTTTTGTATAATATTGTATATACCTGTCCATTTTGTAAATTCCATACGGTTAACCCAAAGGCATCTAAGTTGAGATGGTTCCAAGAGAGTGAGAAAGATCTGAAAGCGGTGGGCATTACGGGGATAAAATAAATAACAGTCTTAGTGTCAGAAGGACGGTGAAAAGCTGTCAGGGTTTTATGGTGGAGACAGAACCCAGAAGACGGAGAGCCCTTTACTGGAGGAGCGGAAGAAAGAACTTATCGATGGAAGGATGTCAAAGCTGGCAGACGTACAAGACACAGACTCTGATAATGAGACTCGTCGTTAACAGGCAGTCCACACAGGCTCACTTCGAAAATAATGATTTTTGTCCAACCTTTGTCCTGTTTCCCTACGGGGTCGGGTATGAGGTGAGATGAATCTGTAGTGGCGGGTTTTTATGACCGGATGCCCTCCCTGACGTCAACCTCATCAGAGAAGTTAATGAGATGAAATGAATGACGTGATATATTATAGTATGGAGAGGGTAAAACCCCGTGTCGGCACATAGCCTACTCCTGTCGAATAGCACCAAGGGATCTGCTCAAGACTTAACGTCCCCATCCGACAGACGAATCACCATCAACAGCGTCATATGCCCTCACTCCGTATGAGCACTGCGGAGAGGTTTGGAATTTAATCCAGGCTTTTGGCACGGTATGTAGTGATTAGAGATTGTATACCACCACATCTTCTACCCTGTCGGCCAACATTCTGATGGTGAAATTTTTTTCGACCAACGGGACTCGAACCGGCTAACCTCGGTGTCTGATCATTTATACTTCAGCGCCTTAACGATCATGGCCACCAGGTGGGCTTCGAAAATGAAAATAATAATAATAATAATAATAACAATAATAATAATAATAATAATAATAATAATAATAATAATAATAATAATAATAATATTATGCGAAAATCGTGATTGCTGACAGTGGTTACCGTACATAAAAGCTGCCCCACTGACCGTATTTCTGTTGAGTTGTTCTCGTACACTGCCATGTCATAGTGGTACTGTACGGAGTCCACTGAATATAGGCAGGAATGTGTGCACGGTGGGAAATCAGAAAGAAATCGTCGGGGGGTGGGGGGGGGGGGGAGAATGATCATAGCGCTTAACCACTAGAATTTATTTCAGGCAGTGTCCGGCGGGGAGGGTAGGCCTATATAATTCCATAGTGGGCACATTATCCCTCCCGCAGAAAACTGTAAATTTTAAATCTATTTTCTTTGAATTCTGTTCTTATAACAACAATGAAAAACATTGATAAGTTATTTCGTTTGTACACTGCTTAAGTGAATAATGTGCTATTCGATAGCCCTCTCCAAGTAGTACAGGACTTCGTATTCCGACTGCTAGATCTCACATTAACAAACGAGTAAAGATGACCAAATCTAGAATCCTGACATCTTACTCTTAAAACGATCGTAAGAACCAAGAAGCCGAACACTCGTTTCAAACATCGCGCCCTGCCTCACTTTCGAACTGTTGTAATAGGAAATAGAAACTGTTTCGGCCTTTTCCAAATTAAAATACCTTTCTTCGCCGAATTAAACTCAAAATTAAACCCCTGAAAGGGGCCATTTGTTGAGAAGGGAAGCTTCTACCCCTACTTCCTAAATAACTCTCTGACTCAAAATTAAACCGCATTACCTCAGCGATGAGGGGGTTTCTTCTCTGATGGGAGGTGAATACCGCCGTTCCTCGCCCCCCCGCCCCCCCCCCCCCCCCCCCCGCTAGTGAGAAACAAGAGATTTTTCCGACTCGCCGGCATTTCTCCAAAACTGATTAGTAAAAGGGCATACTTTTCGCCCTAGGACTTTCAGGTACTCGCCCTCAACAACAACAACAACTACAACAACAACAACAAACAAGTAAGCTCGAGCTACTTAGGGCGATGACAAGGGAGGAAAGGCTTCAAGTAATTTATATTTTTGCCCGGGTTTCAGATGGACTTTGTCAGACTGAAACTTCACGTACGGAGTTGTCACCACTACCGTACGTTGTTTCATTGCTCAGGATCCGGTAGTCATTCTATTATTTCTGTATGATGTCCATTATTGCTGATGAGTTTGTAAAAATATACACAGTAAAAACAATAACAGTAATAAATTGTATGTGTTCTACATTTTCTAGATTTCCTCATTATTTTACAATGAAAGAATTCCCCCGCACCCCACCCCCGCCCTCGGACAATTTTAGTGGGGATAAAATCGTTGGTGGGGAGGAAAATCCTATGTCTCCCTGAGCCAGCTTTCTCCATAAGAGCCTGTATATAGCCGCCATCTTGCGCAATCGTCCTTATGCCGTCTCCTTAAGTCCCATATCTCCCCATGGCCAGCTTTCTCCATAAGAGCCAATGTATAGCCGTCATCTTCCGCAGTAGCTCCTGGGCTAGCTTTCTCCATAGGAGCCTCTGTATAGCCGCCATCTTGCACAATTTCCTCTAGGCCGTCTCCTTAAGTCCTATGTCTCCCAAGGATCTGCTTTGTCCTTAAGGGCCTATGTATAGCCACCATCTTGCGCAGTAACCCCTGGCCCAGGTCCCGGGAGTTAGTCCCATAAGAGCCCGTTTATAGCCGCCATCTTGTGCAATTGACGTCGGAAAGGGAAGGCTGCTGAGGAGGAGGAGGAGGAGGAGGCTCTAGAACTCTCACAAAACAACTACTACCTCCGTACTTGTGAGAGATAAAATGGTAGTATGGCCACACAAAACCAGGAACTCAAACACGCGAACATACACCCAAACAAGCCTCGCAATATGTCAAGAGTGGCGTGAACCCACCTTCACCCCCTTCCCAATTCTCGTTCCTCTACACCAGACAGTATCACCAATCGGTTCGAACCTACGGGTTGTCGATGATAGTTGTTTACGGGTTGTTATGACTCACAGCGACCGTTTTCGTATGAGTAAATTTTTCACAGATTGTAGCCTATGTGTAGGAACGAATCCAACATATGGCCCGTAATAGCATTATTTCGTCTTATGGATCTCACAGCTTAGTTGTCAATGCTCGGGATAACAAAGACAAGCATCTAATAAGGAGGCAATTGCTGAAACAATCTGCCAAGGAACTGGCTCTTCCTCACAAGAGGTCTTTTTCGCAGCCTGGAAATCTTAGCCGTAAGCAAAGATCAGAAATGATACACATTCTGAAATAACGGTATCTAATCCTTGATGAACCTCACACAGATGAGGGTGTCACGAAATGAAAGAGATGTGTACTGTGTCCCAGAACTGGGATTAAAAGTTACCAAACCTTTGCCATCTAAGTTCGTGTGTGGAAAGCATGGGAAACCGACCTGCCTAAACTGCCTTCAAAGTGCTTGTACTTGCTCGTTGCCGTGGAGACGTCAGAAAAAAATAGGTCCTTAATAAATGATATAGCAGTATGCCTAAACTAGTGTCCTTGTGCAATAAGAAGATGGGTTAGAGTAAATTGTCTATATTCTCCATGTTTTGTAAAAACATCATTTGACTTTAATGTTCGATAACTTTAGTTCAATTTGTCAGATTTCCGGTATAGCAAAAATTCATGTGTGAAAAACATGCAAATTTTAATTGGATGCCAATTTCAAGAAAGCTTCCATTTACACACAAGAATGATTTATAGGCAGTACATTAATATGAAGTCAATAATATGAGTCATAGACGACTAGTTACAAGCCGGAGTCATGTAAGTTTGGCAACGGTCAGCGGAGGCCAAAATGAAAGCGCGGGAGCTATCCGTGTTTTGGTGTGTAGTGAACTTCGTCTTGTGTTTCGTTTTATTTTTCACGGATTTGTTCGAGTTGTTAACAAGGTAAGTGATTGAATAATCATACGTAGAAGTTATAACCGAAATATGTGAAGGCGCATCAGGGCAGATTCGATACTGCTCAGTCCGGTCGTATTTGAAGATGTTCAAATACGTCAGCCTCGTGTCGGTAGATTTACTGGCACGTTAAAGAACTCCTACGGGACAAAATTCCAGCATTTCGGCATCTCCGAAAAACCGGAATTATAGTTATTGGGATTAAATCAATAGCATTATTATTTGTGAAGGCGCAGACTGAATTTATAGCATAGCAACTATAGTATAAAAATAAGGTTTTGTTACCTCGTTGAGGTTTCCTTCAGACGAGAAATTAAAACAAAAATGGATTTGTCACTATAAACGGGATGATTGGGGAACCTGGAAAGGTTTCAGTCGTGTGCATAAAACATTTCACAGACGAAAGTTTTTCAACAGGAAATACAATTTGTGATAGTAAAGGCAACGTAACTATACTACCACCAAAATCTAATGAGCTTCTTCCTGATGCATATCCAATTATTTTACCAAATTCTCCAAAATATTTGTCATCGAAGGGTGTTAAAAGAAAAGATCCTGAAGGTGGGAGACTGGAAATAAAGAGTAGGGAAAATAAGATCGATGATATGCCAAATGTAAACCATGTGTCGGTGAAATAAATTACATGTTTACCTGATCCAAGTGATCTCAACTAAATGAATATTTATTCAATTATACAGGAACCACTGCTAGTAGTGTTAGTATTGAATGTGTATAAGGAAATATATTTAAAATACTTGACAAACTCATAGAGGTTCGTGAGGTAAGTAGTGAAAGCACAGACTCTTAGTCCTGCCTTATATTTTTAAGGCAACAATTTGAACTTTACACTAAAAGGAAGAAGAAGTTTAAAAGATAACTTAAAAAGAAGGTTTGATAAGTACCGATAGCTTAGTGGTTGTAACTTCAATGTTACTACACTTCAAGTCTAGAAAGTGAGATGAAAATTAAGGGTGTTCTAGGCTTGCGGTGGTGGTGGTACGGAAAAGTGCAGTTTGGCTGTAGCCAATTAGAATTGTTTGATTCCATCAAGACAAGTGATATTATTTATTTATTTATTTATTTATTTATTTATTTATTTATTTATTTATTTATTTATTTATTTATTTATTTATTTATTTAGGATCGGCAACAGCATAACGCCGAATTACAACGATCTGAGCTATGTACAATAGATATATAAATATTTAAAAAGGACACAAATATACACAATGAAAACTGTACAATTCTATATAATACATATTTACATAAACAACATTATTAACAAAGAAAAATACATTTACAGTAAATACAGGAGCAGAACGGGAAAGAACAAGAAGGAAAATTAAGTTATATGATAAATATCATGACAGAAGGAAGGAAACGTTACGAAGAGATCTAGGTTGTTGTTGATGGATAATGTATTAAACATTGCTGGAATACGTACCGAAAGGGACCTTAGGCCCAGTATGTAAGTTCTAAAGAAGTTAAGACCTGTTAAGTGATAAACAAGTTAAGACTCACTTTTATCATGGAAGTGCTAAACAAGTTAAGACTAGTCAAGTGCTAAACAAGTTAAGACTCAGTTTTATCATGTGAATTTTCTGGCGGGCATTTTGAGATGTCAGGGATAATATACATTTCTGGGTATGCAGTAAGAATAATATCCAGAAGAAGAATATCCAGAATAATATCCAGAACTGTGACTCATATTTAGGTCTCCTGCAGAGTAATGAAACATAACAATAACGGTCTGATAGTTTGTTTATTGTCTACATTTTCCAATGACGTGTTAAATAACTATAGAAAGTAGAAATAAGAGTTATGTCGGCCGCGATGATAAAAACATTAAACGGGGGAAGCTATCAACAGTTCACAATAATTGAGCTTATGAGTACTGTTCGTGAAGTGTTTTATTTTTATCAATGTAAAATGTGTATTTCTGGCGTCAGTGAATGCATTTACTAATGCGTGTTTCTTAGTATCATTTTATGAAGAGTGTGCATTTGTCATAATCGCCGTTTTGGTTTGAATGTAGTGAATATGGGTGAAGTCATTCAAAGTCGGACACGCCCCCTTTTCACTCGGCTTCCGCTTGACAGATAAGTACAGCGTTGCCAAGCGTAACTTGCGGCTTCAACTGTAGATGCCTCTGATATGAGTCGATCAGAGAGGTCGGCTCACCATTTGAACATTCAGGATATATGATAGAGAGCAGCACTTCATATCATACATGGTGTTTACCAATGCTGTTTTCCTGTGGGTGGGGGTGGTAGAATAACACACTTGGTATCCCCTGCCTGTTGTAAGAGGCGACTAAAAGGGGCCCGAGGGGCTCTTAACTTGGGAGCGTGGATTGCCGACCACAGAGTGCTTACCTGAGTCCTGACATTGCTTCCACTTACTTGTGCCAGGCTCCTCACTTTCATCTAACCTATCCGACCTCCTTCGGTCAGCTCTTGTTCTTTTCCGACCGAGACGGTATTACGTTCCGAGAACTAGCGAGTCTTCCATTTTCACGCCCTTCGTGGCGCTTGTCTTTCTTTTAGTCGAGACCTTCATTTTTCGAAGTGTCGGCTCCCTTCCATTTTTTCTAAATTAGTGTTATATAAAGGATGATTGCGTAGTTGTACTTCCTCTTAAAACAATAATCACTACCACCACCACCAATGCTGATCATTTCGAACTCGGCCAGAGTACGGTGGCCCTACTGGACGGTCACACCGAGGAGATTTGTGTTAATGACGTGGTTTACAGGGATGGTAAGGTAAGTGCAGCCATGGCATTCGCCTTAGTGCAGGACCATACCCACGGCCTCCCAAATGTAGAGTTCCAGGGCTATTAGCGTATTCTACTCTGTCTCATGCCTTTCTTTAGGTTATTTATGGTGCAGGAATATGTTTTAAGTAAGCTGTCTTGTTATAAGATGTGAAATCAAGTCATTGCTTGGCATTGGTTCTTCCCAAGTTCAAACCTTCTGGTGGAATTCACATTAGTTAGAGCTACTGTCTTCATCTCGATTGTGCCACGTTTTGATTAGGTTTCCATTGTTGTTTTTAAGCTTCACCACCTTCATATATCCATTTTACTGTATTCAGAGCTAAGAATAGAGCTACATGCAGCTACAAATTCTCATTAACTTTCATCTCGTTAAACTGAACACAGTGATTTAAAATGCCCAAAGACGGTTCGCAATCTGGTGATGAAATTCCAGGTGCTATCTGTAATAAATTTTGCAAGTCAACGTTAGGGGTGAATATTCACATAAGAAATACTCTCCCTGAAAAAAAGGAGAAATGAAATCGTAAGACAATATACTAGTAACATGAATGTTGGGAAAAGCTTACAGTTGAGGGAGAGAACCCCAAAATTGCGGATCACGGAACTGAAAATATTAAACCTATGCAAAGTTGGGAGGATATGACTTCAAACATTATGCAGAACGGTGATTCTGACCAATAGCAAGCATTTACCTTGGAGATTATGCAGTTCTTTGCAGCTCAGGTAAATAAGTTACTGTCCAAAATACTCGCAGATATGATCATAGAACCTCCAGGAATCCACAGCAGAGGTCTAAAAGACACCGACAGAAAAACAGAGAGCGTAGCCCCATATCACTGTCATAATCAGAAGCAAAGTTTGGACAAAACTACTAAAGCCCATTCTTGTAAAATCCCAGTAATTACGATTTCCGGTAATTTTGAAAGTACTTTTGGTACCGAAAATAACAATTCTCCTATTTCACTTACGGAAACAAGCACTGACTTACCTTCTGATGTTAATATTTCGATAGATGATGTTCATAAGGCCCAGATCATATTACAGTTCGTATTACGGCACCTCAGGGTAACTAAATTTCTGACGTTACTCAGCAACATGATGCTTCCTACGTACCCATAAAACGCAAAATAGCCAAAACAATTTTAATACAGAGGGGTACAAGACACTGAAAGAAAAACAGAGAGGCTGTAGACCTATATCCATATATTCGGTGGAGAAACTACGTATATATGTCACAGTAAGTCCATCTACTCATTAGTAACTCAAGTTTCCCGCCGATTACTTGGGAGTCACTTCCTGTGTATTTCAATGGAAAGCCACACTCGGCGCTACCAGTTAGTACTGTGTTAGTAACTAGTTTGTGATCAGTTGCAGATGACTCGCAGAGCCAGTACCAGCGAGTTACTTTCTCACTTCCCAGTGATCAAGTACCTTTTTACGATGGCGAGCGAACAAGTTTCCAACGTGCAGTTATTGTGGGAAACTGAAAAACACCCTGTAATGTAATTATACTCCGAATGAGTACGCAAGAGGGGACATTACGGAGAAAGCATGGAATGAAGTTGCAGAAAAAGTTGGAATGAAGGTAAGTGGGTTTATTATTTAATAAATAGGTGATGCCAGTAAAGTGAGACCAAGGGTTTTATATCAATAATATAATGTCATTAATAAAGTAATATACATATTGTGCCCTTTTTAAGGCAACAACTGCGGTGAACTCTTCCTTCTTCTGTGCGCCGGCTGCTCCTGTAATAAATGACATGTAAATGATACTCACCGCTGCATGTAGACTCTTCTTCCTCAGTCGTGACCGTCCGCTATCCCCGGAGAGAGGCCACCCGTCGATCAAGGAGTGAGGAAATGAAAAGATGGGGTAAACTAAACTATAAATGACGGTACCCAAATACTGAATTAAAATTTAAATAAAAGACAGATTTATTGAATAAAATGCAAAGTGCAAAAAAATGAATGAACGTAAACTGAACTGGTGAAAAATGTAACAAAATGAAATAAATGAGATTAAGAAAAACTAAAGATTGAGGTTCTGCCTTACAATAACACCATTATCTGCCTAATAAACTGACTGAAGGTCAATCACATTAATTAAAATATTCCAGACTATGTTGACACTGTCTTCAAGTTGATAACGTGAATCAATTTAAAACTCCGGTCAGAAAGACCACCTTCTTGAAATACAGAATTATATTACGTAGAAAAATATCTCTCAAATAAATTAAAAGTAGTTGAATCATAATAAAGTAATTAGTTACGTCATCAAATCCACTGTCTCAGAGGAGTTATCAAATATTTATCACATGTGGCTCGTTTGGGAAAACACCCAACTTTAAAATAATCATGGACTGCACTAACCAAGTGTATCACATAAGGAATAATTCGAAGAAAACAGCCGTGAACATCACACTTCATTTACCACATAACCACTGTCTTATTCAAACACCTCATGATTAAACAAAATAAATTATTGAAACATAAATCTGAGTGTTACAACCACTCATCTAATTTTTAAACTTCACTTGCTTGCCTGTGATAGACTGGACTTCTTAAAATAATCCAAAAGATTAGGCCAAGTGCCTCACGTTAACATTTCAAATGACAGCGATCCTTGTACATTAAAATTTCTATGGAATTTGCCGCTAACTGCATTCCATTATCAACTCATTATTTGTGGTACCACCACTAGATGGAGGCAGATGCCATCTTGTTTACCTCATTCATTGCGGCAGTTTTTATACAATTGGTTTATTAAAGATCGCTTCACTTTCTAAATAAAATGTAGTGGATTTTAAAAGGTTTGGTAATTACTGAAATCTGGTATGAGCATACCACTACTATAGTTTCGACTGTGACTTAATCGATGATCCATTAACCTAACATCTGAAATCTTATTTACATCATTAAGTCTGCTAACGGAGAAACACTGCTCCGACAAAGAAAATACAGAAATCAAAACTAGCCTATCTACACCTATCTATTTACATCAGATCAAATACAAATAATTCACATACGCTCACGTCCTACAACAAACGGTAACAAAGTACACTCAGAAAGAAAAACAAATAACTAACTAGATCCCACCATCGCGGCCTACTGGAAATTAATAAGGATGGAATGCGCAAAATAAAATCGGAGTCTCCAGAAAATATACCCCGCTGCGAGTAGCAAAACTAAAATATAAATATTGTGAATTTGACGGCAATCTCTAACCTCAGACGATAAATGTCTGGCCATGATACTATTTAAACTTTATGGACAATAATTACAGTTATTTCATGTCATCCATGACTTTACATGACTATCAAAAAAACACATTGACTCGTCGCTCTGCTCACATTGTACCATGGCTAGCATATTTGCCGAGCATCTACTTTCCCTGGAATTATTTAAGCAAATACAGGCTTCTGCCTACAATCATAACCCATGTCGTAACACATTTAACACTCTTGGTTAAATTATTCATTTCACAATTCTATTTACTCATTAATTGTCGACGTCATTATTATCCATTATTCTCACAATACGGCCTCGCTCGTATCCGGCGGGCGAAATAACTGTCGTGCATATCATTATTTCTTACGACAGTTCATGACATGGTCCAAATCTCACATTTCCATTATCAACGTAGATCATCAGGGATATTATTCATCTAGCTCGATCTCTCGATCATTCTCTGCTTCACATATCACAAAATATCAGAACTGACTCATCAATGGCTTCCTGGCACTCACTGTTTCTTAAAAAAAAATGACGAGATTGCCTCTCAAAACACAGATGTTGAAAGATGTGTAACTGCAACTACACAGAAATAAATACCCGCGTCTACCAACGATCGTCGCAAAATACACGGGATAAGTACTACCAGAAACGGTCATCTGAAGGATGATTCCACAACATAAACAAACTGAACGCGCATAAAAGCAAAAATAAACATTAAAAACAACGTGGCGGCGTCTACAAGATCAAAATTCCAACGATATAATAACATGATGAATATAATATTATAAATAAATTGGCATTACACTAATAGATCAAAATAACATAGCTTCCTAAACTGTCAAGTGACATACTACAGAAATAATCCATGACAACACGCAAACAACATCTACCTAAACGAAATGCACAGATAACTCTAGATGAAAGTGCAACATGATTATTATTATTATTATTATTATTATTATTATGATTATTATTATTATTATTATTATTATTATTATTATAAGATTGTGAATTATTTACAATCCTACCTAATACTCTACGCTACATTTGATCATCGATTAGTCACGGTCCTACATATTTATTTACATTATTTATTGATGCTCATACCTGGTGATGGAGGCATGCTGGCTCACCCTCCGGACTCGGTCATGGTGAATTAGAATACCATCTTGATGCTGCTGTGGTATTCCAAATTTTCACACACGCAAATTTGACACATTTTTGTCATGCCGTAACACACGCTTACATTAGCATAAAACACTCGCATTTCTCGCACTCCAGTGAAGGTTAGACGATAGCACTGTAGACTCCTGTCGTGAAGTTGGCCGGTCGTCTTCGCTATCTACCTGAAAATCACCTGTTGGTCTGCACTCTGGTCTCTCAGCTTTTGTTTACCTAGAGCTTACCGTACATTAACCCCAACGGGACATAACTGTTTGCTCAAGGTCTACCACTGCGGCCTTCATTAAAGAAAAGTCATTCTCCTCCCTGTCTGCCTTTTACTAGTCTCTCCCCGTAAACATCTCGCTTGCCAAACAGTTTATTAAGTGGTAAAAGCAAGCTAAAATAAAGTTTCAAATGTTGTGGAGAAGTTTATGTTGATAACAAATGTGAAACTACCCGTGGGTTAGAGAGGTTTCATGTAATTATGCTGAAAACACGGACTTGTTCCTCTCGACTCGTGATGTGAGTTCATTTAAGCCAAGTGTTGAAAGTGTAGTTCTTGCCTGTTATCTCTGCATAACTAGTAAAAGTTCGTTAAAGTGTTCATTTTCTGAAATGTTACTCTCCCAAGTAAAATAATACAGGCTTTCTCAAAATGCCTACAAGTGTCTCTACTCGCTTTCTTACCAGCCAAAAGTAAAGCTGACTAACTCAATTAGCTGTCACACTCTGTCACACTGTCGCTCTGATTCACACTGTCAAACTGAAGTTTCACTGAGAATACTGAAGAATCACTGCGACTACTAAAGAATCACTGAGAATCTGAAGAAACACTGAGAATTCAACCCCCTGGTCGCTGGGTTTTGTAAAGAGTTCTCCCCCCACCTTGAAAATAGTTCTGTGAAAGGGATGTGGCGTAGTGATCTAGCCCTCGGGAGCGCTTTATCGTACATCCGTAGATTAAAGTTTTCAAAATGTATGTGCAAAACTTCCTACCTTTTGTCTGACTTACATGTAATATTGCGCCGTGGGAAATGATCACAGGATAATCCACACGACGGCGCGCGTCACTGGTGTTATTTTCTTCCGGTGAATGGCTCCATCCCGCCATGACAGCTCATTCTCCTGGAGACTACTACCCCTCCGTGTGGAGTTAAATTTTATTAATTAGGCACTAATTAACCACAGATTCGCACTGATGAATTTCCAAATATTATAAAGAAATCAGGACACTATTTTTCACCACCACACCGGGCTTCAGATAGCGAAATACTGACTGTAGATTCCCGCCATGACAGTTCATTCAAATTTAGAATTTTGTGATTGGCTGAGACTTTCGCGCTCTTCGTAGCGTGGATACTTCCATTTCCTCCCAAGAGTTGGCGGGTATTGTCGTTGTCCCTATTGTCCTAGCTAAGTAGGTCAGGCCTCAACGCGTGATTTTCTCGTGAGAACCAGATAGAAAGTCGCCACTCCCAGGCGGTATCATAAAATTTATTGGACAGAGTACTCAGGGCGGTTTACAAGTTGGTCGTGCTCTAAGAAAAGTTTCGAGGATTCTACTCGCCGTCACACTGGCGCCAGAAAGTTCCTTTGTGACTGCTAGTTTCCCAGCCAACTGTAGTATCCCATATGCGAAATATTCAACTTTTAATTTGTAAATTAATTAGGTAAATTCGCTTATGGGTGCAATGCTCCCCTACGACGTTAGAAATCTTACGCGATAGTGGAAGATTTCTCAATTCAACCAATGATTACACATACTTGCAGCCATAAGCGAATGTATACTTCTGACTATGAAGTATACCTCTGCTTATGTCTGAGCTTTTCTCTGATTTCTCTCTCTAAACTCTTGTTCTCTCTCTCGAGGTCATCTGCAATCTGTTTCATGACTGCCAGTATCTCGGCTGAGTTATGTTCGCATTCCGGACAATTTTCTTCTGTTTGTTGACCTGCCTCAACCTCGAAATGACTGTCGTCTCCTGGGTACGTTGATAGGGTTTCCTGGTCATCTTCTTCTTCTGCTTCAGTACACGGGTCATCATCATCATCTTCTTCCTCCGTGCCGGAACTTGTGTCTTCTCCTGCGTTTGAGCTCCTTGTTTTTTCCGCGAGATTCACTTGAGCTGCGCCTGGTGCTATTTTATATATTTTAAGATTGGATGCATTCATAACCATTTCATTATCTCCATTTAAACTTCTAATTTTGTATGCATTGTTTTGCATATCTTGAACAATGCGGTAAGGACCGATGTACAATGGTGCGAATTTTGCGTAGTACTTCCTTTCAGGATCGGAGATGGCTGGTCTACGGATCAATACCATTTCACCTACCCTTAATGGCCTGTGAAATTTTCTTCCTCGAACCCTTCTCAGCCTGCGGTCAGCTTGCTCTCTTAAACGTTCTTGTACCTGCTGTGTACACACTTCCGGAGATAATAGGGGTTCTGGCGGACAATTGACGACTGGATTCCACGGTCTCGCCGGTTGTAAGCCATTATCCACTGTGGCCGGGATTTTCGCTGTTGCTTCATGGACAGTATTATTTATGCAGTCAGTGATCAATGGGAGAATATCGACCCATCGCCAATGCTGTTCTGGGATATAAATTCTGCTGAATTTTGCGATGACTTTCATTACTCTTTCTGCCGGGTTCGACTCTGGGTGACGTGTTGAACTCAGAACATGCTGTATTCCTAGTTGCCGTAAACCTGTTTTGAACTCTGCGGAGGTGAACTGTGTTCCGTGATCTGTTAATAATTTCTCCGGTTTTCCCATAGCCGGAATTATTTCCCTATTGAGGCATCTCAAAACTGACCTAGTATTGGCCTTTTGCATTGGAGAAAGGTTTGTAAATTTCGAAAATACATCCATGGTGACTAATATAAACTGGTTGCCTCTCCGTGATTTCGGGATTTTTTTAATGTGGCTAAGCTATTCGATGGAGTCCTTAATTCCAATTCGGAAGATATTCTTTCTTCCTAGCACCTGTTTCCTTATGTACGGGTGCTTCTGGGTTTAGTGGCCTGCTATTCTGGGTTTCTCTCCTGGCTGGCTGCTGGAGTTCGAGGCTTTCGGCTCCCGTGATATCCGGGTTCATGTCCTGGGATTCGATTGCCTGCTTCCACGGATCGCGCTGCTGTTTACTATTCAGATCATTAATATATCGGCGCCCCTCTTGGTATCTCGGGTCCGAGTTCCTATCCCGCTGGTAATTTCTTCTCTCGTTCCATCTTCTTTCAGGGTCACGATAATAAGGCCTGTCTCTTCCTCTATCTTCCCATCGCCTTCTATCTCGTGAGAGGTACCTCCTTTGGTATGGCTGCCTGTCCTGGTATCTCGGTCGTCTGTCTGGATAGTTAGATTTCCGATACCACGGACGTTGGGTTTCTTCCTCCTGGCGTCTCGTGTTCATATCTCGCCGCGGTGCAGCACCTGAATTCGGGCCGTTTACCTGCGCGCTGCCTCGTGTATTCTCACTTGTGGCATTAGCTAGGTAAGTCCTATGTTCTTGCGTCTGCCTAGTTACTCTCTGCGGTACATTACTGGTTGATGTGGCGTCTAGCTGCCTTAAAATTGCCTCAACTTGAGCTGGATCATCTACCCTCGCCGTAATTAGCATTCGCTGCACGTCCGGCGGAAATTGCTTGATTATTGTCTGAATGATTTCTGCGTCAGACACAGGGGAGTCTAATTGTCTAAGTTTCACCAATTGTGTTAAGAAAAAGTCTAGATAACGTGTGGGCTGTGTTGACATGTACTTGCGAGTGTACAAGTCCATTCTGAGTGCTTGTTGTGTTGACAAGGACCAGTACCTTTCGAGGAAAGCTTTTTCGAAATCTTCGAATGTCCTAAACGTATCCACGAAACCATAGTACCATGTCTTTGCCTGTCCCTCTAGGTATTTTTCTACAATACGTAGTTTCTTGTCTTCTGGGACTTTTATATCTTGGAAATATTGTTTTAATTCCCTAAGATATACTTTTGGGGTAATTTGTGACGTTCCACTAAATTTCTTTGGTTGATCGTCACTTGTACGCACAATGTTTATTATCTGGGTGGAAGCTTCAGTTCTTTGTGTACTTTCCGGCATTGTCCTTTCCATGTTAAATACTTGTGTTATCGGCTCGCTCTCTGTCTGCTCACACTGCGGCTGTACCCTAGTTTCCTTTACTACCTGCGACTCGGCAGCCTGCTTGTCTACCAGCAGCTTGACTAAGGTCGACAGGTTTTCGCCCTGGGTCTTAATTGCCTGGATTTTTCCCTCAATGACCTCGTTAAATTCCTGTCTTATTGACTGCTCACTGAGTGTAATCTCACCCTCAGTCTCTGCTATCTTCTCCGACAGTTCTGTTAACTTCTTTGTAATGTCCTGGGTTTCCGACTTTAGGGTCATGATTTCGTTACTCATTTTCTCCTGAGTCTCTCCAACCTGCACGCATACTTTACTCATTTCTTTCCTGGTCTCGTCCTCAATTTTATCTATTCGTTCTTCCAAGAGTATGATACCTTGAGCTAAATCCTTGCCCTGATCTTGTATCATCACCCTGGTTTCCCTCATACTTTCCTCAACAGTCGCACTATGGCTGTCTAACTGTTCTTGTATTTGTGCTTGTACATCCGCTAACTTCTTTATTTCCTCCATTGTCTCCTGCCTGTTCGCATTACACGCCTGCATGAGTTTGTCCTGGTTTGCCTGTAACTCCTTCTTCAATTCAACCTGGCTCTTTATAAATTTTTGCTCGAGCTTGACCTCGCACTGTTTGAATTCTTCTAATACCTGTCCTCGTACTGCCTCTACTTTATTTGCAAGTTCGGCTTGGCTACTTTCAATCTTATTTGCAAGTTCAGCCTGACTAGATTTCAATTCGCTTTGTGTGGCTTTAAACTCATTGGCTAATTCTACCTGGCTGGATTTTAATTCGCCTTGTGTGGTTTTTAATTCGTTAGCTAATTCGGCCTGGCTACTTTCTACTTTGTTTGCAAGTTCAGCCTGACTGGATTTTAATTCGCTTTGTGTGGTTTTTAATTCGTTAGCTAATTCAGCCTGGCTGGATTTTAATTCATCTTGATTTATTTTAAGTTCGATAGCTAATTCTGCCTGGCTACTTTCTATCTTATTCGATAGTTCGGCCTGACTCGATTTCAACTCATCTTGACTTGTTTTAAGTTCATTAGTCGCTACGCTTAGATCGTTAATCGTTTTTATTAACATGTCCCACTGCTCCTGACTAATCGACATTTTGTATACTGAGAGAAGCGACTGAGACCTTCAGGTTCCCCAACAATACTTCCAACACATGCAAGACACAGTAATCACCAATACAAAACAATTTTATCCTAAATTTGGATAAAATTATACAAAACATGTCATTTATGGTTAATACCACTACTTGTCAAACAGTACTATCACAGCATTCATATTTATCAACACTCAGTAAACCTATGTTCATGGCTGTTAGTCTGGGTACAAAAATAAATTAAATGTAAAGTGCAAAGTCCCGGGGATAAGCAAATCTGGCCCCAAAGGTGGGCGACACGCTTTTTACTCCTCACTCCGGCCCCTGTGCCCTTTTTAAGGCAACAACTGCGGTGAACTCTTCCTTCTTCTGTGCGCCGGCTGCTCCTGTAATAAATGACATGTAAATGATACTCACCGCTGCATGTAGACTCTTCTTCCTCAGTCGTGACCGTCCGCTATCCCCGGAGAGAGGCCACCCGTCGATCAAGGAGTGAGGAAATGAAAAGATGGGGTAAACTAAACTATAAATGACGGTACCCAAAGACTGAATTAAAATTTAAATAAAAGACAGATTTATTGAATAAAATGCAAAGTGCAAAAAAAATGAATGAACGTAAACTGAACTGGTGAAAAATGTAACAAAATGAAATAAATGAGATTAAGAAAAACTAAAGATTGAGGTTCTGCCTTACAATAACACCATTATCTGTCTAATAAACTGACTGAAGGTCAATCACATTAATTAAAATATTCCAGACTATGTTGACACTGTCTTCAAGTTGATAACGCGAATCAATTTAAAACTCCGGTCAGAAAGACCACCTTCTTGAAATACAGAATTATATTACGTAGAAAAATATCTCTCAAATAAATTAAAAGTAGTTGAATCATAATAAAGTAATTAGTTACGTCATCAAATCCACTGTCTCAGAGGAGTTATCAAATATTTATCACATGTGGCTCGTTTGGGAAAACACCCAACTTTAAAATAATCATGGACTGCACTAACCAAGTGTATCACATAAGGAATAATTCGAAGAAAACAGCCGTGAACATCACACTTCATTTACCACATAACCACTGTCTTATTCAAACACCTCATGATTAAACAAAATAAATTATTGAAACATAAATCTGAGTGTTACAACCACTCATCTAATTTTTAAACTTCACTTGCTTGCCTGTGATAGACTGGACTTCTTAAAATAATCCAAAAGATTAGGCCAAGTGCCTCACGTTAACATTTCAAATGACAGCGATCCTTGTACATTAAAATTTCTATGGAATTTGCCGCTAACTGCATTCCATTATCAACTCATTATTTGTGGTACCACCACTAGATGGAGGCAGATGCCATCTTGTTTACCTCATTCATTGCGGCAGTTTTTATACAATTGGTTTATTAAAGATCGCTTCACTTTCTAAATAAAATGTAGTGGATTTTAAAAGGTTTGGTAATTACTGAAATCTGGTATGAGCATACCACTACTATAGTTTCGACTGTGACTTAATCGATGATCCATTAACCTAACATCTGAAATCTTATTTACATCATTAAGTCTGCTAACGGAGAAACACTGCTCCGACAAAGAAAATACAGAAATCAAAACTAGCCTATCTACACCTATCTATTTACATCAGATCAAATACAAATAATTCACATACGCTCACGTCCTACAACAAACGGTAACAAAGTACACTCAGAAAGAAAAACAAATAACTAACTAGATCCCACCATCGCGGCCTACTGGAAATTAATAAGGATGGAATGCGCAAAATAAAATCGGAGTCTCCAGAAAATATACCCCGCTGCGAGTAGCAAAACTAAAATATAAATATTGTGAATTTGACGGCAATCTCTAACCTCAGACGATAAATGTCTGGCCATGATACTATTTAAACTTTATGGACAATAATTACAGTTATTTCATGTCATCCATGACTTTACATGACTATCAAAAAAACACATTGACTCGTCGCTCTGCTCACATTGTACCATGGCTAGCATATTTGCCGAGCATCTACTTTCCCTGGAATTATTTAAGCAAATACAGGCTTCTGCCTACAATCATAACCCATGTCGTAACACATTTAACACTCTTGGTTAAATTATTCATTTCACAATTCTATTTACTCATTAATTGTCGACGTCATTATTATCCATTATTCTCACAATACGGCCTCGCTCGTATCCGGCGGGCGAAATATCTGTCGTGCATATCATTATTTCTTACGACAGTTCATGACATGGTCCAAATCTCACATTTCCATTATCAACGTAGATCATCAGGGATATTATTCATCTAGCTCGATCTCTCGATCATTCTCTGCTTCACATATCACAAAATATCAGAACTGACTCATCACTGGCTTCCTGGCACTCACTGTTTCTTAAAAAAATGATGAGATTGCCTCTCAAAACACAGATGTTGAAAGATGTGTAACTGCAACTACACAGAAATAAATACTCGTGTCTACCAACAATCGTCGCAAAATACACGGGATAAGTACTACCAGAAACGGTCATCTGAAGGATGATTCCACAACATAAACAAACTGAACGCGCATAAAACCAAAAATAAACATTGAAAACAACGTGGCGGCGTCTACAAGATCAAAATTCCAACGATATAATAACATGATAAATATAATATTATAAATAAATTGGCATTACACTAATAGATCAAAATAACATAGCTTCCTAAACTGTCAAGTGACATACTACAGAAATAATCCATGACAACACGCAAACAACATCTACCTAAACGAAATGCACAGATAACTCTAGATGAAAGTGCAACATGATTATTATTATTATTATTATTATTATTATTATTATTATTATTACTATTATTATTATTATTATTATTATTATTATTATTATTATTATTATAAGATTGTGAATTATTTACAATCCTACCTAATACTCTAAGCTACATTTGATCATCGATTAGTCACGGTCCTACATATTTATTTACATTATTTATTGATGCTCATACCTGGTGATGGAGGCATGCTGGCTCACCCTCCGGACTCGGTCATGGTGAATTAGAATACCATCTTGATGCTGCTGTGGTATTCCAAATTTTCACACACGCAAATTTGACACATTTTTGTCATGCCGTAACACACGCTTACATTAGCATAAAACACTCGCATTTCTCGCACTCCAGTGAAGGTTAGACGATAGCACTGTAGACTCCTGTCGTGAAGTTGGCCGGTCGTCTTCGCTATCTACCTGAAAATCACCTGTTGGTCTGCACTCTGGTCTCTCAGCTTTTGTTTACCTAGAGCTTACCGTACATTAACCCCAACGGGACATAACTGTTTGCTCAAGGTCTACCACTGCGGCCTTCATTAAAGAAAAGTCATTCTCCTCCCTGTCTGCCTTTTACTAGTCTCTCCCCGTAAACATCTCGCTTGCCAAACAGTTTATTAAGTGGTAAAAGCAAGCTAAAGTAAAGTTTCAAATGTTGTGGAGAAGTTTATGTTGATAACAAATGTGAAACTACCCGTGGGTTAGAGAGGTTTCATGTAATTATGCTGAAAACACGGACTTGTTCCTCTCGACTCGTGATGTGAGTTCATTTAAGCCAAGTGTTGAAAGTGTAGTTCTTGCCTGTTATCTCTGCATAACTAGTAAAAGTTCGTTAAAGTGTTCATTTTCTGAAATGTTACTCTCCCAAGTAACATAATACAAGGCTTTCTCAAAATGCCTACAAGTGTCTCTACTCGCTTTCTTACCAGCCAAAAGTAAAGCTGACTAACTCAATTAGCTGTCACACTCTGTCACACTGTCGCTCTGATTCACACTGTCAAACTGAAGTTTCACTGAGAATACTGAAGAATCACTGCGACTACTAAAGAATCACTGAGAATCTGAAGAAACACTGAGAATTCAACCCCCTGGTCGCTGGGTTTTGTAAAGAGTTCTCCCCCACCTTGAAAATAGTTCTGTGAAAGGGATGTGGCGTAGTGATCTAGCCCTCGGGAGCGCTTTATCGTACATCCGTAGGTTAAAGTTTTCAAAATTTATGTGTAAAACTTCCTACCTTTTGTCTGACTTACATGTAATATTGCGCCGTGGGAAATGATCACAGGATAATCCACACGACGGCGCGCGTCACTGGTGTTATTTTCTTCCGGTGAATGGCTCCATCCCGCCATGACAGCTCATTCTCCTGGAGACTACTACCCCTCCGTGTGGAGTTAAATTTTATTAATTAGGCACTAATTAACCACAGATTCGCACTGATGAATTTCCAAATATTATAAAGAAATCAGGACACTATTTTTCACCACCACACCGGGCTTCAGATAGCGAAATACTGACTGTAGATTCCCGCCATGACAGTTCATTCAAATTTAGAATTTTGTGATTGGCTGAGACTTTCGCGCTCTTCGTAGCGTGGATACTTCCATTTCCTCCCAAGAGTTGGCGGGTATTGTCGTTGTCCCTATTGTCCTAGCTAAGTAGGTCAGGCCTCAACGCGTGATTTTCTCGTGAGAACCAGATAGAAAGTCGCCACTCCCAGGCGGTATCATAAAATTTATTGGACAGAGTACTCAGGGCGGTTTACAAGTTGGTCGTGCTCTAAGAAAAGTTTCGAGGTATCTACTCGCCGTCACACTGGCGCCAGAAAGTTCCTTTGTGACTGCTAGTTTCCCAGCCAACTGTAGTATCCCATATGCGAAATATTCAACTTTTAATTTGTAAATTAATTAGGTAAATTCGCTTATGGGTGCAATATAAAAAGATATATACATTCGAAATCACACACTTCAGAAAAGAGATTACACTGATAGTCCATGTAATAAAAATATGATTAATAAGTAATAATAATATTAAGAATAATAATAATAATAATTGTACCGAAAGGTACATCTCAACTCCGCTCATTTAAAAGAAGCGCCTACGCTATCTCTCTAAACAAAACGTGAAACACCTACGGCATGAAGTTGGGACATTGACCTGAAGATGTCAGCAGTGAATTATTGAGTAATGCGTTATTTTGAAGTTGCCTAAACTAACTGGACTTATTTGTTTTGTTTTGGTTTTCGACAAGAAGTTTTAACTTTTCTCCATAGATGTCATTACAAAAAACTGAGGTAATGCACTCTGGTGCAAGGTAAAAGAATTAATGACTTAAAGAAGTTTTGTGTTTTTTTGTTGTTGTTGTGTTTTCTCAACTAAATTAACTTTCATTAATTCTGTTATTTCAAGCTTTGCAACACTTCTTTCTCATTCCGCCAGTTTTGGAATCTGGCTAATCACTATTTTCTGTAATTATTTTTCAGCCAATCACTGGCTCCTTGTAGGTTTTCGGTTAACCCAATAAAATTTAGAGGGTATGTAGGGATTTAGTCCAGAACCCTCTCGAACAGTCCCCTTGGGTATATAAGCTGCGGCTTTTCAGGCTACCTTGTCTTTGGATCACCGAAATTCTGAGAGTGTGTGTGTGTTAAGACAGGAGGCGAGGCGCATCATTCTTCGCCAGGCAGTTCATCAACCCAGGTATGGCCACCAGTCATATCTCTCTGTAGCTACCTTCGCAGACTTACACGAGGGGAAGGTTCAAATTTCTAACTACGTAACCTCCTGTTTTCTAAAATGTAAACTTTCTTTCGGCTAATGTAAAATTTCATAAAATGCTTAAACTGTAAATCGGCGATAGAGAGTGCGTTACCCTCTTGAGTTCCCCTTCAACTTAGTTCGAGGTGACTACGATTTTGTAACTGTTTCTCTTTTCTGTAAAGCATAATTAACCTTCATTCTAGTCACCTCAGTAGCTTGGGATTAGCCTCTGCCTCATCGGGCCGAGAGCCCAATTAGGGTTTTATATTTAATTTTCTAGGAACGCAAGTGTACGCCTTCATTCATTTCGTGTTTGAGCCAGTAATATAACCTGTTTTTCTCTTCCACGAAGGTCCAGTAGTAGTTTGGGTACTGGTTACCTCTGTGTACAAAATTTTAAATTAAAGATTTAGCCTAAAGAGAGAGGCCAGAAATTTGTAAGATTTTTGGTGTAATGTTGCCTTAAGTGGGCTGCAAGAAATTGGAAGCACAGTCTCCTTGGTTAAAGTTGGAGAGCATGTGAGATCTTTTCGATAATTGCTAATTTACTGAAATATTGAGGGGCCGTAAATTGTATCAGTTGGAGCAAAGTGCTCTTGTTTTGGGTGATTTCTCCTTGTCTATGTAAACTCTAATTGGCGGTATTGTAAAGCTGGAAATTAGGGGCTTGAAACCCAAATCTGTTAAATTCTCTAAGGTTTTCCAGTTCTTGTTATTTGTACCTGTAACCCTGTTATTTCAATGAGTGAAAAATTTGTTAAGTTAGTGATTTAAAAATAAATATAACCTATGTTAAAGTTTTAAGTTAATACAGGATAGAAAAGACACAACACAGAATACTGTCACTAAGTAGTTTGTAATCTTTTAACTATATAATACCAAGTTGAACTCAGCAAAGTTCTGATGCAATACTCCGCGTAAGTCTTCCTTAAATTTTGTTGAAAATCTGCTGTAAATGTAATACATTCACCCTTAATTAGGAAAGTCCATTTATAGATTTTACAAACTTTTGTCCTCCTTTTTTGAAGATTATTTTCTGGCATATTCTTGATAAAGCAAGCTGTAAAATACGGCACTAATGATCAACAACATGAAACAATTAACATTGTACCGATGTTTAAATACCTTGGGGAACGGATGGATCCTACAGGTCTACCATAAATGCGTTCCAGGAAAGGGTAATATGGAAATAGCATATCTCTATCCGATATCAAACTATCGACTAATATCACACGAATAGGTTAAAGTCAAAGTTCAAAAAACATATTTTTTCCATTTCCAAGGTAAAGATGCATTTGGAGTTAAAAAATAGTTAGCTATATAATTTATTAGTGCGTTAGCTGTTATGGATAAATTTTGTGCTGGTATTACAGGATATTAGTTACTGGATGTTTCACTGTCTTCCGAATTTCTTGGTATGTACTCAAGTCCTTCACGTTTACGGACGTAATTGTGGAGAACACAAGCAGCCGAATCTTGGCAGCTTATAAGGCCATTTAATACTGCAAACGCCTCAGCCGCCATTCCGAAAGCACACTTAATAGTTTTCCTTCCTTGACTTAATCTGTAATTGAAGATACTTTTCACATTATCTAACACCTTTTGCGGATCGGACCTCATCAGGAAACGTGATAATGGGAATGCTTCATCTGCTGCAAAGTAGTAGGGAAAAGGACAACCTTTCTCGTCGTATCTTAATGGTGAAGGGGGAGGGATATCAAGGCCTTGCGTGATCCAATGTCTCATTGCAGAAACACGAAATATGCCTTCATCGGTGTTTCTTCCAGCAAAAGCGGTTTTAATGGTCATGGACAGACCATCAGCATCGCAGGAAGCCAGTAATATAATCGAGTTGTATGAATTGTAATTAAAATTGTTGGAACCTGTATTGGGAAATTTCTCAGTTCTAACGTGTTTTCCGTAGAGTGCCCATATGCAGTTTGGAAGATTCCACGATTACTCAAATCGTTGAGAAATAGTATTCCATTTTTGATGATTCGGCACACTCAAGTATTCTTCATTTAAATGGTTCCAAATGATTGCTGTAGTCTCCGCTACAATGCACCCAACTGTAATTTCTCCTTTGCAAAAATATAGTGAAAGAGACACGAACGTTCCTCTAGTTGCTAAATGCCTGAAAATAAATAAAAGAAAGCTATGGAATCTTAATACTACTCATCTTTACTTATTTTACATAAATTATATAGGTATTAATAATTATATGTATTTCTTCATTCAAGTACACCTAGGATATCCTATTTTAATTTTGAGGGACTAATTTTTGTTTTAATGCCATAATGTAAGGAAAGATGGAAGCATGTGTAGGTTGTCTTAGTACGTCACATGAAACCTGGTCCGAGTGGTTCTGGATCCAAAAATAAGAAGCCTTACTATTTGGGAGAAGCGATGCAGTTCACTCTTCCATTTATCAAGTCTTCGGGGAACTTGTCTGAAGTACTCCAAAAGGAAAGATGTTTAGATATTGATGATAGTGACAACGAGGACAGTGTCACTGTACATAACTCTGTATCTCCAGGGTCATTTGAGGCTTCACAACCACTACCACCGCCACTTCCTCCAACTGTATCATCTGTGAAATCTCAACAACCTGGAAGGTCGAGTGAACGACACACCGAGCTAGCATCAAAGCATGTAAAGAAACGTGTCGTACGAAACGGTGCAGTTGATAACACATTCATTGAATATTTTCAAGCGAAAAAGCGAAACTTTCTACGTCTACACAGGGGGATACAAGTAACAATCGAAGGAGTGAGGCTCTGAAAATGGTTTTACTAAGTATGCTGCCAGATCTCGAGTCAATGACTGATATTCAAGTGAGACAATTTAAAAGAAAATATCTTGAATCTATTGCCGAGATACTGTTGCCATCTCCTCACCTCTCTACTAACCCAGCATCCACAACTTCATTTCCATCTTTCTCCCCTACTTCTAGTGACCTTTCTACCTTACATCAACCTCTCAGCCTAACCTCACACAGTTTTCAGTGTGAACCAAGTGCGACCGAACCAACACAGAATTCAAGAGGATATTATGAAGCAGTTGGCAATGCATTTACCGATACCTATGAACCTTCATTCTGAGCAAAAGTAAAATGCTGTTACAAATATCATGAAGCATGCATTATGTTAAAATTGCTTTCTTTTGGAATTATTTTGTGAGCTTTAAATTGTTTGTAAAATTTAAGTTCCTTTTTCTTACCTGAACTCTTTTCCAGCAGTCACACATTCCCTCATATTTGTATTTCGCTGTCGAACGGCAGGGGCAATAAGCTGCACCAGACCCATATAACTGTGTTTGGCTATACGATAGAAAAGAACTAATTTAGCATCCGTTTGTTCGAGCTCCTTTGCTGCTATGGATAATCTACGGTGAATGTTCTTTTCAAGATATGGGTGAACCCAATACTTTTTTCTATTATTTCTCCTGAAATGAAAATGAAATAAAATCATGTCTTCATCGTCACTTGAGTCAGTGGTTGACCAAAGTTAAGAAGTGACCTAGCGAGTGCGCAACGAACTTTACAAATGGCTAATTGGGAAGAATCGTCACCGTACAGTAGCTTCGTGTGTGGAGCCGAGTCACTATTCAGTTACTAAACAGTTTGCGACCCCGGTTACGAACCAGTCACGTTTCTAAGGAGTAGCTAGCTCCGTGTGCAATTACCTGGAAATCATGTCAACGCTTCCCCTCCAGGATGCGAGACGTAGAGAAAAGGACTGTTGCGTCATAATTTAAACGTCACGAAAGCATTTGACTCCATCGGACATGAACACATCAAGCTGTCTCACCAACAATCCGAAATTCCTCTAAAATTATGTCAACTGATTGAAGCATGCATTACGAAGAACACAGTTCAAGTGGAAGCTGACAATAAGAAATCAACATTCACTGAAATGAAATGTGCCGTAGCTCCTTTGCGGTTTAGTTTAGCAATGTTTTGATATCACTGCCAACGACAAGGCTACATTTTATCTGATAGTCTACCGCCACTATCCGCATTTGCTTTCGCCGATGGCGTAAAACAGGTGTTAAAACCTCGTTAAATTTAGCACAAACCAGCTTTGCAGAAATTGGTTTAAATATTGATCATTTAAAAAATGAATATAGAATCCTGACGGAAACGTCACCACTCTCCAAAGAGCAATAATCTGATCGATAAAAGCAAACAACGAACGAATCAATTACTCTTTAGGAATAGATTTCAACAACGAAATTTCTATTGAAAGACGTAAAGTAATGAGGACCGTAAGTTCTGACTTAAAGAATCAGGTAAAAACAAAACGACATCCCCTGTCGTAAGAAGCGACAAAAAGGGTTTCCAAGGGCTCTTAAATTTGGAGCGTGGGTTGGCGAACACGGGGCTCTTAGCTGAGTCCTGACATTGCTTCCACTTACTTGTGCCAGGCTCCTCACTTTCATCTATACTATCCGACCTCCCTTGGTCAACTCTTGTTCTTTTCCGACCCCAATGATATTAGAGCACGCAAGGCCTAGGGAGTCTTTAATTTTCCCGCCCTTCGTGGCCCTGGTCTTTCTTTGGCCGATACATTCATTTTCGAAGTGTCGGGCACCCTTCACTTTCTTCCTGTGAATAGTGTCAATAGAGGATGGTTGCCTATTTGTACTTCCTCTTAAAAGAATAATGATCAATACCAAAGCTTGACGGAAGAAAACTACGGGAGATTCTTTTTTTTTTTTGCTATTTGCTTTACGTCGTACCGACACAGTAAGGCCTTATGGGGGCGATGGGGTAGAAAATGCCTAGGAATTGGAAGGAAGCGGCCGTGGCCTTAATTAAGGTACAGCCCGGGCATTTGCCTGGTGTGAAAATGGGATACCACGGAAAACCATCTTCGGAGCTGCCGACAGTGGGGCTCGAACCTACTATCTCCCGATTACTGGATACTGCCCGCACTTAAGCGACTGCAGCTGTCGAGCTTGGTCGGGAGATTATGAGAAAGCGATCCTTTTTGTCGTGGTGGTCAGATTTCTGTCGTCTTTTGAGAACATAAATGCATTGAGAATGTCATGTGATCTCATCGTAGTCTGGTTGGTTCCCCGTAGGTCGTTCATCACAACCCAACTAGGGAGAAACGCTGATTGTGTCCCATCTGCGATCGCAGCAAAATTTGTCCCATTTGCGATCACTCCGATTACAGAGGGAAAAAGCGAATGAGGAGAAAGATCAGTTCGTGTCCTACTTGCGATCACTGTTAAATTATCAGCAGCCTATCAGGGTTTTCCAACGTCCATGCAGCTTGGGCACTGCTAATTAGGGCGTAATCCAGATAACCGTGTGATTAAGCTACGCTCAGGGATTCTCCAAACCCGTCCCCTCTCTGTAGAACATTTTTAGGTAATATTAGTCTATTCTTAGGACATGAAGTTCATTGAGACGAATTGAGGCCAGCCTTATGCTTTTTATAATGGGTAATAAGTCAAGGATGTTTGGTGATGTGGGCATTTTTACAACAGAAGAAATCCCAATGTAAAAGAAGACTAGTGTGTCAAAATGAGACAGTGGTGAGTGTGATCGATCATCAGTTCGCTCCTGACGAGGCGAACTTGGACATAAAGAAACCTGTATTTCGAGCGAAGACAACAGTGCGCCAGTTCCTCGGGTATTTGACGAAGGAATTCAGCCTCTACTAAACGGAGCTTACGAATTCGTTGCAAGGACGCCGTAGTTATACAAATGCCAGATGGGGAGAATTTTCTCCTGGCCGATGATAGTGTAAAAGATGGATTAATGGTTTTCCGTGAAGGCAAAGGAAATGTGATTTTAAGAAGAGAAAATACTTTCTTCAGGGACGGGACATTCAAAAGCTGCAGTAGTCAGTTTAATAAAATCTATTCCATACATGTCGACCTTGGAAGCACAGAAGATGAAATAAACGTTGCACCAGTCGTCTTTGCTCTTCTATCTCACAGAAAGAAACTTATTTACGAATGCTATGATTGATTCTACGAGAACTCCTCATTGGCAGCCTGAGACGGCATATACTGAATTTGAAACGTCGGTTATATCTGCCCTAAATGAGGTATTTTCCTCAGGTAATATCCGAGGGTGCTTTTTAATTTTTATTTTACTTTATGCCTCCGAACGAGGGGTTAGCATATTGGTATGACTACACTTTACAACGAAACTGAAGACGTCAGACTGCGTGCTGCCCTTGTTCTTCTCAAGTCTGAAACATGCTGAACAAGGCTGGCTATAGTTCCAAAGGGCCGTCTCCAAAATGTATAATTTTTGAGTTAGTGATGGCATCTTCTTGAAAGCTTGCAAGAAAATTAGCAAGGAGTATGTTCAAAAATGCATCCATTTCAACGTAATTATATAATGAGAACCGGAGGTTGTTCCCAAAAGTCCCTTATCCGACATCCAGTTTGTTCCAAAATGGTCCTTTTCCCTGGTTAATTCGGTAGCTGTTAAGGAGGTGTGTTCTCCTTTCTAATTTTAGTTTATTGCACATTACTGAGTGTTGTTTCAATATTATTTTTCCCTGGGTTCGTAGAAGTATCTACAGTAGTATTGACGTGGGAAAAAGTGGGCAATGAAGTGCCAATTCAATAATGATAGTACCGAGCTCGATAGCTGCAGTCGCTTAAGTGCGGCCAGTATCCAGTATTCGGGAGATAGTAGGTTCGAATCCCACTGTCGGCAGCCATGAAAATGGTTTTCCGTGGTTTCCCATTTTCACACCAGGGAAATGCTGGGGCTGTACCTTAATTAAGGCCACGGCCGCTTCCTTCCCACTCCTAGCCCTTCCCTTTCCCATCGTCGCCATAAGACCTATCTGTGTCGGTGCGACGTAAAGCAACTAGCAAAAAAAAAAAAAAAAAATTAAAAAATGATAGTTTATTTAGCAATGTCAGACAGTAAGCAGTATTCTATGAAAGTACCTAAATATTTATCGATATGGAAGTAAATAGTAATGCATTGGTCCAGCAACCAGGAAGGGGAAGAAAAATGAACCAGAGATCCAAATAATAGGGAAAAACACGGGAAAATGCTGTACAGGTGAGAGCTCTGGTATTGTTGATGTGTAAGGAAATACCAATAGCTTATGTAAATCGTCCTTATGTTCATTACTTAACCTTTCCTTTAATTTCCAAAATCATTTTTTTCATTTTAGAATTTAACATTAGTTTGCGGATGGAGTTAAAGAGACCTCCAATGAAATTTCTGTATTTCTTATTTTTGTGTTACAGGTATTCTTGTAAAGGATCTCCTGCTCATCTGCTCATCCTCCTTGAGGTCATGATTCACATGCTTTCAAGTGTTCAGAACTTTCGAGGACAGTCCCCTTCTTCTTCTTCTTCTTCTTCTTCTTCTTCTTCTTCTTCTACTACTACTACTATTACTACTACTAGGGTCTACTACTACTAACGCTTTTCCCACGTCTGTGGGGTCCCGGGTGCGAACTGTGTCGCACGTATGGATTTGTAGCTGTCTACGGCTGGATGCCCTTCCTGACGCCAAAACTTTCGAGTGGAGTATAGAGTAATAAATAATTTACTGGATTGTGAGCGACTATCTACAATGTTTTGAGGTAGACATCAGACAGTGATATGATGGTAAATGTGGTGAAAGTTTCATCAGGACGAGAAGTACAGTGTTCATGTAGAATTTATATTCCCTGTTACGGGTCACTCTTTTACTCGGGCCGATGACCTCGATGTTAGGCCCCTTTAAACAACAAACGTCATCATCATCATCATCATCATCATCATCATCATCATCATCACTCTTTTACTCCACCGGACCGAATATTCGCTCGCGTTATTAGGAAGAGACCCGCATGATTATGAAGAAATATGTTCGGATCTTTGTGCTTTGTTCACATGTGGTTCAGTTTGTTCCAAAATGGTCCTTTTCCCTGGTTAATTCGGTAGCTGTTATGGAGGTGTGTTCTCCTTTCTAATTTTAGTTTATTGCACATTACTGAGTGTTGTTTCAATATTATTTTTCCCTACCTTCGTAGAAAAAAATGCAAGCTTGAAAGCTCCAGGTTCTTGGCATTTTAAGCTCCAATCATCAAAATGGTCATCATCAAAAGTTGTGGTAATATCCTAGTGAAAGAAAAGTGGCCACTAGCATCGCCCCAGAAATCCTGTCAATTGGAAAACTTGTCAACCTAGAAAAGTTGAAGGATATTGCAAACATTCTGAGGAAATGTTATGAAGACGATTGGATGAGTGGATGAAAAGTCAAGAGATATTGAGAAACATTTTGAAGTACCTCATACTGAGCATGTTTCAGGTGAAAATGTTCAAGATGATGACATTGATTTGCAATATAAGATATACTCACACTTTGCTTCATCTAATTTCCGATGTTTTGTCCAGTTGTTTTGTTTTGTGAAGTATTTGGAACTATACGACTCATATATCCACGGCAAGCGCCAGGAGAAGAAAAGCTGGCCGAATTCCTTGACTATTTCGTGGACGAATGGCTACAAAGTCCTGAACTTCCAGGTTTTCAGTAGAAGGATAGAATCACAAACTGAACAGACGGATTGGAAGATCACACCCAGCAGTGAACAACCTCATCAAGTACTTAAAATATGAAGCAGAGAAATCTAATCATAAGATTATTTTCTTTCTTTTTACAATCCGCTTACTTACAAAAAAAACTTTTTATTTATATACCGGTAGGTGAAAGTAGGCTGAGTGGCCGCTATGGAGCCGCGTGGGTTCGAACCTCTCCGTCGGCTGTCCTGAAAATCGTTTTCCGTCGTTTCATACTTTCACTTTCAGACAAATGCAGGGACAGTTTTGTATTTCTTCCAGCTACTTACCCAATTTCATTCACCACAATACAGTTCATGTTCATTAGCTCCTCAAGGTGAGATTGGTATCAGGAGGGGCATCCAGCCGTAGAAACCTGCCGTACAAATCCATCGCATCTCATCCCCGACTCGGAACAGGACTAACGGGTAGACGTAAAGGAGGCTAATTATACTTAGAACCATGGGCGCCCATATGACAGTTTGTAGAGGGGTGCCCAGTCATGGGGGTACATAGTAATTTTAATAGTTTGGAAGATAAATGGCGATTTGTATTCTGCGGTAGAATAACCCACGGTATCCCCTGCCTGTTGGTGGGGGACGGTACTACCGCTTTTACCTAATACTGACTTTTAAATCATTTCCTTGAAGGAAAAACGCGTGACTACACTAGATTTTTGCCTTTCCCTGAGAGCTAGAGGAGGGCCGCGGCCACACCTTCCCCCCGGGTATGGGCGCCCTTGCTTAGAACAGTTGTTTATTGTGTCACTGAGCATTATTGTTCCCTATTGTATAATAGGGAAAAGAAAGGCCGTGTATGTTTACTGTTAACTTGGAGATGAGCTATAATTACTATCGGGGAAGCAAGTGTTACAGCAAAAATATTTGTTTTTAATTTTAAAAGTGTAAAATTAATCATTTTGTCCTGCTTTTCAAAACTCATGTTACCGCCTTTACATACACAGCCATCCCATAACCCGAAACAAAAGGTACTTTTGAGCCCTATTTGGTTTCTGTTTGTCTGTCCCGATATTAACACATCAGACTCTTAAACATAAGTACACTTAAGAAAATGGAAATTGCAACACCATGAAGGCATTGGTCGCTTGTGTTGATTTTCAAGATATGGAACGATGCCATGTAGGTATGTAAACGATCAAAGTTTCAGACCCATTGGATTGTTGCTAGAGGTCTCCCCACGTGATTGGTCGCGGAGGAATCAACTCCAGTATACGGACTCTGGTGTAGCGTAGTTGACTTGCAGTCTGTGCAGTGAAGTGTTCCCCATCAAACATGCCTCGACGACAGAGAAGAGCACGCTATCAACAACTGTCACCGTTTGAGAGGGCTCGGATATTTGGGCTGTGTGAGGCTGGATTATCGCTAAGGACTGTGGCTGCACGTGTTGTGGTGGTGGTGATTATTGTTTTAAGAGGAAGTACAACTAGGCAACCATCCTCTATATAACACTAATCACAGGGAAAAATGGAAGGGAACCGACACTTCGACAAATGAAGATATCGGCCAAAGGAAGACAAGGGCCACGAAGGCCGTGAAAATGAAAGACTCCCTAGCCCTCGCAAACCCTTTTAGTCGCCTCTTACGACAGGCAGGGTATACCGTGGGTGTTGTTCTACCTCCCCCACGCACAGAGGGGCTGCATGTGTTGGCCGACAGGCATCTACGGTACAACGTGTTTGGCAGCAGTGGTCAAATGAAGGTACCCACACTCGTAGACCTGGTACAGGCCCAGCGCGACAGACAACTGTGAGAGAGGATCGCCGCATCATTCTGATGGCCCGGAAGGAACCCCATGCAACAGCAGCGCAAATTCGAGCAGCTGTGGTACCCCACGTTACACAACAAACAGTTGGTAATCGCCTGCGTGCAGCTGACTTACGAGCCCGTGTCCCTGCAGAAGTGTTCCATTGACCCCACAACAGCGACGTGTAAGGCTGGCCTGGTGTCGAGAAAAATCGACGTGGGTCGACGAATGACATAGGGTCGTCTTTCGTGATGAATCGCGCTTCTGTCTTGCCCGCAGTGATCGCCGGAATCGTGTGCGCCGACGTACCTGGGAGAGGGGCCGCCCAGATCTTATTGTCGAGAGGAACACAGGGCCAACACCAAGCATTATGGTCTGGGGAGCTATTGGCTTTAATGTGAAATCACAATTGTTGCTTGTTGAGGGTACTATGACTGCTCGACAGTACGTTGATAGGGTACTCAATCCAGTGGTTGTCCCTATGATGGCGAGCATTTGCTAATGGGATGTTTCAGCAGGACAATGGCCGGGTTCACACTGCGTGCATCTCCAGAGAAGCTCTCCACGACATTAGAACCTTAGAATGGCCCGCCAGATCCCCCGGACCTCAGTCCTATTGAGCATGTGTGGGACATGATGAGTCGACAACTGGCCAACCGTCCTCAGCCACCCACAACTCTGGAAAAACTGACCTGTGCAGTGCAGCAAGCTTGGGCCACAATTCCTCAGGAAGCGATCCAGGGCCTTATTGACTCCATGCCTCGACGAATCCATCAATATATTGCACCTCGTGGTGGGCACATCCTGTATTGATTGTCGTCCAAACTTGCTGTCAGAGTGACCTGAAAGTGTAATCATCGAATCACAACGGAACACTCGTCCTGCATGTTCAATTGGAGCAATGTAGCACCACTCCTTCTGGGTGTTGCAATTTCCATTTCCTTCAGTGTAGTTTAACGAGTTTCAACATCAGAATCTAGCACGTGCTTGAGGGCTGTCTTCCTCACAGCAACCTGAGTGTTCTCACTGATAGGAGTGATCGCAAATGGGACGACACAGAAATTCTTGGGCATGAGCCGCAGCACTGAGCAACTACGCAACGAGAACATCAACTGCTCAAGCCTTGCCCCAGAGGACAGTACAGCCTATCATTAGATCCGAAAGAGACTCGAATTAGGCTCAGAATATTGTACCCAAGTGACACTACAATTTAAGAGGAAGCGATCGATATTTCGGATACTTGTGCCAGAGATTATTTTTTCACTTTAACTTGAAACTCATTCGAACCCAACGGACGCAAACGGCGCAGATAATACGGAGTCAGAATTGCAAGTAGCAAACGGGACAAATGAACAAGATTGAACTGTACTCATATCAAAGTTTATTGAAACTAGGTTGTGCAGTGTGCTTTCTGGGATGCGAAAGTATAGATGATTCCTCTGACCTCAGTGGATCTTGCATTTGCACTTTCGATACTGAGGAGTCTGTCTTCTTTATACGTTTTAGTTTCGAAAATGGTCATTCGGCGGAAGAAACTGGTGAAAGTCAAATCAAGAGCTGAGGAAAAGTATTCTTCCGCTTATGAGCACTTCTCCTGTTTCCCCCTTCCGTCTCGGTTCTGCTTCTTCGCCACAACCGGCTTATTATTAACGTCGAGCATCTATTTGACAAACACTTCATTCTCAAATAGTGTAGCATGAAGAGAAATTACTTCCTTTCACATCGTTGTATTTTGATTACGTACCGTACGTATTTATTTCTTTATTGATCATGTACAACCTACATATCACCGACGAATACCGAGACAAGAGAAGCAAGGTTTATTTTTATTTCATAATGCAATTTGTGCGAGGCACATGGGGTCTTACAACGAAAAGTATGACGACATAAGTATACGATTCAGCTCTCGTACAACCACTGTCACTGGCAGTTTCTCACAGTCCAACAAGCTGAAAACCCACTTGCGTGTGGGAGTGCAAAATGCAGTGTTTCCAGGAATGTTGTAAACATTGTGTCGTCATTCGGAGGGTAAAAACGAACTCATGATCTCCTCATGACAACATCTGCGCAGGTAGAGTACAGTTACGAATATAAAGTAGGGTAAAAATTATGCTTTTATTATTATTATTATTATTATTATTATTATTATTATTATTATTATTATTATTATTAGTATTTCGAGTACGCTAATGATCCGTGTTAACGCCTTTCCTGCTTTACTTACGGCGAGTGCGAACTGAGATGATACATAAGCCTACTGATAAGTCAAGCGAACAAACGTTTTCTGTGACATAAATCTGGCATGTAGCTTAGTTGAGTTACGGTTTGTTTTACTTTCCTTATCGCCTTGATTGCTTGTTTGCATAATTCAGACACTTTCTTAGGCCAATAACTAAAACTAAATTTTCAGGGATTTTAGGGTTACGTGTCATCAGAAGCACTCACGACATATGTAAACAACCACAAGCCAGCATATACGATATGGTACCACAAGAAAACATACGAATTCCTTTAAATTCCGCGCGATCCGTATAAACACTGGACGTAGAAACGCCGGTCAGCTGCGCGGTTTTTTCATCACTTCTTCCACAGTCCACAGCAGATTCTCATCTCGTACGCTACTGTAAACGTTCAGAACAATTTGTTTAGGCTTCTTACTTAATCCCCCACCACCACCGCCACTTTTATCAGCCGCAAAGTTATCTCAGTGGTGACTCAAGCGGTACAGCATCAACCACGTGCTGCTCACAGCTGGCAGCCATTATGGATACTGAGCATGCTATTACAGCCAGTACTGCCAACAGTTTTCTTGGATCCATCTTCACGTCGTAAAAATTAAGCGAACAAAACAGCAATGGGATGAACTCGAACAAAGCTTAGTAAGTACACAGTGTAATTAGATATCAAGCTCATGTTAAATAATTATATATTTTGCTAGAAATACCACCGAGAACAATAACTATTCACAGCGATCTGCGTAAGAAAGATAGGAGTTGGTAACGAACCCAAATAACATACAACTTGTCAAATATATTGCATATTTTTTACAGAGCAAACGTTTGCAATATTGGTCAACTCAGTTCACCAGAATATCTAACCAAACTCACGGAAGCCCCTGACTTCAGAAACAAGCAACAAACCTAGGAACTATTTACCGCTGCGGAAGCCTCTCCACTGACCAGAAGTCTGGCTTACGCCTTGAGTTGACTCTCAGTTGCAGGGAAACACCGTGCGTAAGTCTGCAGCGTCGCCGTAAGACATATCTGTGTCGGTGCGACGTAAAGCAAATAGCAAAAAAAAAAAAAAAAAAAAAAAAAAAAGTCTGCAGCCGTCAGCGGGTTATCTGCTACTAACTGGTTAAGCAGGTTATCAGCGCATTTTGTGAGAGAACTCATCTCTTATGTTACGACTCAACACAATAATAATAATAATAATAATAATAATAATAATAATAATAATAATAATAATAATAATAATCATAGCTAGATGCATTCACTTGATATCTACTGTATTTTATTATTTCTTTCTTTGTTTTTCAGTTCACCGTCCAGGGCTGGTGTCTCCTTCGGACTCAGCAAGAGATCTCACCTCTACCCCGTCAAGGACAGTGTCCTGAAACGTGATACTTTGGGTCGGGGTATACAACTGGGAATGAGAACCAGTACCTCACCAGGCGGCCTCATCCGCTTTGCTGAGCAGAGCCCTTGTGTGCGGATGGGAAGATCGGAAGGGATAGTCGTGGAAGAGGGAAGGAAGCGGCTGCAGCCTTAAGTTAGGTACGATTCCACCCTTTGCCTGGAGAAATGCGAAACCACGGATGGCTGAGGTGGGAATCGAACACCCCTCTACTCAGTTGATCTCCCGAGGCTGAGTGGACACCATTCCAGTCCTCATACCACTTTTCAAATTTCGAGGCAGAGCCGGGAATCGGGCCTCCGACGGTGGCAGCTAATAACACTAACAACTATATCATAAATACGGACTGATATCCGCTTACGAATTGTAAAAACAATATTTTTCAACCCATCCTTTAAAGAATCATTATGGAAACTTTCCCGTTTAGAATGGCATTCGGGTAATATCTTTTTTCTTGGGGGGGGGGGGGATTAAGGCCCGACCGCGCCTGCAGTGCAGGTCCTAACTTTACAGCACGCGTGGATTTCAGAAATGCGTACGACTCCATTGACAGTGACGTGGTGCTTCAAACAGTGCTGAACCTTTTTTTTATTTTTGCCATTTTGCTTTAGGTCGCACCGACACGGATAGGTTTTATGGCGACGATACGATAGGAAAGGCCTAGGAGTGTGAAAGAAGAGGCCGTGCCCTTAAGGTACAGCCCAATATTTTCCTGGTGTGAAAATGGGAAACCACGGGAAAACCATATTCAGGCCTGCCGACAGTGGGGTAGCCTTGGACATCAATCCAGTCTCTCGGAGTCGTTTTGATGCAGTGAAAGTGCTCATTTCCACACCAGAACCTCTCCTCATATCCGCACACAATTCAGGCTTGCTCTGTTTTTCAAGATCAAAGCTCTGTCCTGTCATGGTAAAGATTTCTTGGGTCGTCCATATCTGTGAACATTAGCTACGCTGCCGATCACCTTAAATTCCTTTGCGGTTTCTTCCACGCAAGTTTTGCTCCTTCCCTATCCTTCGAAGAGACTGACCAGCCTTATGCATGCCAATGATCACCCATTTCACACTTTCACTGACACAGGCGCGGGACATATTGCAAAACATAGCCTAAAAACGTAGTCATAAAACCGTAACTAAGCAACAGTGACTTGCTGACGGACTGTTGAAAGTTCATTGTTGTCTCCAACTGTTGGGTAGGCGGGAAGGAACATCAAGTGCAATCGCAAGCCAAAGAGGCGGGAAATTTTAATAATTATAGGACCGTGGACAAATTCATGATTTTTGCTTGATTTGACGTTTAAATAATTAGACGTTCCAACCCAGCTGGCTCAAGCAGAACTGTTTTTAGAAGTAAACCTGACTTCTAATGCAGAAATCTTTAGGGTAGGGCTGTATTTTCATCAAAAATGAAAATTGTACCACAATTGGATGGCAAGTTATTTACTTTTTATGTAAAAAAATTTTGATAATTTTAAGTACGCACTAAAGCACAAAGTAATCAATAATTTTTTTATCTTTTCAACACCTAGAGAGTTCTGGTTTTCACCAATACATTTCAGATTTTATACAAATAAAACCACGCTTATCACATGATTTGATATTAGAAAAGTATAAGGACAGATGACCGTCTACATTTATAAGGAGTGTCCTTATACTTTTCTAAGTCACTGTATATAAATAAAATCGTAATGACTTTGACTATTTTGGCGACATTTTCGTACAGTTATCCGTTTCAGCTATAATGATGACCATCTGCATATATTTTAGCTTTGGTGTCTGTTTGTTTGTCTGAGGTCTTACAACTTGAAAACTACTAAAATATTTCTACCAAACTTGATATTGGGTGAGTTCTAGGGCCAATATTATTTATGAATCCCTAAAATGAATGGGGGTTTATACGAAACCGTGATTTTACGCTCCCACAAAATATGCACTGCCAATTTTAATGGAAATGAACATAATCTGTTTTGGTTGATAGTTCGTAGATCTTCATGTACAGGTAAATCGGGATTCCTTAAGATTTTACTGAATTCCTTGATGAGAGTGGTGGATCTGCGTTAATCAGATGGCATTATATATATATAATAACATGTCCTGGCTGACTGACTGACTCATCATCGCCGAGCCAAAACTACTGAACATCAAGAAATGAAAATTTGAGGATAGTCTACATTTATATTACAATGTAGGTGCTCGCTAAGGGAGGTTTTTTTGATATTCCGTCGCTAAGTGGGTGAAAAGGGGGGTTAATTTTTAAAATGAGTGTATCCATATCTCAAAACTTAAAGGTGTAAAGACGTGAAAATTGGTATTTGGAATCTTTAAAAGTAAGGAAACACGTTTTTTGTTTTCAGAAAATCCTCTTAAGGGGTGTGAAAAAAAGGTGAAAAAAGGGTTGAGTACCTTTTATGAGGATATATCTCAAAAACTGAAGATGTTACAGTCTTGAAAATTGGTATTTGAAATCTTCTTTAAAAATAAAGAAACGCGTATTTTTTAATGAGTATATCTACAATATATCTCAAAAACGTAACATGTTACAGACTTGAAAATTGGTATTTGGAATCTTCTATAAAAGCAAAGGAATACACATAATTCGTTTTCCGAAAATCCACTTAAGGGGAAGTGTTAAGGGGGTTGAATTTTAAAATGAGCAATCTGTAGTATATCTCAAAAACTTAATATATTACAGAAGTGAAAATTGGTATTCTTAATCCCTTTTAAAAATAAAGTAACACATATTTTTTGTTTTCGCAAAAAGCACTTGACTAAAAAATGCAGAATTAGTTTTATTAGGATGGTGGTATCTCCAAAACTGAAAATATTACAGACGTGAAAATTGGTATTTGGAACCTCCTTTAAAAATAAAGAAATACGTAATTTTTGTATTCGGAGAAAGCACTGAAAAATGGGTTGAATTATTTTTATTAGAATACTGGATTCTCCAAAACTGAAGATATTACAGACGTGAAAATTGGTATTTGCAATCTCCTTTAAAAATAATGAAACACGTATTTCTGTTCTCCGAAAATTCACTTAAGGGATGAGGATACTTATACCTCGAAAACTGAAGGTTTTACAGACATGAATTTTAAAATTAAGAAACATGTATTCTTTTGTTTTCGGAAAATCGACTTAAGGGGGTGAGGTGGGGGAAAAGAACTGAAGAATGAGTTGAATTATTTTTATGAGGATACTTATATATCAAATACTTAAGATGTTACAGACGTCAAAATTTGTATTTGGATCTCCTGAAAAAGTAAAGGAACACGCATAATTTATTTTTTTTAAATCCACTTAAGGAGAAGTGTTAAAGGTGATGAATATTTAAAATGATCATATTTACAGTATATCAAAAGAACTTACCACATATTACAGACATGAAAATTGGTATTCTTATTCTCTTTTAAAAATAAAGTAGCACGTATTTTTTGTTTCCGGAATATTCAATTAAGGGGGGAGATAAAAGAATTGAAAAATGAGTTGAATTCTTTGTTTGAGGGTATTTATATCTCGAAAACGAAGGATGTTGTCTGTTAGGTCATCAGCCCAGAGGTTGGTTGGATCCTCAAATAGCACCACCAAAGGTTATGCGGTTATAAGGGAACCCCAAAAACCAATGGCAGCACCAAAATGAGGCGTACTAGGCAAGATGGGGAGTGAGGTAGTTTGCCATTGCTTTCCTCACTGGGTCAGAAAGTACTATTTCAGCACGACTGACCCTATGAGCAGCACCTTTCATAACACTCAGACGCACTAGTCGTGCTCTGAATGTCATTACTCAGCACTACCCATACCTACCCCAGCAACTTCCATATTGTCACAGCCATGGATGTTGACTGGGACTTCGGAGGAAGCTACACTTTACTTTGGCCTGTGCCAAGACATGGATCAAGAAATGACAGCAGGCAGTCGAAGTATGTTATGGACGAGAAAATTGGTATTTGGTATATCCTATAAAAATAAAGACACGCGTATTTTGTGGTGGGGGAGGGGGTTGGAATCAACTTAAGTGGGTGTAAAATGAGTTGAATAATTTTTATGAGGATACTTATATATCAAATACTGAAGATGTTACAGGCACCAGATTAGACTTTTAGTGTCCCCATCACCTATATAATTGATATATATTGATACAAATAATAAGTGGACATAAAACAATAAACCCCTGTGCGGTTTTGTGTGGGGGTGAGGAATGATGACAAAAATATGCATGTATATGAAACCGTTTTAATTATGAAGTTAAAATTCCAAATGATATCCTAGGCGTTAAACAACAGAAGGTTTGAATCATGTATATTTCACTTTTTTATACCTCAGCAACAGGAAGTACTGAAGAATTGTGAAAATTGGTCTGCCAATCACACTATGCTTTGCCAATATGTTCGTGTATTTACAAGTCATATGGCGAATGCATTTCAAGAAATTAGGCATGTAAAATGGCGGCTGCATATTGTGCACTGTTCCACAGGTTCCCTAATACTTTACACAAATATAATTTTTTCAAAAATTCTTTTTTCATTGTATTTACTAATTCAGTAACTGGAGATTGACCTAGAATCATTGGAATCTATAAAGATTTTTTTTAAACAGAAGCTTGTATTAAAGTGTAACTTTTTGCAAGTTTTTTCATTGAATAATTTTAAAAATCAGATACTATGACATGTACAGCAACAGTTCTAGGCCACATTGTTCTTCCCTATAAGATACACATGTATACTAAATTTCACTTCATTATCTTGAAAACCCTGGCAGTTGCTAAGGAAACGGATTTGAAAATCCAAAGTTTCGGGACACAAGCAACAAAGTTACCAATGTGTAGGAAAACTTCTAAAACTCCCCTGCTGCGTAAACTTCAAGTTTCAACCTCTTCCTGCACTTTCTGAACGTTTTTGTGGATACCAGAGTTCTTTTTGTAGAAGACCGCACTCTTTTCTTGTCCAGGTCTGTTGCTGAGTCTTGACAGAATTTTCCACATTTAAGTCCCAGCTTCCTGATAACTTTAATTCTGGACTGCATACCATCGTTGAAAGTCATTATAGCATCATGCACAGCAATTTGGACAGTCTTCTTTCCTGCAAAGCCTGTTTTTGGACAAATTTTCCATATTTTTGCATTAAATGATTCATTGGTATTTTGAGTATGCCCCCAACACACCTTGTTAGAAGCTCTGTTGTTACTAACTTTTTAAAAACAGGCTTTATTACTTCCATTATTGCAGTTGGAAGATTATTTTTATGGCGGTATTCATCCACAGAGCCATTGGGTACAGCTCGTTGATAGGGACACCACGTATCTGGATTCTGGGGACAAAAGTAATGGGTTGGATTTGTATCTGTTGACGCCTTATGATACCATATTGCCCATATGGCTTGCCTCATATCATTAACAGATATGCAATGCTCTCTTCTTGGATTGCCATAGTAGACTGTCAATGTATTTATTACATTATATATCTGTGAATCTGTTCCTCCCAGACAAAGGCTTCCCATCTGTTAACTTTTTGCCCCTCATTTGCTGCTTCAGAATTCTTAAATGTGTCCCCATCCTTTTCTGAATGTGGCCAACACATTCAACTATTTTTATAACCACATCAGGTCCATATGGTTGCAATTTTGAGACTGCCTTGAAACTTTTAGTGTCCCCATCACCTATATAATTGATATGCCTCAGGTTATGAAGTTTGAGGTGTGAAACAAATTTAACCACTCAGAGAGTTAAATATGGGGGTTAAGATCTGGAAACAAATATCTTCATTCCTTCCTCCAAAACTGATTAACGTACGATGACAACATTCCAATTCCAAATCCTAGGTGTGAAGTAGGAAATGTGTTTTACGTTCCATCCCTAAAGTGTTAAACGAGGTTAGCCCAGTAAACGAAATTATTCATCCCTCCAAAACTGTTCGACGTACAAAGTTGTAATTTTACGAGAAGGGTGTTCTTTTTTGTCCTAGGTGTAACATATAGTATACTTCAAAATATTTCTCCCCTAAGGGGTTTAGATGGTAGCTGACCCTTAAAAACACAATATCCATTCTTCCGACACCCTTTCGGGTACCAGATTATTTTTTTATGAAGGTTGGTCTTCTATACTCTAGATGTTAATAAATATATAAAAATATTCACCCCTTAAGAAGTATTCATTTCTCCATTACTATTCGACGCACAAAATCAAAATTTCACAAGTTAGTCGCTTTACATCCCAGATTTTAAATAATAGAGGGTTTTAAACATTCAAATTCTTCCGCACGGGGTTCAAATGAGTGTTATATCAGAAAATAAATAATCATTCCCCAAAAAACGTTTGACTTGCGAACTGAGGGCGTATTTTACAGGCTTAGCTGAGAGTGGACTCTGTAAAACTTTGAAAATTTTCAGTTTACAGCCGTGCATTCACATTGTCAGACGCTAGACATAAGGCACAAACTCCACCTTTTCCATTAAAACTTTAATTCATTATTTCCTCGAGACAGATGTTGATAAACAGCAGCCCTGTCTTCTTCACTCATCTCATCTCCTCTTCTTACTCTTGCTCTCTGGTTGAAGTACAAGTTCTTTTTTACCCTTCTCCAATCGACTCCATGTTTCCTGTCGTAAGATGCGACTAAAAGGGAGACCAGGGGTTCTGAACTTGGAAGCATTAGTTGGCAACCACGGCTCCCTTAGCTGAGTCCTGACATTGCTTCCACTTACTTGTGCCAGGTTCCTCACTTTCATCTATCCTATCTGACGTCAATTGATCAACTCTTATCCTTTTCCGACCCCGACAATGTTAGATTAGGAGGCCTAGGGAGTGTTCATACCCCTTGTCTTTATTTGGCCGATACTTTCATTTATCGAAGTGCTGAACGTTCTCAAAAGAGTGAATCAGACACGCAGCTTGGTTCAAACCTTAAACAAGAGAAGAAATAGCTTCCTTTCTCACTTGCTTTGTCTTTGTGACTGATGAAGCATCCTGTTTGAAGGGAAAATGGAAGGTAGAGGGGCCAAAGGAAGACAAAGAGTACATTTTATAGACGATATTAAAAGCAAGCATTCATATTGCCACTTGAAGCTGCTGGCCGAAGAACTGAAGACATGCGTGTTACCCACCAGCCTTAGAGTTCGGAAAAATAAGAAGACGTGTTAAAAGAGGATGGTTATACTTCCTCTTAAAACAATAATCACCACCACCATTAGTATTACTAGAGGATGGTTGTCCAGTTTTAGTTCATCTTAAAACAGTAATCACCACCACCATTAGTGTTAATAGAGAATTGTTGTCCAGTTGTACTCAGCCTTAAAACAGTAATCACCACCACCATTAGTGTTAATAGAGCATGGTTGTCCAGTTCTACTTACTCTTAAAACAGTAATCACCACCACAATTAATGTTAATAGAGGACTGTTATCCACTTGTACTCAACCTTAAAACAGTAATCACCATTAGTATTAATAGAGGGTGGTTGTCCAGTTGTACTTCCTCTTAAAACAGTAATCACCTCCACCATTAGTGTTAATAGAGGGTGGTTGTCCAGTTGTAGTTCCTCTTAAAACAGTAATCACCACCACCATTAGTGTTAATAGAGAATAGTTGTCCAGTTGTACTCAGCCTTAAAACAGTAATCACCACCACCATTAGTGTCAATAGAGCATGGTTGTCCAGTTCTACTTACTCTTAAAACAGTAATCACCACCACAATTAATGTTAATAGAGGACTGTTATCCACTTGTACTCAACATTAAAACAATAATCACCACCACCATTAGTGTTAATAGAGGGTGGTTGTCCAGTTGTACTTCCTCTTAAAACAGTAATCACCACCACCATTAGTGTTAATAGAGGATGGTTGTCCAGTTGTACTCAGCCTTAAAACAGTAATCACCTCCACCATTAGTGTTAATAGAGGATGGTTGTCTATTAAATCACCACCACTACTTCCGCCGACAAATAAATCACAGGTGTTATGGAAACATTAATCGGTTGCATACCAAAATGACCGTTTCTTAAATTGGCCGCTGAATAAAGTGATCGTTCGCCAGGTTTGACTGTATTTGAAAATGTGGTATATGGTCTACTCTTCAGACCCAAATATATTCCTTTCTAGTAGGCGTTCTTGGCCTCGCTAGTGAAAAAAAAAAGGATATTTATTACTTGAGTTACTTTCATCTATGAAAAACCCAACAAACTGCTGACATATGAGTACAGATATAGGGTCGGAATCTTCCAATAAACAAATTGTATGTTCAAAATAATTTGCTGTAATGCACTTGTTAAAGGTGCTCTGTATCAACCTGCAATATAGTTTTCGTGCAGTGATACGTTACAGCGCAATGCGGCCACCTGATTTGTAATCTGTACACGCTTTTGTTGTACAACGCAGGCGCAGATGGCCTTAGCGTATGACTTACATAAAGCACAAAACAATGGAGAATAAACAAAGAAAAAAAGGTTTCATGATGAACATTTTCCAGCAGCCGGTCTTGAGCCATTCAACTACAAGAAATATCTCGTCTCTCGCCTGATAGGACACTCAGAGACGATGTAGTCGATTGTCTGACTGTCAGTCGCAGGCAGCTGATGGTTTCTAACCCCATTTACTATATGCCAAGGCAGCACAGCCTCCATCATTAGTCCATAAGTGACAGAGTATCTGGAATCCCGGGGTCCTTTTGTTATGCTGTTTGACTCGTTGCCTTGGTGGACCATTCTTCATTCCATTTCTGTTGTAGCTTGAAGTTGTTTACTGAGTAAATCAATCCTGCTGATATCGGTGGATTTCGGTGATGTAATATCATATGATCTGAAATATCAGCATTGATTGGTAACTGTGGCTTTGACGCCATTTTTTTAATTCTCGTATTAAGCTGTTTTGTCTCCCAAGATGTGGAGGATCAATATCACAGAGAATTGGTAACCAGTAAACTGGGGTTGATGTAATGGTCCCGGATATCAGCCTGGACAACGTTCTTTACATGTTGAGCCAAGCTGGTGCACAATATTCAGCCACGGAGTAAACTAGGCCAAGTGTAGTCGTCTGGAGCGCCCCATGAAGTCAGTTTGCACAGGGTGTTGTTTCCTGCTCCTAGTTTAGCTGAAGTCTGAAGTTGATAGTAGGTCAAGGATCTGTCCAATGTCATGCCCAAATATTAGGGTGTTCATTGTGGTGAAGTTGTACGCCCTGTTTGGAAACTTGTTACTCAGATGGAAGCACCTTACTTCAGATTTTGTCATATTAGGGTAGAGTCTCCAGTTTTTTAAATAGTCGGCCAGTATAGGCAGATCAGTCGTCCTGGTTTCTTCAGGCACAGTAAAGGATCGATGTTGTGTGGTCATGGTCCAGTCGTCAGCATACCTAAATTTCCTGCTGAAGGTTTGCTGTATGTCGTACAAATAAATGTTGAAAAGGAGTGGTGCAAGAACAGATCCTTGTGCCAGGCCGTAGCTTATTTTGAACTGCCTGCTGATGGCCATAATGACAATTCACTTTATTTATCGGTTCGGAAGAGACGAGTTCATTGGAAGAATTGGAAACGAAAATGAAAATCCAGTTTGTTTCTAGTCATTCTACCGGATCAGGAATGGAATGAATGAACCCCCATCTAGCGGCGGGGAGAGGAATTGTGTCGGCTGCCGAATCGTGTAGTATTCCTCTGGGGCAATGATTTGTGATTAAATTAAATGATACTGGAGAGTGTTGCTGGAGTGAAAGATGAAAGGGGAATCCGGAGTACCTGGAGAAAACCTTTCCAGGCTCCATTTTGTCCAGCACAAATCTCACATCGAGTTACTTACTGGGATTGGAATCATGGAAGCCAGCTGTAAGAGGCTGGCGCGCTCCTATCTGAGCCACGGAGGGTCATTGTACGTATTATTAATTGCAGTAAGGAGAGAAGAATGTGAGGAAAGCATGAATGAAGTAGTGCAGCTGATAATTATGACACATTAGCAGGTGAGTGGGCAGCTGACTCAGCTCCTGACTGTCACGTCTCGTGATAGTGAACAGGCCGCCACTAACACACGTCATGACGTTATTGGATCTACGTCCCGCTACCTCCGAGGTGACTATCTGCTGACACGAGTACCTTCAAATACCACAGGACTGAACCGGGATCCTCTGAGTAATCAGGTCGGTTTATCTGCGTGGCGTTGTTTCCATCCCAGTGGCGACATATTTTAGACTTTTTAGCCATGTGATGTGGTAATTCTCCTTGTAGTGAGTAGCTGTCCTAATATTTAAGTATGGTATACTCAGGACATAAGGAGTACGCCTAAAATGCTCTTCTTAACACCTCATGTGTTGTACTATAGTATATATAGCCGTAATATGTTCATTTTCACTTTATATTTTGGAATTAGTACTCTCAGCTTCAATTCTTCTTACCGTAACTTAGGACAGGCTCTATGAGGGAGCTAGATGACAATTTCTGCTTATATTTTCTTGTCATTTTAATAGATGTATATTTGTCGCATGTGCTTTCATTTCTTCTATTTCAATTTCACCTATTTTCATACGTGTTATAACGAAGAATATCTTAACCACAGGACTTCTCGATGAATGGATTTAAAATCATACTAGGTGGCCTGCCTCCCCCTTCAGGGGAGGAATGAAAACTTGAATAGATTGATGGAAACGGTGACCAGACCTGAGTTTATAGGACCAACTGTGTCTTATGCTAGGGCTTTGATCTAATGTAGGCTTCAGGCAAACGTGTACTAAGCATACATTTCGTATTTGGGCGAATAGCATTACGTGCAAGTTAATTTCGTAAAATACTAATAATAGTTTAAATAAAGAAAACAAAAGGAAAAGCCTTGGGTTTTAAATATACAAATTGTGCTTTTCACAGACTTGAAGAACTTTCATAACGTATCACGTTAAATCTGGCCAATCACGTGACAGTTCGAATAGCGGTGTAACGGTATAACGCTGAGATCAAGATACTCAAAACACTGTAATCAGAATATGAAGAAACTGGAACTTACGAACCTTATCGGAGAGAGACAGTTGCTCAGAATACACCCGTTTTAGTCACCTCTTACAAGTTATCAGCAGATAATAATCCAATTTACCACATATTTAAATTTCATGCTCTTGAACGACACTTAATTGAGAAGGCTTCGGGACCTGGAGGTAAGTAACGCAGTTGTAAGCTTCTACTCCGGAGACAGTCGATTCGAATCCCGCTGTCAGCAGCATTGAATACGATTTTCCATGGTTTCCCATTTTCACAGCAGGCTGGGACTATACGTCTTTATTCAGTGCCGGTCAAGAAGCCACTCCTGAGTAACGTGAGTTACCGGGTTGTTGTTCACAAGGGCTCGGCCCGGACAGACACTGTGAGACACGCGTGCGGGATCGCAGCAATAGCGTTCTGCCGTGGCTCTTCCAGTGTGTCACGATCTTACCCTTTAATTTTCCCCACAGATACAAATCACAGGGAGAGAGATCGGGCGATCGTGGGGGCCAGTTGAATGCATGCCTCTCCTCACCGAACACATCATGCACACGTGGCAAGCTTGTAAAGGTAGTCTGTGCTGTGTTCAAGATACTAAAAATATCCACACAGTCGTTCACCTTCTGTGAGTTGATCCACATATGGATTAAACAGCGTCTGGACATACTGGTCAGCATTAACAGTTTGGTGAAAGAATCGTGTTACGATGAGCACCACACACGAGTCTTGAGATTAAGCGTACTGATAGGCGCGTGTTCTGTGATTTCACATACCCTGACAGGCTGAACTAGGTTTCATCTGCATACAACGGGTCACTAAACACGTCTTCCCCTCTCACTCACTCACACGTAATGACACAGCATGCGCATGTGCGGACACGGGGCAGCACCGATTGGTGCTTCGAAATCACAGTTTCCAGCATTACCCGTCACGGGCACTTTTCCTGTCCATTAACAAGGTCAATTTTCCGGATAAGTTTTATTTTCCCCATACGACGTATCCAACATGATCTAATAAACAAATCAAAATACGTATTCGCTTATCAAATAACTGTTTCACGTGCATTGCAGAAGGTTTCTGATGGTATAATTTTATGTAGAGTGCTGCCGTAAAGTTCATCACCATCAATAAATCATGACTGGCCTGTTGTCGCCGAGGTGCCCCACTCCCTACCTAGAACTTGGAAATGTATCGTTGGATAAATGTATAATCCTCTTCTCATCAACAAATATTTTCTCGAAATTTTTCCTCTAGAATGCGATTACTTTTGAGTACTCAAATCAAGTTTATTCGCCATCTCTCCGCTGACAGCTACGACCATACGGCTTAGTCAAACAGCGTGTCGTTACTCCCAAAGTTTGCAATATTTCCGTAACACTACTCTTTTGTCGCAGCCGTACTGCTTTTCTTTGGACCTTTCCCATCTCTCGAAACAAGTAATCCTTATGAGGATCCTGTGCTCTGGAAACATACTCTAACTGGGCTCGTACCAGTGGCGGTTCGTGACATTTTACTCTGGCAGGGCTGTGCCGCCATCTCTTTCGCCTCCCCAATCGGTCTAGTTGTCCCTGACCAGCACCACGATACTTTTAGATGAATAATAATATTTTTAATACTATTTGTTCGGGGCGTCGACCTATGTTGATCTTTTCCCCATAATAATAATAATAATAATAATAATAATAATAATAATAATAATAATAATAATAATAATAATAATAATAATAATAATAATAATCGGTAATACTGGCTGATTAGAAATCTGCTTGCACTACAACATTAATTAATTAATTAAGTACACTACAGTGGCATTTATGCACACACATTAACAGGCTAACAGCTAATGCAATCCCGACTATTACGGCACAGCACTGTTTCACTGATCACAATCACAATTGATAATAACACTCATGAAAACAAACAGTACACTCCCGAATTTCTCTCTCCTTGCTCAATTTTCAAAGCATAACAACGTGTTCAACAATTTGATCACCCTACAAAGAGTGCCGTCACGTTACGGTTAAATTTTAATACAGTGGAACCTTGGATTGCGAGCATAATTCGTTCCTGCAACATGCTTGTAATCCAAAGCGCTCGTATATCAAAGCAAGTTTTCCCATAAGAAACAATTGAAATGCGAATGATTCGTACACAACACAAAAATATTTATTCGCATACCATTTCTAAAACAAAACATAACGTAAAACAAATTAAAGTGCACTTTTCCTTACAACAGAATCATTGTTGGTGTGAGGGAGACGAGAGATAACATGAGAAGAGTTACTGTGTAGCACGAAGTTCATTAATGGAATCACTGCTACCTGTTGGCTCACTGGAAATGTTTTATTTTCGTGCAACTTTAACGAGGAACCTGTCCAATGACTGTTGCTTTTGCCTGTTTTTGAGGATTTCACAAAAATGTGACATTGCATTGTCAATGAACTGCTTGCACTGCTACAGCCTTATTCGGGTGGTGATTTTCTACAAAAGTTTGCACCGTTTCCCATATTTTGCATTCCTCCCGAATCTCAGTTGAAGTGAGAGATTCCATTGACTTTTCCTCCTCCTCTTGCCCGGCCGAGATCTCCATAACCTCTTCCTGTTGGTCGCGATGCAGATCCATCAGTTCGTTGGTAATCAGTTCCTGGCTATGTTCTTCCACCAGCTCTTGAATGTCCACGTCATTCACCTCCAGCCCCATAGTCTTCCCTAACGACACAATTTCATCGACAATCGGCGGCTCATTGTCACCAACAATCCCCTCAAAGTCACGTCCAAGAACACAGTCAGGCCACAGCTTTCCCCAAGCGGAAGTGAGAGTTCTCTTGGTGACTCCATCCCAGGCTTTTTCGATGATCTTCAGGCAGTTCATGATGGGGAAATGATTTCTCTCAAACTCTCGGAGGGTAAGGTTTGTTCCTTCGGTCACTTCGAAGCATCGCTGAAGTAGTGCTTTGGTGTATAGCTTCTTGAAGTTCGAAATGACTTGCTGATCCATAGGCTGGAGTAGTGGAGTAATGTTGGGAGGTAGGAACTTAACCTTAACGAACTTGAGTTCCTCCATTAAGTCGAACAGGAGGATGAGCAGGAGCATTGTCCATAACCAGCAAGACTTTGAGCAACAGATTATTTTCTGAAAGGTATTTCGTCACTACATGACCAAAGATCTCGTTTATCCATTCAACAAACGAACACGGGAGGGGAAAATGTACACACACGTGACGCTTGTCTTGCGGAACCTCACTCGCTTATCAAGTTACAATTTATTTAAAATGTTTGCTCTCTTGCAAAACACTCGTAGACCAAGTTACTCGCATTCCAAGGTTTCACTGTATTTATTTTAGCTTCTTTATAGAATTGAATTGTTCAAATAGTCAGTATAACGGAATTCATTGTTTTGTAAAATGTTTAGGAATTAATCTCTAACAATAATATAAGACGAGGGGGAAAAGCCTAGGTACATTTTAAAGTGGTTGCCAATGTTGCTGAGAGCTCCGTCGTTCAGTGCTTACACCCGCCTGCACTCTTCTTACGTCTGACAAGCCATATCGTTCTTCCAAGGCTCCTCCCGCACTCCGCACACTAGCAAAGTCTGGGGACCTACTGAGGGCTCTGCCGGACAGATCACACCCGCCTGCACTCTTCCTTCCCCTGACAAGCCCACATCGTCCTTCCAGGCTCCTCCCGCACCCCGCACACTAGCAAAGTGTGGGGACCTACTCAGGGCTCTGCCGGACAGATCACACCCGCCTGCACTCTTCCTTCCCCTGACAAGCCCACATCGTCCTTCCAGGCTCCTCCCGCACCCCGCACACTAGCAAAGTGTGGGGACCTACTCAGGGCTCTGCTGCCGCAGTCCGAACGCCTCACGACTAAAGAGAAAACATCGTGCTTGCTGGACAGTAGCCACGCTCTGAAAATCTGCCATTTTCTTGAAAACAGAAAAGCAAAATGTTTACAACTTGAAACTGAGAGGACTCTTCCAGCCTGACTTTTCACCCCGTATATCATGATACCATACCACGAAATTGTAGAGTTTTTTCTTTGCGTCGCTCACAATCCTGTAATTAATGTACTACTTTATAGAGTATAACATCAAAGGCAAACTACGTGAACTGCGGTTCCCATTTTTATTCATACCAGATGGAAACATCAGGGGCCAGTAATAGTGCCGTGTAAACTTACCTTATTTTAATTACAGGATCGGATAATGCTTCACTGGATTCTGTGTTCTACAAATTTAGGCACCCATTCACTCACTCGTTAGTCTAGTCCAACAGCTTTCATTTTCATCTGTACTCTCCGGTGATCTTCCAATCAAACGCCTTGCATACAATCCGTTATATCTCCTGCACCTAAATATCTCGTATGTCCTGCTGGAATTCTACAATGTAACCGTCACTGGAATAACCACTCCCCAACACAAATGACCTTCTATCTAAGCCGTTATTTTTTTCGCAGACGTGCATAATAGAATACGAAAACTCATGTCAAGCTGAATTTGTCAGCCTTTACTTTGTACACTACTTCGTACTACAACATTAATTAATTAATTAATTAACCACACTACCGTGGCATTTATGCACACACATTAACAGGCTAGCAGCTAACGCAATCCCGAGTATTACGGCACAGCACTGTTTCACTGATCACAATCACAATTGATAATAACATTCATGAAACCAAACAGTGCATTCGCGAATTTCTCTCCCCTTGCTCAAATTTCAAAGCATAACAACGTGTTCAACAATTTGATCACCCTACATCATAACTAAATACAAAGAGCTATAACCTTTATTTACAATCTCGTTAACAGGATTACTTCATTCAAAATCTAGTCCCTAGGTACATCCATGATGCACTCTCACGCCATCAATAGACCAAACAATAATCAAATAAGTATTTCAGATATGGTACTATATCCCAACCCATTGTCTTTAGTATATCCCCAGAAATCTGATCAATTCCAGCCGCTTTTCTAGTTTTCAACTTATGTATCTTATTGTAAATGTCATTGTTATTGTACACTCCCCATTAAAAGGAAATGCATGTGATTGTTAAAATTATAGAACATTAGCGAACCTTTCTCACGCTTCTAAGATGTTACTTATCATCATTAAAGACAGAATTAGAAGGAAAGAACAATAATTTCGTAACGATCAATATGGCTTTAGAACGCAGGAAGGCTACATTAGCATTATGCCAAATTCTGGAAAGAAGGATAGAAGTCAACAGGAAAACGTAACGTAGCATTTATTGACTTGGAAAAACCTTTGATAATGTTGAGTGGAAATTGCTTTTCCATGCAATTGACTGGAAAGACAGGCACCTTATTCTAAATCTATATAAAGCTCAAACAACGGAAATTAATATTAATGGTACTACAAGAGAAGCAAAAATTAAAAGAGGAGTACGGCAAGGCTGCCCACTGTCACCATATTTCTTTTACCCGTTTATAGAAAATGCAGTTAGATAAATGAAAGAGGGTGAATTTTAATGGTATTCAGGTGCACAGTATCCGATTTGCAGATTATATTGCTCTCTTAGCTAATTCTGAAAAGGATATGAGTAAGATCCTCAACTCAACAAATAAAAAAAAATTAAACCAAAACAAAACTCATGATACCGAGCTCGATAGCTGCAGTCGCTTAAGTGCGGGCAGTATCCAGTATTCGGGAGACGGTAGGTTCGAGCCCCACTGTCGGCAGCCCTGAAGATGGTTTTCCGTGGTTTCCCATTTTCACACCAGGAAAATGCTGGGGCTGTACCTTAATTAAGGCCACAGCACTTCCTTTCCACTTTCCTATGCCATCGTCGCCATAATACCTCTCTGTGTCGGTGCGAAGTAAAGCAACTAGAAAAAAATAGAACAAGTCACAGAATTCTCTTATTTGGGTGGTGTAATTACCTCTGATAACAGGCCCCTTTTGGAAATCAAGAAAAGAATAGTGGTGGCAAAGCAAGCCTTCCAAAACAAGAAAAACTTATTGCTAAACAACCATCTCAGTTTGGAGACCAGAAAATCATTTCTCATGACCTTTGTTTGGAGTGGGCTACTGTGTGGATGCGAAACCTGGACATTAGAGAAACAGGAAGAAACAAAACTTGAGGCTGGTGAAATGTGGTTTTGGAGAAGAATTACAAAAACAAGTTGGATGCCTAAAAGTAATGACGTTGTTTTAAACAACTTAAAGCAGGATCGATGTTTATTAAATGTGATAAAGAAAAGGAAAACAAAGTTCCATGGACACCTACTGAGACATCATTGAAGATAAAGTACTGGGAAAGAGACTCAGGAGACGACCAAGGATGCCATACATCAGGTGAACTGGCATGCGGTTCATATAACAACATGAAGAGGCTAGCAGAAGATCGTCAGATGTGGTTACAGTGATGATGAGGAGGAGGACGACTACATTTATAGCCCTTTGTACGGAAACTCGCGTTTGCGGAGAAAGAAACTCACATGTTGTCATAAGAGATTTTTAGGAGATTTTTCCAGGCTTTGTCCAGTCTCTTCAAGATTTTCTTCTGTCACCACTACCTTCTTCGCTTCGTAGCATTAATACTTCCCGTTAAACGAAATTTATGTAACTCAAACATGAGAGAATGTCTCCTCTGTACGCACATTGTACATAAACACTCAATGTGAAATAGATTAATTAGGCCTATTATTATTGATTTTGATATTGTCACTTGGCCTTGCACACGGGAGTGCGAACACAGAAATACGAAACAAAATGCATTGCGAGACACCGGTAGTCCCCGCAGTCTCTCAGTCACCGCCCCGGTTCATCCAGTACAATACAACATCGGTGCAAGCTACATGGAACAAGAAGTCATTTTCAGATCAGCAGCTATTATGAAGCAAGGGTCGCTATCCGTGGAGGAAGACTGTGGGATTGACTTAATTGGAGACGGCGAACAAATTCGTTACCTTGGAACTACCTTCAGGGACACTCTAGGGTTCGACGAGACTGCCTTCACAATAAGCTCCAACTTCTAACATCGTCGCCACTGCTTAAGGAAGACCAAAAGCTCATAGTACTAAATTCCTCAATCTGTCCCACCCTGATATACCCTTTCCTGACATGCAGTTTCAAGAAAATCGCACAGAAATTTTTATCCGATAGCGATAAAATGATTAAAAGTGCAACAAAGGAGATATTGCAGTTGCCGACGGATACTCCAGATGGCATGATGTACACCGGAAAGAAATACAAAGGACTTGCTCTTTTTAAATCCTCGTGGGAATTTTACCTACAATGCATTAATGCCTGCAACATCTTGCTCAAGACTAAAAATCCACTCGGCGTCGCTTCGAGGGATTCTTACGCGGAGAGTCGGGAATGTATAGAACGTTTAAAATTAACAAACGCTGATACCCCAAAATAACCGCTAAGAACGGCTGTACGATACTATGAAGATCCGTCAAGAGATACGAGAACGTGAATTCACCTCCTGTGAGAATATTTACATTGACCATTGTTTGTTGGATGTGCCACTGCCTTCGTAATGTCCAGGCCGTACTGTACCTCTGATGACGTCACGCTTTGGGGGGAACTTGAAGGCGATACGCATACGCTCCGCTTGAATAACACACTCGTTTAAATTACTTAAAGAACTGTTAACACCTTATAAAACCAAAACCTATCGTCAAATATTTGTTAATTCTGACATACAATGCATATTCTTCTCCGTAACGTTCTATTTCTCGCGTATATACGTTCGTTTGCGTGAGTACAGCCTAACATTTTGAGACATATTCTTGCGATTTTATCCATTTTCTGGTCAACTGGAACATTCACATCATACACACTGACAGAAAACATGCAGCCAATTACCATACTATTTATTACAAATATAAATTATTTCTGTACCTCACTGTTTCCACTTCATGAACACTGCAGCTTTCCTGGACCTCTTACAGGAAGTTACACCAGTAAGGAGTAGGTCTGCTCTCTTTGAAGCACTTTGTTGAATACACAAGTCGGTGTGAATTTTGGAAAAATTATTTAAAAACATATTTACCCAAATATATATACACTGTCCGGCCAGGTCTTCCAATTTCTTCCCGCAGTCACAAATGACTCGGGAATCTGCCAACTGCATTAACTCCAAAGCCAAGGATATTGTGACACACTTAGGATTGTCTGAATTTAGAAATACCATCTTATATGTATCTGACACTAACACACAAAATACTTTGTACACCTCAATTCTAAGTTCTATTGACATGTCTGATGGATACTTTAAGCCCCCTCGATTTAGGAAATTCAGATATCTTACTTCTGGAGATAATTCATATATAAGATCTGAATCTGTCAGAAGATAACATTTACATAAATCACACTGCTGTTTGATACTCTTTTTTTGTTGTTGCTATTTGCTTCTCGTCGCGCCGACACAGATAGGTCTTACGGCGACGATAGGACAGGAAAGGTCTAGGAATGGGAAGGAAGTGGCCGTGGCCTTAATTAAGGTACAGCCCCAGCATTCGCCTGGCGTAAAATGGGGAACCACGGAAAACCATCTTCAGGGCTGCCGACAGTGGGGTTCGAACCCACTGTCTCCCGAATACTGGATACTGGCCGCACTTAAGCGACTGCAGCTATCGAGCTCGGTGATACTCATAAATAAGACTTGCATTTTCAAATACACCGAATTCAGATAAGCCATAGGTCTGATTACATAAAAATACAGGACCTACCTAATGGGACCCATGTTTATGACATAATAAAAAAAATTACCTCACCATCTGGACGTGACACTCTTATTTCTCTCAGGATGTGATTTTCAGGAAAGTGCTTGATACACACAACTGTGTTTTGATTAACTATTAAATTCTGCCTGGGAATAGCCTTCTTCCATAACTAAACTAGTTCTTCATCAAAAGGAAACACAAATACCGGAGTGTACTCTCCTTGTTTATAATTGGCTTTGCAGCCAGGCACATAGCAACTCTAAGGCATGGTGATTTTCCTCACTGATCATCTTAATTCAAGTATATACAATTCGTGGTTAATAATAAAACACAGAATGCAGAAACTCAATTAATTTTACACTATAAATATAACTTTACACAAATAAACTACAAAATTAAAACACCGAAGTACGATCTTCTTAACCTATAGCTTCACATAAATACACGCTCACACTAAGTTTTCTTCACTAATTAACGACTTTCCACTTAATAATGCAGTCGATGACGACTCATTCTCACATATATCTGAGTGAACATGCAGCCATCGTTAAAAGTTTCAATAAAACTGCGAAAAACTGTGTTTAACTCTACTAACTCATGTGCTAAACTTCCCCCCTAACGATCAGCTGATTGCTTTCCCGCGCTAGTTACAATACGGCCTGGACATCACGAAGGCAGTGGATGTGCTTTGTGCCTTCTGTTGCCAGTCGTGTCCGATAGATGGAATTACTGCTGTATACTGAGGTTTTTTAATTTGCTTTACGTCGCACCGACACAGACAGGTATTATGGCGACGATGGGATAGGAAAGGGAAGTGGAAAGGAAGAGGCCCTGGCGTTAATTACGGTACAGCCCCAGCATTTGCCTGGTGTGAAAACCATCTTCAGGGCTGTCAACAGTGGTTTTCGAACCCACTATTTCCCATATGCAAACTCACCGCTGCGCCCCCTAACCATACGGCCAACTAGCCCGGTCGTACCGAGTACAACAGCCTGCCTGAATATTGGCGGGAAGTAGGTGGGGAGTTAGATAACTTTCTTCTTTAGCATGCCATTCCTCTGAGTCTTATATTTTCTGATACTACAGGAACGTAACACACTGGTTCATCATTGCATTCGAGCTATTCAATCCCTACCCGGAGGCACTGATTGGAATGAACAGTGTGTATATTTCACGGAACAGTGGCAGAGGAGTGTTCACGGCTGTCTGCGGCCTGGTCATTCCAGCACTGGAACTTTGGACTGTTAGATCGGCATCGTAGTACTGTTCGTTAAAAGTCAGAAAATGTGCAGTTTTTATTTTAGCGAGTATTTTACATGATAACATTGCTTTTAATCCCTACATTCCTACTGACAAGAGCCTTCGTGGCTCAGACGGCAGCCCGCCGGCCTCGCACCACTGGGTTCGTGGCTCAAATCCCGGTCACTCCATGTGAGATTTGTGCTGGACAAAGTGGAGGCGGGACAGGTTTTTCTCCGGGTACTCCGGTTTTCCCTGTCATATTTCATTCCAGCAACACTCTCCAGTATAATCTGTCATTCATTAATCATTGCCCTAGAGGAGTGCGGCAGGCTTCGGCAGGCGGGACAATACCTATCCTCGCCGCTGTATTTTCATTCCTACTGACGTTCTTGTAATGGCCTAAGTTAACTGTATTTAGGAAAACCGCAATAACCGACTTTCTGAGAATCCCGTAGCGAAGCACGGGTACATCAGCTAGTGTATAATTTAAACACTGATGCACATTGTGCTCAATTCTTTTAATAATAATCCAGTAAAAACACTAGAGTGAGACCCATGGCTACCCAGAATCCTACGTACCATTTTCGAAGGTAGTGATGATAGATAATAACGTAGCTTTGAACTAATAGATTGAATAATTTATGTTAAAAAGAGTTTTACGCAAGGGTATATTTCAAATTGTTCTAACTAGGAGAAATTGGTTTGAAGTAGCAGCACTTGTATTAGTTCTTACAAGTTGAAAGTAGTGTTGACTGATACACACGTCGCAAATGACCTGAAAATTTATATGAAACATATGATACATAGACTAAGCAATAATTTGAGAAATCGAATATCTTGAAATAATCTTAACTAATAGGTTTTTGCTTGCCACGTCGACTGCTGCCACCGTGTATGGTGTAGATACAGTAGAGTTTGATCTTACCGAGCGAGTAGGCTGTGTATTCGGGATGTAGTGGTTTCTGTCGGTAGCCCTGGGGATGGTTTTCCGTCGTTTCCAATTTCAAGCTTGGCAAATGCTGCGATTGTATCTTGAGAACTGCAGACGAATTTCAGTTGGAAGTTTCTTGAGGCACATAATTTACCAAGGCTGATGTGCAATACATTTCCAAACTCTTTGCAATCATTTAAGAAAAGATTATGTAAACAACAGATAGGGAATCTGCTACCACGGAGACTGTCCTAAATGCAGATCAGTGGTGATTGATTGATTGATTGATTGATTGATTGATTGATTGATTGACTGATTGATTGATTGATTGATTGATTGATTGATTGATTGATTGATTGATTGATTGATTGATTGATTGATTGATTGATTGATTGATTGATTGATTGATTGATTGATTGATTGATTGATTGATTGATTGATTGATTGATTGATTGATTGATTGATTGATTGATTGATTGATTGATTGATTGATTGAGGCCACGACCGCTTCCTTCTCTCTTCTACCCCTGTCCTATCCTACCGTCTGTGTCGGTGCGACTTAAAGAAGCAGAGAGTAGAGTTATTATTTTCTTCATATAAGTGAAACTTAGAGAGAGCTGACAGGACAGCCGCTGGATGGTTTTGTGTTTGGAGGAGCAGCTCGAAACGTTGTCAGTCTGTCGCCAACTACAGGAAACTTTGAAACAATAATCATGTTAATTGGTTGACGTGGTATGATTCAAGTTTTGTTCAGACAAGCTGTTTTGGTCTGGAAAATTGTCATGGGGCGCTTTGTACTGCACAGTAACGCTGCCAGTGGGCACTGTATTCGCTGTGGTCTTATGGATCACCCACCTTACAGCCAACAGGCACAGTCACGTCTTTGGTTTGCCGAAGAAAGCTTAAAGAGTGAACGTTTCCACCACCAATCAAGTGGTCCCTGTGGAAGAGTGGTTCAACCAACACTCAGTGTCCGTAATTGTGGAGTCAGACTATGAACACTAAAACTCTAAAACCATTTTTATATTATCGGTAGTCTGCTGTGTGTCAAATTATCTTCTTGGATGAATGGTCAGCGTAGATGCCACCGGGTCGATATCACTACTCAACAAGGTTTTCATAACATGGACAAGAATAACTATTCTGAGGTAATTTGTATATCCTGATTACGAATATGGCCTTGGAAAATTGCCTACACGTCGCATTTTTTATAAGCTCATATTTTTTAGTTAGCGAATCGTATAAAAATGTGTTAAAACCTACCCACTTTGAAAGAGGTTATATTCTTTAACATAGAACTTTTAACAAGTAGGTATAATTTCCGTCCTTTTAAAGTACCCTTTGAAACTTACTTTGTGGTTTGAATGAGTGTTACCCTTATTACGCGTCTGCGCGGACTAATAACTGACCAATGAAAAGAAAAAAATGGTTGCTTACCGTTGTATTGTGAAAATACGGTTACTTGCTGTTGTATTGTGAGACAAGAAATGGTTAGTTCTGATTGTGGAAGTGTTGTGAGCGGTACAAGTCATTCTGCAATAGTGTTAAATGGATCGCAACCGTCGTTCATGTAAAACTTCTCCAATTAGTTTCTGCTATGTTTGTGGGGAATTAACTTTGAAATCATAACGTCGATCAATTACAGACAATGTAAAAAAAACATGTTACTTGTATTTTGGCTGTAAAGTAGGTGATCAAGATGAAAATGTGGCACCACACGTGTGTTACGTGAAGTTAACAGAGTGGTTGCGGGGGAAAATTAACAATACGTCTTTTGCTGTTCCAATGATTTGGCGATAGCCTACCAGTCATCTGGAAAAAACTGAGGGATTTTCAAGGAAAAGTAAAGGTAACATTTTGTATCCTAGTCTGCCATCCGCTACAAGACCCGTGACACATGGTCCAGAGCTTTACATCCCTATCCCTTTCCCCCAGTGCGGAAGAATATGTCATTCCAGAGGAACACGAACAGTCAGAATCCTCAGACTACCCTTCAACTTCCGCTGATCCTACCTACATTCCCGAACATCATGAAACACGACAGGCAGAACTATTAGGTTCTAGATTACAAGAATGTAACTTATTAGCAAGAGATACCAAGATTTCAGTGTTCAGAAAACGAAATGATAAGCTGACTAGTTATTTTGCAATAGAAAATTATGTTTTTGCGTGCAAAACTGTGATTGGGCTTATGGATGAATTATATATTAGATCAAAAATTAAAAGAATGGAGACTGTTCATCGATTCATCAAAACGAAGCTTAAAAGCAGTTTTATTACACAATGGCAATACAAAACCTTCCATTCCAGTGGCTCATTCAGTCACTATGAAAGAAACTTATGAAAACATGCCATTAATTTTGAATGCAGTAAATTATAACGAACATCGCTGGGTAATTTGTGGCGATTTGAAATTAATAGCTTTGTTGCTTGGATTACAAGGAGGGTTTCTTAAGTTTTGTTGTTTATGCTTGTGGGACAGTCAAGTTACAGCACAGCATTATGTGGTGAAGGACTGGCCTATGAAAAAAGGTTATATTCCTGGTTAACATTATATTAAATATCCTCCACTAGTGCAACGTGGAAAAGTACTTCTTCCGCCTCTGCATATAAAACTAGGGCTAATTAAATTTTTTTGAAAGCTCTAGATAATAGTGGAGAAGCCTTTCAATAATTAAAGACTTTTTTCCCTAAAATCAGTGATGCTGAATTAAAGGAACGCGTATTTGTCGGTTCACAAATTAGAAAAGGACAGCATTTTTGAGAAACAAACAACCCTAAAGAAATACTAGCATGGGAATCTTTTGCGTCTGTTGTCAAAGGATTTTTATAGAATCACAAGGAAGAAAATTATCGCCAATTAATAGAGACGTTACTAAGAAACTACAAAGAAATGGGTTGCTGTATGTAACTGAAGATTCACTTCTTACATTCACATTTGGATTTCTTTCCTGAGAAACTGGAGGCTGTTAGTAATGAGCAGGGAGAGTGATTTCACCAAGACATTGCTGCAATTGAGCAACGGTATCAAGGAAGATGGGATCCTCCGCTAATTGGCGATTATTGCTGGTTTTTACAAAGGAAAGATTCCAGTTCACATAGGAGAAAATAATAAGGCATTTTTTCTCTATTTTATTGTATGAAGATCAGTTTTTTATAAGTTTTAATAGCTGGTCAGTTATTAATATACCAGTTCTAATCTAAACTAGTCTTCAAAATTTTCATTCAAAAATGAGAACAAATTAATTTTTAATAGATCAAAAATCCTGATTTATTCAATGTATCAAGTACATTCTATAACACAAAAACGTGACGTGTTACGAGCTTTTCACTACCATTTTCGTGTTCAACGCATACAAATTAGTTAAAATCGGTCTATTTTCTTAATGTTATGGGGAAAAAGTTTCAAATTTGTTGAGTAGTGTATTTTAATCTCGTTTGATTAATACTTCTGGCTCGGAGACTGGGTGTTTGTGTTTGTCCTAATACTCTCCTCTTCATATTCACACAACACACAACACTACCAACCACCACAGAAACACGCGATAGTGATTCCATCCCTCCATATAGGGTAGGCGTCAGGAAGGGCATCCGGTCACAAAACAGGGCCAAATCCACACGTGTGACCTCACGGGTATGGGAAAAGTGGTAGTAAAAGGAGTCTAGGTCATATTATCATCAGTATAAAGTTGTTTTGATGTAGTGTATGTTGTAAGCTCATCGGACAAAAATAGCCTAGTGCACACGCACTAATGGATCGTTAAGCCTAGCGAACGAGTCCCGTGCTCAATGTACGTGAGCGTAAGGCAGTTGCGATCGGTGATGTTTCAAGGGGACGGTGTACGTCAACGTAGGTAGATGTTAGGACATGGCAGAGTGGCAAAATGGTGCAATCGTGTTTGGAATTGTTGGTGTTTCTCAGCTGACAGTTCGACGTGTCAACGAGCAGTGGTGTACTACACGTGGCCACGAAACACGGTGCCAGAATTGTGGTCGGAAGAGCATCCTGACTGAAATGGACCAAAAGGAATCAAAATCTCTTCCAAACTCGACAGAGATTGCTGCAGTCAGTCAATGAAGGTCCATCCCAATCTGTAAGAGAGAACATTGCGACGGGAATTACATGCAATGAATATTTGGACCCGGTCACTTTGCAACAAGCCATTGCTCACACAGGCACATAAAGCCGCGCGTCTCTAACGGGCTAGAAATCATCGAACGTGGGCAGTAGCTGATTGTCGGAACGTAATGTGGTCTGAAGAATCAAGTTTTTGCCTGTATACCAATGACGTACGTCGTCGAGTGCACCGAAGGCCAAATGAAGCATTTCATCCTGGATGTGTTGTAACGTGCTACTGCCATAACCTCTCCATCGACGTTCTACGAGTTTCTGCAAACTTCGTCGCATGTACATCTCCACATACTCTACAAGTTTATGTTTCTACAAGACTATATGCTATTATTATTGTCTGCTTTGGTTACCAATACTTCTTCCTATCATCAGAATTACCTTACTTTGCTCACCTGTCGTTACCCTCCGACTTTTCTCGACACACTGACCGCTGCTTTTCTGTCTGCCTCGCACCTACTACGTCATCTGCTACGTCATTTGATCTTTCTCGAATGAACTAGTCTTCGCTTCCGGGCGTGTATATATTGGACTGCTTGGCCCGTCTTCGGCAGACTGGCATCATCCTTTGTAAATGGTGTGTGTGTGTGGAGGGACTACGGACCTCGCACGGTTTCCCGTGTGCTGCGCCATTTTCTTCCCTACGAGCTGATGGAATTATTCTGAAAGGACTTTGGTGAGCTAAACATATCATTTGCTAAACTTGTTTTTGGAAACTTTTATACTCGGCCTGTTTCGGCATGTTGAGTGATGGCATGCTATGAAAACTTTCAAGGCCTTGGTTTCGAGTTTAATTTTATTGCCACCTTCAAAACTGATTAAGTTTAATTGATACTTAGTGCTGAATACTTGGTGATGTGGACTGAGCCAAAACTTCGTCAAACAGAAAATTTTCACAACTTTAGACGATTCTAAAAAAATCTATTGGCAGAACAGACATTCTCCAGCATTACGCAGTCGGAGTTTCCTTTCTTTTCATCCTCACTTGTCTTTATTGTACTGATCCTCCTTTTTACCCTACCCTTTTTTCCTTTTATTAGGTGTGTATGCTTTTTATATTAGGGCGCCCTGGAGGCGTATTTGGGTTTTTTAGTGTGGCCAAATATTTCTTGATCTTCATGGTAAAAACTGTACTTGTTGCCTCGAAATTTGATCAGATAATAATATTTTAGAAATATCTTCTGAGGTGATTGTGTGTGTGACACCTCTCTATTCAAAATATAAATAGTAATATTTGAGAAAACTGGTTTTGGTCGAGATTCACGCTGACACAGTGATTCTATTGTAACGATTTTTTTTTTTTTAAATTTTTGTCCTAACTTATCTGAGGGTTAGTCCCCTTTCTAAAACGGGGACCCGAGCTGTTTTGTCTTTGTAAATCAATGCCTGGGATTTTTTTTCTCGGACTATTATTTTCTTGTTTAACAAGGTCCATATTATATATATATATTGGTCAAATTTATTCTGTAGGTTTTAGCTTAATCATCCCTTTGATTGTTTCCTACAATACCCAGAGTATATTTGAGGATCTTGTTTTTTCCAAAAATGTTAATGGTGCTGTATTCTCGTTAAAGCTGCTGTTTCCAATACACTTGGTCATTTAAAAACTTTTAGCAACGTGGTGTTCTTTTTTGATTTTCTTTTTTGGTACCATCCACGGTAAACCTCTCCTACTATCCCCCCCCCCCCCAGTACTGCTTCTGCTCACTCTGCTGCTTTCTTGTTTTATGTGATCGACTCCTCGCTGCAATGTTGCCTATGCACAGACCTCGTTTTGGTGGTTTAAGTGTGTTACACAATACGTCACAGTGTGCAAGGTCAGGTTCAAGATGGAGGTGGGTCTGTGATGTTTTCGGGGTGTTTTCCGTATCATGGATTGGGCCCGCTCACTGAGGTGACCACTAACATGACCTGCCGGGCTGAGTGGCTCAGATGGTTGAGACGCTGGCCATCTGACGCCAACTTGGCAGGTTCGATCCTGGCTCAGTCCGGTGGTATTTGAAGGTGCTCAAGTACGTTAGCCTCGTGTCGGTAGATTTACTGGCACGTAAAATAACTCCTGCGGGACTAAATTCCAGCACCTCGGCGTCTCTGAAAACCTTATAAGTAGTTAGTGGGACGTAAAGCAAATAACATTATTATTATTATTATTATTATTATTATTATTATTATTATTATTATTATTATTATTGTGGGTGATGAGGTGTTGCCTTTCACTCAATATCTTTCTGTGTGATGAGTATGGTACTGACACCCCGATTTTTCAAGATGACAACAGCAAAGTTCAATGGGCTGGATATTTTTATGGACACTCCCCCACCCTATTACATCTCAATTGGCCCGCAAAGTCACCTGAATTGAACTCCATCAGAAATCTGTGGGTCACGTTGGAACAGCGGATAAAACGCCGACATCAGCACCTCCGCAGTTATTGTGGAATTGCGCAATCAAATAGTCATCGAGTCGCTGAACCTGGATGCGACGGACCTGCGGACACACTTCCTAGCTGAATCCAGGCGGTTATCAAGTCCAGAGGCGGAGCTACACAGCATTAAATGGTGCTTGTAATGATTTCTCCAGAGGTGACTAATTTTTTGTCCGGTGAGCTTATGTAGGTGTACTACATATACCGTAGTGTAAGTTTCTAGACACCAGTCTATGTTAAGCATCCTTATATAATACTAGCTGTACTACCCGGCGTAGCCCTGTTGATTTAAGATGTTTAAGATTAGTATCACCAGTTAGTTATGTTTAAGTGAATTTTTATAGAATTCCTTTCTGGGATATGGATTTTTACCAACTATTATATAGTTTTAGAGTTAGTTAGATGTGTTTGATTTCAAGTTTTAAATGATTTTATTTTCGAGTAAAATTTTGTCCTTGTGGAAGCTTGAATTTATTTGGAAGTATTTGATCCTTTCAGAAACATAATAAGTGATAACTTCATGTATTTATCCGTCACGGTATAGATATGATCTACACGATTTCAACTGTCAATGAGACTCTCACCAATCAGCCTTGAGACCCCAAACGCAGTGGATTCAACACTAATCTCGGTCATTTTAGACTGTTTACTACAAAACCCCTTTCAGTATCCCGTCTCAAAGGAGGCTGAACGTCGACTTAAACGATATTCAGAGGGTCACAACAACGAATTCGACATTAATGTAGGTTTTCTATTTTTAAATAATGTAAAATGTCATGCCCTCCCATTCCCCACCCCCAGTGGGGATTGGTGTTTCATCTCCATAGATTTTTTTTCCAAATGGTAAGTCATATATGTACCGAGTTTTGTTGAGAGCTATTTTGGAATATACCCACATACACCAATATATCACGGTTATTTTTACATTCATTTTCACCCCTTCTCAACCTCCATACCAATTGCGGTGAAGTATGACTTATCCATCCAGAGTGTCACAGTTCAACTCAGCGAACTCGTAAACATTAATATCAGTCATTTTAGTTTATTTTTATATTTCACCACCTCCACGAGGAGTGCTACTGGTGTTTTACCCAATAGTCTTTTTTTCAGATAGTAAGTCATATGTGTACCAATTTTGTATGAGGGCTATGTTGGAAGAAACACACACACCGACGTCCGGAGTATCAATATTCGCCTCATTGTACCACAATATTTTCGATTATTTTTACAACTCAGCCCTTCCCACCCCACCCCTAGGCATGCTAGTTCTACCATACCTCCTCGCAGTTTGTCTCATGATAGTAAGTCATAAGTGTACCAAGTTTGGCTGCAATCTCTTCCGTAGTCCAGAAAAGTGTGGATTCAACACTAATATCGGTGGTTTTTAGTTATAATTGTATTTCGCCCCCTTCCCTAGGTCTTCTAGGGGTGTCTTTCCCCGCAGTATTTTTTTACAGATAGTAGATAATATTTGTACCAAGTTTAATTGACACCTATGCTGGAACATACATACATACATACATACATACATACATACATACATACATACATACATACACTGACTGACAGAGCAAATGCAACACCAAGAAGGAGTGGTCAGAACTTTATGCCAATTGCAGGGTAGACTGACGTCACTGAGGTATGCTCATGATGTGAAATGCGCCGTTGTGCTGCGCACGTAGCGAACGATAAATGGGACACTGCGTTGGCGAATGGCCCACTTCGTACCGTGATTTCTCAGCCGACAGTCATTCTAGAACGTGTTGTCGTGTGCTATGGGACACGTGTATAGCTAAGAATGCCAGGCCGCCGTCAACGGAGGCATTTCCAGCAGACAGACGACTTTACGAGGGGTATGGTGATCGGGCTGAGAAGGGCAGGTTGGTCGCTTCGTCAAATCGCAGCCGATACCCATAGGGATGTGTCCACAGTGCAGCGCCTGTGGCGAAGATGGTTGGCGCAGGGACATGTGGCACGTGAGAGGGGTCCAGGCGCAGCCCGAGTGACGTCAGCACGCGAGGATCGGCGCATCCGCCGCCAAGCGGTGGCAGCCCCGCACGCCACGTCAACCGCCATTCTTCAGCATGTGCAAGACACCCTGGCTGTTCCAATATCGACCAGAACAATTTCCCGTCGATTGGTTGAAGGAGGCCTGCACTCCCGGCGTCCGCTCAGAAGACTACCATTGACTCCCCAGCATAGACGTGCACGCCTGGCATGGTGCCGGGCTATAGCGACTTGGATGAGGGAATGACGGAACGTCGTGTTCTCCGATGAGTCACGCTTCTGTTCTGTCAGTGATAGTCACCGCAGACGAGTGTGGCGTCGGCGTGGAGAAAGGTCAAATCCGGCAGTAACTGTGGAGCGCCCTACCGCTAGACAACGCGGCATCATGGTTTGGGGCGCTATTGCGTATGATTCCACGTCACCTCTAGTGCGTATTCAAGGCACGTTAAATGCCCACCGCTACGTGCAGCATGTGCTGCGGCCGGTGGCACTCCCGTACCTTCAGGGGCTGCCCAATGCTCTGTTTCAGCAGGATAATGCCCGCCCACACACTGCTCGCATCTCCCAACAGGCTCTACGAGGTGTACAGATGCTTCCGTGGCCAGCGTACTCTCCGGATCTCTCACCAATCGAACACGTGTGGGATCTCATTGGACGCCGTTTGCAAACTCTGCCCCAGCCTCGTACGGACGACCAACTGTGGCAAATGGTTGACAGAGAATGGAGAACCATCCCTCAGGACACTATCCGCACTCTTACTGACTCTGTACCTCGACGTGTTTCTGCGTGCATCGCCGCTCGCGGTGGTCCTACATCCTACTGAGTCGATGCCGTGCGCATTGTGTAACCTGCATATCGGTTTGAAATAAACATCAATTATTCGTCCGTGCCGTCTCTGTTTTTTCCCCAACTTTCATCCCTTTCGATCCACTCCTTCTTGGTGTTGCATTTGCTCTGCCAGTCAGTGTACAAACACCCAAAATATCGGTCATTTGCACACTGTCTTTTCTTCACCCCTTCTTACAACCCTGCTGATTGGGGCTCAAGTTGGATTTAAACGACATCCGGAGTGTCACTATTCATTTCAGCCATCCCGAAAAGTATGGATTCGACACTATTTTCGATTAATTTTTATGTATCACTGCCCCCACCCCAAAGGGTGCTGAACTTTGAATTTAACAAATTCCGGAGTGCCACTATTCATCTCAGCGACCCCGAAAACTATGGGTTCGACTTCAATTTTCTGTTATTATATCTCACTCCCGCCACGCCCTCCCATTAAGGGTGCTGAATATGAACATTAAAATATCCGGAGTGTCACTATTTATCTCAGCGGCACCGAAAACTATGGATTCGGTACTATTACCGATTATTTTTATATCTCATCCTTCTATATCCTTCTATGTACAGCAAATATTATCCTCATCATGACGCGCAGGTCGCCTACCGGCGTCAAATCAAAAGACCTGCATCTGGCGAGCCGGACATGTCCTCGGGCACTCCCGGCACTAAAAGCCATACGCCATTTCATTTACCGGACTATCATGATTTAGCGTTAGCGACAATATGTCCATCAAGTCGATCCAATCTTGGTGCGGCTTTGCAATTTAATAAAATTACATAAAATTACTCATAATAATAAAACCACCTTACCGATTTCGTTCAAACCACTTCATAATCCCTTTCAGATGTAATAAGAACAAATTGTGAAAATTTCAGCGAAATCGGTCCAGTAGGTTTTGAGTCTATTAACGTCAAATATACCAACATCCAATTTTATCTTTATACTAGCTGTAGTACCCGGCGTGGCCCGGATCGTTTTTGAATGTTAAGCTAAGATTTGTACTACCGTTTAGTTATGTGTGAAGTGATATTTTATAGAATTCCTTTATGAGATGTTGATTTTACGATATATGATGAGTAGTTTTAGAGTTATTTACATGCGTTTGATTTCTAGTTTTTGATTATTTAATTTGCGAGTAAAACTTTGTCCTTGTGGAAGCTCGAATTGACTGGGAAGTATTTGATCCTTTCAAAAAAATAATAAGTGATAACTACCTGTATGTATTTACCCGTTGCATATATATACGATGCACACGATTTTAGCTGTCATTGAGACTGTCGAAAATGAACCTTGCGACCCCAAAAGCAGTGGAAGTGGTGGAATCTCGGTCATTTTAGACTATTTACTTTTAAGCCCCTTTCAGTGGAGGCTGAACGTGGACTTAAACGGCATCCAGAGCGTCCCAATTCATCTCAGCGACATAAAAGCCATGAATTCGACATAAATATCCGTTATATTTCATTACATTTACTTTTCATTCCCTCCCATTCCCCATTCCCAGCGGGAGTTGGGATGTTTCATCCCCATAGTTTTTTTTTCAGATGGTAAGTCATACATGTGTACCAAGTTCCGTTGAGAGTTATTCTGAAACATATACACATTCATATTCTCGGTTATTTGTACATTAATTTTCAGCCCTTCTCAAAACCCAGACTGATTGAGAATGAAGTATGACTTAACCGTCCACAGTGTCATAGTAGTAAGTCATGTGTATGCCAATTTTGTACGAGGGCTGTGCTGGAAGAAAGACACACACATTCGTAATTTCCGTCATTTGGGACATTTTCTTTTCCACGTCTTTTCATCTGAATGCAGAATATGCTGAACATTGACTTCAACGACATCCGGATTGTCATTATTCACTTCAGCGATCCCGAAAACTATGGACTGCACATTAATATTCATCGTTGTCTATTGTTTTAATTTTTCACCCCTTTTTCTGCTTTTTATAATTCACCCCTACCCCTAGGGGTACTAGGGTATCTTATCCTCATAGTAATTTTTTTACCGGGCGATTTGGCCGTGCGGTTAGGGGCGCGCAACTGTGAGCTTGCATCCGGGGGATAGTAGGTTCGAGCCCCATTGTAGTTGATTTTCCGTTGTTTCCCATTTCCACACCAGGCAAATGCTGAGACTGTACCTCAATTAAGACCACAGCCGATTCCTTCCCACACCTATACCATCGTCACCACGAGACCTACTGTATCTGTGTCGGTGCGACGTAAAGCAAGTTGTAAAAAAAATCTTCCAGATAGTAAGTGATATGAGTACGCAGTATGGTTGAGAGGTATGCTATAACATACACACCTACGTCCTTAAACCCAGTCAATTTGGACATTTTCTTTCCTTCACCCGTTCTCACCCTACCCTCCTGCGGATAGGGAATGAACATTGTCTAAAATGGCATCCAGAGTGTTACAGTTCATCTCATTGTCTCCAGATAACTATGGATTCGACACAAATATCGGCCGTTTTCGGTTACTTTTACATTTCACCACTAGTCTGGGGGGCTAGGGGTCTCTTACCCCAAGGTATTTGTTCCAGATAGTAAGTCATACTTCTATCAATTTTGGTTGAGAGCTATGCTGGAAGATACGTCCATTATCCCGGTCATTTGGACTTTTTCTTTTCTTCACTCCTTCTCACGCCCCTGGCGATTGGAGCTCAACTTGCTCAAGTTGGACTTAAACGACATCCGGTGTGTCACTATTCATTTCAGCGACCCCTAAATCTATGGATTCGACACTATTTTGGATTATTATTATATCTCAATCCCCAACCCTAATGCTGGTAATGTTGTCATAACCCCCCGCGGTTTGTCTCCTGATAGTAAGTCATAAGTGTACCAAGTTGGGTTGAAATCGCTGCAGTACTGATGAAAACTATTGACTGGACAGTATTTTTGGTCGTTTATAGTTATATATATACGTATATATTTCACTCCATCCTCTAGTGGCTCTGGGAGTGCCATACCCCAAACACTACTTTTTTAGTAACTTATAACAATTTCGGTTGATACCTACGCTGGAATGTGCATACGTGTACGTCCATTATCTCGGTTATTTTGGACAATTCTTTTTTTAACCTCTATGCCAAAGGGTCTAAACTTGGATTGTAAAAAAATTCTGAGCGTCACTATTCATCACAGCGACCCCGAAAATGTGGGATTCGACACAATTTCCGATTTTTATATCTCAGTCGCCTAAGGGTGCTAGGGGTTTCTTATCCCCACGTGGTAGTCTCCTGACAGTAAGTCATATGCACCAAGATTGGTAGAAATCACTCCAGTAGTCCCGAAAAGTATGGTTCGAGACTAATATCGGTAGTTTTAGTTATATTGATATTTCACCCCATTCCCTTGGGATTCTGGGGGTGTATTTCCCCAACAGCATTTTTCACAGATTGTAAGTAATATTTGTACCAAATTTAGTTGACAGATATGCTGGAAAATTCACACATACATCCATAATCTCGGTCATTTTAGTGATTATATTTTTTCACCTTTCCTCACCCCTATGCCAAAGAGGCTGAACCTGGACTTAAAAAAATCTGAAGTGTCACTGTTCATCTCAGTGACTTCTAAAACTTTGGATTTGACACAATTTTCGATTATTTTGGTGTCTCACTCCCCACTCACACCCCACCACACAGAGGGATGGACTTGGACTTAAAACCCGGAGAGTCACTATTCATCTCAGCGACCCCGAAAACTGTGGATTCAACACTATTTTCGATTATTTTTGTATCTCATCCCCCCTTGCACCCCTCCGCTAAGGGAAAAAAATCCGGAGTGTCACTGTTCATCTCAGTGACGCCGAAAACTATGGATTCTACACTATTTTCGATTAGTTTTATATTTCACTCACCCCTACAACTAAGGGGGCTGAACTTGGACTTATAAAAATTCCGGAGTGTCACTATTCATCTTAGTGACCCCGAGAACTGTGGATTCGACACTGTTTTCGATTACTTTTATATCTCATTCCTCCATATGGGGCTTAACTTTGGCTTTTAAAAATCTGGAGTATTACTATTCATCTCAGTGACCCCGAGAACTGTGGATTCGACACTGTTTTCGATTATTTTTATATCTCATTCCCACAAATGGGGCTTAACATTGACTTTAAAAAATCTGGAGTGTTACTATTCATCTCAGTGACCCCGAAAATTATGGATTCGATACTATTTTCGAATAATTTTTATCCCATCCCTCCTCGACCCCCACCAATAAAGGATAAAAAATCCGGAGTGTCACTATTCATCTCAGCGACCCAGAAAAGTGTGGATTCGGCACTATTTTGGATTATTTTTATATCTCACCCCCCTCAATACATACCCACGTACAATGACATTTATATATAAGGTAGCTGGATTACATAGACTCGCCTTTGTTCGTTGGGAACACCCAGTTACTCTTCTTTAGGATTGGGTGATAACTCGTGTCGTTCTACTGTTGATATTCTATATTTCTCCCAGTTCCTTAAATATTTTACACATCTAATACACAGCTACATTCTTCAAACTGGGCAGACCTATCAAAGTTGGTCCTATGACTTGAAAGTACATCTCGATCACGGCGTGTTGGATTGCTATTTCCAAATAACAGGCATGGGAATGGATCTCCTATCAGGAAAGGTACTTTATAAAACATGGCAGCGTGTTCCGATCCTCCTGTATTGAGTATTTATTACCAAACTACATGACATAGCGTTAGCTTCTGTCGCCTAGCGACGATCTGTCCATCAAGTCGATCCAATCCTGGTGTGGCTTTGCAATTTAATAAAATTACATACAATTACTCATAACAATAAAACTACCTTACCCATTTCTTTCAAACCACTTTATAATCCCTTTCAGATGTAATAAGAACACATTGTGAAAATTTCAGCGAAATCGGTCCAGTAGTTTTTGAGTCTATTAACGTCCAATATACCAACATCTAATTTTATATATATAGATTATACTAGCAGAAGTACCCGTTCTTCGTACGGGTTATCAGAAACTGGCTTTAGTTACTCATACTATCGGTGTGACTGACTTAATTAGATATTCATATCACTGGTGTATTTACTTAAGTACGTAGAAATTATTTATCATGTTTGGAATTATAGTGTACCTTCTTCTTTTCTTCATGGGGGCCTCTAAATATTAGTTCTTAATTAGCGTCGACCTCTAAGATCTTTTGCTACTATGATTTTTCTTCATTCCCACCTAGATATACCTGCTCCCTTCACAAATCTGCAGGTTTAGTGTTAGTATACTTTCGCCAGATAGTACCACACATATAAATATTATTGAATATATTTGTTTGATCCGACATTTCATAACTATTACAAATATGATAGAGGAAATACGCGATGCATAAAAGAAACTACTATAATTATCGAGAATTATAATTCTCAGGGCTTGTCACTCATGTCGCACATCATATAACGTATCTGAGTATAAATGTTGAGAAATTTTTCATCTTGACACCATCTTGACAATTGTGTACAGTATATAGGTTGTTTTCATGGTTACAATGATCGTAAAAGTGGACCAAAATATCGGCACTAAAAACATCAGTGATCCTACTACTCCATGATTTCATAGAAAATAGTTTAAACTATAGGTAACAGACTCCGCAAAATGCTTAAACCTAAGCCAGTACGTAAAAACTGAGGCCCGTCGGCAACCGCTGGTCGCTGTACTATGGAGATATCCGGGGCTATTATTTTTATACTTCACTCCCTTTCCATCCCCGCCCAAAGGAGTGCTATGAGCGTCTTACACAACAGTTTATTTTTTCCAGATAGTATGTCATATGTGTATCAGTTTTGGTTGGCAGCTATGCCCAAACATACATGCATAATCTCGCTGCTGTAGAATCCTGGAGCTGACGTTGCCTTGGTTATGGCCGTTCGTATCTTTATCCGATTCCTAGAGCAGGGGTAGTGTGGTGCCAATATCTCCACAACGGTTGGTTTTAGGGCCTTCAAACATGGTTTCCGGGCCCGAAGGGTTTACCGAGTTTTGTTCTTTGTGTCAAGGGGCTTAAATTGAGCTTTGTCTCGTCCTTGTACGAAAAAATTCGTTTTCGCCTATATTAGCCTATTATTTTAATATTTTTATATCTCCCCCCACGTCCCCCCGCCTCTAATTGTTTTGAAAAAATACAGCCCATGTTACTCATTGGCAATGTAACTTTCTACAGGGCCGGGCTGAGCGGCTCAGACGGTTAAGGCGCTGGCCTTTTAACCCCAAATTGGCCGGTTCGATCCTGGCTCAGTCCGGTGGTATTTGAAGGTGCTCAAATACGACAGCCCCGTGTCGGTAGATTTACTGGCACGTTAAAGAACTCTTGCGGGACTAAATTCCGGCACCTCGGCGTCTCCGAAGACCTTAAAAAGTAGTTAGTGGGACGTAAAACAAATAACATTATTATTATTATTATTATTATTATTATTATTATTATTATTATTATTATTATTATTATTATTATTATTATTATTATTAACTTTCTACAGGTGAAGTAATTTTTAAAATCGGTTCAGAAGTGCTTGAGTCTATCCGTCACAAACAAATATAGATATACAAAATTTTCCTCTTTATAATATTAGTATAGAAGTATATATTATATTCCTACACATACTGTTGCCGTCAGGAAGGGCATCCAGCCGTAAAACAGGGTTTAACTTACATGTGCGACACAGTTCGCACCCGCAACCTCACAGGTGTGGGTAAAGCGATAGAAGAAGATATTTTAAAAATTCACCCGCTTTTTTTATTCTTTTCACCCCCTTAAGTGGATTTTCCAAATAGAGTGTGTTCATTTTTAAAGGAGATTCTAAGTACCAATTTTAAAGTCTGTAACATCTTCTTTTTTGAGATATATGTATCCTCATATAAATAATTCAACTGCTTCCTCACTTTCTTTCACCCCCCCCCCCCTTAAGTGTATTTTCTGAAAACGAATATTTGTGTTCTTTTATTTTTAAAGGGGATTCCAAATAGCAATTTTCATGCCTGTAACATGTTACGTTTTTGTGGTTTTTAGTAGATAATTTCGCTGCTGTAGAATCCTGGAGCAGACGTTGCCATGGTTACGGCAGTTCATTACTTTATCCGATTCCTAGAGCAGGGGTAGTGTGGTGCCAATATCTCCGTAACGGTTGGTTTTAGGGCCTTAAAACATGGTTTTCGGGCCCGTAGGGCTTACCGAGTTTTCTTCTTTGTGTCAAGAGGATTAAAATGAGCCTTGTCTCGTCCTTATACGACAAATTCGATATTTTGCCTATATTAGCCTATTATTTTTAGATCTCCCCCTCCCCCATGCCCTCCACTTCGAATTGTTTTGAAAATAAAATACAGCTCATGTTACTCACTCGCAATGTAGCTTTCTATAGGTGAAGAAATTTTTAAAATCGGTTCAGTAGTTTTTGAGTCTATTCGTTACAAACAAACAAATTTTTCCTCTTTATAATATTAGTATAGATGTAGACTATGTCGAACTCTCATCAGTATGCTATCGTTTGGATATAGTGTACGTCGTATGTCAAATACACTGAGGGAGTCCCTAAAGTCCCATAACGCATTTATTATAGAAAAACTACAAATGATACAGCTTTCGTATAAGTTATATGTCATATAGAAGAGGAACTCCGGTGGTTTTGTTTGAATGTTTACAGCCATTCTCGCAGTTCCTGCATTTACTTACCACTGTTGGCGTTTTGTGAAGGGGGTGACTTTTGATAAAGAACGCGTTTTCTGTGTGCTGGTGTTCTCCAGCCAGTGCTCGTACTTCCCATATTCACCTCAGTTGGCATTTTGCAAAGATGTGTCCCACCCCATTACCATAGCAATGTTCGTGATTTTCTGAACAACGAGTTAGCTCAATGCTGGATCGGACGAGCAGCGAGCATTGGCCTCCCAGATCTAACTCCCTGGGGATACATCAAAGATTGTGTGTGTACAAACTGAACAATTTGCCATCACTGCATCTCCGGCTTTGCTCCAAAGAATATGGCGAGAGCTTGATTACCGTGTAGACATACACCGAGTTATACGTGCCACCCCTATCGACTCACTGTGTAACCAAACACTGAAAACTTAACCATCTGAGTTCTTCTTTAATATGATATATATACGAAAGCTGTATCATTTGTGGTTTTTGGACTTTAGGGACTGCCTGTATAGAGTGAGTTTGTATACACCAGCCTATGTTTAACAAACCTGTATATTACGTGTAGACTCTCTAAACCTACCGTCAGTTTTGATAGAGCGTTTCTTCTCCAGTATATGCAGTGTACATTTTTAGACACCAGTCTACGTTTCAGTCGAACGGGCTGTTAGCTTTTTATAAATTCAACTAGTACATAAACCTGTCTTCCACAGTCGAACTTGCTATCTCTAACGTAATTGGAAATTCTAAATGGACTGTTAGTGCATTGTAAAAGTTACACTTTTCAGGTTTTATGCTGCATTCGAATGGAGTCGGAACAGGTATTGTAGTATTTTCTTACAAACCATACGGAGTGCAGATGTAGCTGGGAGTTGTACTTTGATGTCTATGGATCTGCGAACTCTTGAGAAAGCTACACACAACTGTCCAAAACACTGAGTGGGCCGATATATCCCACCATTAATGTTTATGCTGGTGGCTTATTCATAGTGGTTTGATTCATTTATTTTACTGAAATATAGCACTTTCCACTAAACGTTGCATTATACTTATAACCAATATCCACTACCAGTTGTAAGGCAACAGAAGTCAGGATGTACGTAGTTCCAACTCTTGGTGATATAGATAGCTATGTACTTACGTCACCATGGCGATGAGACAATAACTTAGCTGACAGAAACCAATTTTTCTTAAAAACAAAGTACAAAAGTAGTGGTCGTGAGAGGTTCATTGTCATTTTTTTGTAAAAAGACATAGAAGTGTATAAATGGTATCAATATTTCAGCTGTTGAAACTTTCTCGTTTTCTCAATATCGCTGTGAATGACAGACAGAATAAGCATTTTATAAATGTAGATCCTTGCTGCGGACAGGCGGAAGGCAGACTCTTTAAAAAATGACCAATATTACAGAATAATGCCATATTTTATTACCATCATCGTGATACAAAGTCGGTGGATATTTGTTTAAAGATCGTGCAATAACCAGCGCTTTATGTACGATGATGTGCAGTAAACCACATAACAGACAATAGTAACAAAACAACGAAAACCGTCTCTCTCACGCACACACATTCACACGAAGAAACAAACAAAAACAGTAACAAGTAAACAAAGAAATCAACAAGCCAGTCCAGTTATCTGTAGTAATGCAATCTTGACGAGTATCTGGGGTAGTAATAGAATTCCCTATCGTGCAGCCTCCGTGGACTCCTGTATGGATGTCTGTAGTACGACTCTTCAGAGGAACTGCTGGCGCTGCTACTGCTACTCTCCGAGTGGTACGGGTACTTCTTGATGATGATGTACTCTTCGTACGAGCTCAGCGACTTATTGGGCTGCTTGGGGACGAACACCTTCTCCTCCTCCGAAGAACCACTCGAAGTGCCATAGCGCCGCCGGTGGGCATTCTCCTCCGAAGAGCTCACTGAATTACTATAGCTTTCCTTCGACGAGCTGTCGTCGTGCACGAAGTAGAACTCCTCGCGAGATTTCGATGAACTATCTGAATCCTCTTCGTGGTAAACGTATTCTCCTGATGATGTGCTGTCTGAACTCTTATCGTAGACCTTCACGTCTTTGACTGTTCCCTTCGAGTTGCCCTTCGAGTGAACGGAGTTATCTTTAATATCTGAGTTGTCTTTGCTGGCCAGATAGACGTGTTCCATATCATCGTCGGAACTGTCCGAGCAGCTTTCGCTGTCATAGACATACACGTAGTCGTCGGACTCACTGCTTCCACTGCTCGCACTGTCAGCGTATACAGCTTTAGAATGACTTGCATGAGCCTCTTTGGTTTCTGCACAGGATCTGGCCGAGCTGTCACCCTCACTTGCATGTGATTTGGATGAGGTCTTGTAGCTATTATGTTCTTCCTTAACTGTGTCCTTTTCTTGTGATAACGAATCTGAATCTTCATCAACATAAGCTATTTCTTCGGACTGACTGCTGGAAGATTCATCGCATCCCTTGGTAGGTGCTTTGTGAATTTCTTTAACGCTGTGAGTTTCTTCCGAAGAATCGCTCGAACAATCTTTACTTTTGTTATCATGTAGAGGTCCTTCCTGGAACTTCTTGTGCTCTTCAGAGGGGCTAATGGAACTGTCACTGCGTTCTTCAACGTAGTAAATTTCTTGCGACACACTCTTTGAATCGTCGTACTTACTTTCGTCTGAGGAAGAGCTTGCGATTTTCTCGACGATCTTGTGCGATGCTGAGGGCTTCTTTGAAGCAGTAGACTCCTCTTCGATCACTAATATCTTTTCCGGCGGCTTCTCATCTGTGTGCTCACACTCCTCAGAAGAAGAGCTGTCACTTTCCTCTATGTAGGCCACTATATCTTGAGTGGACTCATCCGAGTCCTTCTTATGCAGCTTCCTTTCGGACTTGTCTCCGGATTCCTCGATGAACACTATTCTGCCTGACTTACTGTCTGAGCTGTCACAGCTCTCTTCGCTGCTTGGAGCCTTCTTATGATGATCACTTTCGTCTGATGAGCTGTGCGAAACATCGACATTATCTGGGTAGGTCAAGACGTCTTCTGGGGAGTAGTCACACGAGTAGTCTGGCAGGTTATAGCCTTCATAAGAGCTCTTTGACTTGTCGTCGAAGTAGTCGTGGACGTACACCCACGCTTCGGAAGAGCTGCTCTTCTCGCCGTGCTTGTCATCGTCGTCTTCCGATGAGCAAGAACTGGAGCTGCTACTGTGACTCTCCTCAACGACCTTGACCTGCTCATAGGCGTGGGTGGGCTTCTTGGCAAGTGCGTGTACCGTGTAGGGGTTCTGCTTGGCTACCACTGGGCCGCCATACCCATTCAATGAGTGTGGGTGGTGCACGACCATGATGTGGCTGTGTTGACTGCACTCGTGGTCTCTGAGACGCCTGTCGTGGACATCAGTGAAGTGGTACGTCGGCCTTGCTGCGGCATGCACTATCCTCTTGGTCATCACTTCGCTTCCCATTGGTTCTTGTTCACCTTCGGCCAGAGGTTCTGCAGGCGGTGACATTGCTGATACTGAGGACGGTGCTGTTTCTGAGCGAAGTGATCCTGCTTCCGAAGATGGTGCTAGAAATGAAGATGGTGCTGCATCTGGTGCTGGTCCAGATGCTCCTGCTTCTGAGATGTGTGATAGCAACGTTGACGGTCCTGCTACTCGGCTTGGTTGTGCTAGGGAGGCTTGCGCTGGTTCCATAGGCGAGAGTGACGTTCGGGATGCTAGTGGTGTGGACGCTACCGGCGGTGACATTGCCACTTGTTTTGACAGTGGCGCTGGTGGTACTACCGGTGTGAATGCTGATGATTGCGACTGTACCATTGGTGTCAGAGGATAGATGGGTGCTGGTATTGCTGGTCCAAGTGGAGAGTTGGCGGGGTCCTCAGTGACCAGAGATGGCGCCCAATCCTTGAGCGACTCCGGGACAGGCTCCGCATTCTGTTCCTCGTACAGCTGTTGCTGGGTTTGCATGGGAGGGAAGGCCTGCAAAACAACACCAGAATTAGTCGTACCAAACACGCAATTAGATCCATCTGTTGCCACCACCAAGTCCGCTCTACAGTATGTTACAAAGGTCGAAGGTGAGTTTCTACACATGAATTGTTATGATCAAAACACTTTAGCCCTGTAACGTACATGAACACAATGTGATGCACAGCTCAGGACCCCCATGATGCAGTGTAACGAACTGATAAGTAACTGTTTTACCATATAGAAGCTGAGTGCGGTAAATAACTACAATACCGTAAAGTTCTACTTTCCACATTACTTATGGAACTTCATGGGGTCGGCATAACTCAGTCTAATCCATAAATAGAGAAGACAGGAGAAAAATGTCTTAGGATCTACCATGTAGATCGCTAAAAGAGGCGTCTTATGGCGCAATCCGTTTGTCGATATGACGTACCGTTAAGCAGCAGTTAATCTGTAAATGAATGTCTGCAATATTGTAAACGTGCATGTACTTTTGTATATCGATCTAAATTCACTGAAGTCGATTTGTAGCGATCCAAAAAGGGTGTGTATGCCACGACGACATTAAGACTTAGAAACATCTGGAATCTGCCCCTCTTTGAGACAATTTTCACGATTTGTGAAACCTATTTTTGTATATCTGAACATATTGTGATATATGTGATCGCATTGTAAAAGACACAAAATTATATTGCCAGAGTCCCTGTCCGAAATTTCACTACTGTTTGCTGACAAAGATTCATAGCTGTCTAATAATATTTCTTCTTCATTCAGAGAACGACCTAACCCCGCCATTTTTTAACAAAACACGATACTTGATACAAGTGACATATATATAACAATATTGTTCAGTCCGCATCGACGTATAACATCAACCAGGGCAAAATTAAAAAGCTGTTTCGTATTAGTATTTGTATGGCTACGTTTTGTTATATTTGACTCTGTTTTAGTCTGTGTTTGTATATTTTAATGTGTT